>NC_136935.1:13988356-14643869 GCF_949987615.1 Pollachius pollachius
TGTGTGTGTGTGTGTGTGTGTGTTTGTGTGTGTGTGTGTGTGTGTGTGTGTGTGTGTGTGTGTGTGTGTAAAGCTCTTTGTGTGTTTTAAAAAGTGCAATATAAATAAGGCTTAACTAACTGACTTCTTCCCTCGTCACAAGATTGTCCTGTTGATCATTGGAGCCTCTGCCATTCAACATCACACAGAAAGAGGCAGAGAGAGACGCAGGAGAGAGGGAGAGAGAGACAGAGAGAGAGGGAGAGAAACACAGAGAGAGACACAAGAGAGACGCAGGAGAAAAAGAGAGAGACAGAGAGAGAGGGATAGAGAGACACAGAGAGAGGAAGGGAGAGACACGGAAAGAGAAAGAGAGACAGAGAGATGGAGGGATAGAGGGACAGAGAGAGAGGAAGAGAGACACAGAGAGGGAGGGAAGGAGGAACACAGAGATGAAGAGAGAGACACAGAAAGGGAGGGATAGAGAGACAGAGAGAGAGAAAGAGAGAGACACAGAGAGGGAGGGATAGCGAGAGAGAGAGAAAGAGAGACACAGAGAGGGAGGGATAGAGAGACAGAGAGAGAGGAAGAGAGAGACGCAGAAGGGTGAAGAGATACACACACAGAGGGGGAGGGGGAGAGACAGAGAGAGAATGAGAAGGAGAAAGAGAGAGACAGAGCCAGGGCGAGAGCCAGAGAGAAGAATAGATAAACTAACCCATTTGCTTCCCCATGTCCTCTATTTGTCTGTAACAGTACTGCAAGCTTTGTTATTTGGCTTTGCGTTCTGTATTTCCTCTTTGCCCGTTGCACATGAAATCCAATTTCATGTGTGTGGATGCCATGGGGGTGCTTCGTGCTCTCCTTCTAATCGTGGTACACGACACGATCTCACAGCTAAATGTAGGTCATTAGTGTTTACACCTTATTTTCCACAGAAACCCTCGCTCTCCCATTTCCTGCTCTTTCTCTTTCTCATGACTCTAATATCTCTAATGACCGTGTGCTTGCTGAGTGGAGATCAAAATGGAGGCCGTTTTGTTGGATCAATAAGGTCGGAAGGATATCCATTTTTTATATCAAGAATTGTTTTGTGAGGAGGCCCTCCAAAAGGTTTTGCCCAACATCACTGATCAAAGACCCTTCGGATGGGGCTTTCTGAGGCTGGGAGATCAAATACAGGCTTCTGACAGGTAAACACTTTGAGAAACCAGCCAATATTCAAACATAGACCCATTTGAAAAGCCTTTGTTGTCTGTGTGGTTGTGCGGCAAGGCCTGAGACCTCTTGTGCCCCATGGACGTGAAGCACCAGCGATGTGAAGAGAGGAAAATGGTGTGCAGTGGCTAAATGACTGACAGGGAGGGAGCACACTCAGCTATGGGCAGTGGTATATAATGTGCCTGTAAGTCATACCTGAGTAAAAGTACAGATATCTTAGTTCTAAGTGAATCTGGTAAAAAAGAAAGACAACTGTTAGAAGCAAATGACTTGAGTTAAAGTCATAATGTAGTAAAAAAAAAGTGTCAAGTATGTAAGTACTTATCAAAAGTCTTTGGTACTACCACTTACAGCACTTATGCTATGCATGAGGAAGATGCGTTCATACTGCCTTACATGTAGCTTCAAGGCATCCGCTTGTGAGTTTAAATTAAATATTATTTTTGATGTGCCTCAAATTAATGAGAGAGAACGGCAGTTTCTCACACGCATACGTCATATTTTATTTTGTAGTGAGCACTGATGAGTCGACTGCAAATTGAATGGAATAAAAGTAATATATATATATATTAATGAACTGAAGTAAAAGTGAATGGTGACTCAAAGTAGAGTACAGTTTTACCATTGGCTATGGGTGCTTGCATGTGTGTTGGTTCTATGAGTGTGTTCACTGACAGTGTGCACCCATGCATGAACATATATTGTTCCCAGTCAGAGTTAACGCTTTAATTTCCCTGTGAAAAACACAGTTTGTACTCTTTGTCTTGAACAACGAAGTAAAAAAAGAAAAGAAAAAAGCCCTGAGGGGCCACCATGGGAACCGTAGTAACAGGAAGCGACAGCATTGTAACAGGAAGTGACAGTGGGCCATCTCTTATCTGCAGCATCATTCACGTCAGCGCCGTGTCGTCTGGTCTCAGGAGGACACACGGTGGGTGTGTGTTTCCATCAAACTCCACGTGGTTTTTAGCTGTGATATCTTCCTCCACAACAATTCCCCTTTCGCCCAGAACACTTCCCCGCTACCCCTACTTCCTGTCTGTAATAACTTCACTACACTTTCAGCTTCCTTTACATTCACAGGCAATAGTTTCATCAGGAGTGATGAACGTAAGAGCAGCACAAGCTTCTTTCAAGTGTTTTATGAATAAAAGAAAAAGGAAAGGGAGAAACCACTTTTTTTTCTGGTAACGTTTCCTCGTTTCACGTCACGACGGCACGCCAAGGACTAGTGTGGTGGATGGGTGCGTCGGGGGTGGTGTTGGAAATGTGAGCTAAAGTGGGAGTGGGAGAAAGTGTGTGTGTGTTTGTGGGGGGTGGCTGTTAAGCGTTTGCAGCAGAGGGAAGTCGCTCAAATATAGCCTACATCACAGCGTGCTACGATTTTATTGAGGTTCCCGGCTGCAGCGTGGTGCCAGCCGCGGTGTGCGGGAGGAGGACGAAATAAACAAGAATCAAAACAGTCTTTAGTCGCCCGGGTAGCGGGAGATCGCGGGAGCTGAAACGCATGTGTGTGTGGATGAAAGCTGTTGCCTCAGAAATGACAGAAACCGCCCCATCACCACCGGCTCTCCGCCCCTCACACACACCCACCTAAACGGGGAGCCATGCGCATCAGGTGCCTGGTGAGAATCTCAATCGCGGCGTTGCAGGGTGGAAATTAATCCAGGACACACGGGAGGGTGGGCTCGTGGGGACGGTGAGGGAACGGGGATAAGATGACACGGCTTGTCATAGCGTGTGATGGAGGAGCCTCCAGGGTCTCACCACACCGTAATAATCTCCTGCTGAGGATCGGGGAGGAACACCAGCATGTTGATACATGGCTCTGTGTGTGTGTGTGTGTGTGTGTGTGTGTGTGTGTGTGTGTGTGTGTGTGTGTGTGTGTGTGTTTATCATGTCGTTTCTTGGGTTAATGAATTGAATAGTGTGCATCATTAACTATACCTTTTTTTCTTTCTGCTGAATTCTCTCTCTCTCTCTCTCTCTCTCTCTCTCTCTCTCTCTCTCTCAGTCGCACACGCAAACACACATGCATACAAACTCACACGCATGCACACGTTTCCTCTAGGAATGATAACCCCCCCCCCGCCCCCTCCCCTCAGTGCAATCCATCTTTCAACCAATCATTTAGTTAAGTGGAAGCTTAATTGTCTGTTTAATGTACATTCTACATGCATGTGTAATCATTATTTGTTTTGTTTCAGTGCAGGTGAAAACATAGGTGTCCATCTACCTGCCATTGTGTATCGTCTGTATTAATCCACACGTGTGGTCAGGTGGCATTGTGTGTGTGTGTGTGTGTGTGTGTGTGTGCGCGCGCTCCTGCGTTGCCACGGCGGCCGAGCTGCTCTGTATTCCTGGCTCCCCTGCTGTGATGCAGACGGGGCGATGACTCATCACGCTGCTCTCGCTGTGAGGTCACACGCAGGAGAACGGGGGGGGGTGGTATAGAGATCAGAGCGGGCGCAAGGAGGTGCTTGCGGTAGAGGGACTGAGAAAGTCAAGAGAGAGATGGGTAAAGAGGGGGGTAGAGAGAGAGAGAGAGAGAGAGAGAGAGAGAGGGAGAGGGAAAACGTGAGAGAAAGAGTGAGAGGAGAGTATCACAACAGAGGGAGATGGATGGCGGGGAGAGATAATTAGAGGGAGATAGCTTTACAGACAGAGTAACGTCTAGACAGGGGGAATGGGATGAGAGAGGGAGAGAGAGAGAGAGAGAGAGAGAGAGAGAGAGATGAATAGGAGTAGGGAGCAGTGGAGAAAGATATAGAGAAATATTTTAAGAGAGAGATGGTTAGAGGAAGGGAGAGAGAGAGGAGGACTAGAGTTAACAACAGCATAAACAGTGGTTTGAAATTGGTTCTTAGTCACAGCTATTTCTTCAGAAAAGGTTGCTAGTAAATGAAGCAAAGGGAAATACAAACATAAAATGAGGGGAATGGGCTTAAAGCAAAGCAACATAAATACACATGAGCATAAACGGCACGTTTGAAGTCCGCCACGACTCCCTATGGGGTTATTCAACCATAATGGACTCTGGGAATAAGTGCTTTACTATGCATCACCGGCGGGACTGTTATTTTTTTAAAAGGTCCACCGCTGGCTGGTGGATACTATACAAACATCTCAGATCACCTCAGATGCTGTACGATCATACACAGATTTGCTGGATTCAGACAGACACACTGATAGAAATATATACTGTACAGGCACAAGTCAACAGAGACACATAACGGAAAAACAGACAGACATACCACCAGGATGGACCCAGCACAAGACAGACATGGCTAGAGATAGACCAACACAGTCGTTTAACAACAGTCACATCGTATTTCTCTCTCGATTCTGTTAGTATCGACAACCACCTCAAAACCACCTTCTTCCTTGTTTCCCGTTGATTGGGCGAGAATAGATTGTGTCAGACATAGCTGAGACATTAAGCCAATCAACACGGCCCGAAGGCGGCTGATCAGCATTCACTGGGCATCTGGGACTGAGCGGGCGCCACAGGTGTGCACAAGAGAACCGGCCAGGCAGTTAGTCCCGCTTGTTTGTAACAGAATATAGCAGATTCGCCTTATTAAGCGCTGCCTGCCTTGCTAGCATGAATAAAACAAACGTGTGTGTGTGGGGGCTACTGCTGATATGAGCGAATGGGAAATATTGGGACCAGGACGGAAGTAACATGAGATGTTTTAATAGTGATGTTTTTAATAGTGATCAGTGATCTTATTGATGTTTTTAATGTAGTCTGAGATTGTTTGCTGATGATTGTCTGCTGATTGTCCAGGCTGTGGTGGTTCTTAGTGATCTCTTTGATAGGAGAGAGGGATCCCTCCTGTCAATTCAACAATAATTCAACAGCGACAAGCAGGATTTCAGGATGATGGCTTTACAAATATTGATTTGGCCAACGATATTATGGTTCCCTATTATTTACTCACCAATGGCATTAGGGTAACATATCATTTTCTGACCAATGGCATTAGGGTTACATATTATTTTCTGACCAATGGCAATAGGGTTTGACCTCTGCCGTAGATACCTAATATTTTGTGACCAATGGCAACAGGATTACAGATTATTTTCGGACCCAAGGCGTTAGGGCTAACGATGGAGAAAACAACGGATACAGGCAATGGAATTGGCATTCTTGCCACATTTCCCAGTGAACCAGGTGGGTAGGGCCGGACTCAATGTGGGGCTGATCAGGAAGGATGTGTATTGATCCCTCGAAGGTTTCATTTGCGATGGGCAGAGCTATTTATAGGACGCCTCCCAAAAATGTCATAAATAATATTTGTGATTGGAATAATATGCATCCCAGACAGTTTCTTGATCACAAAAATGAGTTTTAGAGCCAATGACCTGATGAAGTGTATTTCTGTTTCATGGTGTATTTAAGGTTAGGACCAGGATAGAGAGAGCTGGCTTCTGCTGCATGAGCCTTGGTTCACTGACCGGCATGTAAGCATTTACTTTTTCACTATTGATGGCAATTTATACATCAAAACACATATGATGATATAGAATATGTTGTATTGTAACTATCTTAACTGGTGGCACATGATTAGGTACAAATGAGGACCATAGTTTGGGAGCTTACCTAATTGGTTGAGTAGGCTAATGTTACAGCTACTTCAAAGTAGAGAATCAACCTATTCCCCTGCAGAAATAAAATCCAAGGGATGTAATTAACACTTTTTTTAATCAACTTTCTTTAAGAATCGATCGAGAACGATCAAACCCCAGCTGTCACCTGCCATCACAGAAGATGGCCTTAGTATCACAGTTTTGACTGAGCATACTATTCTTCAACTTATAGAAACCTCTCTGCTGACAATGAAGATCTTCAATTCATATCAGTAACCTGTGGGACTGCCTGTCCACAGGCTGTTCTAATCGAGTCACAAGAGTTGTGTGGAAAAAGGCACTTCGTTGCACTGCAGTGGGTTTACTGCTTGAATAAATACTAGTGCTTCATCGCCATCTTGTGGTAAAGAGACGGAAGAGCAGCCTGAAGGACCCGGGCCGACTGAATCAGAAAGATATGTTGCGATATTACAAGGTTAACCAGTCGACTCATTTGAATTTGCAGCGTGACTGCTTTACAGAATTTGCTAGCAATGGCCATGTCATAGCTTGTCACCTCAAATTGATTGGCGAAGCATTATGTTCAATGGCTCGAATTTGAAAAAAAAAAACGTACGTGAAAATTGGAGGATGGCGACATCTGGGTCTGGAGATGAAACACTTGATTGCACATTATCATGGATAACCACATGAAAGAGTCTCCATAAAATATAATATTGGCATCTATCACTCTCAATCAAGGATACACACACACGCAAACACACGCAGGCAAGCACGCACGCACGCACGCACGCACGCACACACACACACACACACACACACACACACACACACACACACACCCACCCACCCACACACACACACACACACACACACACACACACACACAAACTGAGATAAATGTGTGTGTGTTCGGCCATTTATCAGAGTTAAAATCACATTTTACATTCAACAGGTTATATTTTGAGATGGATCTCAAAAGAAAACGGCCTAACATGACAGTTGGTCATGCAAATTAAATTATTTTATATATTTTTAACCTTGCCTTGGATTCTTTGCTGATTTTAAACAAAGACACACCTGATATGATATTAATGAGCATGGTAGACTTACATCTCATTCTTTGTAATTGGTGTCTGATTCCCAAATTTATTCCATAGTACCTTTGCGAGGAAAAGGTGCTCTCTAATAAGGTTAGGGAACAGGTTACCGTCAAAATAATGAATAAATAATGTCATATGTTGATGGTTAAAGTCCATGAAATCGAGAGCAGATCAAGTCCTGTTCTGAAGCGACTGCAAATGTCCACAGAAAACATACTTAATAATGAGGTTTACTGAGACAAATACAGGCAACAGCATCTGAAAATAGAACCTGTTTCCTCAGGAAACTAATTGTATTCTAGAACTGTGTCCAACTTCTTTTTGGCTGTTTATTTTACTTTGAAATATGAAATCTTATCAATCAATTGCAAGTCTTATTTAAGAAAAGGGATTTGAAACAGCCTCTAAACTTCAGATACAGATGTTGATTTGAAGAAGGAATGGCCCCAAGCTAAAAGCTCATGATTTCAGTAATGCATTTATGAATGATTAATTGACCGTTCAATCATGTTGTTCCAGTAAAGAATTGGCTTGTGTGGATGTTTACCCAGAATGCTACAGGGCTTTCTGGCACCAGCCATCGCAGGCCTTTTATTTGTAATGCTTTCAAAACGTCTCAGCGTCTGAGAGACAAGTATCTCCATCATCAACCAGTAAAACATTTGATGGCTCTTTAAAGTCATACTGTCGTAGTTTCTGCTCGGTTTTCAAAGGTCAAATTCTAAAAAGAAAATGGTGGATTTGACTGAAAGTACTGTAGCAGCAATAGAAAAAAAAATGTTTTGCTGCACGTCGTCTTTCATCTGTTAATCGCTGTCTTACACATCCCTACGGAATTTTCTGGTACATTAAAGTCATTATAACTCTTCATGACCAAACTGCTGAACTTTACATAGAACTTACTAACAACTGCACCACCAGATGTCACCAATAACAACAAAAGTATATACACAAATACGCTTTGAGCAGACCAACTGTAATATCCTCATTCTGTTTGCCTTCCTTACTTTGGTTCTGTTTATTTCTGCACTCAATGCCCTTACCCGTCAGAACAGTGTTGATTGGGGAATTAACTGGTGTGATCTGACATAAAGACAATAATGTCACATTAATTACACCTGTCAATACTGGTTTAGACTGAAAGACTGCATAATAATCCCTTATATAATCCCAAAATAATCCCAAAAACCTTGGTGTAGTGTTGGACAATCAGTCATGCTGCACCGCAAACATCACTGCGGTGGCCCGATCCTGCAGATTTGCACTTTACAACATCCGCAGGATCCGGCCCTTCCTCACAAGGGAAGCAGCTCAGCTTCTAGTTCAATCACTGGTCATCTCCCGCCTCGACTACTGCAACTCGCTCCTGGCTGGACTCCCTGCCTCTGCGATTAAACCCTTGCAGCGCATCCAGAATGCGGCAGCGCGCCTCGTGTTCAACCTACCAAAGTTCTCACATGTAACCCCCCTCTTCCGGGACCTCCACTGGCTCCCTGTAATAGCTCGCATCAGATTCAAGATGATGGTACTGGCATACAAGGCAGTCGATGGAACTGCCCCTGCCTACCTCCAAGCATTTGTAAAGCCACACACCCCAGCTCGATCCCTCCGCTCAACTACCTCAGCTGGACGTCTGGTACCGCCATCGCTAAGAGCAAGCAAAGGTCGATCAGCGAAGTCAAAACTTTTCTCTGTTTTGGGACCTCAGTGGTGGAACGAGCTCCCTACCGATGTCAGGATCGCAGAGTCGCTCACCAGCTTCCGCAAAAGACTCAAAACTCACCTGTTCAGAGTTCACCTCGACTCTGCATAGAAACCAATGCACAGCCACCATTGAATGTTGCACGCCCTGGTACCTGTACATTGCACTTATTCAGGGTACTTAATTGTGTAGCATCTACAGTAGCTGCTATCATTGCTTTACACGGGGAATGGGTTAGCCTAGCGATTGCAATACTTGCACTTGGTTCTATGAACATCTCTACTGTACCAACATTGATATATTGTTTCACTTCTTATGACAAATGTACTTATTGTAACAAATGCACTTATTGTAAGTCGCTTTGGATAAAAGCGTCTGCTAAATGGCCTAAATGTAAATGTAAATGTAAAAACATCCCCAGTGTCACGGTCCGCTCCTGATTTTCCCGTTCACCTGCCTGCAAAGCTGATCTCACCTAATTAGCTCAACTACCTTCACCTGTGCTCCCTATATAAATCCTCTCTCTCTACTCAGTCTCTGCCAGATCGTCTCTCGATACTCACAGAGCTTTCCCGCAACTCCAGAAACGTTACTCTAACGCTGATCCTGCCTATTGCCAAACCCTCGCCTGTCTGACCACCCGCCTGTTGTCGAGTAACTGCCGGCCTGTCTGCTCCCCTGTTTCCTGCTCCTCGCCTGCCTGTCTGCTCTCCTGATATCGACCCCTCGCCTGCCCGACTACCCGCCCGCCGACGGTACCCTCAGTCTACCTGATTTCCTGCCAGTTCCTGAACTCTTGCCTGTCCCCGTTTACTCTGCCTGCCCGACCCTGATCATCTCTGCGATCAATAAAACCTTTGGACTGCCCTGACACCATTGTCAGTCTGTGCACTTGGGTTCTGCCTAACCCCCCCGTTACACCCAGTCCCTGACACCACAGTATACACATACACACCACACACACACACACAGACACACAAACAAGCCCCTGTCTCCATAAGTTTGTTCATTATTATATGATCTTCTTTTCACTTATTCAAAATGCTTATGGTTTATCTTGCTGTGGTGAGATAGCTTAAATTAGCAACATTAAATACAGCCTCAGTGATCCCATGAAGACAGGGCCCTCGAGTGAAACCGAAACTGCTGGCCGTTGTCTCAAAACAGTGCAGGTGTTTGTTTAAACAATTTCTTTATGTAAAAAGAAACACTTCATCCATCAGAAGATCAAAGGGTTCCCCATTATCATCATAATAATGATAATACAACAATTACATCAAACAAGGCAGAGGGTCTTGGCGGTCTGTATGGAAGGAATCTGTGTCAAAGAGAGTGTGTCTGCCATTGAGTATAAGATATTTGAATACATCTAAAAAAACACAAGATGACAAGCTTTCTCAAAGAAATCTTTATTAGATATTATTGTCATCAAATAAAATAGTACAGTCGAATAAAAATGTATAATAAACAGACAGGCAATGGAAACATACTGTTGATTCTTCCAGCTCGAAATGCTGTTTTGCTTGGCTTGTTGTCCTGTGAAAGACGCCCTGAGATGATGGGGATCCCATGGCCATGGGAGATTGGTCCATAGAGCCATGCTGTCTTTCTTTTAAGCTCAAAATTGCAGTAGAGACCTCGGACAAAAGTGGTCTTGTATTTTCTTGTGTTCTTTTGTATTCTTTTGTGTTTCTTTGAGTTTTATTATGCTTCTATGTATATATGTACAGGTGACCCGCACCGGGGTTGGCCGGATGGAGGGGATCGGCTTATTGGCACAGGGAGACCAATCTGGAAATGCAAGTGAAACAAGGTGGAAAGAAATCAGATTTTTGTTCACGCTGAAGCCTCATATCTTCTCATATTAAGAGATAGACAGTAACTCACCGCAAAGACACCTTCTGCAATCTGGTCATCCTTTTCTTTGGCCCGTCTGCTGGCCCCTCTCCTGCATCGCTGAGGCCCACTTCAGCTGCCCACTGCTCGTAGCGCTGCTCCTCCTTCAGCCTCTGAGCCTCCTTCAGCCTCTGAGCCTCCTTCAGCCTCTGAGCCTCCTTCAGCCTCTGAGCCTCCTTCTGTTCCCGGCGCTCAGCCCGGTAGATCTTCATCCTCATCTGCTGTCCTTCAGCCATGGAGAGCTTTGTACTGAGCAAAGCTGCCTGATGTTTGTAAGCTTCTGTGGAACAACATGGACACGTAAGAAGATTTAAAAGAATGCAAGAGCATGTGCCACACACCACAACATCCTGAGTGGCGTCATGAAATGAGTTGGATTGCACAATTAGCCAAGGTTAATCAAAAGGACTCACTGCTGGAGATGAGGTGTTCCTCCTTGTCCTCTTTCAGGTAGGTCCTGGCGTTCATCTGATGGTTGGGCTCCTTCTCCTTCACCACACTGAGCCAATTGAGGAATCTCCACCAGAGGCTCTTTCCTTTGGGCTCCTGTACGGGTTCCTCCCCTTCTTCGTCGGGTATGACCGAGATTTCAGTGTTGTTCGGGGGGGCCACAGGTTCTGTACAGCCCATAACGACAAAAGGTTCCTCCTCGATCTCTACTACACCTGGCAGGGCGGTGGCTGCCGGTTGATCCTGGTTGAGGATCAAGATCACGGCGTCAATGGGATAATGACGGACGACAACGTGGTCGTTGCCAAGGTCAGTTGGCATCTCCAGCTCTAACGCATCCCCCTCAGCCTCCAAGACCCCCGGTGTCCTCACCATCTAGGACACATCACAGCGTATGTTAAAACAGAATACCACACTGAAGAATAGGGATGCACCCGTATCAACCCACACGTGCATACGTGTGTGTGAGTGTGTTTGTGTGTCAGTGTGTGTGGGCGCGGCTGTATGATTGAGAAACATTTAAGAAAATGTACATGACGATATTTATATGTTTTTTACTGATAGTAAATGTGGTCAATCATGTGTGTGTGTGTGTGTGTGTGTGTGTGTGTGTGCGCGCATGCCTTTGCCAGCACTTCTTTAAAAAAGTCAGTTTGACCTTAACTTATTTTAATTATGTACAACCACAAGTTTATAAGAATAAAAAAGTGCATCTGCACACAAAAGTTTGCGTGTGCGGTTCGTACCCGTGTCCTCTCCCTACTCACCTCGCCCTCCTGGGGGAGTCCTTCTGGTTGGAGACCCTCCTGGTGGAGACCCTCCTGGGGGAGTCCCTCCTGGGGGAGACCCTCCTGGTGGAGACCCTCCTGGGGGAGTCCCTCCACGGGGAGACCCTCCTGGTGGAGACCCTCCTGGGGGAGTCCCTCCACGGGGAGACCCTCCTGGTGGAGACCCTCCTGGGGGAGACCCTCCGGTTGGAGGCCCTCCTGGGGGAGTCCCTCACCGCTGTCCGTGACCAGGTGTCTGCTGATCAAAGGGCCGCATAGGTAAACGATAATTACCAATTGTTTGAGGCTCTTCTTGCTAGTCCCGTCCGGTCTCAGAGGTAGCCTGGCCTCTGCTTGGAGTCCCTCCTGGGGGAGGCTCTCCTGGGGGAGTCCCTCCTGGTGGAGACCCTCCTGGTGAAGGCCATCCTGGTGGAGACCCTCCTGGTGGAGACCCTCCTGATGGAGGGACTCCTGGTGAAGGCTCTCCTGGTGGAGACCCTCCTGGGGGAGACCCTCCTGGTGGAGACTCTCCTGGTAGAGACTCTCTGAGTGGAGAGTCTCTGGGTGGTGACCCTCCTGTTGGAGAGTCTCTGGGTGGAGACCCTCCTGGTGGAGACCCTCCTGGTGGATGCCTTCCTGGTGGAGACCCTCCTGGTGGAGACTCTCCTGGTAGAGACTCTCTGAGTGGAGAGTCTCTGGGTGGAGACCCTCCTGTTGGAGAGTCTCTGGGTGGAGACCCTCCTGTTGGAGAGTCTCTGGGTGGAGACCCTCCTGGTGGAGATCCTCCTGGTGGAGACCCTCCTGGTGGAGAGTCTCCTGGTGGAGACTCTCCTGTTGGATGAGGTCCTGTGGTTTGGGTTTCCTCTTCCGGTTCCTCACGCGTCTCCTCCCCATCGTTTGCTTGCTCAATAGTCAATAACAAACGCTACCTGGGTAAAACGCTGCTGTGCTTGCTCAGTGATTACAAGGTAATGCTTACGCTCGACTCTCTGATCAGCACTGAGCACTGGACTGAGGAACGGTGACTTATATAGGGGAGCGGGCATTGTGATGTCATAATGGTCCGCCGGAGGTTCCGCTGGGTGTTGTGGTGTTGTCGCGGACAACCTGATTGTTTTGATAACACTCTTTAGAAGAAGCCTATAATGAGCTAAAGTTGAAATGACTAAAATAAAACTATTCCTGAGTGTATAACACACTATATGTACAAAGTCACGATATGAAATTGGTTCACAAGTCCATAAGCTGTTTCTGAGTCGATCTACGTTTTATACAGTTTGTCAGTTTGTCTTTTATCAACTTCTATCATATTGCTATTTAAACATAAGTTTGAAACTGTCTTTCTTGTAGATCAACACACACACACACACACACACACACACACACACACACACACACACACACACACACAGGCTACTACTTGTTTGAGGCCCCCCACAAAACATTTTAAGTATAAAAGCATTGAGACAGCCTTAACTACAAAAAAGTATTGCTACTGAAGAATCAGCTGCTTACTTTCTTAATGATTCTTGTTGTCGGCCAATAGGGGTGAAGTCTTTTTTTTTTATTTTTAGAAAAATATTAATTTGTCTGGCCAATCCAGGGCCCCTTGCACACCTAGTCCCCTAGGCTCCAAGCCTGTCCGTTAACCCATGTCCACAAACACACACACACACACACACACACACATACACACACACCTACACACACAGCGCTATCAAACATAGGCACATGAACACAGAAGAAAAGCTTTACGAATGTAAACACGGAGCACCAACCATAGGGACGTCTGGCCTCCTGCCTCTCCCCTGGTAAGGGAAGCCGCGACTCAGGGGGGCGCTGTGCCGACAGACCTCTGAAGGGTCTTTGTAGAGCTCCTGTAGCTGGGATCAAACTACCAACAGACACACTCCCACTCCCCGGCTATGTGTTATGTAATCATCATGTGATGGATTTACACAAAATAAGTCAACATCCAAAATTCTGTTAGAAGTCAGCATCAACCTGTCGAGTAAATTAATGCATCTTAATGTGTTTGGCCTTGGTCTACAGTTTAGATTAAAATCTCAGTTCCAAATGTGCGAGTCTTATTTGTCTAGATGCAAAGCGCTTTTTGGTTGGAAAAACTTCACAGCAGGCATCTATTTAGTCGTTTATTCACCTCATTTGAGTGTTAATGTTTGTGCGTGTGTGTGTATTTGTGTGTGTACTTTTGTGTGTGTGTTTTTGTGTGTGTGTGTGTGTGTTTGTGTGTGTGCATGTGCGTGTATTTATTTTATAAAAGTCTTTAACCAAATCCCCCGGGTTGAATCCCATCTGAATGTGTATGCACTGATAGTTTCTATTAGGAAACCTGAGTTGTTTACAACTAAAGTGCTTCCGTATAATCTTCACTCTATCAGCTGCTACCCACTGCTCAGAAGCCCGGATGTTGTTTTTTTGTGATTAAATACTAAACATATATTGCTACCTTCTACAGCATTTGAGTAAATCTGACAATATATTGCAAGTTTTACCATTTTTATTACTATGATTAGTATTCATACATCAAATTTCCATGCATAGTGTTATTACATATGTACATAGTTTAAGCCAACTAGAATTCCTTTATAACATTATATAATATAAATACATGTCACTGGAAGATGTGCCAAAACAATTGGATAAACAACCAACAATATCGGAAGATTCTACTTGACGTTGTCCAAGAAGAGGAACAAATGTGTAGTTTGCCAATTTTTTCCATTCTCCTTTGTCACTTGTCCACTTTTCCAGAAAAGAAAAAAATATATATATGTATTTCCTAAACAGCCATTTTACATCTTTCTTGTTCTTCAAAGCCCCACCCTTCCTTAAACGTCACTCACCAACTCAAATAGGTGTCCCTTCAATGTGTAAAGCACTGAAGATTTTGCTGTTGAATCATGCTTTCAAGAACCCTTCCAATGGTCAAGGATGACCGCATCGGAAGGTGAGGAAATGATGAGTTTGTATGCTAGTGGATTGTGACCTGTTGTTCTTTGGCTATATTGTGGCTCTCATCAACAGTTTTATTCTGCAAGAAGTTAACTAGTCCAAGTCCTATCAGACCTTTAAGTCTAAGTCAATATTCACATTATTCCTTTCATTGAGTCGTCATTCACCTCATTCTGAAGAGCGTTATTCCATAGAGCTTCAATGTTCATACGTTTGGATGTAGAAAGAGTCTCTGTATCCTACAAGCACATCATTTCAATGCAAACGTGGTTCCAAAAATGTAATTCCATTGAATCAATGATAATGACATCGGCAAAATTATAGGCATAACATTCCTGAAATTAATTGTTAATTATCAGAGAGGGAGTTAAATGCAAAAAAAGAAAAAGAAGATGACACATCATAAGCATGCAGAAAATATAAGATATAAATTAAAAGCTCATTAGCAGGAAGTCATAATCAGGCATATCAAGCAATTAAAGAAGATATTAATTTAAATTTCAGTAGTAAAGCAAGTCTGTGTTTGACTTCTATTTGATTGAACTTTAAAAGAATAAATCAAAACTTGTATAAAGAGTAATATTAATGCCTTTCAATTAACAATGCAAAGTCCGGTGTGGGTAAATGATGGTAGTATACTCTGTACATAACGAATGAAAAGCAATTTGTGTTGAAACTATAGAGACTTGTCTTTGTCTTTATGGCCGGTTGCATCATTAAATATTTTCTTGCATTGATTGAGCATGAGGATGGCACAGAAATGATTAGAAGTAGGAAATAAACATGCATTACTGATTGATCTGGATTTCATCACTTTGAAATTTGTAATGTTCAATCTCGTCACTGCATGCTGAGAGAGAACGATGCTTTCAATATATTGAAAGAAAGCAACCAAAATAAAAGACGGAAAAAATTCTCCACGGTCAGGGGGATTCATTCAAAAAGAAGATAAACCAAAAAGAGTGAAGGGTGAACTGTAATCTTTGTCTTCCCAGAATGCAGAGCCATACGTGCTCTCTCTTGTTGCCCGGACGACAGTGGACCCACACCGCTACGCTACGATCAGAGACAAAACGCCACGAGACGCCCTCAAGCCAGAGGCAGATCCTGTGCACTTTCTGAATAATGCACCGATGATGACATCCTGTTGAAATACTGCACCCTCCACCACACTCCAGTGTCTCACATGAACATAGGGGTCTGGCTAGCCCAGCTCAGCACACCATACGCGCTGCACATGGCCTGCCCCCATGCATGGGGGATTTAGCCTTCACCTGCTTATTGCAAATATCTTGGCCTGGGTGTGGGGGCGGGGGGGGGGGGTTGGGGTTGGCAGGGTTGTGTTGCTTACAACAGCACAGGTAACAAACAAACAGACCGATAAACGAACAAACCCATTATCAAACCAAAATCCTACATTGCTACAGAATTGGATAGAACGGCACTGGTGTCCATGGCAACCATCCGGGTAGCAATTGACATAACAATACTGAATGGATCAAGGCCACAAGATATGTCTCGTGAACAGACACACGCCATTGCAATACCATTTGTACACACAGTCTCAACGCGTATTGAGTCAGGCTACAGCTAACCCTGACACAGCTGTTGTTATGTAATGAAGACATCACCATCGCCCCATTGATTGCAAAATTAAGATTAGGAAAATTATTCATCACTACGTTTCTCCCGCGGGAATCGCCCCCGATGAATCGGAATACATTGTCTTGCCCCGACCCATACAGATACGGCCAACTCACCACAGACAGGGACCACACACACACGACATGGTGGAAAAATACGGAAAATAACAGAACAGTGAACAAAACCACACTCACACGCACACACACTCACACGCACACACACACACACACACACACACACACACACACACACACACACACACACACACACAGTCTATCTCCCTACATAGTGCAGCACACTACCCTAACGACCCCAAACCCGAGAGCCCGCCCTCAGCGAGCGTCCCGCTAGAAGTAGAGGTAGTAGGTCCAGTAGAGCAGGTTGACCATGACGAAGGACAGGGGGAAGGTGACCCGGGAATAGTTGTCTATGTAGTGGGGGTTCTCCACGTGGCAGCAGTTCATGGCCCGCCGGAGCACCTTGCGCAGGACGGCCAGCACGGTGAAGCACCAGTGGCGGGGCACCTCGGGCGGGGCCTCCAGCCTGGGCTCGCTCCCCGAGGGGCTGGACGGGGTGAGGGCGATCTCCACCGGGGCCGAGTTAGCGGCGGCGGCGGCGGCGGCATTGGCGGCGGCGTTGGCCTCCTTGCGTCTCTTGGCCCGGTTGGAGTTGCTGGCGATGGTGGTGATGATGCCGTTCATCTCGTCGTCGAATGCATCGTGCATGTGGTGGCCGTACTGCGGTGGGAGAAGGGAACGGTTCAGACGTAAAGACCCTAAAGCGATGCAAACCTCGGGGAGAACACGCTAGCGGGCTAGCCTTGAGGCTTGACTTTAACCGGCGCAATGTACGTTCTCCCAGTAGCAACCTTCAGGGGCTTGAGCTGTAGCTACAGCTAGAGCTATAGCATAAGGAAACCCTGGATGGATTGACTCCTGCGTGGTTGAATTTTATTCTTGAAAAACAAAATAAAATAGTTGCAGTACAAAAGTTACACGTGCATGAGTAAAAAAACAAGCAATAAGACAAATAAGAAATTGATATAAAGAACTAACAATTAATAACTATAATGATGATGATGAGGAACACCATGACGATGACAAGGACGAGGAGTCCCAAACCATATGACACCCTAACCTCAGACTGACCCCACGTGACAGACGGCCACAGTGCCTTTTGACTGATGTGAACGTAGCATCGTAATGATAAAAAACAAAAAGCTGCCTACCATGGACTCGGTGTAAGTGAGCGTGCAGAAGTGGGCCACTGCGTACTCGATGAGGGCCCCGAAGATGAAGCTGAAGCAGATGCCCAGGTACACGTCGATGGCCTTGATGAAGCAGTTAGCGTTGGGCAGCGAGGTGCGGGCCCCCATCATCAGGGTGGTCATGGTCAGCACCGTGGTCACCCCTGGTCGCCAAGGAGACAAGGGTCGCACACATTTGGATGGAGGAACCAAGCTAGCCAACTCGGATCAAGGACAGTGCAGGACTCTCTGTCGGATACATTGGGTGTGCGTTAGAGTTGCAATGTGTAAGAGTGTGCTCAGGACCAGTGGGTGAGCAGGATACTTTCAGAATAAAGAAGACTGTCAGTCCACACTAACTGGCTGTGCATCGTGTTACAAACATCGCGTAGCTTGGCTGACTGAGTGGTGTGAGTTGGAGGGGTTCAGGTGTGTAGATAGTAAAATTCCTCTGAACAAAGTGAGAGGTACGAGCCGGCCAATATTTTTTGGCATTGGCTACAGATTTGTCCAGGTTATTTTAAGCTACGAGCTAGTTGAAATGTTACATACTGCGACTTTAAAGGACATTGAGGTTTAGAGCTGTTGCTGTGCTGTTCCATGCTATGCTAATGTACACTGCGATGCTATCCCATGCTAAGCTTATGTACACTGTGATGCTATAAATGGTTTGGTTAGTCTGATTAGGGTGTTCCCCTCCCTGTCGAAAATGTTCCTGGTCATTAAAGACATGTATCAAGAGAACCGACTACAAGTCACTTTGGTTAAAAGCATCTGATAGATTACCAAGCAAGTCCACATTATTTCCCATACGATGGGTCATTAGGCGAACATGGGATTCAAATTGATGTTCTGTGTAGGGATCTCATGGAAACCACCACTGGATGTGGTGAAGACCACAGTCTCCATGAGGTGTGTGGTTACCTATGCAAATACGAGCAGGGACGGAGGACTGTGAGATCCAGAAGGAGACCCAGGAGAGGACCACCAGCAGGCTGGAGGGCACGTAGGTCTCCAGGATGAAGTAGAGGATGCTCCTCTTCAGCTCGAAGTGGAACACCAGCTTGGGGTAGTGGCCTAGGAGGAGACAGAGGAGACCGCTGGTTTGGTGTACTGGTTACTGGTTTTGCACTGAAGCCTGAAATTAGGATTTCAATGCCATCAGCGTTCTATTAAAGTGAATATAAAACTGTATGTTGAACTTGATGGGGTTTATGATGGACCGATATTATTTATTCATCATCTCAATGGGTTTGTGCTGTGGCAATTTTAATACTGGGACTTTTGGCAGCACTGTGATTTTGCAGCCGCTAGCACTCACCAATAAAGAACAACATAAAGTAATACAACAATAAGCGAGGACACTTTTATGTGGAAGAGGCCAGCCTCACCGGTTTCATAGATGGCCTCAGAGACAGAGGTGTAGTGGTCCTCCACGGTGTACTGGGCCAGCTTCAGGGTGTCCAGCCCGCTCACAGACTCGTTCCCTCTGGTCCAGTGGAAGGTCAGGTCGTTGATGTTGTAGCCCCCTGACCAGGCCAAGGAAAACACGCAAACAAAGCAACAACCCGTTATTATTAGTTTCCTTTAGACATTGAGCACTGCATAACACGGTACAGAAATGTGCTTCAGGTTGTTTGAATGTGTAGCTTCATGCCAATCATCTTAAATCTGGATAAACAGCCGGGGGCCGACTGTCAAACAGACCTCCAAAGATACCTCCCTTTAGGTCTCCAGCTCTAGCCTGCATCTCAATTACTCTTATGTTTGCACAGTTGATGAATAACTTTAATTATACCTGGAATGGCTGTGGTTTAATAATTTCGTTTTTGTGTGCACGTTTGTCTCCTATATCTGTCTTTTGTTTAATTGACTTAAACATATTAAACTTGCACTGACAGCTGCAGATTCTCTCTAGGTCGACTTCGTCTCTCTGTTTGTCTTAATTTCTCTCTGTCGCTCTGCATTTCTCTCTGTCTGCCTTCATTTTTCTCGGTCGGTCTGCATTTCTCTCTGTCAGTCTGCATTTCTCTCTGTTTGTCTGCATTTATCTCTGTCTGTCTGCATTTGTCACTGTCCGTCTCGAATTTTCTCTGGCCTTGCTGGGTCATGTTTGCCACCATGACTTCGGACACAGCCACATGAAGGTGGTGCATTACCCTTAATGATCTAAAGAGGGCGTTAGAGCTGCAGGGATGAGGAGTTTTGTAGTGCACCTCTGGGTTACCATTGTCCATCATTCATTCATCCCTCATCCATCATTCAGTCATCACATCATCACTCATTCATCCAGAATCCTTCTCTGTGGAATGCCTTCGTTAAGCACCAGGCGATGATCAATAGGTACAAGCTACTTGAAGGGGAGTTCTCTGACGAGTGGTGAGGAAGGCTTTGGCGAGGAAGAAATAAAATACCAGTGTACCTTGTTATTGTACCCTGTTAACCAGATCAACCATTCGTCTGACTCACAGTCTTGCAATGCTAAAGGTTTAAGAAGCAGCAAACACAAGCAACACAACGGTATACCACATTGAAGACAAATCTCCAAGGAGTGCGATACTCTCTTGTACGCAACATAGTCCAATGTACTTTGGGACGGTGAAAACAGGACGATTTGCTGAAGGTGAGACTCAATCACATCCCAAAGGCACTTCCTTTCCATTTTTCATTGGTGTGAGGATTTACCTCAAGAGCAAACTGGATTTTCTGACAAAAGATTCACTTTCTTACCAGACATAAGCCACAGAATATTTCAACACAAATCCTAATCTAAATGCCCCGCCAGATTTCTGTCCAAACCAGACTTATGTCTGAAGGAGCCACTTTTGGCATGGAGTTATGAAAAATAACCACTTGAGCTTTGCAGTGAGAGAGAGAGAGAGAGGGGGGGAGAAAGAGGGCGAGACAGAGAGACATATAGAGGGCAAGACAGAGAGAAAGTGAAAGAGAGAGAAAATCAGCTTTATTCACTACAATGGAGAGTTGGCCACCAATAACTTTACACAGCAAGCCCAGAGACAACAGTGGAACATAACAGACAGACAAACCCAACACTTAGACTGACAGAGAGAGACAGGCTAGAGTCAGTGACAGTGGCTGGAGAGGAGCACAGAGGGGGATAGAGGCTTTAAATTGAAAGGGATGAAGGCAGAGAGTTGGAGAAACACCGCCTGAGAGGGAAAGAGAAGATAAAAGGATGAGGATGATAAGAATGAATCCCCCATGGTTGGCTGGACAAGGGGGTTGGAGTTCAAGATGTCGGGCGGAAGGGTGCTCTCCTCTGCTGGCCGGCAAAAAGGAACGAGTGACAGATATGTTTATCTTCGTAAAGTTTGATAGTAAAGTTTGGTTAACCACGGGGCTCCACGGAAAACGGTATGTTGCCTATGGCGCCGCGGCAACACACCGTTATGTGTGCTCCAGAGGGATCGCAACGAAAACAACCTTTGGACAAAGAACGATGTCATCGTTTATGAGCGTTGAGTTGATGCTAGCGTTCGCCATGGAGAATCGACGCTTGTCGGTTTGTACGGAGCCTTCAAAAACATGGCGTCCGCTGGCGTCAGGACACCTCGCTTGGATCATCATGGCAGCGTCTCCAAGCTGCTTTCAAAAATTTGACAGAGAGCTCGTTACAATTACAATGAGGGCATTTAGCAGACGCTTTTATCCAAAGCGACCTACATCGGTTAATACACACATTGACACACCGATGGCAGAGTCAACCATGCAAGGCGACAGCCAGCTCGTCAGGAGCAGTTAGGGTTAAGTGTCTTGCTCAGGGACACATCGACACTCAGCTAGGAGGAGCTGAGGATCCAACTAGCAACCTTTCGGTTACCAGACAACTGCTCAACCTCCTGAGCTAAGCTGACCCCTCTTTAGACAGAACGCCGATGGCCAAAGCGGTGAGACATCCCATTGTTCAAAGGGAGCGGAGTATTTTTATTTATTTTGTATCATAACTCACTTTGAGTGCGTTTGAAAGAGAACCTTTGAAAGGTTATATAATACAATATAATTATAGAAATGTTTGTACCTGCTCCCAAGTTCGAGAACTCTTCAAACAAGAAACACTTAGTCTTAGAGCAGTACAAATAGATCTTTGTACGATTACGGCAATCTGAAATGAAAGGACATGGTGGTCTCCCTGGCTTCCTACAGCAACAGAGAAGAAAGGAGAACCCACTCAGACACACTGTGCCGCCTGCAGCTTGTTTCTGAGGCCTCCCGTCTTATGAGAACCAAGACAAGTGGTTTTTTTTGGCCGAGGATTAGGGGGACAGTTTTTACACTGAGTTGTGTTTACAGTGTTACAGCCCTGGCCTAGTTCTGTTGCCGTGGCGGTAATCAAATCAATTGTGACGGACAAACCTGTGGGAGGAAGGGAATGAGTTATGTTGCACTGATTCTGTCGCCAGAACGTCTGTTTCTTCCTCTCGTTACTCTCTCTCTCTGTCTCTATTCCTCTCTTTTTATCTATGTCTGCATTTATTTAACTTTCTAGCTGTATGTATTGATCTCCCTTTCTTTTTCTGTGCATTTTTCTCTGTCTGTCTGTATTTCTGTCTGTCTTTCTGTATTTCTCTCTTTCTGTCTGCATTTGTCTCTGTCTGTCTGTCTGCCTTTTATGTATATCTCTCTTCCTCCTTTCTCTCACTTGCTGTGTTTTCTCTTTCTTTCTTATCAAAATTGCCCAATGACTGCAAATAGCAACTCTTACACTCAGACACACACACACACATACATACATGAAGTCACAACTTTTCTCTGTTTAGGGACCTCAGTGGTGGAACGAGCTCCCTACCGATGTCAGGATCGCAGAGTCGCTCACCAGCTTCCGCAAAAGACTCAAAACTCACCTGTTCAGAGTTCACCTCGACTCTGCATAGAAACCAATGCACAGCCACCATTGAATGTTGTACGTCCTGGCACTTGTACATTGCACTTATTCAAGGTACTTAATTGTGTAGCATCTACAGTAGCTGCTATCATTGCTTTACACGGGGAATGGGTTAGCCTAGCGATTGTAATACTTGCACTTGGTTCTATGAACATCTTTACTGTACCGACAGCGATATATTGTTTCACTTCTTATGACAAATGTACTTATTGTAACAAATACACTTATTGTAAGTTGCTTTGGATAAAAGCGTCTGCTACATGCCCTAAATGTAAATGTAAATGTACATGCAGCTACACACACACACACACACACACACACACACACACACACACACACACACACACACACACACACACACACACAAATACACTCACCCATTCGCGTGCCGATGGATTTGAAGATCTGAGTCACTGATTCGTCTGATCCCTCTGGTTTTTTTCCACTTTTATTTTATGTAAACCCGCCCGCCCACACATTGTCTTCACCAGCGAATAAAGGTCTAACCTCCTTTCCCTGTCTCAAAGCTGGTAATGGGTGTATATATATACATGCATATGTGTGTGTGTGTGTGTGTGTGTGTGTGTGTGTGTATATTATATATATTACAATACTATATGACCATACCTATAGTAATATCTATAGTAGCTGTAATGGGTTCATAACATTATTTCTAATGACACCCACAAACACACACATACACACAGCACACACAGGTAATTCAATAAGGGCTGAGCATGTTGGGCGCAGTAAGGGGGTTAGTGGATTGCTCCAGGCCATGGATACCCTAATATCCCCCTGGTAGGGCCTATATCTAGGTAACGGTAAATATAAGAGGGTCCTCACAGCTCTCCAGCTGAAGGGTGCACGTCTGCTTGTCCATAGGGTACTTGGTGAGGTCCATGTTGCAGGCCACCGTGGTGGTGATCCTGAAAACATGAGGAGAGAGACAGAGACAGAGAGAGAGAGAGAGAGAGAGAGAGAGAGAGAGAGAGAGAGAGAGAGACAGAGAGAGACAGAGACAGAGACAGAAAGAGAGAGAGAGACAGAGACAGAGACAGAGAGAGAGAGAGAGAGAGAGAGAGACAGAGCAGCAGTGAGCAGGTTGCAGATCAATAGTTGATACTGTGGAGTGGTTAAGAGCATTGACATCAAACAGTGTAAGAATATCTCCTATCCTTACTGTTGCCTAAACTACTCTACCCACAATGTCACCAACCTCTTTTGGCTTGTCTGTTGCCATCTGTATTTCCTCAGGTAAACACCAATATATTATTATTATATCCATCCACTGCCCGGGAGAATCCCTTTACGGCTTTTAAAAATTTAATAGGGAATAATAAAATGGACTACTTCTACTTCGAGTTCTGTCGACTCTTGCGCTGGGACCCCGAAGGAGAGTTTAAACCCAAGCACGCAAGACGCACCGTGGCTGCTGAGCGTGATGAAAAGTAACGAGGTGTTGTGCTGATGTCTCTCATCTCTTCCATATTTTCTCTATTTCTCCAACAGTTAGTCCCCAGTTAGTCACCTTAGACGTATCAGACTTTTTAAATAATATTCTACATTCTCGTGAAGCTCAGAGGAACTGAAGTTCAGAGGAGCACTTCAATACATACAAATGCATACAGAAATTCACATGGTTTGCCTTCAGTTGTTAAATGTTGTGCCATGGGAGTCATTCATAAAAATGTAACGAATAATCCCTGTTTTCAATCAGTTTTATCCATATTTCTTATCCCTCCACCCAGTCAGAACCCGCCGCCCATACAAAACAATTCCCCATTCACTTGCAGCTTGTCTTACAGCAATATCATTAAAGTAACACAACCAACCATATAAAATGGCAGCAGGCTGTAGGAATCCTTTAGTGTGAGCTATATAAATCCTCCACAAATCATATCCTATAAATCTCGATATCTCCCTATAAGCTATTCACCTGGCTCTGTATTTCATCAAAATCCATAATAATCTCTAGTGAGGGATAATCCTTTGGGGACTCATGTCTTACTTTTGGATAAAACAATATATAACAGCATTACAAGACTCAATACGCAGGCATTGCTGTTAGACTACTGGAAGTAGAGAGTTGAAGAATCAACAGAATTAATACAGAGTTTGGGTTTGGAAGGTCATCGCCAAGGTCAAAGTTCCCACATGTTTAGGTTCAATCTGAGCACAGCAATGGCTGAATCAAACACGACGGACAGTGGTGGGCGAGGTCATGTTAAGGCTCCCTACGCCATCATAAACCCGCGGCTCCCTCAGCCATGACACAACACCATAAGCGGCTTACACCCCACAACAACGGCCCTATCGCTTGACATTAACCCTGACCCCTGACCTCAGCGCGTAGAGGACGGTGCCGTTGGGGAAGATGCGGATGAGCCGGTTCTCCACGGTGATGTCGTGGAGGAAGGACTTCTTGGAGTCCACGATGAAGGTGTCGGGCACCCAGAGCAGCTCCACCAGGCGGCCGTCCAGACTCAGGCTCTTGTTCCCCTGGAACACCAGCCTCTCGTCGGTCCAGCGCTGACGCAGGAAGATGGTGGCCGTGTAGTCCTGGAGCATAAGGGAACAACAGGCAGAATAAACGACTGTGGTGTGGTGAGGTGTTTTGAATGACAAGCATGTTGATTGTTTTGAGCTCGAAAGGGAATGTTTTGTGTTTTGCAAACCTAGGGACTCTCTGGGAAATGGGCCAAGTCAGCTCTTTTTTTAAAGGTATGATATTTTCATGCTTGGCTGAATATGAAATGGATGTCGTGGCCCAAAGCCCCTTTGTGTTCCTGAAGCGAGGATATGGCTGTCTTACTTTGGACTCAGCAGACGGCTCAGCCTTCCACCTACTCTAGGAAAAAAAGGCCCTCTTGCATAGTCCATCTCAGTTGTGAGGTAACAACATGCAAGGGTAGAAGACAGTGTACTTCCAATATCCTGCCTGACTCGCAGGAGCGGAACAAATCCTGATACAATGAAAAAGTGGGTTCATCCTCAGTGTTGTGAAGATGAGTTAGCAGCACAATAAAAAGACTCAGCAAGCCGTGTGAATGGGTGCTTGACTGAAAGGGTCACTCTAAGGTTATGGTTGGTACAGTATATACAGTCACAGGCTATACTTTACTGATTTGTGTCTGACTATTGGATTGGATGGTTGTTAATCTTGAGCCCAGCATTCCTACTATTATATAGCAGAACATCTGGGGGGAGATGGCACAGAACTTGGACCGGAAACGGGGATTTTAAGAAGTATATTTCTACAGTGGCCACACAGTGTTGATTTAAAACCTTTCCAGATACTTTTCAACAGTTAACTATTGCTGGCCGAGTTTGTGTTCGCTACAATAGCCAATTAAACGTTACAGTACTCTGCCTCCGGCAACATGATTGGCTGAAACAAATACGAAGCCAGAAAGTGAAACACGCAGTCCACCCAGATGCTGCTCGTCTTCTCTCACACTTTATAACATTCATCTAAAGTCTGATTGGTGACACTAGGTGGGTGGTGATGAATGGGATGTTGGGTAGCCTCACCATGTTGATCTCTGAGATGGTGTCAATGCTGGCGATGTCCAAGCTCATGCCCACAGATACGGGTCCATCTAGAGAGGACAACAGAGACAACACATAGTGAACTGCAGACACCCAAAGTCAATTCTCCCAGGCGTTATCCACTTGTGTAGTTGTAAATGGCTTGTGCATTCGAGTGTGTGTGTGTACTGGCTTGTGTAATTCTTTGTCTATGTGCTTGTTGTACAGTCTTATGTAATTTTGTCGTTATCTGTGGTGTGTATGTCTTTGTATGTTCGTACACACTGTATGTGTGTGTGTGTGTGTGTGTGTGTGTGTGTGTGTGTGTGTGTGTGTGTGTGTGTGTGTGTGTTCATGGTGGATGAGCACGACATGACGTGACATGATATGAGAGGGAAGAGTAATTCCAAACTGTTATGTCTGTCGGTTTTTCTGTTGTATATGTCTTTGTGGCTGTCGTGGATAACTTTCTTTCGGATTTGTATGTCTGCCTGTCTGTTTTGTAGTTCTATTGTGTGTCGGCCTGTGAAAAGGAATTTGCTCCTGCCAACTCTTCATTCCAGTGAATAAAGCGGATTTCTTTCTCTGTCTCTCTCGCAGTCTTCTTCTATTCTCACTTAACAACCTCTTTTTGGTTCTTTGAAAACCAAATTACTCTGCCAGACAAAGTGTCTGCTTTCTGATTTCTGTATATAAATATGTGTGTGTGTGTGTGTGTGTGTGTGTGTGTGTGTGTGTGTGTGTGTGTGTGTGTGTGTGTGTGTGTGTGTGTGTGTGTGTGTGTGTGTGTGTGTGTGTGTGTGTGTTGAAGATACAGCACCTGTGTCTTCCAGTGAGTTTCCTAGTTTTTACATTTTCCCCACATTCATACAAAGTGCAAGGCCATGCATTGACACATGCCAGATTCTGCAGAAGCCTGGCATCTCATCACGTTACTGGGGCAACGCTGTCTCCCGCTGACATGATGATGTGCGATCCATCCGCTGAACACCAAAGAGAATCCTTAATCCCGTTACAATGGGGAAGGGACAACCAGACGCTACGCCTTCCCTTGTGATATGGGGGCATGCTGTGTTTGCCAGGTTGTATCTTTGTTTTGCTATGTTGCAAGTATTTTGCGGATTTTGCTGTGGCATTGATCTCTATTTTGTCTACCTGCTATCTGAAGAACAAAATGTAATAACCTGTAATCTAAACATGTTTTCCTGTGTGTACACAGCGTACACACTCCTCTATCCAAAATGTAACCAGTGTTGCGCTCTTCTTTGCCCGACGTGGGCGCATGATGAGCGGACCGTGTGTGAGCAAAGCATCAACAGATAAATACAGAAGGCTTTCTGTGGGTCTGGCACGGGCTGTCATTGATCCTTCTGTTGGCTGTTCTCACTCCTTCAGCATCTCTCCCTCTCTGCCGCTCTCTACCGCACTCTCACTAGCTCAATCACTCTATTTCCCTTTCCATCTCGGTGCCTCAAAGAAATACAGAAAGTGAGGGTGAGAGAGCGAGAGCGAGAGAAAGAGGGAGAGAGAGCAAGAGAGAGGGAGTGAGAGAGAGTAAGAGAGTGATAGAGAGAGCGCTACAGAGAGAGGTCAAGGGAGAGAGAGAATGAGAGAGAGATAGAGAGCGACAGAGATACAGAGAGAGAGGTGGATAGAGTGGTGGTCCCTGGAGTGTGAGACCATCCTCGGGAGGCGCCTGCCTTCTGCTCTGTTCCCTTACTGTCAAAGAAAGGCCGGAGGTACTTGTTGTAGCCTTTCATCAGCTTATGAATGGTGGGCGGGAGGATCTCTCCCTCCTTCACCTCAGCGTTGAGCAACGCGTTCTCCAACAACCTGGGGACAAGAGAGAGAGGGGGAGAGGGAGAGGGAGAGAGAAAAGGTTTCAGAGACAAAAGAGAATGGAAGGTTTTCGAGTAAATGAATGGCAGCGAATGTCTCTTCCTCTTCCTTCCCCTTAAATGCATATTTCTTTCTCTTAGTAACCTCAGTCCTCAGCTCACTTATTACTCAATTTGTATCGACATATTAACATTTTAATGCTTTATCGACTGGTTCCCCACGTCGTTTCAGGCTGGCTCCCCGTGTGGTAAGAAAAGTGTTGAGATCAAAACAGCTGAAATAATTTAATGGCCGAGAAAAACCCACAACATGAATTAGGGACTACAGTTGAGTAAAAACAGAGTTGACGAGTTGACAGTTTTGCATCATAATAAC
Source organism: Pollachius pollachius (assembly GCF_949987615.1). Classification (NCBI taxonomy): domain Eukaryota; kingdom Metazoa; phylum Chordata; class Actinopteri; order Gadiformes; family Gadidae; genus Pollachius; species Pollachius pollachius. Next base: position 14,016,582 of record NC_136935.1, read on the forward strand.
CACATTTATTTCCCATAGCTGGAGCTGCGGTGCAGGGGGTGTGTGTGTGTGAGCGTCTGTGTGTAAACAAGGAGAGCCCTGCTCAGTGCAGAGAGAGCCCAGGGGGGTACCGGGTGATGTAAGAGGGGCTGAAGCAAAACAGATCCGACCACAAACACAAACGTTCATATTGTGCATGAACACACACACACACACACACACACACACACACACACACACACACACACACACGGCATGTCGATGCTGTCAGGCATGTTAACGTCCCAGTAGTGATTACTTCATATGTACGCTGCTCTCGCCAAAAGCACATTTCACCAAGAAGTTACGAAACACCCCATTAACACCGCCCGCATATCCCAGCATTTCATCTCTGATCCTCCCCTATGTTGGGGATGGCTGATTTATTTTCCGCATTAATAAACGAGGGCAGCCAAGCCTTACAGCTCACATCTGAATATTTGCAACAAATGCAAAATATGATGCACTCCCAACCTGACATCAGGTTAGCACAGCGTTGCACGATGCGGAACAGCAAGGACGAAAGAAACACGACACAACGGCGGATTTCCCCATTCCATTATCCGGACAGGGATACTGGCTCACACGGGGGCATGACTCGACCATCGGCATGGCATGCATTAACGCAATCTGTCGCCGCTGAATGGTGACGCTGGATGTGCACAGGCAGCTCAGGGGGCAAACCTGGCCAAGACCCCTGCAGGCGAGTCGTGGTTCACCAGAGCGTGTCGGATCAGCTAAGACATGGAGGTAATAAGCTTGGGGGGCACGGCTGCTCAGGCAGTGAATCGCCTCTCAGAGTCCTCAAGGTCTTCGGTCAGAACCCGAAGAGTTTGCTGACTTGTGCTGTTTGAATTGATCAAGGCCCAATTAATATGCACGTAAACATAAGAAAATATATACATATATGATCTAATTGCACCGCGGCCCGGTCGAATGAACTGATTGACTGCAGAGGAGAGTGCATCTGCTGGTCTCTCTCTCGTCTCTCCCCGCTTCTCGTTCAACACGGCTGGCTGGTGTAGCTGATGCTAATTGCAAGTCCAGTGTCCACTGCTTTGGTTCCTAAACTCAACACTAGGAAGTCTCTTGATCAGGCTTGAAATTTCAGGCCCGTTGAGAACTCTAATAGCCTCACTTATAGCATGGTGAGTCATTCGCAGATGGAAGTGTGCAAGCAGGTAGCGCTGTATTAGCGCGTAGCAACATATAAGCAGGTATTAGGGTATGACTGTACATTGCAGTGAATTAGAAGAATGCAGTGATTTAGCTGTAAGCATCGTTCAGAAGGTAGCCTTGTTTAAGCATAGCGTCTTTAAGCTGATAGCAGTGTTTGAGCAGGAGGTCACATAATATTGGTAGGATGGAGCAGTCTTTTAGCAGGCAGCAGTGTATCTGTTTCTGTGTTTGATTGACATTTGATGGGGAGGTGTTGTTAGTATCAGTACTGACAGGGCACTCCCAGTGGCAGTCTGCCTTATAGAAGCCCTATAAGACCTCCTTTCAGTTCAGTAGCGCCTTATCACTGCCAGTTCTTCCAGTGGTCGGTGTGGGTATGTGTGTCAGAGAGAGAGAGAGAGAGAGAGAGAGAGAGAGAGAGAGAGTCAATGTGTCAACATGCACCCACTTGAGTGGGTTGAGTGAGATTAATTTAGCATGCTCCTGTAGTGTGTGTGTGTGTGTGTGTGTGTGTGTGTGTGTGTGTGTGTGTGTGTGTGTGTGTGTGACAGATTCTGAGAGAATAAACTACTTCTGCAGTGACGGATATAAAATGGGGGAGGCAAGAGCACCAGGAGCACAGTATCAACTGCAAGAACACTGAAAGCGAGTCTAATACTGAGACGCGGTTTGTGTGTGTGTGTGTGTGTGTGTGTGTGTGTGTGTGTGTGTGTGTGTGTGTGTGTGTGTGAATGAGTGTGTCTGTGGTGCATGTTAGTGTACATGGTGAGATGTCAAGAAAACACTAGACTCAGAAAGCAATATTCAGTGGGTGAGATGGAGACATACATGTTTCATGTATTCAGACAAACTGGCTGGTGAGCATTATCTCTCTGCATAGGCAGACCATAATGAGGAACACTGTATCTTCTCTTCTCATCATCATCATCATCGTTTCTCCTTCATATCTGAGAAGCTTCGTTCCACACCCGGTTATATCACAATTAAAAAGCATATTTCTGCTGATTGCGTGGAATGATGTGTGGACATGTGGAAACAGAGACACACACACACACCTCATATTTCCCATTAGCATGCACCGTGGGGGGTCCTTGGACCCCTGGTGAGCGCATGGTTTGTGGAGTGTGCCCTGCAGCAGGATGTGTGCTGACAGACCCCCCATGTCTGCCGGGGGGGGGGGGGGGGGGGGGGGGGGGGGGGGGGGAATAACAAGCCGACAGCTGCTCCCCCTGCGCCCAGTCACTGCGTCTCCTCGCCCTGCTCTGTCAGCTGGACTGCTGGAGTTCACCGCACCACCATGTGAGCTCCGGTAACCGCCTCACACATGGCGCTCCGGCTGTTGGCGAGCACGGATGTTTAGCTGCTACGTATGTTAATATTGAGGTGTAAACACTGGCAGCAAAAATAACCAACCCAAAGCAAGAGAAAACCGTTTGGAAGAGGAACGAGTTGTGTGGACTGAAGGGTATGGCGTGCGGTAACCGATGGCAACGGCGCCATGGGGGGGGGGGGGGGGCGCTGTATGCCAAGCGTACAGTAAGCGTACATTAGCCGGAGTGCACAGCGACGGTAAACAGGGTGAGGCAGGCTGAGCCAAGCACTACGGGGGGGGGGGGGGGGAGGGTTCACCCAGCCGGTGGCGGACATAACGTGACTCTTCTGATCCGGTTTGACGACGACCGCTATGGGCCGCTCCCCTCACGCATCGCCACACATCAAGATCCCCCGCAGGCCTCGGGCCACACAGCCACCTCCCACCCCGATCTGCCGCCTCTGTCCACCCCCCCCCCCCCCCCCGCCGACCCAACACCGTGACCTTCCCCCCCTTGCCCACCGACACCTGAGGGGTCCAGGCAACACTTGAGCAGTTCACAACAGATTAGATCAGTCCTCCACCGGCCGCTGCCCTGGAGAAGCCTACCCCCCACTTTCCCAGAAAACCCCTGTCATCCGTCTACCCCCCCCCAGCACTCTTCTTCTTCTTCTTCTTCTTCTGGCTGCAGAGCTCCCAGGCGTCAGCTCGGCGTGGTGCCGAGCTCCAGCTCCTCTCAGCTCCACAGAGCTCCGGATCCACCCAGCAGAGGGGAACGGGAGACAGGAACATGTGTCTGTGTGTGTGTATATGTGTGTGTGGGGGGGGTTGTGCATACACACGAGAGGCAGTGTGATTTGATTGATCACCTTCCTCTCATCTTTCCCCAGCATGGATCAGATTGGTGCTCAGTGCGGCGCAGCGGTTGATGAATGGGATGAGTGCAGAGCCCGTGGGTGGAATCACACGTGTGACAGGTGTGTGTGCATACAGAGTGGATGGGCTGGATCTGAGTCCACGAGGTGCAGTGGGAAGTGTTGATGGGCATTGGAAAAAAAGTTGGCCTTTTTTTTTATGGGGGGGAATGGGGGGTTTAGCTCGGCGAATCCTGGTAATTGACTTATATTATTTCTCCCATCAGCATGTATGTTATGCATGATGATGATATATGAGTCTTGCATGATAGGAACACTTGGAATGAAAAACTACAGACTTACATAACGTTATGCAAGAGCTTTGGCACCTTTAACTGCAGACAGACTTGAAATAAGGTCATTGCTATGCAGATGTCTCCATCAAAGAGAGGAATTAAGTAGGTCCGAGACGAAGATGCACGCCAGGTCAAGCACAGAATCGCTTTGATGCCAGTCCTACCGCTTGGATGTCTTTCTTCGGCGGAGAGACGGGTCAGAACCTGTAGACAAATGCCCGGACCTTTCTGGCTGAGGGCTGATTAAGCTATTCCAGTGAACGGAGGCTCCAGCATGCCCTCATGAGCCGCAGAGGAATCCGTGGAGGCCCAGAACACTCGCCCACACACACTTATGAATACCTGCCCGGGGCTAAGATGAGAGGATACGTCCGGCTCTCAGTGACAGGTGGCTGGGGGAGGTAGGGATAAGATTCTCCCTCTCGCCCCCGCTCCCACCTCCCTACGCCTGGTCCTGAAGGAAGAGGCTGAGGTAAGGATGCTGGTAATGTTTGCTGCACCCTGGATGCTTGCTGCACCTGTCAGCTCGCATTAAATGTTTCCTATTCTGCCTTTTGCAGATAATGCTCATTTTTTCTACCCGTGAAATGAGATTGGAGGTAGTCGCTGCTGCTCTGGCACACATGCAATGACATTTGTTTATTTTCTCACTCTCTCTCTTTCTCTCTCCCCCCTCACCCCCTCTCTTTCTCTCTCGTCCACAACCCTCCCTTCTACCCCCTCTATCCTCTCTCTCTCAGGACCATGAAGACATTCAGGCTACAGGCTGTGAGTGACAGGTTGCCTTTAGGGAGGCACACAGGCAAACACTATGAGGCCAAACATATACTGCACTCCTCCCCGCTGTTGTTCCTTCACAAGAAAACCTTCCCATACTTCTTTACAAGCCTCTGGTGAATACCTGTACATTGTGTTCATCTTTCATTCCATAGCTTTTCTCAAGTTAGATTACATTTGAGACACAACACAAATTTATGTTTGTTTGTGTGCTATTTTATTTATTTAGATTAATAAGTAAGGCCAGACTTTTCCTGCTGAGTTCAAAACACATAAGAAAACTGCAATACCTCCTAATCTTTAAGATCAAAAAATTTGCAAGAGCATTGTAACTCCTAGATACTTTCAACATCAACGCTTGTTTCATTTTATCATTGCCGCTGAGTTTTTTACAAAGAGGGCCTCAAGTGGAACATTAGAATTAGATGAAGCTAACTAGCTTCAATAGGAAGTAAGATATCCATCTGTCTATGGAATGAGCAGTGGCTAGTGTAATAACTATATATGTTTAGGATTGTGCATGTTGTATAACTTGTTGCTAGTTTAGATAATCTCCTTCCCTTAGGCAAAGCAGTGACAGAATGTAAAGTGGACATGGTGACAGAATCTATACACAACTGCCAGATTCTGTGGCCACCTTTTAAAAGTTGCAGACAAAAAGTAATCTATACACTGTACGATCCCGATTGCGAATCAATATCAGTGTGTGTTTGCCCGGCAAGATTATATATAATTGTACTAGCAACTGCAGCACACCTGAGGAAATAATAAGAAGCAGCACAGACCTATTTGGACAAACAAACAGAGCAAAGTATTGATGCCTTGCGCTGTTATTGGATCTAGGAAATGTCAAAGTGACAGAGTGACCAGTAGCACTCACCAGAGAATTGTACCTCTGACGGGTATGGATTCTGTGTTTGCCTCCGTCTCCTCGCTCACAGCAGTCTGGGCTGGGGCTCGCAACAGGGATTGATTTGATATGGGCCCAGCCTCTAACAGGCTTATTTTAAGGGAAACCGCTTCACATAACGAGATTTCCTTCCTTTTATTGACACTGACTAAAAAGATGTACAGCATATTTTGATTGCAACAATATTGCAATTACAATTACTGCAAAATATGGATACTAATTTAAATGCCTGGGTTTAGTTTAAGAAAGAAGAAGCAACTCCTTACGTGGCAGATTTCCCGGAGTCATTTACTCATCTGATGGTCTCATCTGAGTCCCTCTGTTACCAAACAACAGACAACATCTTCCTAATGGTGATGATTGTTTTTTGGTTGGATGATTCGAAGAGAACAATCATGGAGTCCAATTGCCTTTAGATGCAGGACCCGATCAATTGTTGCTACTGTCTTGGTCGTTGGTTGTGTTGGATTCTCATCAGAGTTACACTTTTCAATGCTTAACATTGTTGCGAAATCAACTGTGAAATCGCTTGGAGAAACCTGAAGCTTTACAAATCCAGTGAAGCCAACAAGACGATTACCATGTAATTCACTAGCCCCATGGATGAGCGCTGCAAATCGGGTTCATCCGGCTGTGAAACATAAACTGCTGCAACCGTTATATAGAATACCAAAAGCACTAGAGCAGACAGGCATGCAACATGTTGGAGATTGTAGTCCCGCTGATTCAATGCACCTATTTTTTGGTTATCCTCAAATGTAAAATTAGCACAGGTACATAATTACCATTACCTTTTTTGGGGGACTTCGAAGAAAGTATAATCTGTTTAACTGTCCAAAGCTACACAGCTTTAGGCAACACAATCACACATTTCTTTTGGCCTTTGGATAACCATCCAGTTATTGCCTACGCTTTCAGACGTTATCAGGACATGAACCAACGATAACCACTGGCAGTAGCAGTGTCCTATCAGGAGAACACATCTTAAGGCCTAGGCAATTCGATTTCAAAGAGCAGCTCAAACTATAGCTGTCTAACATGGGTGATAAAAATGTTAACAAAAAACACTGCCGCTAGGGTTTCAACTTCCAATTCCTGTCTTTTATAAATCATGTCATCGCCTGCTCGAGCCTCAAAGCGAATATGCCTTTTAGGGAACAAGAACTCTTATCTATCGTGGGTTCCGTTAGGGGATGAGTTCTATATGCATGCCTGCCTCACAGATGGTCTGAAATTGGCTTTGGAAGAGCCAATGCTCAATGCAGATCCCCTCTAGACCAAACGGTATTTAAGTGTAATGCCTCACCAGTGGAGCTAATACTGTGAATCATTTGACTAAACAGAGATTCTCCCAGAAGGGACGGTTTGGCAGCTGGGCTGTGATTGACAGCCATGATATGTGATTTAATGATGAAGGATGGAATGGGGCCCCCGTGCTAACAGTGCAAAATGTACCGCACCTTTTGTCGATGGGATTCCATCCATTGTCAATTTTTTATACTGTTGCAGGAAATATTAAATAAACTATGGCAAGAGCTAAAGCAACCGCTCAAAAAGATATCATTGTATTCTCAATCGTCTGTGAATACATAGAATTGACTTTAGAAGTATGCTTAATGGACTGACAGAAGGAAGTATTGTATAGTCGTCACAGTTTTGAAACAAATACATTTTCAGCATGAGTCGATAACAAGCTAGGAATGAGGCGGTGAATTGAGGCACACTGAACATAATAGAGCACTTTTAAATTGCAAAGGATATATATTTGTAGAATAACTTCTCTATATAATACCGTTTTAAAAAGTGTACCTTTTGTTTGATTGAGACTTGGACCATGCCTTTGGTCTGCTGCCTCAGTCATATTAGACTCCCCATGCTTTAAAGTTGAAGAGTAAAAACAAACATGTACTTAAAGGCAAAGAGGACTACTCACTCGTATTTTAGTCGGTTCCCATAGAACAGGGCAGGAAGGTTAACTGTGGGTTTTGCTCATTCCTCTTGTGATATAGGCAAGATACTAAATAATTGGTTCTACCGTGTCATGTACACAAATCAATAGTCTGCAAAAGCATTGAGTCAAATCAACTTCAAAGGTTTTCCAATTAAGGTCTAAGTATATATATTTTCCTTTCATTGGCATACTATTTTCAACGCATTTTCTGCTTCGAGTGCTATTCATTATTTCTAGTTCTGTCAAAGTTTCAGAGTACTTCTTCACCAATCTTCTTAAATCCAGAACTAATTAGACAGAACAGCTTGGAAAATATAGATTCAGCACAGATAGAAGTAGTGATAATAGCACATATTGAGTAACTAACAGCTCATTATAGTGCATGGAAAAAAGCACAATTCAGAAGTAGAATAAATTGAATCAAGTTACTAAGGGTCCTACTGCTGGGCATTAATCATCAGAAAATTATGCTCCATGACATCCATTGCAATCTCCTGTCATTTCAGTGTATTGATTTCCTTCTATTCCTTCAAGCCATTTTAATGGGTGGAGTCTAATCAGCCAAACAGTCTAATCAACCAATCAGGTCCCAAATTACAGTACAGGCGTGTGGCCCCATGTGACCAATTACCTTAAACTCACATTACGGCGACCGTGATTCTGAATGAAGCTACTGCGTTTCGGACTTTGAGGGAGAACCAACTAAACCAAAGAGTGTTGGGGTGGGGATTCAGAACACACCAAATAATCCTGAGAAAACCTTCCAACACAGAGTTCATAACTTGAACTTTGAGATTTATATTAAATTACTTTTTGATATTTTCCTGACCAGATATTCTGTGAGAAAAAAATCCCTCTCAGTGTTGTCACAATACTGGATGATCTAACTTCGATAAAATACCTTGCAAAATATCGATAACACAAGGAAAATTCTGTTTTTTTTTTCAGAAAAGTAATATAATTCCCAATGTAAGAAGAGTATCTCTCCACAACTGCAGAGCATTTAAAATGTTATGTTGTCAAAATAAAGAATGTTGTGCAAGTGCAATGTTCAATATGGATACTACTTGGTAAGAGTGAATAAAGCTACAACACAGCATAAGTGGAAGATTACATTTCCACCTGAAATAATGACCAGTTGGTCATTATTAGTTTGTAACCCTATAGGACACAAACAGGTAGATATCCTGAGAACCCATAGTACTTGACCCCTCAATTGAAAGTTCAAGGCAAATATAATTGAATGACACCAAGCCAAACACTTGCAAATACACCATATGGCCACCAGGTAGCGATGAAGGACATGTGTTCTGCTTGAAGGCAATTTATGTATTTTCTTCAGAAACCGATCGGAGTCATTGATGTAAACACCGTGGTTACAACAAAATTGGGCAAAGACACTGGATTACCTGTTTATGGTCGTTTTATGCGATCAAACTAAACTTTGAGGACAAAAAGAACAAAGGTAAGACATCATTTTTGGTTGTAAAATGGAAAGGGAAGTTAGTTCCTGATTTGTTATTTGCGAGTTTTTAGTCAGAATGAAAAGGTTTTGACTGTTGGGAATCAGTGAAGGCTCAGCTTTCATATAATGCATACTTTGTGAAGGTCTAATTTCGTAAAAAAAAGATCGCTATTGCTGTTTATGTTCACGGTTATGAAACACAACACCTTGTTCTCGCATATGGATATACATTCGTCTTTAGAGTTTCCTTGGTAATCTGCCTCAAGTTCGAAGTACTTCCAAACAGCACTCCTGCCGTTTTATTTCTCTACCTAACCGGTCGCAGAGGCGTTGCACTTGACATGCTAGCTGTGTTAGCTAACTTGTAGCTAACACCGTCACATTTTAGACTAGAGCCGAACTACTGCGAGAGACCGCACTGCGAGTGAATGACAGGAAGCGGGGCTATGTTAGCGCTGTAGCGATACGTGTGAGTGACAGGAGGCGGGTCTATGTTCTGTAGCGGTGTGTCTTTTAAAGGCCGTGTTGTATGGTCCGTTTTCCAAAGAATTTGCGCAATTGGTAGTTAACATTTAAATGTTTGTTAAATGTTATTGGGTATCACAAAACGGAATGTAATATGAAAATGTAGGTACTATTTCAGCGGTTTGCAATTGATTCTCATTTCCCCCACAATGCATTGCATTGTGGGGCACGTCACGTTGGGGAGAAGACAGACCAAAGCCCGCCTTGAAACCCTTTAGAGAGGCGAGTAACGAGAGACTAGTAAGTGTTCAGCAGATTATACTGATAAATACTTGGATAGAGATAGATAAATAGACAGCCAGAAAGCACAGCAGAGATAGAAATATATACAAAATGTTAAATGTTAAATAAATCAATAATTGTTCGTAGTCAACTTATAGGCCTACGTGCAGGTTAACCGGAAGTTTTGATTAATGGCTACATAAAGCACTCAAAATATGTGTATCATTTATAAAATGTCTCCAAAATAGTGTTAAAGTTCAGTTTTTGGCAGTAACGGGTGTTTTCTAACGCCATTCGGTGATGACGTCATGTTGGGGAGACGTGGTGGAAGGTAGCCTCAGCCTAGTACTAGAACTATGGCGTCTAAGAGGTGGCAAGAACCACAAATAACATGTATGATGGCCCACAGCAGTATAAATTCGAACCTGTCAGACGTGAGAGGGTGAATGAGGAATTGCCGAGAACCGATCAAAGCCAATTAAATGCATGGTCAGAGGAGAATGAGTGGAGAGTTGCTATCATTTAGCAACGCAGCAACGAGCGCTGGAGCTAGTCAATGAACAGCAGTGCATACAAAAACGACACTTTTATTTATTTTTACTGTCAGTGAATAGCACCGAGTGAAAGTCAACGTTTTCTTTTTATCTAGTGACTTCGATTATGTCGTAAGTACCGGTAAACTTAGTCAGAAGATCTAGAAATAGAAGGCATAATGCTAGCTATGGGCTAACTTAGCCTATCGGACACGCAATCAGTGCACTTGCAAATGAGTGCCTGCAAGTATAACCGATCGTGGTGTGACATTATTTAACCATCAATCTACCGCAAATACGACCAGACAGATATACATTGAACACACACACACAAAGCACATCGTCCAACCCGGCGGATGCTGACAGACATCCCACAACAAGCCAAACATCACCACGGCGGGTGTGCTCTCTCACTCTCGCACGCCTGTACATAATCACTCCAACTTATCCTACTCCAAGGCTAGGATGCTTCACTAAGACCACAACTAACCACAAGGCATTCATAACCATGCAGTATGCCGAAGCGAGAAAGGAGACACGCACAGTCGCACACATTCATCTTATGCAAAACAATCAGTTTTATCATCAACATTCAGTCACTGCAAAGATTGAAAGAGTAGCCTCTTACCATAAGTTAGAATGGACCCAAAGTATGTGATTGATACAGTCTGGTTTAGCTTTCGTTTGCTATCTGTTTTTAGTATGACTTCTCAACATTATGTCTTTCTTGTGTTAGGCGCACATGGCTATTTTGCATGCACGCACAGGATTGGCTGGCTCCGCAAGGCAAATTATAGAACATATCTATCCATCTATCCTTCTATCCATCCATCCATCCATCCATCCATCCATCTATCTATCTATCTACGCATGTGTCTAGTTTTAATGTGATGTATTTTGTGTATGTCCAGTCTCCCTTGTTCTGTGTGGTCTTGTAGGCTATACTGTGTGAGCCGAATCACCTAAATGAATTCCCGACGATTGGTGTAGTTTGGTATTAATAAAGACTTGACTAGGTTATCTATCTATCCATCTATCCATCTATCCATCTACCCATCCATCCATCCATCCATCAAACCATCCATTCATCCATCCATCCATCCATCCATCCATAGCCTCTTACCATAAGTTAGAATGGACCCAAAGTATGTGATTGATACAGTCTGGTTTAGCTTTCGTTTGCTATCTGTTTTTAGTATGACTTCTCAACATTACGTCTTTCTTGTGTTAGGCGCACATGGCTATTTTGCATGCACGCACAGGATTGGCTGGCTCCGCAAGGCAAATTATAGAACATATCTATCCATCTATCCATCTATCCATCCATCCATCCATCTATCTATCTACGCATGTGTCTAGTTTTAATGTGATGTATTTTGTGTATGTCCAGTCTCCCTTGTTCTGTGTGGTCTTGTAGGCTATACTGTGTGAGCCGAATCACCTAAATGAATTCCCGACGATTGGTGTAGTTTGGTATTAATAAAGACTTGACTAGGCTATCTATCTATCCATCTATCCATCTACCCATCCTTCCATCCATCCATCCATCCATCCATGCCATTAGTCAACAATTATTCGCCGAAGGCGAAGTGAATAGTGGGGAATAGCCCCCGAGACCGAAGGTTTATTTGTTGTTATTAGCGGACATTTTGCGATGAAAACAATATCGAGGTTGAGATGTCAATCATGGGATATTGCCCAATATCCCAAGATAGCGAACCAATCAAATTGCGCCATCTTAGGAGGTTCACGTGTAGCATATACTAACTATATATAATATCTATGTATTTATCCATGGATCTATAATCTGCTGAACACTCTTTTATTAGTCTCTACTCTCAAGGGTCTCAATGCAGCTTTGGTCAGTGTCTCCCCAACGTGACGTCATGCAATGCCTTCTGGGTGAAATGAGAATCAATAGCAAACCGCTAAAATAGTACCTACTTTTTCATATTACATTCCGTTTTGTGATACCTAACAACATTAAATACAATAAGGAACACTTCAAATCTTTATTACCAACAAGCAAATTGCACAAATTTGTTGAAAAATAAACCCTGCAACACGGCCTTTATACAGTCCATTTATTTAAGCTCTCAAACAGAGCAAAGTGCAAAAACGTCGTACCATCTTTCCCTGCCTACGTTTAATGTGACTGCATCGCCTTCTCTCACATGATCAGCAGCTCCGGATTTCACCGTCTCTCCAGTTTGAACTACTCATGTTGATATCGCTGCGCAGTCTCTGTCTAGAGACAACGCAGCGACAACTACCCAAGTCCCTGGAGCCGCGGAATTGCTAATTGTATTTACATCAAATTAAACTGCTGGAATTCTCCTGACTCTACCGATACCACTCCGCAACTGTATAAACTGCTGTTCATAGACTTGCTCCAGCGCTTGTTGTTGATTTGCTAAATGATAGCAACTCACCAGGACACTTCACCAACTCTGCACTCGTTCTCCTCTGACCATGCATTTAATTGGCTTTAAATTCACCACTGAGGTGGTGCTGTCTTGGTTCGAAATTATACGGGTGCGGGCCATCATACATGTTATTTGTGGTTCTTGCCACCTCCCAGTTAGACACCATAATTCTAGTACTAGGCTGAGACTACCTTCCACCACGTCTCCCCAACGTCTTCGCCACAGCACAATGTTAAAAAACCTGTTACTACCAAAACGACAAAAAACTGGACTATAACACAACTTCGAAGACATTTTAAAAATGAGCCATATCTTGAGGTCTCTATGTACCCATTAATTGACAGTGGTGGTTAACCTGCCACACAGCCTTTAACTCAGTGTCCGAGAGCGAGAAAGCACAACTGGAATTTGTGTATCCATACAACACTATTCCCTCTTTGAAATGCATGGTTAATTTGCGTTTGAGATCCTGTTTTCTATCCCTTTAATTATGACGCAAAAAATATAACAAGAAGCAGTGCACACAAAATAACACTTTATTGTTAAGTGGGAGCATTTGTCAGATAAGTCCGCTGGAATCAAGAGTGAAATCTGCCGACAAGAAAAACAAATCTATAGTAGTACAAAGGAACCTGTGGTAGTGTGGTAGTATTTTGCACAGCTCTATGGACTATAAAAAAAATCGTATTTACATTCAACAATATGGAGTTTCAGTTCCCAAATGGCAACGGCTCCATATCTGCTAACATTGCGAATCGGCTCTTCAAAAGAAATATAAGAAATTGGGATGAGACTATGGGAGGACTTCAATAGACAATGGGACTGCACTGCAGTGCTATGCAAAGAAAGGCAAAAAAAAAATAACTACCATGAAAAGAGACTCTGGCTCTTGGTTATTTTGATTGGACCATGACTAGCAACCATGAACACTCCCCCTGAACGTATCGTATGGCGGTTTCCCCATTCCAATGAAAGACTGATGGTTAATGCTAATTCATAATTAATTTTAATGTCCGCGGTGGAAAACGTGAAATTCCTGATTTAAAGAAAAGATGGAACTGTAGGAGACACAAAAATGTCAATGTGAAAAACCACCAGTGTCTCTGCATTTAAATGGGATCAGTACTGGTTCTGTTCATTGAATTTGGAAGGCATTCCATTTTCATCCACTTCAAATGGCCCATTATTTTTTATCTCAATACATTACATACAATACAATACAATTTTTCCCCCAAAGGGAGAAGGCCCTGAAATCTTTGGTGGAATCACACAGCAAAGCTAAGCGGAGTGTGCATATTTAGAACTGGCCTTATTTAAATCAAGTCAACGGGCTTTGGGTAGCCATTATTATGTACAGTAGCACAACTTTATATAATCTCACTCCAAAATAATGAATTTTTCACCACTTGATCTCAATCTTTTATGTCTTTCAATTATTCATTAAAGGAAGCAATAACATAATTTGTGCAACTGCGCATGTATCAGATCAAATTCTGTCAGAGCGGGAAGAAACTTCATTGTTCAGCCTCGGGCATGAACTTGTCAAAAGTGTTTTATCAGCCTCCTCTCTAACAACCAATGTGTGGGGGAACCAACATGTTATGCTTTGAGTTTAAGCTCAGTCACACTCTTCCCACTGTACATGTGATTATCTTCACCTTCAAGTTGTATTATTTGCATTAAAATCATCATCGCTATCAGAAATACCATCCGTAGTTGTAGTAGTGGTGGTGGTGGTGGTGGTAGTATAAATACTACTACTATAGTAGTATTTAGATATCTGGTATCAAATATAGGACCGTAAGGTTAGAGTTGACCTTGTTAACTCTGTGAACTGTTTTCGGATCAGGTGAAAAAAAATCCAAGCAGTATCCTAGAGGATGTTGGGCTACTTCCCAATAAACCGTTCCCTGAATGAATGTGTGTCTGTTGATGTTGATGTTTTAATGCATAGCAAATAGGCCAATTACTTTAGGTTATTAACTTAAACACTAAATTCAAAGTCATTCAGAGGAGAAAAAAATATGTTTAGAATGTTGTTACCGTTGGACATTATTTATCTTGGTTGAGAGCACACACAATTTGTTTCCTTTTATTTTTAATTAGTGGACTTCTACTTTCTGGTGCTTGGGGTATTTCCCTTAAGTATGGTCTTTCGAAATTGCTTGTTTCACTTCCATAATAGCTTTTTTTCCTTGCATTGTGAAGTTCTCTATCCATTTTACGAAAAGTTTGTTGAAGTAATTTAATGAAACTCAAACAAATAAAATAAGAGACGCATTGTGTTTGAACCCTGCGTATGGTCTTTCAAACCGTTTAGTGTCATCAGACCATAAACCAGACAGCACCACAGTTGACTGCAGCAGAGAAGATTAATATAAACACTATTCTTTTTGCCACTATGATTTTGACACACCCAGCTGTGATCCTTGGCCCTTAGCACTTGAATGAGCCCCTCGCTTTGTTCTGTTGACTGTGAAGAAGCAAAAAGGTCGGATGCATCACGGTGCTGGGGGTCTCTTGTGTGAGCGACACAGAAACATGAGAGCTGAATGAGCCGGGGTTGTTCTCTCACGGTAGACTCTCCGCCTTGGCTTTCAACAGCAGGGGGACTCATGAACAAGAGCCTCCTCTATATGGACCCTAACCTGGCTCTTGTGCAGATTAATGTACAACTATTGTCCATTATTAGGTTGGGCGCGACCATATGACCCCCTGAGACCTGAGCTCACTTTCTCATGATCCGGTAACTTCCATCCATCTCGGTATTGAACTCGTCTTAGGGGTTGGCACAACAAGGTTTTTAAGATGCTTGGGGGGGGGAACAAAGTGTTTTGCTTGCTGCTTTTGCATTACTGATGGCCTTCTGTCGTTCTGCCATGAGCAACTTGCTTTCTTGGCAGAGCGCCTAGAAAGATACCGCCCAACATCATTGTAGGTTTAGATGTCCATGGTCCATGGTTGCTCTACAAAAGTAAAAAGGCCCAACACCCCGCTCTGCTTTTTCCAAGGGAGTGCACCTTGTGTTTTACAGCTTTCAAAGGTCTTTGTGTGACTGGCTCTTTAGAAAGGATCCAGTGCATTAATGCTTCAGTGTACACCTTTATAATGGCATAGACCAGCTTCACAGTCAATGCAGGCTAACTGACATACCTCAAGACCTCAAGATGTCAATGATGCCGAGTCTCTTAATAGGACCGATATGAATCATCTCAGATAATGCCATGCAATGCCGTCAAGGTCACAGTAAATGTATGTATGCTATACAAATGTATATATGTATGCTCTTTCGTCCAGTGCATAATGGGTGGTTCAGTGCCATCATTTGTTGCCTGTCTAGGCACATGCTATGTGCATGATGGATGAGCTAATGTTGCTCGCTCCTGTATGAGAGGAGGTGAGACGGTGACATCATGCATGATCAGGTAGTGACAGTCCATTAAACGGGTTCAAACCAGTTACGAGGTCAAAATGAGCCACTAAGGAATCAGGACCACAGAGTGATGTATGGGAATTCAATTGCCAATGCTAATTTGGCATCCCGTGGGTCACTTCCTCATGCTCAGACATGACTGAGTCGTTGTTAACTGAATGCCTGCTTGGATCTTACCCTTCATCATTCAAATCATTCATTTATAAAGCACTTTTCAGGCAAACCGCCAAAAGATTTGCTTTAAATTAGATGAGTTTAAAATTACAGTAAAGATCAGAATCATAGAGAAACATTGGTTCAGGGCAAGCGTTGATACTGTAAGGCAGAACGATTTAGCAGGTTTGCACAATATATCAGGTGTACCTCTATAACAATCCTGAGATGTTCAATTTTATAATCTTCCCTTTTGGGGGTTGAGCATCACCCATTGGTTTTATGCATTTCAAAAATCCATCCCACGCCATGAAACTAGCCCCAAGTTGAGAGGTTCATTTTCTTACTTGGCACACAAATGTGAAATGAAAACAGCCATATTTTTCTCTCCACACGACCCCTAATGAGTTTATTATGCCGGTTTGGATGCGGTGGCTGGCACATGCAGCCCTGTGAGACCGCCAGTGTGAATTGAATCAAATTAGAGCGTGGCTGGGGGGGTGCTGTGTGTGGGTGGGAGAGGGCCTGTTATGGAGTAAGAATGGCTTGCGTATCGTTATACCCAAGCCAGTGTGAGCATTTCTCGATTGCTATCTATTTTCTACACTTTTTTTTTTCACTGTCTTCTTCGAAACCCACACGGTGTTGCTGATGAACAGAAAAGAGAACATTCTGTCTCTCTGAACCCCACCGGTTGAGATTGTTTTCCCATAACACGGATCCCAACGTTTTTTGTGCATGTGTTGTGTTCTTGTACACAATACTTCCGAACACAATACTTGTCCCGGTCACTGTAAGCCACGCATCTTACCTGGTAATGAGGAGGAGAGTGAACAGCAGAGTCCCTCCGGAAACGGACAGAGTCATGATGCTTGGAGAAGCAGAGGTGGTGCTGGTGGTGCTGGGTGAAGTCTATCTGAAATAGGCAGATAAAAGAGATAAATCATATATTCATAGGTGCTGTTATTGAGAAGGGTTAGGATACTGTATATGTACCTTGGTCTGCAGGGCAAATTAATCCATGATGCAGTACACAGAGAACAATGGGCTGTGGTCCACGCAGAACCGTGGGGTGCTGTGCACACAGAATCGTAGGGGGCTGTTAGCATTGAGGATTTGGGTGATGTTCTCAGGGAACCTGGGGCTGCTGTTCACAGGGAGCTTCAGAGACGAACCAGGTAGGATGGATTTGCTTTCATCTCTGACTGGAATAGAAAGTGGTTGGACAGCATCTCAGAACCCCGGGGAACCGAAAGAAAGAAAGATGTCTTAAGCCTTAATTATTCAGGTGCTTCATTCAAACTGAAATTCAGCTGATGGGCTCTGACAGATGGCCAATGTTGTTTGTCCCGAAACAATTAATGATTCCACGAATATTTTATAACTCTGCTGCTCATACCTATTATCCAGGTTAGCTCAGCTACCACCTGGCTTTGTTGGCACACACACACACACACACACACACATGTACACACACACACGCACGTACACACACACACACACACACACACGAATACACGCACACACACACACACACACACACACACACACAGGAATACACACCGACCTCAAGCCGGGATAGCTTTGGGCTTGCTCTCAACAACCAGAAGGCTGAGCAAGTTGACAGGGGCCCGAGGGCATTCTCTCCACAGCATAATGGTCTCCTCATAATGACTGACTCCACTGCTAGGCTTGAGTCTTAGCAAGAAAGAAAAAAAGCAATAAAATATATTGCAGTTTCAGGCTTCTTCAAGGAGCGAGGGTGCTTGCGACAGAGAGAGCGAGTGCGAGTAAGAGAGGGAGGCTTCTGTTGTATCTCCCTATAGGCCCTCCTTGTGTCTTTCCCCTCAACCTCTTTTAAGATGAATGGAGCCATAGAAGCCTCTGAGAGTGAAATGTCTTAACACAGGCAGAGCATGTCAGGGACCAGGCCATATTAAATGCATTATATGTTCAATGTTTGCTACTGGTGTTTACAACAAAAATATTCATATATAAATGCTGAAAGTTTCACCATTAATATTATAGTTGCGTTGTTGCTATTTTTGGAGATACACTTACTGCAAAAGTAACATCTTTAGTGTCTGGAGAAAATGTTGCGGCTCTCTCCTCTGTACTGCTCTCCACTACGGTACCAATCTGAAGATTTAATTTCAGAAAGAGAGAGAGACAACATGAGTAATGAATTTAAATGGAGAAATTGCTCCTGCTTCGGGCTAGTCCTTACGAATGCATCTGCACCTCTGGCCATTCTGTGTGAGTGTGTGTGTGTGTATGTGTGTGTGTGTGTGTGTGTGTGTGTTTCTGGTGTTTGTGTGTGTGTGTGTGTCTGCATGTGCATGTGTGTGTGAGTCTTGAGGGGCGAGGGGGTAAGTGGGCGGGTCTCCCGGGCTTTGCCGTGACAGTTCAAGGACCGTTATTATTGGATTTTATTGGTTTTTATTGGATTGGTCTCTGGCTGAATTTGAATTCCCCATGCATGAACGATGTTCCTCTCTCAATTGGCTCCCACATCGATCGGTTATATCAGAATCCCCTCCCTAAACTCCTCCTCCTCCGAGGCCCTTATTTGCACTGTTTCACCTCAAGTGCTCACACTGGTTCAGTCAAACACGAAGCACGAGCAGCTGTTTTAATGACGCAATTCCAGACAACCGCTTGAGTGGTGTACAGCTCTGAAATGTGTAAAATACACATGGAAACTGGAGAAATACTCAACGGAACCATTAGCTGCGGATGGTTGCAGGAAACAGCCCAATTTGGTGAAGCTTCCTCCATATTATGAGTCACAGTTGGTGGGTTGAACTGGGAGGCGACTCCCCTGGATCCTCAATGCTTTGATGTGTGGAGAGCCCATCCACTTCTCTTACCTTTTCCCACACGGGAATAACCAAGACTAGTTATATGAGTGCAGGGAAATGTATTTAGTGTGTCATTTCGCTTTGGAGCTTTTTGCGTAGCTTATTTAAAAATGGTTTTATAAAGGATCAAGTGGAACTGGATGTGAAGGTCTTAAATCGAATACACAGCATGCATTTGCTCCTTCACACACTCTTTCACCCTGACTGTCTCTCTTTCTGTCTCTCTCACACACACACCCCTAGAGCTATGGGCCTTTCCTGCAAACATCCCACTAAGTTATATTATTCACTTAGGATACAAGCCAGAAAACAGGTCTGCTTTTCTCCCTGATTTCCACAAAGTTTTTGTGGAAATCAAAAGCTTGTACAGTTGTACACTTGTACAACACAAGGTGCAGGTACACCTTCAAGTTCAATCACACATACAAGTACACCTATACGTGTACATTTTACAAACACATACGCAGCCCTAGTTGTACTAGAAGAAGAAACGATCAGTCCTAACACAGTACAAGCCACCACAGCTTTTTGTCCAGGGCTCATCTTCCAGGCAGCCAAGTGCAGCGATAACTCCCTCGGACACTTCCTTTCTCCTGGCTGTGGGTGGAGCTTTGTTCAAGAAGCCTGCCAGGTACCAACCAGTTATCTCCCTTCCCCGGCTGGGTTCCCCGACCACCGCCACAGCACACACACATGCTTCAAGGGTGGAGCCTGGAGGGGATGGGGGGTTTGTGTGTGTTTGGGAGGGGGCACTGCTGACCACCCTTGGACATAGGAGGAAAGAGGGGTGTGGAGGAGGGCGGGGGAGATTTGTAGCTGCGGGCGCTGGACTTTCAAAAGGGAGGCGTGTTAATCTTATTTTTTGCAGCTACAGCGGTGGCTGTTCTGCTGCGGATTTATATGTTAAGCCGAATTGAAAAGGGCAGCATCCATACATATGAAACGAGACGTGGCAGAGTCGCATCTTTCACAAAATCAATTCTTTCCTATATTGCCATCCTCCCCCCTTCTCTATTCTGACTGTACTATGCAGCAGATGGCAGCATCAGTTACGGCTCCACATTGGCACCACCTCTCGCACACAGACACACACAGACACGCAAACCCACTCACACACTCACGCTCACGCACCTAGTCTTCCCCAAATAGGCTCTCATCTGTGGTTCGGTTTTATATTCCATGTGTAGCAGCCCTACTGAGTTTTATGTATGGAAGCTTTGTATTCCATATGGACACAGGAAATCTTAAGAAGTGAAAAACATGGGCATTGCATTTGGTGTGTATTAATTATCATGGCAAAGACAGTAATTATAGTGAGCTGTCAAATTTATAAACTAATGGAAAAGCATGCCTGGAGGCTTTCGGCAAGTTGCCAGAATCCTTGCTGTAATCCTTGGTGTATTTTTAGTACCTTTACTTTGGAACGGTGTTGTGATTTTTGATTACCAGCCATCACAGAGGTGAAAAGTATTTCAGTAGTTCCATTCAAAAACTGTATGCTATTTGTAATTGTGGTGAATAAGTAAGTATGTTTCCTTCTAGAAGTACTTCATACATTTACTTGATCAATACTTAGGACTATTACAACAATTTTGAACTACTTAAGTACTTATTTTCTGTGTGCAAAGAGAGCTGTAGACCCTGAAAGAGGTTAGCTGGACTCCCAGACATATTAGGATCTGCTAGTAAGGACCAAAGCCCAATGAAGATAACCCTTGTGAATGGTATGGCGATGCAACAGTGTTCATTAAACTGGGAGATGAAAGAGGAGGAGCAATGCTAGGGAAAGGGTTCAAATGCACGGTCCTTAATCATTTTGAATGAGGATGGCGATGGTGGTTGTGATGACACAGTTCACCAACGACTTCATGAGGAAGAGAACGAGACGATTAAAGCAAACAGAGAACAAACGAAGGAGACCGCAAAACGGATAGATGGTTGACTTTTCAAAAGCCTCTCTTTGTACCATTGATGTATGAGAGTCAGTCTGGTACTGTGGCGTGAGTGTGAATCTGATGAGCACACATCAACCTCAACCCTTTCCCAGGGTCCTCAGCTCCACAGCACTCACACAGAAATCTGGTGATGTCAGGCCTGGGGAAGACCAGCTAATCTGAAGCCTGAAGAGGCATCTGGACACTCTGACATCCAGAGAAAGGACAGTGCCAAAGAGCTTCATGCTAGATGATATTACCCAATGCCAACCACATGCGCCACTTAGACGCATGGGGCAGCATTCTGTAGCATGGGGAGCAGGAGAGGTTAGGACGGCAACTATAAAACCCTCCTTTACCACCCCCAAACAGAACACACACGCAGACACACACAGATTCACGCACACACACTCACACACGTAATTGGTAGAAAAAGTGCAAACCTTAAGATGAGCATTGCATGAAATTTATAGGAAGCAAGCTTCAATGCAATGACACAAATAAGATTGTGAAATTCATCACACAATTAGAAGAAAGGGATTCTATATGCCCTTACACTTACTGTCAGCACACACCGCACCTTCCATTAGCCTCAATAACACAAGACCCTACTCTAGTGAGAGCCCCCCTTCCAGCTCCCTCTGCCAACCAAATCCAGTCCCCATCAGCAAAGAACTGTGCGCTGTCACATTGTCTCATGTCCACATACGTCATCGAGCAAAAAGCTGAATTTAAGGAGATTTTTGAGTGTAGGACATATGCTCTTTACCGAATGTATAATATAAATACATATCATACAATGTATGGGGTACAAACAGATCCATTGGAATCTGCAGTCTTTTTGGGAAGGGTGCACAACATGTACATGACTGAGATGGTTTACCTGAGCCAATGGAAGTTGTCCTTTATTAATTATCCAATAAATACAGTAAATTTCAACTGGAGCGTGGTGGTCAATAATTGCAATGGGGAAACAAAACACGTGATAATACAATGTTGTCAAATATGGAGATATCATTTTTGATTTCATGAATCGGTTTTCTATTTGTGCTTTTGCATTCAATTAAATTTTAGGTGTAACATTATGAACAATTAATTTAACTACAACAGACACGCTTGAATCGGGATTGGAGCCAGCCTTCTACACGTTGCCAGGGATCCATCTACCCCATGTGCCTCAACGAAGGGTTGCTTTGGCAACAATAAAATATTTGTTCACTTGGCTGATAGTTGCGCAGGGTCGAAATGCATCAGATGATTTCTCAAAGGAGAATTGCCAATAGAAATCTAGAAACAGTTTATGAGGTTTCCCTGTGACAGCGAAACCACAACAATTCCAGCACGATTTGTTAGATTGGCAGCCTAAAGTAAAGATGAACGTACCTATTTTAAAGCGCCAAACAGGCAGGTCGCGCGCCCCAAACTAATAAGCCTTAATGGAAACACATCACATAACACACGAGGTGACTCCAGAGGTACACACAGAGAGGAGAAGAATGTTTACTTTTTTCGAAAATAAAGTCGAAATAAAAGTTAAAACATTTGATATATAAGGCAAACTCGGATGTGCGCATGAGAAAGAGACGCGTCAAAGCGTCTTTCCCAGACGCTCTGTTGGACATACAGGCGTCTACAATAACACCCGAGTTTACATCATTTAAATGGAGAATATGTAACAACGAGAAAAAAAACCATATTAAATTAGGTTGAATAATACCTGTAAAGGCAGATGACCGATCGCACCTCATATATCCAATCGTATCCAGGAAATAGGGATCCGAAACATATTTTCGCACTGAACATTACAGTCTTCTACGCTAGACTTAAATCAGCTTTTGACGGCGACGGCACCTGCTGATTCGCGCGCGCACTTCTGCCTGCAAATAAACAACTGGTTGTGCTCCGTCAGCGATCTCTGATTAACTACTGCTGGGGAGCGCGCGGCAGCGGCGTGCGCAATGACGCACGGACAAGGCTGCTTGTCTCAAGCTGTACGCCTCCTATCCTGTCCTTTGAACATATTTAAAAGAGATCATGCGAGCATTGTGCAACAGAACAATTCTTGATAACGACTATGTGTTAAAATGGATTACATCATATTTGTAATGCATTTTTATTGGCTTGCATGGTAGCTCTATTTGTTAGTTCTTTCATCACATGCGGTATAGAGAAATAAAGACGATGGATTGTGCCTGGAAGTTGTACAATATCAGCGTGAACGTCAATCCATTGTTTAACTAATGAAATTAACGGTAAAATGGCTATTTAACACACAGTCTAGCAAAAACATTCTCTCCATTCTCTCCATTGCTTCATTCTTAAGTGCTCCTGTCCGCTCTCGTTTTGCGCTTCACCGCAGCGCGTTCTATTCTAGACTCATTGTCATCTCCAACGGGGTCAATGAAAATTAAAAAATTCTGAGCTGAGGTGTGTCAGGGGAACATCTGACATCCACAGGCACCGTCTGCCAAGGTGTTTCTGATTGATGGAGAACGACAAGCCTCTCTGTCTTGGGGCCTCACCTCTGAGCCTTCTGTGTGGGTGTAGTATAGCGCACCGGGAATAACTTCCATAGAGCTAACTTACTATGTGTGAGAGAGGATGGGCATCCTTCAACAGGAGCTGATGCTGGCCCTTGGATAACAAAAGGGCTAACAACAATGTAGATACTTATAACATAGGGACCCTATACTCATATTATAGCAATACATTGCATATAGACTCTCAACCACAATAGTCCTTGAGTGGGGTGCATGATTAAAGCACACATTAAAGTCACATGTTTTCCTTCTCCAATATTTCCCTACAGTAAGGCCGGAGCCCATGTCCATTGAGCGAGGCAGATGCTTTCTTCAAATGATTTACACAGGCCATTACAGCATCGAGGTCTTCACGGGACATACAGGCAGACCGCAGTCATCTGCGTGCATTGATAATATTAACAATTTCTGCATTCCACACGTATGTGCTTTTGTAAATAACCTGCTTGAATGTATGGCGGCTAAATGATTCCCTTGGGTCTGTTGTGTCCTCATCAATCTCCTTAAAGATGGTGAATAGTACCCCCCTCTCCCCTTCCCCAGGCTCTTAGTTTTTATTCCTATGGTAGTAAAGGGGCAGGATTGCACCAGAGATGGCATCACCTTCAAGGCCACCCCACCACCCCCTCTACTCTAATTCTTTACGGTGACAAGATCACATGTGATTAATCTCCTTCACACGCGACTTCACGTCTGATTCTAATCCAATTTCCAGAAGGAACACCTGAACCCCCTCCCCTCCCCCCGAACTGTCTGTTACACAGTGTTTAAATACAACAGTACTCAACATAGTCCTGCCTGCCTGCCTGGTACAGGTGCGTGTCCTGATCGCCCATCAGGTCAAACCCCCAGTCATTAAAGCCCTGCTCATCCCTGGAGTGGAGACCAAGCTAATGCTTTTATGGCTGGCTGCTGTGATCTGGGATTTACTGTGCGTTGCGAAGGGGGTCAACAAGGTTGGTTGTTTTGTTTTTAAATGAAGGATGAGCCGATGCTAATCCATATGGGATATTTCATGAAGACTAGTGTACTGATTGAATGGGGAAAGTGTTTCAGTTGCTGTATTTATGTAACATCAACTCTTACAATCAGGACAAGCTCGCTGCGTCACAGCACTAAATCGTAGAGGTGATTCACAGTTCTGTTTGAGGATTTCTGAACATTTCCATAAAACATCCATGTTAGGGCGGAGAAAAGTGAGCAAATCCTAAATGCATAGCACCCTTCTTAAATCTGCTTTGCGAAAGCTTTACATATCACATGTTTTAGGATTCAGCGATTACTAGGGCTGGGTAAAAATATCGATTCATCAATGCACTGCAATTTATTTGACCTTGATTCAATTTAGATTCAGAATTTTTTTAATCTATTATTCACATAAAAAAAAAAAAAAGAAGCATACTTTGTCATTGTAATCTAGAACCGAGTATGCCTACATTTACATGCACTTTTACATTTGTCCATGTTATGATTATTACTTTTATGCTGCAAGTTAAGCTCAGGAACAATACTATACAATGTTGTATTCCAATACTATACAATGTGGATTCCCTTTTTGCTAATTAAAGCACAATTACTATAATTCATTGAATTTATATAGCACTTCTCACAGAATCCACCAAGCTTTACATAGTGAGTCCGGGACATATCATATTACGGACCATGCACTACTAGATGAACATAGTGATGGATCATTCTGATTAAAGCACGCGAGTGGCACGGTGACATGATTTATTTTTGGACAACAGAGAAAGTCTATGGCACTGAAGGCGAAGTCTGTTTGTCTGCGTATGCCTGGCAGAAGTAAAAATACTAGTGGGCAGTGGAACTCAGTGGGGAAAGCAGCAACGGTAGAAAACAACAGAGAGCTATGCCTCTTTCAACCTTTAAGCAATCAGATTTTCCTAACTTTATGGATTCACACATGTCTGTCTATAAAGACGTGTGTTGTACATGAAACTTGCTTCGAAGCCTTCTGGCAGTTTAGCCACTAAATTGTATTAAAAACAAAGAACAAGAAAAGTCTAAAAGGGACACAAATTTAATTCAGGTAGAACAAATATTTAATGGTAAAGGCATTTGATGTTTACTATTAAAGACGCTGCCAAAGTCTCTGCATGTCAGGGACATTGTAAGATGTCTTTTACAATAAGAGTCGCAGGGGAAAATTCTAATTTGTGAGATAGTAAAGTATTCCCTGTGGTGCATTCACAGCACACCTATCAACTCTATGGAGCAAATAGGTTGCCTTTTATCCCCCATGTTCATTAAACAGCAACAGATGCTGCGATCATTGAAAGGACAGCAAAATAGAACATGTACTATCCATAGAGTGCATAAAACATACACATAATTGGACAACATGAGAGTAATAGGTGTCTTTGGTTTATAAATCATGTTGGCAGTGATCAGGGCTGTCAAATGAACCTCTATTAATTGCTTACAACAAAGCCACTATGGTATTGTATTAACCAGTGGTAGGTATCCCCCATTGTCTCTTCAAGGGGATTGATTTGTGTTTAAAATAAGAGGTGCACTGGGGATGGGGTTTTGGGCGCTCTCAAGGCAGCAAGGTGACCTTGAACCACCGGGAGATAGATCTCCTCTCAAAGCCCTTGAGGATTCAACCATTTTACCACCATTTTAATGGACGAGCTTAAGCTGGGAGCTGGGATTCTGCAGATCCCATCGTCAGCCGCTGTCCAGTTTGTAGCTTACACCCAGTGCCCTTGAGATGGAGGGGTGAAGGCCTGGGGCTCCATCTGACAGCGGCTACTTATCTCATTGACACATTGACATATGTTAAAGTTACACCAGAAGCTGTGTGTGTGTGTGTGTGTGTGTATGTGTGGGGGTTAATCCTGACATGGATTGAGAAGTTTCACCAGCCATCGCTCAGCACCAAGGACAGCTCCCGCTCCAGTGTCGGCCCCCTCAGACAACGCTACAATAACCGCCGGGACACAAGGGAAAACAATGGAAAGTGTGGCAATCCCTCCCAGCACTGCTTAGCCTGTACTGAGGACATTGTGCTGCAGAGTTGATACCGGTTCAGGCCGGAGCAAGGCTTAGAAAGTCCTTCATTTAAGCTGTCTGTTTACAACCTTCCAGACAAGCGTGTGATCGAGATAGGACAACACAGCAGTGCTATTCCTTTTCCTTAATTCATCCCTCGCCAGTCTCCTCCCTTCCAACCAGAGCCTGAGAAGAAAAAGTTGCGTTTGCAATTCGGCTTCATCAAAGGTGGATGGAGATCTCAATAATTTCTAAGCCCCGGCGTGTCTGGCCTCACCGGAGTCGTCATGCAGTCAGATGTTTTACAATGGATCGGACTGCTGCCGTAGAATCAGGGTCAACAGTTTGTGGCGCACTTGCCTTTAGCTTATGTTGGTGGTCAACAGGAGCAGATGTCAGAGCAGAACTGGTGAGTCTCGTCATCACATCTCAGTCCTGCGTGCCCACACACCACAACACTCTTTGCTACTCCAGCGGTATGCATGAGTTATTTCTTTCCCCACATGGCAGGGTGATGATCAGAGGATGTGTGAGTACACAGGGGCGCTCCGTGACAGAGAGGGGGGCGCGTAAGGTTCTCTGAGTAAAAGCAGCGGGAAGCGATGTTGTCTCATCATCTGGTCTCGTCAGCTCGTTAAGGTTACCAAACAAGAGCTGACAAATGATTCATTATCTGCCACGGTTATGGCAGGTTTGTTGGTTTAGATTTTTCAAAAGAACTTGTGTTTAATCTTTGATCATGAAATGCAAGTGAGTGTCTGTTGGGTTTGGTTGATATATCATTCGAAGGGGTATCATTTAAATACAGTTATTAAGATACAAGAAACCGACTGGAACGCTAGTAAAATGGCTTTCCTTTTTTTAAATACCCTTTATTCACATTTCCCATCCAGCATTTGATCTCTCCCTTAAACACCCTCCCTATCTTTTGATCATCTTGCTCTGCAGCTGTAGTTCTCTTTCCCTCCCTCTCCCTCCTACTCTGTCTTTATCTTTCTCTGGCAAAAAACTATTTTGGTTAAAAAACATTTGATTAATAAGGAATGTAAGGCAATAGACGGATACAAATATTGATGGATTCACATAGATTGAAGAATCCATGATCAATCAACCATTCAATAATAAATAAGATAAAATTGCATGAATTGATACAACCAACAGTAGTTCTAAATCTGTTTATTTTTACAAAAAACAAAAACATTGAATGGTTATTGATTGGTTATTGAGCAGTGTTGTATAGTCATTGGAGGTTACCTTCTGGAAATACTGTATGCTCTAGGGAAGAATCATGTAGTTATTATATAGTTGTACTGTTGATATGTCTGTTACATTATTATCATATCTGTTGAAACTGGCTTATGATTCATATAACATAAGCCAGCTCTGTTCACCATTTCGGTCATTTTTAAGGGGGTGGGTAAGTCTAGAAATGGTTATGGTTAGGTTAAACCCAAAAGGTTCATGGTTACAAACTCATTGAGCAACATACCTATGATGCCTGACTGATCACTCATCACATGTATCTGAACATTTCAGAATGAACATATGCTCAATGACTAAACATATAGATTCAAATGATACTCCAGTATTTGTTCCTTTTTATGTGAATTACATTCACACAGAAATATTGAAATAACTAGATGAGCCAGTCTCATTACTGCTCCAGCCAGTCTCATTACTAACAATTGTCTAGTTATAGAGTATAAATAGTGCAGACAGTTAAAGGGGACATATCATACCACCAGGTGTGAGTGTGATTAGCCATTACAAGCCGTTTTCAAAATGTGCAATATTGTGACAATACAGGTGGGCGTGTCCATCTAGATGTGTGACGGCTAGATGGACACACCAACCTGTGATGTCACAATGCTGCACATTTTCAAACCTGCTTTTAATGGCTAATCACACTCACACCTGGTGGTATAAGATGTCCCCTTTAACTAAACTCAATAACCAAGGTCCACAAATTAGTGTTCGACCAAAATATCGGCCGGCCGATATTATCGGCCGATATTTGCGTTTTTTACGTGTATCGGTATCGGCTGATATTTTTTTCAGTATCAGCCAATTTATTATTATAATTATTATTATTATTATTATTATTCTTTTTTTTTCTTCGGCATGATTTACAGACAGTTCAATATATGTTCATTTTATTTAAATTGAGATATTGTAACATTTGTTATCATCATTGTGTCATTTTTATTATGTTAATTGAGGGAGGCTTAGCCTGGAAATCCAGACCCACATCTAGAAAACTGTAGGGTCTGGCAACGAGTAATGAAAATGGCCCAACTCGAGGGGCCGCACCAAGCATGCATTTGAAAATATCAGAAGAATACAAGGGGTGACATATCCAGACCAGTGGAGCTAACCAATTGATAAGACTCTTGCCGTATCCGGTCGGTAAAACAGCAACGCTTTTGGCCTGCCTATATTGATACATCAATGTGATTGATTAATGTTCTGGGCCAGAGGAGGCCCAGAATATACACAAGTATATTGCTTGCTCCCAGAGTGAATCGCTGAGCAAATTCAAATTGTGCTCTCGCAAAACTCTGGATTTCCAAGGTATTATCGGCTCCAAATATCGGCTCAAGAAAATCGGTATCGGCGTATCGGTTATCGGCTAAGGCTGATGAAAAAATATCGGTATCGGTATCGGCCCTAAAAAATCCATATCAGTCGATCCCTAATTCACATAATTTCTTAGTTACGTAAATCAATGTACAACAATCAGCGTTCTTGTAATACGAACAAACTTTGATTGGACTGCTGATTTATTTCGGAAAGTGTCAAACTCATTGGCTGAAAAATTACCGACAATTTGGTATAGTGCCATTTTGAATCATGTGATTTACACTGTTAACATTCAATACTAACTCCATAACTATCTGTGGCAACCCATTAATTGAATAGACATTGTGTCAACGTCTTACATTTGTTTTACTCATATCATTGTTATTTTATATTAGAAACAGCAGTTTCAGAATGGTCCTGTTGTGTTACCAATTGTCTGTTACCAAGCCATACATTCATAAGCTTTGCCATCCAGGGTGGCCAACATAATTAATCACACTTGGTTGATACATTGGTACAGTAATATTTGTACCGAAACAAAAACAGAGAATATCCAATGCATAACCAATAAACCCTATTCCTTTCCCCCCTGCAATATGTGTGAGATCTGTTTCCATGGTAACATTCTGAATTTATGTTTGCTGATGTCAATGGGGGATAACTGTAAAATGGAATACATGGAAAGAAATTAAATACAGATCCCACATTTCTCCTGTCCGAGTATACCAACGGCTTCTAATCCTTCTACAATCATTTTTTTTCTCGTTCTCTCACTGTGTGTGTGCGTGTGCGTGTGCGTGTGTGTGTGCGTGTGTGTGTGTGGCCTAGGAGTGCAAGGGGCCCTGGATTTTTCTTACCCCTATTGGCCCATTACAAGAATCATTAAAAAAGTTAGCAGCTGATTCTTCAGTAGCATTTTTATTTAAGGCTGTCTCAATGGTTTTATACTTTTTTTTTCTGCGTGATCAGTAAGGGGGCCTCAAACAAGTTGTAGCCTAGGGGCCAATCCCCAAAATGTGTGCTCCAGTTGATCTACAAGAATGACAGTTTCCAACTTATGTTTAATTATCAATATCATAAAAGTTGATAAAAGACCAACTGACTGGCTGACTAGTCTTTCCTGGCAACAAAGTGTGTGACTTCGAAACAGCTTATGGACTTATGTGACTTTGTACATATAAGCGTGTGTAATACACTTTTTGTATTAAAGTAATTGTTTTATTTTATTTATTTTTATAGGCGTCTTCTAAAGAGTGTAATCAAAACAATTTGGTTGTCCGCGACAACACCACAACACCCAGCGGAACCTCCGGTGGACCATTATGACAATGCCCGCTCCCCTATATAAGTCACCGCTCCTCAGTCCAGTGCTCAGTGCTGATCAGAGAGTCGAGCGTAAGCATTACCTTGTAATCACTGAGCAAGCACAGCAGCGTTTTACCCAGGTAGCGTTTGTTATTGACTATTGAGCAAGCAAACGATGGGGAGGAGACGTGTGAGGAACCGGAAGAGGAAACCCAAACCTGAGGACCTCATCCAACAGGAGGGCCTCCAACAGGAGGGTCTCCAACAGGAGGGTCTCCAACAGGAGGGTCTCTGATGGAGGCTCTCCACCAGGAGAGCCTCCATCAGGAGGGACTCCACCAAGAGACTCTCCACCAAGAGACGCTCCACCAAGAGAGTCTCTTGGTGGAGAGTCTCCACCAGGAGGGCCTCCACCAGGAGTCCCTCCACCCAGAGAGTTTCCAACAGGAGGGTCTCCAAGCAGAGAGACCGGACGGGACTAGCAAGAAGAGCCTTAAACAAATGGTGATCATGGTTTACCTAAGCGGCCCTTTGATCAGCAGAAACCTGAACAAAGACAGCGGTGAGAGACTCCACCAGGAGGGTCTCCACCAGGAGGGTCTCCCCCAGGAGGGTCTCCACCAGGAGGGTCTCCACCAGGAGGGTCTCCCCCAGGAGGGTCTCCACCAGGAGGGCGAAGTGAGGAGGGAGAGGACACGGGTACGATCCGCACACACAAACTTTAAGTGTGCAGATGCACTTTTTCTCAAAGGCGCGCGCACACACACACGATTGAACACATTCTCTATCAGTACTATCAGTTAAAAAAATAATTATAAATATGTTCATGCACATTTTCATAAACTTTTTCCACTGATAAAACACCCAAATGACTGATTAAGACTTCAGCATATTTTTGCAGTTTTCAAAAGAATCTACACAAAACAATCCGGTAACCATGACTACATCATGTTATGTCTCCGGCCAACGGAACCTCTATGACATCACGAGGCCCCGCTCCTCTATATAAGTCACCGCTTCTCAGTCCCTTGTGCTTATTGTATTAACTGAATGTCACACATAATTTCTCAATCATAGACCTGCACTCACACACACTCACACACACGTATGCACGTGTGGGTTGATACTGGTGCATCCCTAATCATCAGTGTGGTATCCTGTTTTAACATACGCTGTGATGTGTCCTAGATGGTGAGGACACCGGGGGTCTTGGAGGCTGAAGAGGACGCGTTAGAAGAGTTTGCGTCCACCTCAGGGCTGTCAGCCCTGAACCCAGGTCTCACCTCCCCTACACACATGGTGAGCTGTCTGCATTGATATGTTTATGTGTGTGATTAACAGACTGAGGCTCACATTAACATACTTCACTAAAATATAACACATAAAAGCAGCAAACACACAACAGCTACTTGGGTCTTCATTAATTACAGTTGTGTCATTAATATCTCACAGGAAGCCAACACCGAGCCTGGGGAGAAGGCCTTAGGGACTGTGACGGCCAGGCTACCTCCGAGACCAGACGGGACTTCCAACAAGAGCCTGAAACCAATGGTCATCGTCCTCTACCTAAGCTGCCCTTTGTTGGGCAGACACCTGTACAAAGACAGCGGTGATCTGGAGATGCTAGCTAACCACGGCAACGACCATGATGTCGTCCGTCAACATCCCATTGACGCCGTGATCTCGATCCTCAACCAGGATCAACCGTCAGCCACCGCCCTGCCAGGTGTAGTAGAGATCGAGGAGGAACCTTTTGTCGGACTTGCACAAAAAGGCACCTCTGAAGTCGTTATGGGCTGTACAGAACCTGTGGCCTCCCCGAACAACACCGGAGTCTTGGTCATACCCGACGAAGAAGGGGAGGAACCTGTACAGGAGCCCAAAGGAAAGAGCCTCTGGTGGAGATTCCTCAATTGGCTCAGTGCGGTGAAGGAGAACGAGCCCAACCAACAGATGAACGCCAGGACCTACCTGAAGGAGGACAAGGAGGAACACCTCATCTCCAGCAGTGAGTCCTTTTGAATAACCTTGGCTAATTGTGCAATCCAACTCATTTCATGACGCCACTCAGGATGTTGTGGTGTGTGGCACATGCTCTTGCATTCTTTTAAATCTTCTTACGTGTCCATGTTGTTCCTCAGAAGCTTATAAACATCAGGCAGCTTTGCTCAGTACAAAGCTCTCCATGGCTGAAGGAGAGCAGATGAGGATGAAGATCTACCGGGCTGAGCGCCGGGAGCAGAAGGAGGCTCAGAGGCTGAAGGAGGCTCAGAGGCTGAAGGAGGCTCAGAGGCTGAAGGAGGAGCAGAGGCTGAAGGAGGCTCAGAGGCTGAAGGAGGCTCAGAGGCTGAAGGAGGCTCAGAGGCTGAAGGAGGAGCAGAGGCTGAAGGAGGCTCAGAGGCTGAAGGAGGCTCAGAGGCTGAAGGAGGCTCAGAGGCTGAAGGAGGAGCAGCGCTACGAGCAGTGGGCAGCTGAAGTGGGCCTCAGCGATGCAGCAGAGGGGCCAGCAGACGGGCCTAAGAAAAGGATGACCAGATTGCAGAAGGTGTCTTTGCGGTGAGTTACTGTCTATTTCTTAATATGAGAAGATATGAGGCTTCAGCGTGAACAAAAATCTGATTTTTGATCTTTCCACCTTGTTTCACTTGCATTTCCAGATTGGTCTCCCTGTGCCAATAAGCCGATCCCATCCATCCGGCCAACCCCAGTGCTGGCCACCTGTACATATATACATAGAAGCATAATAAAACTCAAAGAAACACAAAAGAATACAAAAGAACACAAGAAAATACAACACCGGAAAGGACAGCAGGCCAAGCAAAAGAGCATCTCAAGCTGGAAGAACCAACAGTATGTTTCCACTGCCTGTCATACTGTGTATTACACTTTTGTATTCGACTGTACTATTTTTATTCGATGACAATAATATCCAATAAAAATGTCTTTAAGAAAGCTTGTCATCTTGTGTTCTTTTCAGATGTATACAAATATTTATACTTAATGGCAGACACACGCTCTTTGACACACAAGTGTGCGAGCGTGCACAAAAATTGTTGGCTCAAAACAGTGCAGGTGTTTGTTTGAACTATTTCTTTATGTAAAAAGAAACGCTCCATCCATCAGAAGATCCAAGGGTTCCCCATAACCATCATAATAATCATAATACAACAATTGCATCCATTTGTAACTTGTGGCTTTGACAGACGGTGGTAAGGTAAGGAAGAACAAAAAAAACAGGACAAACAGTAAAGTTATAGTATATTCATAGTATATTGAAATGTTTAAATGCAATGTAAAAAATAAATAAAACAGAGAGTAGTGGCCCAGTGATGAAGGATATATATATATATATATACTGTATAAACACACACACACACGTACGTAAGGACATGTGTGCGCACACAAACACACACATAAACACAGACACACAAAATCCCTTTCCTTCCAATGGGGAGACTACAGTGTTGCTGACACAGACCAAAAAGTAACTCCTCATCACAATCACCTTGTTACACTTGTTTAAAGCCTCCTGTGACATGACAGAGCTCCAGCAGCCACAGCAGGGGAGCCACACTAAAGTCGTCAAAACGTCCAAAAATGGCTAATGTACACCATTGGGCGTCACAAGTCAACACCGTCACAGCTGAAATCAATGGGGGCAATTTCAAAGCAGTTCAGTAGTCAGCACTATGAGTCAGAATGTTAAAGGAGTGGCAAACAGGGCTGTTTGTTGAGTGATGAATGGACTATCGATTTATATCATATTTATCACTACGACTAGGGGGGAACTTCTAGTATTACCTGTGATCTCATTGGCTCCCCACACATGGTAAGCCACAACCGTCTGGTTTGTAATTAGACGGACGTTGTTGTTTTTTTTGCATAAAGGGCCAATTTGCAGGAGAATGCGTGATATAAGCAGCAGCAGCACATTGATGTGACACGAGCAAAGCAGCAGCTCTGGGGAACAGCTCAAGCAGCATTCTCGGGTCGTCCACAGAGGCGGGGGAGTAGGTCAAATGTCAGCCGGTATAGATATGTGCAGATACAATGCGTTTGGGTTCGCACAAATAGGGGTATTTTACATTCAGTTTTGAATTGCATCAATGAGTAATGGGAAACAAATTAGCTCTCATTACAGTGTGCTGTGAATTGCTCATAGCTTAAACACCCGCTATTCATCAAAATGCCGTACAGTCAATCCTGCCCGAGATGGGAATCAAAACAACTGTAGATGTTGTTATTAAAAGTCAGTAGTATGTATGCTTGTTTAGTTCGTATGTGTGTGTGTGTGTGTGTGTGTATGTGTGTGTGTGTTTGCTTGTATGTGTGTCAATGTGTATGTGTTAATGTGGATTAGTTTGTTTGTGTCAACTGGCAAGGACAAAGCATCTGGTATGCAATTGGGCTCTTGTCTGTGCATAGTGATTAATAACCCGTGTGTGAACACCGGGAGGGGAGGAGAGACCTCGTTGGGGTTATCACCGTGACTACGTGGTCTATGGCTACGTTGAACGTTATTACACGATCTGCAGAATTAAATACCAAATCTACATTCAACTGGAACGACTCATTAGTCTTCATTAGGGTCAAGCATGGGTACTTTGTAAAGAGCTATTATTAATGAGCAATAAGTTCTGAAAGTTTGGGTCAATATAGATTCTGATAGCACTTCAATGATAACTGCGTCCTCGCAAAGTTCTCGTAAACTAAAGACCAGTTTTTGTTAATCTGATTCACAAACATTTGGTGCTCACCACAAAAGCTCCCACACATTGCTTTTAAAACAAGACAATCAAGGACCTAAAAAGGAAATCCAGTGCAACGTGGGAAGGAATGTTGCTGCTTTTACTTCAGACCACAGTATTACATTTAAAACCTAATAATCAAGAAATTCACCATGCATGAACAAACCCATTGACTAACCTGCTGGGGAAAATTGTCAACTTAATTATTACTATTAGCAGCAAAAAAAGCTCTTCAAGTGTGGCCACTTATGCACCATTGCTTACCGCCCCCCCCCCGGTCTTCTTATAACTCATTTTCTCAACCATGACTGTCTGATGTGTCTGTGTGTGTGTGAGTGGAGAGGAGAAAATAGGAAAGGAGAGAAGAAGAGAGGTGAGGAGAAGAGAGGAGAGTGTTTGAGAAGAAGGTATTCTGAGTGAGCTGTAGATCCCTCGCATTGGGGAAATCTGGAAGGCAGCCAGGCAAGCTCTGTCAAAAGGAAGATTAATTAAAAATGATTTCCAATTTGCATTTCTTGTATATTTCCTTATTTCCCAAGGTTAAAACTCCAAATAGGAAAATCTATTGGCTATGCCATAGAAATCATATTTATTGCACTTCCAAATACTAATCTACAAATAACGGTTCTTTGCACATTCATAAAACAC
Source organism: Pollachius pollachius (assembly GCF_949987615.1). Classification (NCBI taxonomy): domain Eukaryota; kingdom Metazoa; phylum Chordata; class Actinopteri; order Gadiformes; family Gadidae; genus Pollachius; species Pollachius pollachius. The sequence goes on from NC_136935.1 coordinate 14,052,327, forward strand.
ATGTGTTTTTTGTTTGTGTGTGCTATGATGGAAAATCCACATGTTGTTACATTTTTCTTTATGAACTTAGGCTTCGTTTACTGTTCCGTGTATGATCTTACCACCCTGCTCTTCTTCAGGGTCTAAAATGTAAACCTTTGTGTTTTGTGTGATGTATATCCCGTATATCCTCGTGTGATGTACGTTCGGTTTCTCTAGCTGCCTTTTGTTGGTTTGGGCCTGTTTTTTTGACCCCCTGGGGAGAGTGAGAAGCAAAGGGTGATAAGGCACGACTGTGACCCCCTTTATGACATCCTGAGGAGCTTCAATCAATCGTTTACCATCTGGTTAACAAAAGGCTTTGGTTTATTGAGGGACAGCAGGAACCCGACAGAAATGTATAAGATTCCCTGACTTTAGCTATGCAGTGGACTTCTCCTTGCGAACCTTTAGAGACGCAGGGCGAACTCCCATCTGAGGCCTCAGATTATTGTTTTGTATGACTATTCTATTGTTTGTTGATGCTTGTTGTGGTGTATCTTTGTTTGTACTATATTTACAAATGTATATGACCAAATTGTCCACTAGTATTGTGTGCTTTTTGCATTTGGAAATCTCGTCTGTCTTACGCAGCTTGCCCACTGCATCCGTTTGTCAAAGGACGACGGAAGGCGTGTCTGACGGATGGGGGAGTGGTATTTGCCGACGGAGCCACAATCTGATTGGCTGACGGATCCGTTGCAGCCTGAAAAGTTAAAATTTTCTCAACTTCTGAACGCAAGGGACGGAGCCGACAGACCCACAATGCATTTCGGGATCGCCCCATGCAAAGTCAATGAGATCCGTGAACGGACGGATGCAGTGGGCAAAGGGGGTTACGCCTCGTGCCCACTGCACCGTCCGTTGACGGGTCCCCACTGACTTTGAATGGGGACGGACGCGCAATGCATTGTGGGTCCGTCCGTTCCGTTGGATCCGTCGGCGCCGTCAAAAAGTTGCAATATCTGATAAAGGAATTGCCACGACAGTGCTTGTGTTTGTGAGAGGCTCTGTGTGTTTTCGAGTGACTGCGTAACCGTTTGCGCACGTGTGTGTATTTGTGTGTGTTTCTGTCTGTCTGTGAAGTATTTTCAACTTATTTTCAACGGCATATTGCCTGCGACATTGCAAGGTGACATTGCACAAGAACCTGTAGAAAGTATCTCTTTACACATTATACTAGACTGTTTATACACCCTTTACACCATGGAGCATCAGAGAGAGAGAGAGAAAGAGAGAGAGAGAGAGAGAGAGAGAGAGAGAGAGAGAGAGAGAGAGAGAGAGAGAAGCTCTGTGCGTTCTCCCAGCACAGACACCGCCGCGGGACATGCCAGCTGTTTCTCCGCTGTGCCTCCCCCAAAACAGAGTAGGAGGAGGAGGGAACAGCAGGGAGCATGTTTGTGTGTGTATGTGTGTCAGTGTGTTGGTGTGTATGTGGGGGGGGGGGGGGGGGGGTTTGTGAAAGACGTACCGCTCATTTGAACAGCCACCACCATGGGACATATTTCGTGAAGCATGTTTGTGTCAACGTCACCCGACCTAAAGAGAGGCAGTGACTCACGCAGAGCACTCACAGCGGGGGGGCAGTGTGGGCGGGGTCGTGGAGTGGAGATGTGATTTAGACTAGAGGAAAGAGTGATTTGAGTGGTGGTGGGGGTAGAGGGAAGTAGACAGCCTGACCAGTATTCCTAACCTTCGCATTGATCATAGTGGCTGCGATTGGTAAACGTGAGTCTGTCGATGGGAAGGTAAGAAAGGAGAACATCAGTTGCAGGAAGTCTCATTGTCTATTCCTGCCTGCCCCACTACCCAGATCATGCTTAGGCAGAAAGCAGGGCTATGGGCGTATTGATCTCCCATGGGAGACACATCTTCTCATCTTCTTCAAGCTGTCTCCCAAGCAGCGCACCTTGGTTCTGCACACTTTTCCAGGCTTGATGTTTGGATTGCAGTAGCGACACAAAATCCTTTTCCAAAGTTTCAAAATATGCTGCCTAATCAAAGCTACATAGAGAGTCAGTCTTGGAGGAACATCTGGGATCCTCACACCAAAGGGAGATGGTTGGGGTGTTTTAGTTTGTTTTTATGTTACACAGCAAACATCTCCAAAACATCTTAAGTTGCCTCATCTAAGCTCAACTCTATTCCCTACTTATTATCTTTTATTTTGTGTGTCTGTGTCAAATTATATTATTTATTATATGCACGTATTTAAAGGGCTACAAGCCATACTATCAGTCTAAAAGTACCCGTGGTTTAGTGTTTCTCCTACTCTGTGACGGATGATTAATGGATGTGCGGGAGGATAATACGCTCTCTCAGGAGGAGGAAGACAGACATCTCCACCTTGTCCCTCCAAACCCACTTTGCTACAAAAACAAAGCGTAGCATCCGTCTTCAATGAAGATCTTCCTTGAATATATTGAGTGATTAAATTCTCCAGATGATAACACAGTGTTGACTTATGGAACAAACAGCCCTCTGTGTGAAGCCCGTTTCAAGTGAATGTAATAGCTTAAAGGCCATGATCTTTGCACTTGCGACAGTGGTATGTGAAATGTTTGAGTACATAGTGCTGTACTGTACTTGTTTGTTCCAAAAGAGGAATAATATTGACTGGTACTTTTCCCAAAACAATATGAGCTTTTTTATCAACGTGTGTGGCAGGACTTTCACACATTTAATAATTGAAACACTTCTGAAAGAGGTCCGTGAGCCTTACTGTATTTCTTTCCATGCTTCGATTTGCCTTCCGCTGCCATTCAACACTACCGTGAACACAACCGCACACAATAATACCAACGTACCATCTCACACAAGCACACACAATTGCATGTGATACAACAGCCCAATGGATACATTTGGTCCTAAGTGTGTCAGTGAAGTACATTTTTTATCATGGATGTACACAGAGGCATTGGCCGCCTGCAGTGTGACTTATTCAGCAGCAGGGAGAGAGCGGGGGGGGGAGCTACACCAGTGGCCACTGCAGAAATGATCTTGCTGTCCCCTCCCCAGTTACCATGAGATCCTTCAGTTACTATAGCTTCCAACTCTCATGTATACACACACGCACGCCATACAAACAAACACACACACACACCACACACACACACACACACACACACACACACACACACACAAACACACCATACACACACACACACACACACACACATTCTATCACAGCTGCCATTAAGACTGCCAAAGTGCCTGTCGGAACCTTCTGGAAACAAGCTGTAAAAATAACCATATTTGGAAGACACCAGTGGCCGTTGATGCAGTCGTGATCCATTCAGCTTCTGCCCAGAACATAATGAGGAAACCTTAGCTTAGAGCAGAGACTGGTAACCTCATTTAAGGCAAAATATGTAACAGCTTACAGCTGACACTCAATTAAAGCAAACTGTAGTTTCAGCGAGGGACTGGGCGTTAGGCAATCACAACACCCCAGAGAAAAAAGTTTCACGACTGAAGAAAATGTAGCTTTGTTTGTAACAGCTTGTAACAATCTGGCCAAGTGCTTGACTTGTAATGCTTAAAACACATCTAGTTTGGAGGTGTCCGTGCTGATCGTAAAAACTTGTTTACTAGGTTGATAGTGTGTGTGTGTGTATGTGTCTGTTTGTGTGTGTTGACAAATCTTTAGAATAGGTTTCAGAAGCACCTACATCAGCATCCTTCTTGTAGGTGAGGTAGGGGATGGTCCGTTGGCTGCTACACAGCTTGTATCACTGTTTCTATAAATATAGAAGGATGCTGCACAAAAGAAGAGGTTTGCACTAGACACACACACACACACACACACACACACACACACACACACACACAAACACACACACACATTTAATAACCCAAGCTGACGCAGTAGGGCGTCCCATGTGTGACTCAGGAGGTGATTACTTCCTGCTGGGCGCTGAGAATAAACAAGACAACAGATACCCGAGGGCATAGTTTGCCGCCTCTTTCTTATTCTTATGAGGATAATTCAGCAACTGTTGTCAAAAGAAATAACGTCTTTACTGCTAATAATTTCAATATGTCTGTACCCGGGCCATTATGGGAGTACATGGCTGCCTCCTGCCACCCCTCTGGTATTCTGAGAATCCCAGATGTCTGCGATGTTATCTATTTAGATAGCACATATTCCTCGTAATATTCTATTTCAACATTTGAACCACAACACAACATAAACAGAGCAACATTTCTGTCACTATAACTAAGCGATGATGTGCTACCACATTAGTGTGAAAGCATACAATCCACAACTATATTCATGTTTTTGTGTTAGGCAGTTGATATGTAGATGTATGATTGCAGCAAGCAATTGCAACTATTAAATATTGAATGTAAAACTTTTCAAATGAGAGCTAAACTAAAAAGTAGGTCTTGTAGGCCATACCAACATGTAGAGTACAGCACAAGCCTCCTATGGCCTGGTTAAGGATCCAATGGTGTACACTATTATATAATTTCCTTTAGTAAGGCAAGTGTATATTTGGCAGTGCAACGGTGCCGGTGCACTGTCAGGATTATCCAACGGGTATGGCCACGGACGGACTGTGTGTTTCCCCAAGAATAAGCCTTGATCGGAGACGACAGCCCACCCAAGCGCATGTTGAGTGATGTCATATGTTTCAGTTGCTTTCATTCAACATCAAAACTAGAACAATGGCTGCCTACTGTCAAAAACCAAAGGGGCGGTGAAGGCATATAGCTGACCACATCAGAGGGCTGGGAGGTGAAATCTCCAAGGGGGGTTGGGGGGGGGGGGGGTAGGAGAGATGAAGACAAAAGAGATCGGGGAATAAGGAGGAGGTCACACTATTTGTCATTAAAAACACTTGCGCCCTGCAGCCCAACACATCTCTTAAGGCTAGCTCTGAACTAAACCTCCGCTGGGACGCAGTTGAGCTTGCAGGGATTAAGAAGGTTATGTGGCCATGAAATGGTATTACGTTTTTCAAGTGCACATGAAAAAAGGGCGAAAAAGATAGAGAGAGAGAACAGAGAGAGTGCGACGAAAGATTTCCCTCGCGGAAAGAGCTTTTTTTCTTACATGACCGCCAACACAAACTTTGAGTTGCTACCGTTAACAATACACACGTTTATTTGACACATGCCCTAACAGTTACAGTGTGGCCACATACTGTACATATTCCCTTAGATTCTTTCACAGTATAACTCTGACTGTACCTTTATACAGCAAGATCATTTTGAAATGAAAAGAGTGAGATGACAGTAAAGAAAAATTCCACATGTACAGATACAGAGGCATCCGAAGATGATGACGGACAGAAGATACACAAGAACAGATACGGTGTGAAAGTATCGCGCCTCAAGTCCCCCCATATTTGAGCAACGTGAACACATTTTGCGCTTCATATTTTAACCTCATGGGGCTGGTTATTCAGAATAACGTCCCATCTGTGCCACCCTTATGTAAAAGTGTGATGACGCATGGAGAGGGAGAGGCCCTGCTTCCTGCCACTCAGTCTAGTGAAAAGCAAAGCCAGGTGAACCGTGAAAAAGCCTCAACCACCCTGTAGGGCATGCGATGACAGGCAGCGTTCCTTCTCCATCTCTCCCTCTCCCTCTCCCTCTCCCTCTCTCTCTCTCTCTCTCTCTCTCTCACTCTCCCCGATGTGTTCTATGTCAAAACGAAAGGACACTGGAACAAATGTAAAATGTTTAACCTCAATGTCAAAAGTGAAATATCAAAGTGCTCTGACTTACTCGCAAATCTCAATATATACATTTACAAACATCCTTGACTGCACACACACAAACACTCGCTGTTAGCAACATTGTGGCCCAAAAAGTCATTGGTCACAAAGAAATGCAGGAACTTAAAAACATGTTGAGGAACATGCTGATATATTTCCTTGCATGCTCTCAGTTCTTCTGGCAGAGCAGAGAGGCTCTGTGTTCAACACGCTGTGACTTGAGCACCAGTGGGCTGCGTTTTTCAGATGCATGTCCTGAGGCTCAGACTCACACAAAAATGTAGCAAAGTTGGTCCACAACGGAAAATATAGTGTATAGTTTCACAATAATGGCTCTAAAATTGTGAGATGCCGACGCTATTTTGGCCATTTTTGGCCTATCATTCACGTGCCCCTTATCGTTTAGTTAGTTAGCTTGCAGTGTTTTGTATGCTTATTTGGGGTTTCGAGGAACTATAAACGGGGTAGACTATAATCTGTTTAAAAAAAGTACCCCAATTACATATTCCTTCCTTTATTTATTTATTTAACAGCATACTACGTCTTCTCACACATTCAATAATTTGGTTGATAATTGAGATGATTCCACATTCCACCTTTAGAAATTCAACAGCTATTTATCTGTTTCTCTATTACTTATTCATATTATATGCAGCCTGCCATGAGCATTGCACTCAACAACATAAATAGTCAATACACACTGAGCATGAATAATAACCTCACACAAGAGGGGGTGATTGTCTCGGCGGCATTCGGGGGTTGCTTTTCTGTCTGGCACACCTTAGAATATCAGTCTATTAAGTAGCTAGCAGAACCGTGTTTACGCTGAAAGACAAAACAATTTATGGCAGCTCAGCTGTCACACCTAACGTTGTTATGGCAATTAGTTCGCTATGGTTTGTTAGCCCTTAGTACTCCTATTGACCACTTTTATATGAACGAGGGCTTGTGAACAATAGGGGTACGCCATACATTTACATTTACTTTTAGGGCATTTAGCAGACACTTTTATCCAAAGCGACTTACAATAAGTGCATTTGTTACAATAAGTACATTTGTCATAAGAAGTGAAACAATATATCGCTGTCGGTACAGTAAAGACGTTCATAGAACCAAGTGCAAGTATTACAATCGCTAGGCTAACCCATTCCCCGTGTAAAGCAGCGATAGCAGCTACTGTAGATGCTACACAATTAAGTACCTTGAATAAGTGCAATGTACAAGTGCCAGGACGTACAACATTCAATGGTGGCTGTGCATTGGTTTCTATGCAGAGTCGAGATGAACTCTGAACAGGTGAGTTTTGAGTCTTTTGCGGAAGCTGGTGAGCGACTCTGTGGTCCTGACATCGGTAGGGAGCTCGTTCCACCACTGAGGTCCCAAAACAGAGAAAAGTTGTGACTTTGCTGATCGACCTGTGCTTGCTCTTAGCGATGGCGGTACCAGACGTCCAGCTGAGGTAGTTGAGCGGAGGGATCGAGCTGGGGTGTGTGGCTTTACTAATGCTTGGAGGTAGGCAGGGGCAGTTCCATCGACTGCCTTGTGTGCCAGTACCATCATCTTGAATCTGATGCGAGCTATTACAGGGAGCCGCATTCTGGCTGCGCTGCAAGGGTTTAATCGCAGAGGCAGGGAGTCCAGCCAGGAGCGAGTTGCAGTAGTCGAGGTGGGAGATGACCAGTGATTGGACTAGAAGCTGAGCTGCTTCCCTTGTGAGGAAGGGCCGGATCCTGCGGATGTTGTAAAGTGCAAATCTGCAGGACCGGGCCACCGCAGTGATGTTTGCGGTGCAGCACAACTGATTGTCCAACACTACACCAAGGTTTTTGGCAGTTGGAGAAGGAGATACAGTGATGTTCTCAACAGTGACCAGTAAGTCCATGTGTGGGCAATCTTTCCCTGGTATTAGGAGGAGCTCAGTCTTGGTGATGGGCAGTTGTCCAGGTGCTGACTTCTGCCAGACATTCAGATATGCGTGTTGCAATCAGGGCTTTGTCAGATGAGGGAAAGGAGAGAAATAGCTGAGTGTCGTCAGCATAGCAGTGATAGGAAAAGCCGTGGGATGTAATTACAGAGCCCAGAGATCTGGTGTAGAGGGAGAACAGAAGAGGCCCCAGCACCGAGCCTTGAGGGACACCTGTCATAAATAGGAAGCTTGCAAGGAAGCTTGCAATAAGCATTTCACGCAACAACAGAAATAGTCATTACACATGCAGGATGAGAAATGACCTGTCACACACAAAGAATATATATATATATATATATATATATATATATATATATATATATATATATATATATATATATATATATATATATATATGGGTATATGTCCTAGCCAGCGGAACCTAGTTTACGCCAAATCAAAACTATTTAAGGCAGCTCAGCTGCCACATGTAACGTTGTTATGGCAACGATTTTTGGTTGATTTGGTTTACCAAGAAATATGTCTTTTGGTTATTTCTTAAACAGAATATACCTTAGCCTGATTTTAGTAACTTAAACCCCCAAAAAAGGAAAAACGCTACGAGCAGTTTTACAGACTAAACATTTATGATGTTAACATTATTACCATCACATTTCTTACTCAAACTTTTATCAAAACGCATTGTAATGCGAAACAATGTTATTATTGCATTTTCCAGAGATTCAAATGAATGTCAGCCATCTTTGGTTTTCAGCACTAGCAATGTCCATAGCAACCACCATAGGAACGATTGAAAACGTTGTAGGCCTATAACAAAATTTTCTTGCAAGACCTGAAAGAATTATCGTAATAACTAACAAATTATTTATCATAAACAATCACAGAATGCATATTATGACCTATGCAATTTTAATTTTTGTTTTTGCAGACAGAAAATTATCGATTTTTCAAGCAGCTCTTAGGGTCCGTTCTTAAATTTTGTCTCTTGCTTTCATGGTGCTATTAAAAAGGTGCACCAGCAGAAAACAAATAGTGAAAATGTTCAAGACATGGCACATATATGTTACATATGTTCCCCTATATGTATTTCTAAAGAGATCAAAAGTTGTTCAGGACTAATTGACCCCTTCATATGGTTTGAAAAAAAACACGTCTTCTATGCAACGATGAATGAACGCAATTTTCTCCCTAGAGCATGCTGTTTTTCATATCAAAGGGGGTAGCCCAACAGGAATCAAATTAAAGCATGCATGCATTAGCGAGACAGAAGGAGAGAGAGAGAGTGAGAGAGAGAAAGACGTGCCCTCTCACTTTTTTTTTATGTGACCGTAATATGAACTTTTAGTTGCTGTACTCCACAGTTGACACTATTTCGTCATTTGATCTCCTTTGTGCGAGTCAGTCATTCTGACTAGATATTTACTTATTCATTAATAGGTTGTTTTTCTGTTAACCTGTATATGATTGTTAAAATCAAAGGCAGAGGAGCAGTGAGGAAGAGGAGAAGGGAGGAAGGTTCAGCGATGCCGCCAGAGGGGAGCAGGTCAAGCTTTTGATCCGTGGCTGCTAGACATAGCTCCGCCCTCCACAATCTGCTGTCTCAAACACACATAGGCAAGCGCGCACACACTCACACACACACACACACACACACACACACACACATGCCGACACACAAACAAACACACACATCGCAGTTATCACACACGCACACACTGATGTTGTGTCCTACTCGTTATTACTGATAAACAACATACAAATACGGAATGCATTGCGATAATTGTGTACATTTAAGCATATTAAACTTCTAGGACTGAAAATGGACACAGAAATAGTTTTCAATTTATGAGGAGGGGGCTCACCGGCTTCGATAATCATACCCAAGTTCAGTACCTTTTTCACGAATATGATCTCACCATGTTTAAATCAATTAGGCAAGAAACAAGAGTACTGCCAAGTGACTTGAAATCTGCTGACATTGATTGTATGCACCGTGGGGAATCAGAAGAAACATTGATGAAACAAACATCTTGAGGGGGCTGTCTAAGTTTTACCGCCTGCTATGTGCTTGATGTGCATTATGTGCATGAAAAAACACTGCACACGATAACTCGATGAATAGAAGGTTCAACGTGAGGTAAGCGCTCAATGAGTAAGAGCAACTAGGGATCACGGCAGCAAAGTGGGTTATGATGCTCGTCAATGGAGGGAAGTGAGCATGTCTAATTAAGCGCGCTAGGACGGAGGAGGGGCACGCCGTGGTGATGGAAGCAGACAAATCAATACGTATCCCCCCTGGGCCAACTCAAAAAAGTAAAGTAGAACACAGCCTGCGAAGGAACACAGTCGTTTATCATCCACGCACAGGGCCACGCCACTGATTAATAAGCGTTGAAGAGCGGCTCAACCCCCGATCAGATACATTAGAGTGTTTTAATTAAAAGCTCTAGATTAATTACGGTTAAACTAATCAAAGCCCTTAAACGCCTCTGAGCAGAGTCAAGTGTATCAGAACAGACATTGTTCTTGATCAGGTTTTGTTATTGTAAACACACACACACACACACACACACACACACACACACACACACACACACACACACACACACACACACACACACACATAAACTAACCCACACAGTAGCCTATCAAAGTGTTGTGTGGATGAGACACGTTAATCTTGTTAGCATATGCACACATCTCCCACTTTATTTGGGCTCTAATCTCTAAATACAAGAATACATCCACTTTACACATACAAAATCTAGCCCCTAATTAGCATGCCACAGTGCAAGCCTTACTCCTGGAGGCAATAATTGCCAAAGAGACTCACTGCAGTAAGCACGCTAACTAGGCGCAGGTTTGAACCCCTGGCACGTGTGCAAGCGAGTGTTAGGGCTAGACCTGCACATTGGGGCCTTGACCTGATGTTGTAGTAAGCTTTACAAGAGATGAGTGTAGCCGAGGTAGTAGGGCTGGGTATTGCCAGGTACCTCACAATTCAATTCAATTTGATTCTTTAGGTCTTGATTTGATTCGATATCGAGTCGATTCGATTTGATATTGATCCAATTACTTCGATATCGATTCAATAATACATGCAGATGACAAAAATACCAAAATATTATTCAGAATTAACCATCTCATTGTGCTTTAACTAGCAAAAAGGGAATACACCATTGTATAGTATTGTTCCTGAGCTAAACTTGCAGGATGTAAAAGGGCATATACATTTAGGCATACTCGCTTCTAGATTACAAGGACTGAGTAAGCTTCTTTTTTTTCCTTTCTTTTTTATGGAAATAATCGATTTCAAAAAAATTCTGAATCGAAATTGAATCGAGAACAAATATGAATCAATTTTTTTTACCCAGCCCTACGAGATAGTGAATGATTGGCGCTGCCAACCTTATGAATGCCTGAAGGTCAAACCCGATTGGCTGCAGTAATTTGGCTAAGCGCTTGAAAGCTTTTCACTTCAAATTCAATCCAAGAGTTGGAAGGACTGGTGCTTTTCTGTGTGGGCCATGTGCTCTGTGGAGACGGCAGGTAACAACCTTTATGAAACGATATGAAAGTAAAAAACCCCATGACATCACAGAACTATCTACCAATGTCTCCAGTGATGGCGGACATGCATGATTTAAAGAATTGGGTTTGGTTTGCGATCCAGTGCTGAGCACACGGCCAGGTTGTGATGACGTTCAAGCTCGGTTCGCAATACCATTTAAAAAGGATCACTGTCATCATCCGTCACCTACAGTTAGATCTTGGGAGAGTCCTCAAAGGCTGTCAATGTTCAGAACACATGCTTATGTAGATAAGAGATAATGTGGCTCTCACACAGTCCAGCTCTCCTGGCAGTCCAGATCTATTTCAGAGACGGCACTATAAGCTTTTGGATTGGCAAACTGAACCATCTGAAAAGTCAGTGCTGTCACCTTCTCAATTTATGTGTCTTCTTGTCACTCGGCTATACAAAAACACACAACCTTTATACACATCTTGACAGATTTGGATTAGAGAAATCTCTCGGGAGCCACGAGTACATGCTTAAAAAAACCCTGAAAACATAATTTCCCATCATTAGTCAACATTTGACATGGCAAGACATGTATGTCTGCGTGTGTAGGCCACTGGCTAACAAGGCGGACGGATGAGTAATGCAAAAAGCTTACAAATAAGCCAAGTTAGTGATTCACGCCACTAATTTACTCTAATGAAAATGCTTGTTCAAGGAATTACTCTTAACAACAGAGATTCAAATTTACAAACCACGTAGCCATCACATGGGCTACGTTCCAGGTCCTATGTTCCCCGGTGCAAAGGGTTAGGGTCAGGTTTAGGGTTATGGTTAGTGTTAGGGTTAGGGTTAGAGTGAGGGTTAACCCTAAACCTAACCCTAACCGTAACCAATCGGAGGAGAGACATTCTAACCGATCACAGGCGAATCAGATGTGAAAAAGGCGGTACTTGCCCCTGCCATCCTACGAAAAAAAGATTTGCTCACAGGGTCCTATGTTCCCGGTCACATACAAAGCGGGGAACATAGGACCCGGGGAACATAGGACCCGGGGAACATAGATACGCTCCCATCACATGAACCGTATAGCTTTTTATGCTATCAATTGATTCTACTCATGTTAAGTGACCAATTTATGTAAAGATATCTTAGTGCCTCTGGTTAAGGTCGATCACTTGAGTATAAGTCATCAAGTAGCTCAAATTGAATTTACTCAAAGGAATGGCTGGGAATTTGGAGAAACCAGCCAGAGAAAGCTAGATTTTAAACCATTCAACCAAAAAATCTGACCGAGCGCCCTTGAGGCCTCCCTCAAGAGGCAATTCCCCAAACATGCGACTCACTCACTAGCTTAAGGAATCAGTCTGCCTAGCCTTTCGGTCTACTACACCCTCCTCTAAGGAGAGGGTGAAATGGAAAGAAGGAAAACTTTATTACTATTTATTACTTCATCACGTAGCCTCAGTTTCCCAGATTATACAGGCCAATGTGTGTTGAATGCTCTCCTACACAGATGCAGGCAGGGCCTCTGCAATAATTATTTGGTTAAATTTTATGCTGCAAGAGTTCCCAATCGTTTCTGACTATTGATCAATAGTAAATTAATTTAACATCTTTTGTCTTCCAGATAGGCTAATGCAACAGTATTCTACCCTATCCCAGTATGCTATTTTATTGCATTGTTTGCATCTCGTCTGGGTGAGTTGCTAGCATTCAGTGCGTTTACATGACACTCAAGAAAGGCAAATTGTTGACACTCTGTGATGGATGTTGAGGTCATTCATGTGTTGTGGTGTCAGGTGCAATGTTACCTTTGCTCTCCTACAGTTGCACCCATGCTGCCGAAAATGATCTGGATAAGAATGAATATTAGATGTGGGTTATTAATAGGAACAGTATAATAACATATTGAAATATATGTACATTTTTAAAGAAAAATATATTGTGCGGATACATATATGCATTTCTATTTGGAAAAATATATACTAAGTATATCCGGAAATAACATATATGATAAGCATATAACATATATGCTAAGCATATATGTTATTTCTGGCTATTATTAGTATACTTTAAAAAAAAATTAAAAAAACTATTCAGTCCACCAAATTGAGTTTTAGTTTTTAATCTACTTTAAATGGATTAAATTTAAACTAAATCTCTTCATAATCCAGGCTTGCTCTTTTTATATTATTTTACAGGGGAAAGGGTTTGAATGTGGCGACTAGCAATAACTCAGAAACATTTTAGTGTCACTAATAAATCTGGTTGTGTTGTAGCCTATAAATGTTACTCTTGTGTTATGTTTGAAAACGTATGACTGATGATTACCAATATGATAACAATATTGCGAAAGCCTCTAGGGCCATGGGCTATCAAGTTTATAGCGTCCTATATTTTCTGTGTTTGCTGACAACCTCTGTGCAGTATTTCTGCACAACAAACTAAAGATAATACGGTGTCAGCAGGCGTACAAATGTGGTACCAAAGTTGAACCTTCTGCTTGCCGTCGTTTGCTTGTAACGCTTACCATGACAAACTAGCAATATATTTAATAGCTACTTGAATGTGCCCGATGTCTAAACGTGTTTGATGATATACCCCAAGACCATTCAACATTGTGCGTGTAGTCAAAAGTTCGCTACGTCAAGAAAATTTGCTGAAAAACCCTACCTGAATATGAGTCGTTAAAATACAGGTAGAACCACCGAGAGAACAGCAAGAACGAACTATTACCAAACTGTCCACGGCACAGGACATGGATCTGGATATTATAACATATCTGAACGGGGCGAAGAAACACAAAGGTATTTCACGTTTTTGGTGAAAATGTAGTGTAGTTTAAAACACGTTAATACCTGTTTAAATGCTGTTTTTGAAGGCATGACCTGACGTATACGGCACTGTTATGTGTGTAGGTGAAGGCGGTGCGGCTAGCATACCAACTGATCATGCACGCGCTCCCCGATGGAGGAGGCGCGAGCCGGTACTGCTGCACCGCGGAGCTGCCCGTGCTGTGTGCAGAGAAGGCTCTACAGGTGAGCTGTCGGACTCACGGAGATAACCGTGTAAACCGTATCATCACCATGGGTTTTATCACGGCGTTGAATCAGCCGAACAAAGTTAACTTTGGTGAGCTGAACTTTCGGCTAGAAGAACGTGAACTGTATACCAGGGTTAGGGTTAGGGTTAGGGTCAATGGGGTCAGTCAATGTATTACTAGTCATAGCCTACATATAACGAGTAACACATTCACTGAATAACATGGAGAACCACAATTAGACTAGATAATTAATCAATTGATCCCACCGACACTGTTATATCATAGATGAGGTAGTGAAATAAAGCCAGTGAAGGGATTTGAGGAATTCTGGTGTTTGAGTGTCTGTGGTCTGGTGTGATATTTTAAGCAGTCTTAGAGAGATTAGCATCCCACTACACATCATGCAAACTGAGCCTCTTAGTGAATGTGGGATACAGTCAAAGCTTGCCATCATTGTGTTCAAACCAGGCTGTAGCAATAAGCACACACTCACTCAAAGAGCTCCCACGTACACATAGAAAATACAGCCCTCATGCAGATCGTACGTTATGAATCTGTGTTACCCTTACATAGGATTTAAATTAACAAATGCAAACGTGACAGTTGAGTTGTACAAGAAAGAGTAAGAGCCCTGCTCTTAGTTCCTCTTGGGATTTTACCTAAAACCACCCCTGATTGTAGCTTGTATAGTTGGATTAAAACATCACATTGTCATGCATATTGTTTCACACAGAGTGAACTCATAATGAAAGGATAAAACGTAGCTATTTGGGATTCTGGAACACAATGACATTATAAAGGAGATGTGGTTTCCTTTCTCATATTTTCTCACCATCCATGAATGTATGCTATTTTAAACACTGCATTATCTCCCTGATTAGAAAAAATGAGGTTGACTGTACAGTATATTAACTGAGCTTTGTTGTGAAACAGTATAGGGAAATGCCAAACCAAGAATAATTAGAATCCAGACAGCAATACAGTCTTCTATCCTTAAAATCCCATGTTCGTCACCACATATCCTATGTGCCTGATGTTTCCTGCTTTGTTTTAGCCATCGTTTCCTTGACCCACTTGAGTAGCTGGGCTTTAAGAGGGATACACACTTGAGTCATGGATGAATGGATTATATTCATACACTATTTATGCACTCATTGCTTTCATCCAGCGTGTCTCATCAAAAAACAAACATACAATGGGATTCATTCATGTCTCTTAAAAAGTTATGTAATTCAAATTTAATGCTATTGTATAACCATGCTCCTTTTAAACTCCTTAGTTTTGTGTGAGGCCCAAAGAGTATTAAACAATTTGTTATAATACATTTATAAAATTTGGGAGCTATAATTTCAGTCTTATTTGTTGAACCGAGATAACCATCTGAAAGTTATTAGTGAGTATGCACTGTGAGAATATCTGTTCTGGTTGAATGTGCACCGACCTCTGAATGGGACTATTTAGATTTTAAGACGCTCCTGCCACAATTCAGGCCAATTGGGGCATATTTTGGGTATGGGGAATCCATCTTGCTTGTCAATCACGGGTGTGTGAATGCAAGACTTCTCAATTATTGAGAAACATATTAGCTTTTGCTCTTTTCTGCCCCCTCTCTCTTTACGACTCTCAAATCATACTAACATCAGCTTTTAGCAATATAATTATGATCACTATGATCATTTACTGACACAAATTCTTCAACTTTATATTGTTTTGAGACAGAATTGAAAGGATGTCTCCTTGTTGATTAAAAGCATAGAGAGATGAAACAATGCCAAATAAGCAGGTACACAAAGAAAGTTGAAAACAGACACACACCATATCTTTCCCAAACAGTTTGTAGAATGTGTTTTGCATCATGGCAAACTAGGACTACAAAGAATTGAAGGTGGAGAGTTGAAATTTAGATTTTGTCACATGTGCTATGGCTTTTCAGATGGGTAGCTTGGAGATAAGTATGGCGTGTCTAAAGTCGTACTTTGAAGGGAATCCGGCGACTAATCAGTTCCTTTGTCGAGCCTACCTCTGCAAGGGCCAGCTGAGGTCTTCAGCAACCAGCGGGAATGCGGTAAAGACAGCAAATTGGTCTCAAGAGCTCTTTCAAGTGTGTGTGTGTGTGTGTGTGTGTGTGTGCGCGCGAGTGCAAACGTGTATGTTTGTGTACTCACTCCATCATAACACACACTTCACAAAAGAAACTGCTGTACAGATATATCTATTTCACACTTGTTAGATAGACTCTGCCAGCCTCATAGACAACCACTAGCTATTTGACATTTGCCAATAATGACTGGGTAACGGCACCCTCGTCCACCATCATTAGCTGTAGGCATAATACACTTGATAAGTCATTAAACAGTAGCCGGGATAGATTTACATGTTGGCCTTGTCAAGTGACAACATCATCTTCCTCACTGTTTCCTTTAACATTCCTTTACTTTCAGGACGACTTTGAAAGTGCGCTGCTGTATTTTCAGAAGGCCATTGAGATTTCAAAGAACAATCCGAGGTATAAAATCAGTCTGAAGTTTGCCCCCGTGATCCCACCCGCTTTCAGTTTGCTTTTCTTAAAGTGGCGTGGAATGGGAATCATTTATGATTATGTATATCCTCATTAATACTGTCTGGCAGTAGGCACAATAGTACCAATACCAGCCTGTAACCAGCCAATATAAAAGGGAAATATTAAGGCTGAGGAGACGCTGCATCATGGCACTCAGTAGGAGCTTATGACGGGTTGTATCCCAAGACTACTCATGATCTTCTTTAAAAATGTGGTGTATGGCAACGACACTGGTTGAGGCGTAATTCATATTAGATCGGCCCAGTCACCTAGCCCACCCCACCCACCCCTCGCAATTCCCCCGTTGTTCCCCCCACACTGAATATGCCCCCTTAGCGTTAGACTGCACAAAGGAGTCTCATTGGGGTGAAAAGGGTATGACATGTAGATGATAAATAAAGGATCAGAAAGGCTGTCTCTTTCTCTTCGGCGGCTTACTCTCTTAAGAAGACGCGTCTGGAGACTTGGCTCTCCCTGCGTCGCTTATGATCTCATAAGCGCTTCATCAATGAGCACAAATCAATGGTCCCAGTAAACACCAAAGACTTAGCCCATCGAGTAGCGCCAAGCTCAGACAAGTACACGGTCTCTGGTTAATAAAAGCAGCACTGCGCTGTAATACCACCCCCCCCCGCCTTCTAAATACTTTTTCTCGTACAGAAATGCATCCTATTCCCCTGTGATGCACTATTAATATGTTCTCATTAAATGCACACTCATTAGCAAGTCATAGGTTTCCATGGATCCATATTTTGGCGTGAATTCCCTCCCCACTCGACAGAGGGCCTTAATTGAGATGTAGTACGAGACGGAAGATATACGAACATGCCGTGTGAATTATTCATGTCTCTTTTCGTCCTCTTTCTGCTCTCGCTGTTGGGGCCCCCTGGTGGCCCCTCATTGTCTTTAATTAATCCTCTGACTGATTGATTTTGTGACCAGATACCACTTCCTGGTGTTCAACACTTCACTGCGCTTCCTCCAGGCCATGCGTCCGCTGCTACAGCTGGAGGGCCAAGCTCATGAGGCAAGCACACACACACACACACACACAAACACACACACACACACATGCACACGCGTTTGCACAGGCACACACACACGCGTACACTATAAACACAAATGCATGCAAACGTGCGCACACAAACACATGCAGACACACACACGTGCATATGCACACACCAACGCAGACACACACACACACACACATCAGACTATCTCTATCCAGCTGTCATCCCCGTCTCCACCTTAAGCCAAAAGATTTAAGGGGATGACTGCATTTGAAATTGTCCCCCTCCACACCAACGAAATACAGTGCCTCAAAAACCAACACAGCACCCATCCCAACCCAGTCGCCTCAATGCTCTTTCACCCTACCCTGTCCTCTCCCTCCAACCACCCATAATGTAATTCTTCCTCAAGCATTGACATTTACATATGACCTCATGCCGCTGGGTCTCTGTCCACAGACATCTGGTGGAGTGCCTTGTGGATGCTGGGAGGAGGGAGGATGCTTGCAGATATTCCACCGTTACATCAGAATTTGTCGCGTCACATGCCCCTCATCTGTATCCAAAAGTCCTCACCCTCATGGTAACATAAAGCCTTGAACCATTTGACTGTAGTGAGTGACATTGGCGGTGTGCTAATGCTTTTCTGCTCTCCATAGGTTCGGTACCAGCTGCTGGGGGACAGTAGCCCAGATATGACCACACACGCTCCCAGTGGGGCAGTTCTTCAGAAAATACTCAAGCTTAAAAAGTAAGTTATTTTTAATGTGTTTAATAAAAGGAAAACAAAATCTATTTATACTAATTTCAGATGCATTTATATTGCTTTAAAACGGATGAAAGATGCTGTAAAATGTTTGAAGGACTCAGCTACATGAGAACATTTGTTTTCTTTCTTATACTCCTGAGACGAAGGCCTCTTCCACCCAGCACTCCAAAACAAGCCGTACTTCAATCAATATCTTGTTTCCCAAAGCAGTCTTCGGGTGGGGGGGGGAGAAGAGCTTGTTCAGCTTTGGTTAATGTTTGCTCTTTCAGCAAGCACTTCAACTGTTTTGAGGCTCAAGGGTTTTAAATACAGTTTTGAAAAGTTAGACAAATAAAGTTGTTTTCTATTTCAAACGCAACGCGGTCATGGCTCTCGATTGGTAGCGATTCTTTTTCTTTTTCAAGTGCATTTTTCTCCAATGCCATCACAATTTATTTTTACCAAGTGCATTTGTATTTTTATGCTGATACTGAACCTGTTTAGTCCGGCTTAGTCCCAGACTCTTCACTCCCCCCTGAGTCATACTAGGTCCTCTATTACAGAGACTAGTCCCAAAACACAGCTATACACATTACCATACTGCTTGTGTTCAAGGATCGTTTCATCTCTCCTTGCTTCTCTTGATCCTAAAGCTTATATTATTGTATCCCCACTGTACTTGGGGGACACCATTCTGTGACCCACTGGCTAGACCCAGATCACTGGGTCAACGACCTACTGGCGCCTGGCCCAGCAACAAGCTGGGGGGTCAGGAAGTCATTCCGTCCCGGGCGGGTTAGCTGGTCGGGGGCATTAGCTTGCAGTCTCGGCAGATGGTCGGATGACCCACAATGCGATCATGTACCCGATGTGTCACAGCTAATTATGGCGCAGTAGCTCTGCTATAGGCCGCAGCAGCAAAGGCAGGGTGATTCACCCCGAGCCCCCAGCTGTGTTGTCCTTATCTTTATAAGTTGTACCAACCCGGGTCCGTCCAATGTTTGCTGTGTGTGAGTGCGCACAGAGCAAGGGCGGGCAATAGGGTTGTTAGGATGGATGGGTGGAGGGAGGAATGGAGAGTGGATCCTTGCACGTTTTCTGATGGATCTTCTCTAACTCACTTTCATTTTTTCTCTCACACACAAACACATACATACACAAAGACACACAAACACACACACATTTCACATCTTCATCGTCGTCAGCAGGGTGGAGGGAGGAGGGAGAGAGTCGTGTCTTCTCAGCCAGGAGGATGTTGTGGAACTCAAAGAGGTTTTCAGTCTGTTGGCTGAACACGCAGTAGGACCCCATGCCGTGATGCCTGGGAGACTCCAACTAACACAAGCCAGACCTCTGCACCCATCCCCCCTGCTGAGAGGTGGGTGCCCCCCCCACCCCCCACTGCCCAGCAATCCCTGATCCATAAAAAGCAAAGGCACCATTCTATGTTGCTTCTCAAACCTCTAAATAGATGAAACCCCCATTGAGATCACAAAGATGTTATGCATATTCTGTGCCAGAACACATACCCAATAGCATGGAGATCATCCTGGTGGATGTGGGCGGGAGTAATTACCCTGACAGACAATCTGCTTCAGACAATCAGCATAACAAAACAAGTGACTCCATAAACGTGCGCTGTTCAGAATGGCGAAAACCTATTTTTCCGCCAAGAAACTCTGCTAGTGCATGCTCTTCACCTTGCTGAACAGTTATTTAATCTATTTCTGCAATAACTGCACTGAGGGATGTGTTTACCCTGCTTATGTTAGCGTTGCCTCTCGCTTCGGGGGGCATCAATACTGTTTTGCCAGCGGCGGCCTTTATTTTAGACCAACACCAACTACGCAGTCCTTGAACAAGAAATAGGTACGGCCGGCAAGAAGTTCAGACTGATCCATATAGTGACACAGGATGTGATGTCACGTGATCAGGAGGCTCTCCAGGCTAATGCCAGCTTCAGAATTATATTCCAGATATGAATAATTTCCGATCATTGCCCCTAGGGTAACGATTTCATCCATAGTAAATACATACGAGTCACACAAAAACACTTTTAAATGAGTCTTTCTGTATGCACTGCAGGCTCTGAGAGACTTGAGGATCCCATAGTCTATGTTGCATGACCCGTGCTAGAATAATTGCTGTGGGCTTCATATCTATTAATGTTTATACGTCATGCATTTTAATAACGTTGTCAACAAACCGGAGATACAGGGGTCAATAATGTAATAGGGTTAGACTGAAGTGTAAGCCCAGATCAGATGTAGGTGAAAGGTCTTGAATATTGTCTTCTGTGTATGTAATGATTCAAAGTATCCATCTGTCTTTATATGTTTTAATTTATATTTTTAGTGAATTAATAAAATATGTACACCAGCACCACGCGTCTCCGCATGCTGATTGGCATGGCCCCACGCGATAAAGAATTATATGCATGTGATCTGAAGTGCTTGTGCTTAGCGGGGCACATGCTGGGAAACCGCCGGACGCATATTTGTTGAAAATGATGCATTAGCTGAATGTTCATGAATTTAGGGATTCTTCTATGGTATGCCTGCAGTGATGAGCTCCTATAGAATTTCACAACTATACTTAAGATAAAAAGCATACATGACTTACCTGAAAATCATTCTAAACTCTTTTGGTAATGAATCATCAATGCCCGTGTGTAACGCTGATACGAGTATTACCTTGATGCATGTACCATGACCCAGGGCTGAGATCATGTCTGTGCTTCTCAACGCTAGACGGCCAGCCAACACGTCGTGCTGGAGTGCTTCCAGTGTGAACTCAACGTTGTGAGGAAGCAAGAGAAGATGAGCGTCTATTCCAAAGCCGGCATCGAGGTGCTTTATCACACACCACCAGAATCTCATCCATGACCCCCATTATGTTACACAGTCCCTATCTTTAACCACACCCCAATCTACATTCAGCTTCCTGTCACGGTTTACTGCGGGATAGCTTATCTGGTTCTGCCCCGTCTTTGTCCTGACAGGCGCGACGGAAGGAGATAGGGAAGCTGGATCGGTTGCTGAGGTGCGTGGCGGCGGCGGCGGCGGGCGAGGCAGACCCCAGAGCGGTGCAGGCGGTGTGTGCCACCCAGTGGAGCGTCTGCCTGCCCCTGCTGCAGCGCAACCTCAGGAAAAGCGTCCGGGCGGAGCTGCAGAGGGTAGCCCAGGACGTGGAGGACATCCACAGGTGCCCCAAATGCCCCCGCAGGGTTTTGAGTTTGTGCTGTGAAGAGCAGGACGTGTTTTGAGAAAGAGAAAGTATGGGGAATTTAATGCACAGTATGCTTCATTTTAGGTCAGGAAGGTTAACTTGGAAACAGATGACCAGCCACTGAAATATGAGATAGCGGGTACATGCCATCGCTGCGTCACCATGACAGCAAATAGCAGCTCTCTGGCAGTGTCTCCACGCTTGTCCTTTTAACTGCTCTGCTAATGAGGAGATTGTTATCAGCTGGCCCAAGAGGCGCTGCGTGTGTAATTAGACCAGCTGTGCATGATTAGGGTTTGGCACTCTGGCACTCCTGTGTAGACCCTATTAGGATCTCACAGATCTGCCTGACTGATATCAAGTTTGATTCAAGTTTGACTGGTTCTAAGTTTGATTCAGTGTTTTTCAGTTCAACATTTCACAATAGGATTTTCAAAGTGGATCCCCCAATTTGAGGGTTCGTTGTTTTTGTTGCCGTCCCATCAAAATCATTTGTGTGTGTGTGTGGGTGTGTGTGTGTGTGTCATCAAAAAACAAACCTGTTGCCCACAGAGGAGACTTTTTTTAGAATTTGTCTTAAAATTGCCATTGAAAAATGTAGATCACAAGCAGTCTTGATCATCACAGCAACAGCAGGCAATCTGCAGCCAGATGGTAATATCTGACTCAATAGTCAATCATTTAACAGAAATTAAGATCATCACAACAAAGATCCCTAGAGTTGTTCTAAATGGTTGCTTCTAAAACTCATTACAGCTTTTTTGATGAAATAATTCCTCACTGTATTTATTATCCATCTTCAAGCGATTGGCCTGATTTAAGGTTTTCCACTGTTGATGTGCGTGAGGGTGGTCTCAAGCCTCCACTCACATTTTCTAACAAGCTCCTGTAGCGACTACCTATCTCAAACTGTTACATTTCCGGTTATTTTGCCACTTGGGTAAAGTTTGTTTGACCAACATACTAATTCAGTTTTCTACATTTTACCTGTTGAATCCCAGCTACTTACAACATGGAATACAATTCATTTGTATTTTTTTGCAATTTGGTAAACTGCCTATTGCTCACTATGATTGCCTGGGAACATTTATTTTTAACGGTGATGAGTGTTGGCCGTATAAGTCGGGCTACTACTCAACGTCATCGCTCTTCCATCATAGCTGAGTGTTTTTCAGGCAAAAAAAAAGCAGAGGCCAAGACCAGACCAAAACCTCCTTGGGTGGGGGGTGGATACTCCTGCGTGGGCACCGCCTTGTAACCCGATTTAACATATAACCTGCCTCCCTGCCCCAGCATGCTGCTGGAGACCCGATGTGAGGTCCTGGAGGAGGAGGAGGGCTGTCTGGAGGCCTCCCTGGGGCACCTGGAGAGAGCCGTGCTGCTGGCCGACGGGCCGCGCAGGGAGCGCCTGTTGACCACGGTCCACCGGCTGCGCCTCAGAGCCACCCTGTACAGCGCCCCCAGCAGGCCGGAGGACAGGGCCGCCATGCTGCTCCAACAGGTTCCTTTGTCCAGTTTTATTCTTTCCAATGATTAACCAAGATGAGTTTCTTGCTTTGGTACTTTTCCCATGTGTGGTACCTTGATGGTGGATCCATGGTTCTACCCCGCGCCAAACCAGCTGGAGAATAACTAACCCGTGTTCGGAAAACCAATCAGAACCTGACTGAACAGAACTGACTTTCTACGAACTAACATCTTTATTCTGTCTAGTTGGAGCACTTTTTTGGAAGTTAAGGGGCTTTTTCCACCGTGTTAATGTTTCCTCTGATATTCCGTAAGCGGCCAATTTAATGGAAATGTGCCCTTGACACGTTTCATGGACATGGCATTGCCTTTAGGCCGTGCTTAGTACAATAGTTCCATGGAAATATCCAGACAAACCCTCCATAATCAGTGTATTATGTCTGCATGTAAAAAGATCAAGAAAATGGGGCTCTGCGCTTAGTCCTTGGTCATTATGCATCTAAGTATATCATCTCTAATCTCTGGTGACAAAAGCCTGATTAAAAATGTTTGACTGGGCCATTAACAAACCGTGGCTGTTTGTCTCTGGGATGGGTTGTTGGGGAAGTAGGGGTCAAAGGTTGCACCGTCTAAGGGTGGTTCAGGCTGTACTAGAAGAATTGAATAATATCTCTCTCTCTTGCTCTCTTCCCCCTCTGCTTGCAAGCAAATGACAAGTCCCTAAAGGACAGCAATGATATTCGTTCCACGCTGGTCCAAGCTGGTCTCCTCCTGGGGACCTCCTCCTCCACTCTACTTCCTTTCTTTCTGACCCAACACCTCCCGAACACGTCCCATTGCTCACTTAACAAATAGACCTCGATGTCCCCGGCCGGGTCACGGGGAAGTCTGGATTGAAATGGAAGGGACGTGGGTCTCAAATATCTTTTATGGTTAACATATGACGCTTAGGCTGGGGTGGAGGCCAGGTTGTATATTTTAATAACACCAACGGTAGAGGACAGGGCAGCCTTCTGGCGACGCTAGTGGGGATGGGGGTTGGCTTTTTTTGGTAGTGGCTCCTGTCTTTGATGTGCGTGAGCCCCTCCAGTGCTCTCTGCTGCTCCGGATTAAACGGGCGTTCAGCGCTAGCGGCCCGCCGACGCATTCGCCTGCTTATGCAGGACGAGGGGTTCATGAGGACAATGCCATAACTCACCAGGGACCGGGGCAAAAAATCATTCGGGATCCTGCGCAAAACACATGCATTGCCCGCGTACCTTTGTCAATGGGGAGTGAATGTTTCCGAGGGGGAAATGTATTCCTTTCTCTGCTCTCAAAAGGACCATGGTGATTGGTGCAGAGCCCTTCTCATCATCTCATGATCTCAGAGAGGACATGTCCTGCTCCCTCTGGAGCAGCGATTGGCAGCTGTTCAGCAATAAGGAACATGGCATATGTACGTTATATCCTGTGCCGCCATTGTTTATATAACCAGATTAGGTGGCTTTGCATTCATGCATTAAAAGGGTTGGAACCCTTTTTTGTGTCACTGTAAAATACTTTTTTTTTTTATGTTCAATGCCTCTGGTTGGCATAATAGGGGTGGTTGCATAAGCATCCCTGACCCAAATGGATACCCCTTCCCAAGGTTCCTGTGCACATGAGTGGACATTCCTACCATGTTGCATACATTATAGAGGCGTACTCTCAACTGGTTTGGGAACATTACTAAACTGCAGGGCAAACTGTTCAGCTTATTTAACTGACTGATTTTAATCGTGAAAGTTCATGTGGGGTTTTGTGGGGGTGGGATTTATTCTGTGAATATTATTATCTGTGGTTGATCTTGTCATTTGTTTAGGCAGTGACGGGACTGTTCCTGCACTTCAGCTGTCTGCCAAGGCCCAGCATCACTCTCGGTCGGTCCAGGGGGTTAAGGGACATCTGGAGAGACTGGCAGATGACAACAACGCCACAGAGAGGTGCGCATGGGGGGTCCAGTTGTCTACTACTTTGTTCTAGCATAACTTCTGGCGGTTATGAGATGGCACGGAGTCTGGGCCGGAAACCATAAACTGAATGGAGCAGAGGTACGCCTTGTTTCATTACAGAGATATTCAAAAAAATAAAACTACTTTGCACAAGTGGAGGAAGCTTTTAGAAGGAGTGTATTTCGAAAGAGGCCAGTCTGCACGGTGTTGATTTGAAAACTTTACAGGGCTTTATTAACGGTCGCTACTTTTGGCCGTGTTGCATGATTGGTCGAAACAAATATGCATAAAGTGAAGTGAAACGCCCCGTGCTCCCAGCTGGTCGGCCATCAGACTTTAGATGCTCTTATCTGAATTCAAAATAATCAATGGATTTTGCTGATCAGGTAAGTGCTTCAGGGACATTTTATTAGCCTTAGACGCTGCTGTGTTTCGCCTTTAAGTTCTCTCAATCATCCCCCTCAGCTTCTCCCTGGTCCACGAAGGATCACCCAGCCGTGTGTATTATGAGCTGCTTATACGCCGATGTCACAAGTGAGGCACTAATCAGTGTTTGTAGAGGCACCAGTGCTTCTTCTTCCGTCTCTCTCACCCTCGTTCGTCTGAACTGCATGTCGGAGCTCCCACGATCCCTTTGAAAATGATTTACTCTAGGATACATAAATAAAACATAGAGGTGAGGAATAGGCCGCGTTCATAATACGGAGGGAAAACATCGCTTTTACTGCGGAATGGTACCTTCCCCAAAGGTACCATTTATTATTGATGTCCACCCAAACAAAATAACATTTGCAGTGTGTCTTCAACTGTATGCTTTACTACACAGCCTTCACCGCTACGGAGAGCCACAATCTCAGAGTGCATTTTGTTATTTTCATTATTAATCCAAAAGGTACGATATGCATGTAACAAAACCCTAAAACACCTCTTGTTATGTGGACATAACTTAAGGCTACAGGGACCAGGGTGAAGTCTATGACTCTGCAGCAGCATAGAGAGACATCTCATGTTACATCTCTCAAAGCCTACCCTGTTTTTTGAGCCTTGACGGGGATTGAAGAGAGAAGGGAGAGATGAGCAACAGAGTCTTTGGCTGGATTAAAATTGCAAATCTTGCATATTGTACCTTGCATCCTATTATTATCTACATTAGCATTGTGAGCAAAAGTAGCGCTACTTTGACTATTGTTGTCACTATAGTTCATAATTCCTACTGTGTTTCCAGGGTGCATGTGTGGGCAGTGCTGGTGAAGGCTGCCAGGGGACATGAGGTGTGGGACGTATGCAGAGCTGCTTGCCGCTTCTGTCTGCTCTACGACGATGGCAGATGGACTGAGAGTAGGTCTTGGAAGTCATGGGAAAGGGATCCTGAGGGCTTTCTAATTAGCTGTCCGGTAGGGCCAGCATGGCAAAAGACCATTTTCTTTCCTGTCAAGAAACAGACCACACTCAAAATGATAATCCTAACTTTGGATATTAACCGTTTTAATGTGGAGATAATGGTTTGTGTGCTTGGCCGAATGCTTATTACATGTGTTATAGAATGTTGCCTCGAGAAAGTGTTAATAAACTGCATTTATTCATATTCTTTTATTATATTATATATTTTTGAATCGTATGTTTCTCCTCATATACAAAGTGTCCAGAGTGAATAGACGGATTATGACAGATATCACAGATGCTGCAATTGAACGCCACAAAAGGTTTTCAAATGAGTTGAGTAGAATTACCTTCCCTGCATCACTCCCACTCCCTCAAAGGGAATGATGTAGTGTATTCTGACAGTTTCCCTTCTTGCTGTCGGGTAAAACAATGAACCTCAAATTCATGGTTCATTTATAAATCGGTTTGATTTGCTGTAATGTCCTGTGCAGGTATATTGCTTCACCAATTGGCTTTAGGGGTGTCACATTTCTCTCTGTGCTGAGCCACATGATAGCGATGGCATTTACATTTTAAATTAGTTGTTTTCAAATTATACGTAATTTGTCATCTATATAAGATAAGTTGGAACCCTGTGGAAAATGAAAGGGACTTCGCTTTAAAATGGGTGATGTTCTCTGTTCTAGAGGGTCCAGAGCAAGGTTCTCTCCAGGTCAACGCCTCCTCCAGGGACGTGCTTCTTCTCCTGGCCGAAATCTGCTTCATCAATGCTGAGGTGTGTGCTCTTCATCGTTAGGCCTTCACACACGCACACACACACACACACACACACACAAACACACACACACACACACACACACACACACACACACACACACACACACACACACACACACACACACACACACAAAAACACTCAAAATACAAACAACACAGTGGAAAACATGCTTTATTTGAAGTACTCTGTGGACTCATCCAAGGTGAACCTAATCACAAGCTATTAACTGAAGCGTTGAATCAGCACTGAACAGAGAAACTTACTTTTTTGATATCCGCCATTGGGGCACATATTTTTCTGGGATTTGTGACGCTGTTTAGATCATGGTTTCATCTATAAGTTGTTTGCTTTCAAGCAAAACCTTCTTGAACTGTTTCAAAGAAAGCTTGTTAAAAGTTAATTGAGATTTTATATGAGAATTTTTAAACGTATACTATTTTTTGATCCAGGTAGACTTCTCTTATTGAGATAGGAGTTAAAACAATTACAAAGCTCTCCGCCGCCGGCATGAGAAGATGAGCTTTATGGGATTTTCTTAACGAGCGGCCCTGGGGGAGGAAGCTGATTGGGTGGAGTCCTGGGCTTGTTTGCTGTGCTGTGTAATCCACCTCCCATCAAGCTTCTATTAACCCACCCCCCCCCCCCCAGACCGAAGGAGATTAGCTCGATAGCACTTTGAAGAAAAGCGGTGACAACAGATCCTCACCGCGTGACCTTTCAGGAGCCGTGGAGGCGCCTCTGTCTCCAGTGTGTTACTTCCTTTGTTCTGTGACAGTCGGCTTCCCTTCAGTTTGAACACAAGTCAAGGAAATCAAAAGGGATGAACGAAATTGTGGAAAAAAAATAATGCTTATTTCAGAATTCAATGAAAAAGCAAAATCTGTGGCCAATGTTTCCTCAACAACCTTTGATGTGCCATAGCTAAACTAATTTAAACTACTAATACCCCTTTGTTTTTATAACTTCCTCTGAAGGTTAAAAGCCTTCTTTATGTGATGGAGAGATTTCCCTTTCCCTCATAGGCCACCGTCCAGAAGCTATCGGAGGGGGTGGAGCTTAACAGTCCCGCTGTCCTGCCCCAGGACAGAGGAGGCCCCGCCTCTGAGGACCACTGGGTGGTCTACAGGTAGCCACAAACACAAACACAAAGACAGACAGACAGACAGACAGACAGACAGACAGACAATCACACTCACACTCGCTTCGGGGCAACCAGCAGTGCCTCTTTTGTTGAAGCCCAGAGAGAAGCAGAGCAGCGTGTGGTTGCGTCTTTCTGTTGCGACCATAGAATATCTAAACCTAAACCTCCAACGATGTTGGACGCAATGCGAACCGAGCATATGGGTTGCTGGGTTCCCATCGTGTTCCAATTGCAAAATTGCTGCCCCCCAGCTGTTAAAAAGTGTTATGTTACCCCTTAAAGTGTTTCTGAGCATCTTTCTAAGTATGTCGTTAGATTATTTAAACTAAATGTATCAATTCAATTCTCTCGCTCTTTCTTTTTCTTTATTTTTCTCTATCTCTCTTGCTCTCACTCTCTCTATCTCTTTTGCTCTCACTCTCTCTATCTCTTTTGCTCTCTCTCTCTCTCACTCTCACTCTCTCTCTCTCTCTCTCTCGCTCTCGCTCTCGCTCTCCTCTCTTAGCTCACTCTTAGGGACTGGATCCAGTCTCTGTCGGCCTATGCCACCGCTGGCCTCCTGCAGGGGGCGGAGCTGGGGGCGGAGTATGGTGGATGGTGGACAATGCGGCCGTGTACCTATGGAACTACAGCCGCGCCCTGCTGGCGGCCTGTGAGTTTCGCACCCTCCTGCCCACCTTCCAAACGCTAGTAGACACGCTTCGACGAACTGGACATTGTGGGTAGGTTCTGGAGAGAGTTGGGAGAGTGCATGTGACGAGGTCTTGCAATACATTGCAAATTTTATAATTGAAATGAATTAATGATTTGCATCTAATTAATACAATATATATCTTGCTTTTATCAAAAAAAATTCATAAGAAGTTCTGAAGAAAAATTCCCTTTCGTCAGTTTACTGCAAAACAAACCCCGCTTTTAAACTCAGGATACTGGGTCATTAAGTCCCCAGCAGATGCATGGATCATTAAACAAATTAAAGGATTGGAATTCATGTTTTTAACAACATTTGACTTTAATACCGTGGTCTGTTTACTAGTCCAAACCAACAGCAACTTTAGCACGGCAAGAAACAAACCTATTTTAAAATGAGTATTCAACACAAAAAAAGATCAGATGATCGTTGGTCTCCGGAGTTTTCCCCAAAAACGCGGCGACAACAACAACAACAGCTCAGAATCTCGGCCCCTGGGCCAGAGAGTTTCGCTTTCCCTTTCACTACGAGTTCCACCACCAGATAGCGACAGCGGGGAACATCTGCTGTGTTGTGTTGCACAGGGATCAGGCGCTGTTGGTGCTGCTGTGTGACTGCGAGGCCCGCGGGCTGCTGCAGCCTCTGCTGGGCCGAGACAGAGTCAGAACCAAGAAGGGAGTGGGGAGGACCCCGGACAAGGCAGGCTCCGCCACCCATGTTGGGGGTACCCTGGCGACGGAGGGGGGAGGTGGGTACTGTGGGGGAGAGGGTCTGGGGGTCCACCCATTTGAGTCTGTTCTGTTGAAATTTCTGTACGCCCAACTAGTACACTACGTTCCCAAAAATCAGAAACAAAATCCAACAGGCTGCTAAAGAGAAGCTTACATATGCTAATCAACCACTTCATCTGTGAATTATCATTCATGAAATGTAAAAATACCGGCATAATAATAATTATCTAAATTAATTTAAGCAAATTTGTGCCAACTGTAGTAATAACATGAAGTGTTTGCTCTGGCCCGAGGGCCTCCCAGCTATAAGCCTCTACAATGGCAACCCGCTGAGTCTTACATAGCATGCTGAGGATGTTGCCATGTTGTCGTGGTTGTGCTGAGGTGACGGGCGGGTGGGTGGTCTGCAGGCTAACACGAGGAGACGGAAGAGAACACAACATGCTGGGCTCACATTCACTGTTCATTTAAAATGACACTTTTATCCAAAGCGACTTTGGTTTAAGTGATCTCATGACCACATGTTATACAGGTAAACGGGTTGGTGATAGGCATCTGAAAGATGCACACAGGTAGGCTGCGGATATGGGGGATCGAACCCAAGACCTTCCGATTTAAGGCTTAGTTATGGTTGGACGGTGACGCAACGCAATGACAACACAGTCAATTTGATGGAGTCTTGAACCTGTTTTGGTTCTGCGTCAGGTTTCCGTTAGCGGACCAATCACAGCCCTTGCTGCTGCATCGCCTCGTCGCAAGGTAACAATTACTGGGAGGCACACATCAGGTCCTTGCGGTGGACGCAAGGAGAGTCCACAAGGACGTAATGGGTCCGTTAACCCTCTTGCGTTGCGTTGCAACCATAACTAAGCCTTTAGAGTTGCTGTCCTTATCAGCAGACTATTGATCATGGCCCCGTTATTAAGGGAATCAATGAAACTCCTATCCTTCCTGTGTCGTTTCAGGTGTGTGAATTCGCCCTGCGTTTGTCAAGCGTCGCCGTCCCTGGAGGGACCGTATCCATGGCGACCAGGAAACAGGTGCTGGCCACCTGGGTTCAGATCAAGAGGCTCCTGCAGCAGCCCGTCAGCCAGACGAAGGACATTGAGGTAGAGGTACCCACCGCCCACCGCCCATCTTTACTTGTCGTTGGCCGATAATTTATTTTGCTCTAGGACACCCCCCTAAGTGACAATGAATAGGATGTACCGAGTTCTAATGGGGGAATGGTTTTGATGTGATAAATATCTAAACATTGGTATTTCAATGTATTAAAGCCAAATGAACACTGAAGAAGCTATACACAATCACGCTATTCATGCACAGGGTAATCTGGGCATGAGATTCAATCGGCAACACATTAACTCACTAACACATTACCGATTTCCATATCCAATTTGTCACATGTGCATACATTACTATGAATCTGTATTCCACGATATTGTGAACATATTTTCCATCCACGCAAATGAGTTCTTCTGTCATAAGCTAATAAAATACGGGGAAAAGCCCTGCTGGAATCCCTTTAATCGCCTGCCAGAGCGAGCGGGAAATACAGCCCGGTCACGCGGAAACCTCTGTGGCTCAGTGTCACGGCGACATGGGCTTTTAATGGGCTGTAACGTGTTATGTCAGGCTAACGGTGCGTTCACTGGGGGCGTGGCCTCTACACTCATCAGGCCATGACATTTCTTAAATAGACATTCTCCTGGTGCAGGTTATTCCCCAGCAGAGAGAATTGTCATAATAATGAGAGCATATGTAGAGCAAAGCCTCGGGCTCTGCCTTTCGGTTAGAGCACAATCTTTCAAGGCTTAAGACGACTCATTTCCTGTCCACTTTAGGAAATAAGAATTGTGTTGGTGTGTTCCTGTGTGTGTGTGTGTGTGTGTTTGTCCATTACCCTGTTACTTATCCTGTCTATTGAGCTGAGATATTGCACAATTCTCCAGTTTCCTACTGTTGACATATCAGGGGGCCTCACAATGAAGTTTGGGTCGAGAAGTTGACACACTGCACATTGTTATGCATACACACACGCAAATGCTCACCGGCCCCCTGCCTTAACAAGGCCTCAGTTAATATGGCTATGACTTATATCTCATTAGGATCGCTAAATCATTCAACATCTCATTTCCTTCATAATGGAAAGTCATTTATTATCGAGGAGAGCATCTAGGCTATATCTGGAGCGAACAAACACACACACACACACACACACACACACACTTTTTGGTGATTAAACATTACAGGAGCTATATGCATGATTTACTAGCAAGTAAATCAGAGCAACAAAACTTTCTGCCTCCAATAACGCCGCACCCTGCAGTGAAGGGACGATTTAATATTTAACGCAGGTGATTTTAGCACCACAGGCTACTTGTCATCCCATGCTTACATAAGTTTGTGTGTGTGTCTGTGTGTGTGTTTGTATGTATGTGTATGTGTATGTGTCTTTATTAATGATCGTCCAACTGTGTCCACCGACAGTGTAAGGTAGACGAGTCTGGCGGCCATGACACGCGTGCTGGTTGCCGTGGAGATGCACCTGTGTTGCCACAGAGACGGTGTGCAGGTGGAGCCCGCGTTGCCCGCCCTCTCATTAGAGAGTGCCTCTCATCAGTCACCCCCTAAACCCACATAATGTCTGCTCCACCTGCGTACGTGCATACAGCAGACAAAAGAAAAACAGACTAACCAAGTTTACCAGTGCAATGATGGAAGGCTCATCACACCACAGATGAAGTTCCTTGCAACAAACTATTCTTCTTACTTTCACTTAAAAGTATGGTTTGCCTTCAGTGCTCTCCAATTCCCTCCATAGCCTAATCTCTCACCATCTGCACAGCGCCTCACTCCATCCCTTCTGTTATTCATCATCTTCTGTCCCCCTCTCCCCTGTCGTATCTTTATTTACTCCCCCCCCCCCCCCCGACAAACGTCTTGCTCCTAGCTTGTGCGCGCCGCGTCCGACTGTGCGTGGAGCGACGCGGCAGCGGAGGTGCAGGTGTGGAGCCAGCTGGTGTCGCTCTGTCACCACGGCGACGACCACAACCTGGTGCTCCACTGCACCCAGGCTGCAATGCTGCTGGAGGGCGCCACATCGAGGGGCGGCAGTGGTTCCCTGTGAGTGTGTGTCTGTGTGTATGCGTGCTTGTGTATGTCCGTGTCGGTGTATGTGCGCTCTCCAAGTTTGTCATCTTTGGCGGATCCCAAATTATTTATGTCGTACCTTGACTTTTTTAAGCTATGTAAGAAACTGCTGACATCTAGTGGCGACCCTTAAGTATTACAGTTAATGCAAAGCTACGTAGGCTTAGCTTCAGTAGATCCTACCCCTCATGTGATTTCCCTTTGTCATTTTTGTCTATCAATTGAGCTGGGCAACGATTAAAAGTTTTAATAGTGATTAATCGCATAGTATTGGTGGGTTAACTTGCGATTAATCAAACTTTTAAAATTATATTTTAAATCCACTCAATGAGATTATCAAATGGAACTAGAAAATGCCTTTCCTGCAGAAAGTGTGATGGGTGCTGCAGTAGGCCTACAAAGTGAGGTTGAAAATATTTTTTAAATAAGACATAAAGAAACGTTAAATCGCTTAAATCAAGTGAAGGGATTTGAACAAAAGTTCAAAAGTCTAAATGGAGTACACAATGTAAACATACATACCATTTAAGAAAATGTAAATGGTCGGAAACAAACAGGGACGTCGTTAGGCATATTTTGGTGGGGCTAAGCCCCCCCAAGATGTTCAAAAGCCCCCCCTACAATTTTATTTTTTTTGTCAAGGAAATCGTAACATGCCTGCACTTAACATAATAAGCCAGAATATGAGTTGAAAGAAGTTGTCTTTAATTTGGATTAAAATTGTTTCCAAGAGCGCATTAATGGATACATTTTCTAACCTATTTTCCTTGAACTCACACCAATATGTAGACTTAAATCATACCAACTCTTACATTTGTTTAGCTTATTTATATTTTTGAAAAAGGAGGACATCCTGGAGCCTCAGGAGAGGGAAGCAGGAGGTCTTAAGGCAAGTAAAGAAAATAGGCCCTGATAGATGCGCTGCTGTACTCTCTACTGTAATAAATGATGAATTAAAGAACCACTTTAAAGATGTGATGCAAAAATGTTGGCGCGCGCTATGCACGCATGCACTTCAGACACTGCTAGGGGCTAAGCCCCCCCAGCCTCTAAATCCTAGTGACGTCCCTGGAAACAAATAAAGTGACAGCTGAATGAAAAGCGCAGAGCATTGCTAAAAATGCAGAAATGTAAAATTGAAGAACTGAACTGAAGAATCTGAAAGGTCAAATGTATTGCACTGCTGGTGTGTGTGTGTGTGTGTGTCTGTGTGTGTGTGTGTGTGTGTGTGTGTGTGTGTGTGTGTGTGTGTGTGTGTGTGTGTGTGTCTTTAAGAGAATAGCGAGCCGGTGCGTGATTAAAAGTAGCCCAATAAAGCGGGGAAAACAGCCCAATCTGGCAACACTGCCTGAACGTCCTCCAAAATTAGCCCAATCTGGCGGGAAACACTGCCCAATCTGGCAACACTGCTTAACGTCCTCACGCTCCAGCGTCAACGTAAATCAATGAGGCCAACTGAAAACGAAGCCGGTATGAAACTACAACTGTGATTCTGAATAAAGTTTAAATGATATCGAAATTATGTTCGTTAAATGGTTTGAACGAAGGTAAACGGTTGAAAAATGAGTTACGATGTCTTAAGAAGAAGGAGTGTCAGAATGGGCAGACGTCTTCAATGAAAACAGCTGAAAACGAAGCCGGTATGAAACTAAAACTGATTCTGAAGAAAGTTTAAATGATATCGAAATTCCGTTTAGATATTATTGAAGATATGTGAGTATATTTGTTAAATGGTTTGAACGAAGATAAACGGTAGAAAATTGATTTAGTTATGTCTTAAACAGTTGAAGTACTTGAATCCCATGGTAAATAAAAAAGATAGTATTTTAAAAGTAGAATATCTTAAAAGTATAAAATATTTTAAAAATCTGAAAAGAAGCGCGCGATTCCAAGCTATTCTGAACATTTTAAAAATTTGAATGGTGTCTCTAGGTGAATTGACGAAGGAGATAGGTCCCAAAGTTTGTAGAGAATAATAAAGAGGAAAGAAAGAAAGAAGAAAACTTATGAAGAACAATAGTTGAGCGCTGCATGCAGCACTCACCTATTGACACATTATCTTCATACCAAATGTACTTAATAAGCAAAAACTAGACCAAGTGATCTTGAGGGAGTTTTACTGACCCACTCAGTCTGACTCACTCAGTCTGGGTTGAATGGGAAATTTACGGAACACCACAGATTTGGAATTGTAAACAGGCAGTTAATTAGTACAATTGTAATCCGGCAATTGCTGCAAGTGTAATTTAATGTAAAGTAAGTGGAACTAAAAAAAAAAAGATTTATTGTATGAATGCTGACATTCTGTCGGCCAAACCTTTTCAAAATCATAGTGTGTTAATTCGTCAATTTGTATTAATTGCGTTAAAATAAGATTGCGTTAATGCATAATTAACGCGCTAACTTGCCCAGCCCTAACATTAATTGATTCGGTTAGATTTAGACTGCCACTGACCCGCCACTTCTAAATGTGTGGGAAATATATAACAGTGCAGTGTTGTTATACTACACTATATACATCATTTATAAATTCGTTATTTTACCTTAAACTCGCGGAAGTAAGATACATCATAATTTTGCAAAGTATGGCCATATATTCCATCGTAATCTGTGTTCTGTGGTACGTATGGTCCTGCAGGGTTTCCGCGGGGTTGTTAAAGGTATTAAAAGGTAGTAAATTAAATTAGCCTAAATTAAGGCCATTAAAAAGTATTAAAAAGTAATAAACGTCACCTGACGAGGTATTAAATTTCCAACAAGGCCTATGAGTTTTTCAATTGGTGTAATTTACCTGCAGGCCTATCTCCTAAAATTACTAAAACTTGCGTGGATTTATTTTTATGTTGCGAGTAGGACCTGAGCGATAACAATGTTGTCACGTGGTGCGTGCGCTGAAACAAACTGGATATACCCGGCTGGCTTAGTTATACTACCCACTTCGCGAGTTCGCTTCTGTTAGTTCAAATTTTATTTGAAAGACAATAATGGGGAAATGCATATTTTTTGACCTCTGGCTGGGGGAATAGATCTTTAAAGAATGATCGCAAAAAGAACATTTGTTTGACCGGTTGCCATGGTTATCTCCGTGTGGTTAATTTGCAGTTGCAGTGTTAATTAGCGGTGTTGTCATCTTACTGTTACATTAAACTGTAATCAGAAAACGCGGTTATATGCTATAGACCCTATAGTATCTGTGGTATAAAGGCTGGGACGAATTTCGAATTATAAATATGTACAATCCATAACGTTAGTGCTCTGTCTCATAGCTCAGCTGACTAAAATACCTCCCGTTGTCAAGTCGTAGCTAAGGTCCGTCCTATTTATGTGAAAAACTATATTTGGATTGTAAAACGCATGAAAATATAAATGAATGATCTTAATTCCTTTTCTTTGGCAGGTGACCATGGTATAACTGGGATAATGCCCTTCGAGGTGTCAAAAACATGTTTGATCGATCGTAATGAAACTAGACTACTTTTTGAGGGAGATTAACTCAAACAAAGTAAACGTTTAATAAGCATGCAATACGAATAAGGAAAAGCATAATTAGTAAAGTATTTGAATTGTTTTATTATGTTGGCAAGCAAGAAGTAGAATATATGGGATAATCAGTCTTATTAAAACGGTTTGTGCAACCAACCGCACAACAAGACATGATTGCGGCTCTTGTCGCTCTCGTCTCTTTCTGCATATGACATGCGCGTAGAGCGGGGAGTGACGTAGACTGATAATCCCTCTATAGAAAGTACACTGGTGTGAATTTGCGCTACGGTACCGTGAGACCGGTGTGACCGGTTGACAGCCGCGTTTACATGGATCCGATTAGAAGTGGAAGAACAGATCAATCGGAATAACAAATGATCATATATACGACTCAATCGGAATACAATTCTCCGATCGGAATATAATTCCATGCGGAATAGAAGAGGTGGTGTAGTCCGCTATAATCGACATTTATACACTTATTCCGATTGGTTTGGGGTGGGTGCGGCTACCTTTTAACTTGGAGAGATGGCATCAGCAGCTGCTGTATTTCGCAATTGGTCAGTCGGTACTTTTATGCATATCGAGCTTGACCACTGTCAAGGAAAGTGGATTTTTTGCGTGATTCACGTCTTTCTTCTCACTCCGTAAATAGTCCGGTAATTTATCAACCCCAGCGCGTCCGGTTTCTAAGCGACGTCAACGTCTTTGGCGGACTATTTCTCTGCTGTTTTGGCAAGGAGCAGTGTAATAATGTATAGAACGTCGCCGGTCATTATCGAAAATAATACCCTTCAGTGCGAAGCAAGACACCTCCGCTTCGCATCGCGGTCCGGTTCGCCCTGTCTGGGCTTATTTACCCGATAATGACCGGCGTTCTGTACTATAACATTATCCCTTACATATATCATATACGTCCAGACCAACATAACGGTTGTGCGTGAGACATACGAACGTAAGCTTGCCACTTTTGTAAATGCCATAGGCCTATATACAGTACATTCGGATTGCATGATAGGAATAGATCTATTCCGATTAGAAATCTAATCGGATCAGAAGTGTCCTGTAAACGCGGCTAGTGTTGTGTGTAACGCGTTACTACGCGGTACTATTTCATGTAAAACCTTAACACTGTAACAACAATATTAACGAGGTAATTATAACTTAACTTCAACACTGGACACAAAAACTCTCTCTCTGATACACTCTGTCTATGTCTACTTTGTGACATATTGATTAAAAACTATGGATCTTGATTAATCCAACTCCTATGGTCTCTCTCTTGAAGTCGTGCTGGTATTAAAAAATATGGTGAAGGTATTAAAAATGGTATTAAAAGGTAGCAAATTCAACTTAAGAATTTCTGTACAAACCCTGTCCTGGAAGAGTGTGAGCACTGCTTAGCCATAGGATCTTCTGTAGCCTCCTCTCCTTCATGTTGCCTTTACACCACGCTATTGTTATTGTGCTATTCCTTTTCTTCCTTTCTTCTTTGCCTTAAAGCAGGGCGAGGCAAAGGGCAGGGTTGCCGCAAACAACCACAGCCAAATCGGAAAAACTGACTAGTGAGTTCTGCAACAGAAACAGATATTAATAATCCTCTCCCTCTCTCTCTTCTGTGAACCTTTCAATTAAATAGTTTTAAGAGTAATTTCAACGGATGTGGAAAGCGATCCCTGTGTCCAAGTTAAGCTGTGTATAAGAAAAGAACGTACATGAAACGATGACTTAGTCTTCTCCCTTGGATGAGACCCCCTTAGAGCAGAACCAAGGAGTGCTTTGCTGTCCCATATTCATGGCGTTAATCTCACATCCTCTCTGCTCTACACAGGCTTTATGTATGTCAAATCATCATCATAAACTCTATGCACGCAGGCTTTATGGTTTTTACTCATCTTGTTTTGCTGTGTGTTAAGTATGGAAGTGTGTTCTATGTGTTTGTGCGTGCTTAGACGATGGAGATGATGAAATAGGCCTACGAGCGGGCATGTACCAGATGCTGTTTCGTATCCACGGCGATCAAGGCGATTGGGAGAGCTCTGCAGGTGCTGGATAAGGCTGTCCGAGAGCTGCCTCGGACCCAACACAGGCTGTGAGTGTTAAGCCTCGATGTAGGGGCGAGAAGGAGGGTCTGTTATAGGGAGAGAGGAGGCTGGGGAGGATTAGGCTACTTCTTCTTTACACCATGTGTTTTTTACAACAATTATAGCAACTGTAGCACCATCTTTAGGATGAACCAGTTTATAACGGCTATATTTTCCACTGGCTGAATTTTTTTTATTATAATGCAAACAGAATAATGCATGTGTGCCTTTGTGCACTGATGCCTCTGTGCCTGTGCCTGGCGAATGCAACATTTCAATTGCTTCACTTCATTTTTGTTTTGACCTGCAGGCTGGGTTTGTTTTGATCTGTAAGCTTGTAATTGGCAAACAAAAACTTAGGTTTGTGTTTGGTATAATTGATGAGTTTCTGCGGGGACGCCTTGCAAAACAAGGCGTCACCGCAGCCCTTTCAGATTTTGGTTTCCCGGGAAGAAGTTCTGCTATAACCCAGTAGGACTACCGGACCCCGGATCACGCTGCGTGTGACTCCTGTGTGTACAGGAGCAGGGTGCAGAGGGCCGGTGGCAGAAAGCAGACCTCCTACTGGAGTTTGCAGAGTGGCTGTACGGTCAGAACCAGCCTCTCCAGACGACCCAGCACCACATCCACTGGGCCGTAGACCTGCTGCTGCAGCTGGACCCTGGATCGGCCCAGGAGACAGGTACCCCTCGCACTAATCTGTATCACACTGTCCCCTCGTGTTCAACGGTGAAGGGAAAATATTCACCCTGTGTCCTTCACACTCTTTTCAACAGCTTTGTTCGGAAAGAATGTTGGCACGGACCGAACACTTGTTTTACATATTTTAATGAAGTGTTGTTTTTTTTGTTTATCATATTTTTTAATCCTGGCAACATTACCCCATTTGCTCTTGTGTCGGAACATGCAATCCATTAGTTAACTCCAGGCTAGCGAGCAGCGCTGCCTTTGATCATAATTGCTCTGTGTTGTACAGGGGGAGAGGAAGCGTTTTAGACTTAGACCACCCGACACCATCAATGAACCCCATTGTCTCTCACGGTAACCCCGCTGTGGCGCTGTGTAACGGCACGCTCCTCGTTGCTCAGGGGAACTAGTACCCCACCACGGCCATGACACCAAAACAAGGGGTTCTATGTAGGTGATCAGGGAGCAACCTGCTGAGGGCTCAGACAGTAATGTTGTTTTTGTTGTTTTTTTCTGAAAATACTGTGCGCTGTACTGTACTCATGTTTCTGGGGGACGAACCACCTCAGTTAACACACCGGTGCCAAGTCAAAGAAGCATGTGGCTCCTCCTGAGCTGTACTAGGGGGGGGCTGGTCAGGCAGGGCATGAACCAGCATCCCTCCTCCTCTCCTTTGAGAGTGACAGCCTACAGGCACTCTGATATCCCAGGCAGTATAGAGCAGGCAACTGATAGGGGTGCCGGTTTGATTCCTGGGCTTCTTCTCGCGTACGTGTAAAGATTGTGATCTTGAGCAGAAATGGGTGAAGTAATGAATCCAATGAATCAAAGCATGTTACCAAAACAATGCAAATGCTGTATCAGCCATCCAATTAATGGATGGCGGCATTAATTGCCACAATTAACATTTAATTTTGGCAGTTAATGCTTCCATTTAAAAACATGAGCAGTTCTGCTTGGTTAGCGATAGCTACATAAATAAACACCTCCATATATATCCTCCTCAATATATTCATTGTAACATTGTGCAAATACATCAGACTAAATCAGCGCGGCCAGCTGTATCCTACAGCACACAGTAAAACCAACCTTAAATCATTGTATGTGTTTTGCTCCTCTAGAGGAGCCATCCAAGGACAGTGGCCCCGCTGACCCGTTGGGGCTGGATCTCCCCCTACAGGCGGTGGTTAGGGGGTCCTCCAGTCTATCGGCGCTGCGGGAGGTGAGGCGTCTGGACGGGCTGATCAGAGCGCACACCCTGCTGGGCTTCATGGAGCCCAGGACCTCCCCGGGCCACCAGGAGAACCTGCTCCGGGCCTACGTCTTCGTCCTGCGCACCTGGAACGTAATGACGCGAGCTCGTGTCTCTTCCACTCTCTACCAGCCGTCGGCTTTCTAATCATTCTATTCTATTCATTATAGAATAGAAAAAAAAAGAATTGCCCTACATTTGATTTTAAGGCTCACCGCTTTTCAGCAGAATTTTTAATTAGTGGTGCGTGTAAGAAGAAGGCATGCTGTACAGAGTAGAGGCAGGGGGTGCTATCTCCACACACAAACCAAGTCAGCTTAAACACGCTGCCTGTGTGTGTGTGTGTGTGTGTGTGTGTGTGTGTGGGGGTGGGTGTGTGTTCATGTGTCACCACAGGTGTCCATGGCAACGGTGCGTGAGGTCCTCAACGAGATGGCGAAGGCTCCCCCGGTGGAGCCCCCCAGCTCTGCTGCCTCCAGGAAGGAGAAGAGTGTGGTGCGAGATAAGGGCAAGGAGAAGAAGACCAAAGAGGCACAGCAGACCCCCGTACGTTTCCACCCGCCTCTGACCACGCCTGCTCTGTATACGCCACAACACACAACACACAACACACGTCCCTCTGAACACAAACCATGCGTGTGGTTCCTTCAAATTCATAGAAGTTCAGCAGGACCCTCATTTTGTACTTTCCTGGTAGTTAGCAAGACGTTTCATCCCTTAGGTCTTAATGGAAGCCGATGCCTTTGTTTATAGACAATGAGGCATTTCGAAAGATAGATGAATTCTCTATGTGCAATTCTCACTGCATTTTTGCAATAGACTCAACATTATCAAAATTGGCCCAACTACATTTTATATTTCTTCATTTGTATAGATTTTACAATATAAATCATTATATTTCAATTATTCAGTGTTGTTTCAAAATGTTCAGTCAACCTTGTGTCTGTGCTTATTAGCACAGACATATTGATA
Organism: Pollachius pollachius; assembly: GCF_949987615.1. Lineage (NCBI taxonomy): Eukaryota > Metazoa > Chordata > Actinopteri > Gadiformes > Gadidae > Pollachius > Pollachius pollachius. The sequence goes on from NC_136935.1 coordinate 14,093,905, forward strand.
TTAGGTCCTAATATCAACTCAGTTCAGTCAATCAGAAACATGACAGCACGTGTAAGCTAACCTTGAATAACTTGCGAAGGCAAGGGCGGGGCGGAGGACGGAATCTTTTTATGAATCAATTGGATTGGTCTTCATTTATGTCACGAGCACCTCGGCATGATGGGAACTTTATGTAATTAGTTAGTACTTTTTTTTAAAAGCTTTGGAAGTCGGGAAGCAGGGAGAGGAAATAGGCCAATTTGAGCGCTGCACACCGCCAATTCAAGATCATTCTGTAATTAACTCAAAAGCAGTCCCTAGGCCACTACCATAATAATAATTATTACAGTTTATCCAAAACCTGTATCCAGAGTGTCTTGCTCTCCTCTCAAATGACATTTGTGAGTGTGTGTGTGTGTGTGTGTCTGTGTGTGTGTGTGTGTGTGTGTGTGTGTGTGTGTGTGTGTCTACAGTATGTATATATCCTTGTTCACTGGGCCACTTCTCTTTGTTTTATTTATTTTTTACATTGCGTTTAAACACTTCAATATACTGTGAAGTTATATACTGTGAAAGATAATTTATACTGTTTATACCGTTTGTTCTGTTTTTTCTTACTTTAGCATCTTTTTTTGTCTGTCAAAGCCAAGAGTTACAAATTGATGTAATTGTTGTATTATGATTATTATGATGGTAATGGGGGACCCTTTGATCTTCTGATGGATGAAGCGTTTCTTTATACATAAAGAAATAGTTTAAACAAACACCTGTAGTGTTTTGAGAACGGCCAGCAGTTTGTGTATCACTCAAGGGCCCTGTCTTCATGGGATCACTGAGGCTGTATTTAATGTTGCTAGTTGAAGCTATCTCACCACAGGAAGATAAACCATAAGCATTTTGAATAAGTGAAAAAAAGATCATATAATAATAAACAAACTTATGGAGACAGGGGCTTGTCTGTCTGTCTGTCTGTCTGTCTGTCTGTCTGGAGGGAGGGAGGGAGGGAGGGAGGGAGGGATCTGGAGTTGGGCTCAAAAGCATATTCCTTCCTGCTGTTGTGTGTATGTTTGTGCACGCCCACTCGTGTGTGTCAAAGAGAGTGTGTCTGCCATTAAGTATAAGATATTTGTATACATCTAAAAACAAAAACAAGATGACAAGCTTTCTTAAATATTTTTTTATTAGATATTATAGTACAGTCAAATACAAAAGTGTAATACACAGTATGACTATGGCTCTTTTGCCTGTTGTCCTTTCCGGTCATGTATTTACTTGTGTTCTTTTATATTCTTTTGTATTTCTTTGAGTTTTACTATGCTTCTATGTATATATGTACAGGTGACCCGCACCGGGGTTGGCCGGATGGAGGGGATCGGCTTATTGGCACAGGGAGACCAATCTGGAAATGCAAGTGAAACAAGGTGGAATTTTTTTTATTTTTTGTTCACGCTGAAGCCTCATGTCTTCTCATATTAAGAATTAAACAGTTACTCACCCCAAAGACACCTTCTGCAATCTGGTCATCCTTTTCTTAGGCCTGTCTGCTGGCCCATCTCCTGCATCGCTGAGGCCCACTTCAGCTGCCCACTGCTCGTAGCGCTGCTCCTCCTTCAGCCTCTGAGCCTCCTTCAGCCTCTGAGCCTCCTTCAGCCTCTGAGCCTCCTTCTGTTCCCGGCGCTCAGCCCGGTAGATCTTCATCCTCATCTGCTCTCCTTCAGCCATGGAGAGCTTTGTACTGAGCAAAGCTGCCTGACGTTTATAAGCTTCTGTGGAACAACATGGACACGTAAGAAGATTTAAAAGAATGCAAGAGCATGTGCATCACACCACAACATCCTGAGTGGCGTCATGAAATGCGTTGGATTGCACATTTAGCCAAGGTTAATCAAAAGGACTCACTGCTGGAGATGAGGTGTTCCTCCTTGTCCTCCTTCAGGTAGGTCCTGGCGTTCATCTGATGGTTGGGCTCCTTCTCCTTCACCACACTGAGCCAGTTGAGGAATCTATACCTGAGGCTCTTTCCTTTGGGCTCCTGTACGGGTTCGTCCCCTTCTTCGTCGGGTATGACCGAGATTTCAGTGTTGTTCGGGGGGGTCACTGGTTCTGTACAGCCCATAACGACTTCAGAGGTGCCTTTTCGTACAAGTCCGAAAAAAGGTTTCTCCTTGATCTCTACTACACCTGGCAGGGCGGTGGCTGACGGTTGATCCTGGTTGAGGATCGAGATCACGGCGTCAATGGGATGTTGACGAACGACAATGTTGTGGTTGCCGTGGTCAGCTGGCATCTCCAGCTCGAACGCATCCTCCTCAGCATATAAGACCCCCGGTGTCCTCACCATCTAGGGCACAACACACAGCGTATGTTAAAACAGGTTACCACACTGATGATTAGGGATGCACCAGTATCAACCCACACGTGCATACATGTGTGTGTGTGTGTGTGTGCAGGTGTATGATTGAGAAATTATGTGTGACATTCAGTTAATACAATAAGCACAAGGGACTGAGAAGCGGTGACTTATATAGAGGAGCGGGGCCTCATGATGTCATAGAGGTTCCGCTGGCCGGAGACATAACATGATGTAGTCATGGTTTCTGGATTGTTTTGTGTACATTCTTTTGAAAACTGCAAAAATAGGCTGAGGTCTAAATCAGTCATTTGGATGTTTCATCAGTAGATAAGTTTAAGAAAATACCCGGGTTCCCACCTTCCTCACCTCGCCCTCCTGTTGGAGTCCTTCCTGGTGGAGCAGTCCCTCCTGTCGTAGTCCCTCCTGGGGGAGACCCTCCTGTTGGAGTCTCTCCTGTTGGAGACTATCCTGGTGGAGGCCCTTCTCTTGTTGGAGATCCTCCTGTTGGAGTCCCTCCTGTTGGAGACTCTCCTGGTGGAGGCCCTCCTGTTGGAGACCCTCCTGGTGGAGTCCTTCTGGTAGGAGACCATCTTGTTGGAGAACCTCTGGTTGGAGACCTTCACCGCTCTCCGCGACCTGGTGTCTGCTGATCAAAGGGCTGCTTAGGTAAACCATGATTACCATTTGTTTGATGCTCTTCTTGGATGTCCCGTCCGGTCTCGGAGGTAGCCTGTCCTCTGCTTGGAGTCCCTCATGGTGGTGTCCCTCCGGTTGGAGACTCTAGGTGGAGACTCTCCTGTTGGACTCCCTCCTGGTGGAGACCCTGCTGGTGGAGACCCTCCGGTTGGGGGCCCTCCAGGTTGAGACCCTCCGGTTGGAGACTGTCCTGTTGAAGTCCCTCCTGGAAGAGACTCTCTGGGTGGAGAGTCTCTGAGTGGAGACCCTTCTGGTGGAGACTCTCCTGTTGGAGGAGTCCCTCCTCTTGTTGGAGACCCTCCTGGTGGAGGCCCTCCTGGTGGAGGCCCTCCTCTTGTTGGGGATCCTCCTGGTGGAGGCCCTCCTGTTGGAGACTCTCATGGTGGAGGCCCTCCTGTTGGTTGAGGATCGAGATCACGGCGTAAATGGGATGTTGACAAACGACAATGTTGTGGTTGCCGTGGTCAGCTGGCATCTCCAGCTCGAACGCATCCTCCTCAGCATATAAGACCCCCGGTGTCCTCACCATCTAGGACACAACACACAGCGTATGTTAAAACAGGTTACCCCACTGATGATTAGGGATGCCCCAGTATCAACCCACACGTGCATACGTGTGTGTGTGCAGGTGTATGATTGAGAAATTATGTGTGACATTCAGTTAATACAATAAGCACAAGGGACTGAGAAGCGGTGACTTATATAGAGGAGCGGGGCCTCATGATGTCATAGAGGTTCCGCTGGCCGGAGACATAACATGATGTAGTCATGGTTTCTGGATTGTTTTGTGTACATTCTTTTGAAAACTGCAAAAATAGGCTGAAGTCTAAATCAGTCATTTGGATGTTTTATCAGTAGATAAGTTTAAGAAAATACCCGGGTTCCCTCCCTCCTCACCTCGCCCTCCTGTTGGAGTCCTTCCTGGTGGAGGAGTCCCTCCTGTCGTAGTCCCTCCTGGGGGAGACCCTCCTGCTGGAGACCCTCCTGTTGGAGACTATCCTGGTGGAGGCCCTCCTCTTGTTGGAGATCCTCCTGTTGGAGACTCTCCTGGTGGAGGCCCTCCTGTTGGAGACTCCTGGTGGAGGCCCTCCTGTTGGAGACCCTCCTCTTGTTGGAGATCCTCCTGTTGGAGGCCCTCCTCTTGGAGACTCTGTTGGAGATTCTCCTCTTGAAGACCCTCCTGGTGGAGTCCTTCTGGTAGGAGACCATCTTGTTGGAGAACCTGTGGTTGGAGACCCTCACCGCTCTCCGCGACCTGGTGTCTGCTGATCAAAGGGCTGCTTAGGTAAACCATGATTACCATTTGTTTGATTCTCTTCTTGGATGTCCCGTCCGGTCTCGGAGGTAGCCTGTCCTCTGCTTGGAGTCCCTCATGGTGGTGTCCCTCCGGTTGGAGACTCTCTAGGTGGAGACTCTCCTGTTGGAGTCCCTCCTGGTGGAGACCCTGCTGGTGGAGACCCTCCGGTTGGGGGCCCTCCTGGTTGAGACCCTCCAGTTGGAGACTGTCCTGTTGAAGTCCCTCCTGGAAGAGACTCTCTGGGTGGAGAGTCTCTGAGTGGAGACTCTCCTGTTGGAGGAGTCCCTCCTGGTGGAGTCCCTCCTCTTGTTGGAGACTATCCTGGTGGAGGCCCTCCTCTTGTTGGAGATCCTCCTGTTGGAGTCCCTCCTGTTGGGAACTCTACTGGTGGAGGCCCTCCTGTTGGAGACTCTCCTGGTGGAGGCCCTCCTCTTGTTGGAGATCCTCCTGTTGGAGTCCCTCCTGTTGGGAACTTTACTGGTGGAGGCCCTCCGGTTGGAGACTCTCCTGGTGGAGGCCCTCCTGGTCGAGTCCCTCCTCTTGTTGGAGATCCTCCTGTTGGAGTCCCTCCTGTTGGAGACTCTCCTGGTGGAGGCTCTCCTGTTCGAGTCCCTCCTGTTCGAGTCCCTCCTGTTGGAGACCCTCCTGGTGGAGTCCCTCCTCTTGTTGGAGACTCTCCTGGTGGAGGCTCTCCTGTTGGAGACCCTCCTGGTGGAGTCCCTCCTCTTGTTGGAGACTCTCCTGATGGAGCCTCTCCTGGTGGAGGCCCTCCTGTTGGAGACTCTCCTCTTGGAGACTCTCCTGTTGGAGACCCTCCTGGTGGAGCCCTTCTGGTAGGAGACCATCTTGTTGGAGAACCTCTGGTTGGAGACCCTCACCGCTCTCCGCGACCAAGTGTCTGCTGATCAAAGGGCTGCTTAGGTAAACCATGATTACCATTTGTTTGATGCTCTTCTTGGATGTCCCGTCCGGTCTCGGAGGTAGCCTGTCCTCTGCTTGGAGTCCCTCATGGTGGTGTCCCTCCGGTTGGAGACTCTCTAGGTGGAGACTCTCCTGTTGGAGTCCCTCCTGGAAGAGACTCTCTGGGTGGAGAGTCTCTGAGTGGAGACCCTCCTGGTGGAGACCCTCCTGTTGGAGACTCTCCTGTTGGATGAGGTCCTCAGGTTTGGGTTTCCTCTTCCGGTTCCTCACACGTCTCCTCCCCATCGTTTGCTTGCTCAATAGTCAATAACAAACGCTACCTAGGTAAAACGCTGCTGTGCTTGCTCAGTGATTACAAGGTAATGCTTACGCTCGACTCTCTGATCAGCACTGAGCACTGGACTGAGGAGCGGTGACTTATATAGGGGAGCGGGCATTGTCATAATGGTCCGCCGGAGGTTCTGCTGGGTGTTGTGGTGTTGTCGCGGACAACCAGATTGTTTTGATTACACTCTTTAGCAGAAGTCTATAATGAGCTCAAGATGAAATTACTAAAACAAAATTATTACTTTAATGCAAAAAGTGAATAACACACGCTTAAATGTACAAAGTAATGATAGGAAATTGGTTTACATAAGTCCATAAGCTGTTTCTAAGTTGGTAGCCATTAATGTCTAGTCAGCCTATCAGTTGGTCTTTTATCAACTTTTATGATATTGATGTTTAAACATAAGTTGGAAACGGTCATCGTAGATCAACTGGAGCACACATGGTGGTCATTGGCCCCTAGGCTAATACTTGTTTGAGGCCCCCTTACTGATCACGCAGAAAAATAATAATTTTGTGCCATGTATAAAAGCATGGAGACAGCCTTAATTAAAAAAAAACACTGCTATTGAAGAATCAGCTGTTGACTTTTTTAAGGATTCTTGTTATGGGCCAATAGGGGTGAAGTTTCTTTTTCATTTTAAGAAAAATTGAAAATAGTCCAGGGCCCCCTGCACACCTGGGCCCCTAGGCCACACACACACACACACACACACACACACACACACACACACACACACACACACACACACACACACACACACAGGCATATGTGGTTTAAGAGACCAATCTTGCAAATTCTTGTGTGGCTGTGGTTTATGAGACCACACCTAAAGCAACATCTAGTTAACTTAAAAGAAAAGAAAAAAAAAAGTATTTTATCTGCAGAACACAAATCTGACTTTAAAATCATAATTTCTCTTTTAGAAGTATATGTGACATATCACAGGCTTACGGGGTCAGACAAATTGTGGTTTGTGAAACCAACAGTGTTTATGAGGCCTGTTTACATATGACACACCAATACAAACCAGGTAATGGTATGTGAGGACTGACCAACATCACAAGGCCTATTTACATGTAACACACAAACACAAACCAGGTAATGGTATGTGAGGACTGACCCTGATGTAACTATTCTTAAGAACATTAACTAGCACAATTAAGGGATTTCAATTTCAATTCATTTATTTAAACGGTTCAATGTGCAACATTGAACATATTAAAAAAAAAAAACATTATTGAAACTAATTGCAGCCAGAGGCTGATTTACATTCGCTGTCCCCCTGCCAGATGTTACCGGCAACTTCCTAAAAAAACATTAAAAACATTCAACTTAATAATATATGATGATAACGATCATGAACTGAACAACTTCAACAACTCTGGCTGCACAGATATTGTTATTCAGTTTGGATGGTTGAGGCGCTTAAAAGTCAGCCCCTTGTTTCGTAAAAAGTCTCCTAATAATTTGGCACGTTCTGTTTTTCAGTGCTGGCTCACATTCTTTGCAGACCAAATACTCCTTAGATGCCAAATGGCCTTTAATTACGTGGGACTTGAAATGTTTCAGCACAGCATTTTCCTCTGCTTTGGTCCATGGTCTTCGTGTATTGGCTTTGCGCACTGAAAACAAACAAGATGACATAATTGTTTGTTAGTATGGCTGACTACATTTGATGATGACCTTTCTTTAAAGGCCTAGAAACTGCCGAAGGTTACGCACTGGATATTATAAACTTGATATGTATTAAAATTCAGCTTGATCATACCATTATGTACAGGAAGGAGTCCGTCATCTTCAGGAGTGTCCATGTCTGAAAAATGTGTAACAGGAGAGCATAGTAGATGCATTTTATTAAATAGTATCTGTTGTTACATTTTGTAATGCAATATATTGATTGATTTTTACAGTTGGTTATTTTTACTGTAAATATGTTTGACATTATTGAGGACAAGAAACCTGGCCCAGAGAGCAGGTTCAATAAAAACTAATTTCCAACATCAGTTAGCTCAATGAAAGCAGAAATAGATCAGACAGGTTTAAATTGTATTGAAACCTCATATCCTGATCAAAGAAAAGTTTCAGGGTTCTAGTGATTTTCAGTCTTCAGAGAGTCTTCAGTCTTTAGATGTCTGTTTCTCATTTATCTGCAGCCTTTAAAGAGGATATGTTATGGCCATTTCCACTGTTCGTTTATTCTTGGTGTCTGCTAAAATAGATTTATATGCATCAATGTTCCAAAAAGTCATTTTTTTATTATACTGTAAATTTTTACATTGAACTCTAATCAGCCTCTGTCTGAAACAATTTGTTTCTCTTATCAGATCACACTTAAATCGGACCATTAACACACAGGTTGTATACAGTGTTGGGAGTAACGCAATTTTAAGAATAACAGCGTTATTTTTTCAGTAACAGAGTGATGTAATTAATTTCTTTTCACATCGTTGCAACGCCTCGGAGTAGATGTAAGCACCAAATCAAGTGGCATTTATAAAACCTAGCAGAAGAGGCGCATTAGCCTAGTAAACAGTTAAAAACAACAAAAGAAGATGTTCGACAAGTGGGCCAACGACAAAGTCGCACTACAAAATACTGTTGCATTACGATTACGCCGACATCGAAACTCGTCCCTTATGGAGGGAGACAGGAACTTGACAAGAACTTCCCTTCATTTGGCCCTCGACTTCACGAGTTTCGATGTCCCCGTCATCGTAGTGCGACTATTCGGCCCCATAGTAGAAACATGGGTCATGTGTGGTTTGGCTTTTGATCAAGATTAACATCCTGCAATTCAGCTTACTCACCAATATTCAGGTCCTTTATGTTTGAAGATGTATGTATACTCATTCCATGCTGCAGTCTTCTCAGTTTTCTTCAAAACTCCTCTGTACTCCAAAATGAATGAGCCCTTACGAATTGGCTCCAATGCAAACACACCTCTTCCTATCAATAAATAAATAACAGTTAATGAAAACAGGCGTAATATAAAATGTGAAATTATTAGATGAAAATTAGAAATTATGATAAAAAATTACAATCGTGAGGAAAGAAGTTGATATTCATAAGATCTGATAACTTACTCATCAAATATCATCTCAACATTACTGTACAGATTCACAATATTTACTGTTTTTCTTCGATGAGAAAAGGCATAACTTGATGAAAACATTGTGAAATTTGATCCTAAAACTGCTTTGATAACAGCGTTACTAACACCGTTACTTTTTTCAGTAACGAGTAATTTAATTGATTACTCTGCTCATTATAATAACGCCGTTACCGTTACTGCCCAAAAATGCGGCGCGTTACTATAATTGAAGCTGTTTTTTTTCATCAGACCAACTAGATCTCTGAGCCGAGAGGAAAATACTTTACTGTTCTTCCTTGGTTAGTGGGCAGTGCAAGAGACAAGCGCATAAATGCTGACGATTGGCTGAGGTCCAGTAAAATTTCATGGTAAGCCAATCAGAGGTAGAGTTGGTCGGGTGTTTGAAAGCACGCATAGTTAGACACACAACGAACAACACAAGCGAGTCAGTCAACGAGAGACAGGTATGGCGAGCCCAAATAATCCAAAAGTAGCCTTCTCTACTATTACTATTTTTGGTACATTGCTTAAAGAGCATCATTTAATTTAGATGTATTTGTTGGCTGGTTGCAGCCTCTTGAAGTGAGATTGTCAATGGCCAGAGAAAGATTTATTTTTATGGAGATGTATTTTTTATGTATTACCTGTTTATATTTGGATTCCTTAGTTTTTCTATACATTGTACTTTTCAGTTAGATTGAAAGCACCTCATATTGTTACACTGGTCTACTTTTTCGAGGAAGAAAATACTTGAAGTACAGTATATCTACCAATTGTCTGAAGTTTTTGTTTTATTTGCACTACAAAGAGTGTAAATATTTGTTATTTATTTTTGGTATAGTGCTTAACAAGCATAATTTAATTTTGCCCAGTTGTGGCCTTTTGAGGGGCAATAAATATGAAGAGTTCCAAAACATCTATAGTGTTATTTGTATTGATCCACTTAAACATAATATCTACATACATGGCATTTGATTGGAGGCTAGTCTCACTTTGTCCCACAGCAACATTAAAATAGTTTAGATTTGTGTACATTGTTTCTGTTAATAATGTTGTTACGAGCCCACATTAAGATCGTGTGAACAACTAACATAATAACTCAAAGAAACGGATTTTCTGGAAAGAAAACGTTTTGGTTTATTTCTTTTCCATATATCGGAAAACAGAATGAGAGGGTTGCCACAAAAACAGAAAAGAAAGCAACCGCTCCCCCCATAAAACAAAAGATCCAAGATCAACAATAATTCATACGGATTTGAACAAAAGGGTTCTGGTTTAACAAACGATAAAGTGCGACCAGCCAGCGCCTGCCATGTCAAGGGTGTGAGAGAAAAAGAGAGAGACAACTTAGAAGTAGGCAGGATTATATACTTGGGAGGGCCGGCCTTTTCAATTAGTCACTGCAAGTCTCCTCCTACCAGGAACAAGGAGGCCCCAAGGTAACAATGTATTAAGTTTCCATTTCATTAGAATATTCAGATTTATCATAAATAATTGAACACACACATTTAATTTAAGTTCCGTTAAAGAGGGCTGGAGGTGGGGTCACATTTGAGCATTTAAAAATGTACTTGAAAGTAACGCAATAGTTACTATAGTAACTTGCCCAACACTGTAAGACAATATTTAAAGTCATGCAAAACTGTGATGTGACATACTGTATTTTACTGTATGACCTTGTATGCCTTACTCTGTCCTCATAAACCATCACTGGGCCACACACAAACACATACAAGTCTTTGTATTAAAGTATTGGTTCACACTGTTTCACTGTTGTCGTCATATGCCAAACACTGGCCTCAAACACCATGATCATGCAAACACAAAACACACAAGCCATACTGAATCCTAGTCATATACAGAAGCAGTATTTAACATTGTTTCAGGTCATTTTAAAACACTTCCTGTGTTTGAATCTACTCTGACACAGTGTACTGACAAACCTCTTTGAGCAAGACTGTGGGAGACACAAAATCTGACCACAATTTACCTAAAAATGACCTAAAACTGACCAAAAACTGAAAAAAGGAAATTAATAATAAAAAAATAACAAACTGTTCTTAATGTTTTTATCTGGATAGATAAAGGCTATCGTTAAGTTCTCTGTCGCTGAGAGCTTGATTAACAGCCTGGTGGTATCAACTGTGGTGAATCAACACATGGCTCATTTGAATATTAAAATTAGCCATGTGTTGATATGTCGTGACACGAAAATGTAATCAATGAAATTACTGCTCTGACTCAGTCTGTTGTTTTAGAAATTGGGGGCTTTTAGCGATAAAAACAATAGTGTTCACCAATGCACTAATCAAAAAGAATATGGTGATTTTATAGGCCTACTTCAATCGAATCAGCCAGACCTGTTCTAAAATCGGTGCAAAGCTTGTTTATATGCCCAAAATACAGCTAAAATCATAAATATAACCATAACTTCATATCAAACTTCATGTGAATGATGGTTGAAACCCTGACAGAGTAACTGTGATGACAGAATTGGCTTACCAGCTAGCTGCAGTTCTAAAGCCGTTTACACAAGCTCCGGTCCGGCTGTAGCAGACGTGATGCAAACAACGGGAGAGATGTTCTCACAAAAAGGACACTGCGTTTGTTTAAAAAAAACTAATTGGCCCTTTTAGGCCATAAGGTGAACTACGAAAAAGTGGCTAGAAAGTGATTTTCGTTCCCACGTATGGGCACTACCTTTTTTTTTGCATTTTTGCATAGACAATACCGTTGTGGACATTGGGTTAAAAGTTCTCCTGAAAAATATCGTGCATTCTTTTTTTAAGAGCCTTAAAATGGGAATTACAAAAAAACGAAAATCGTATGCGGCAGGTTTGGCTTGTACATTTATTTACATTCATTTTTTAAACAAAATCTCTCACAAATTGACATTTATACAAATACCTAACATCAGAGACAAGTATTTTTGCATTAGTGTCCTTAAATTTGTATTTAGACCATGAAATAGACAAAGAAAACAAAAAATGCTTCAACTTAAGTGAATAGCAACCTATACAATTGAACATATACATGGTACATTTTTCCTAACAATGATGTTTTATACATTAAAAAGTACAGTAGTTTCTGTGTTATAAGAGGAAATAAAAAAATAAAATAAAGAACACTGGCCCAAAATGGCTGACATCAATCAAAATATGGAATAATGCCGAAAAATTTACAATACAACAAAAGATGCATTACAGTTCAGAATCTGTTCACAAAATGGTATAAAATAATATTTGACTTTATTGAACAAAACAATGTGTTGATGTCACAGCAGGTCTTGAGTATTTTTTTTATTATTATTATTATTTCTTAACTTTGCATATTGTTAAAGCCATATCTCAAGAATGCTTTGATAAATTCTCCTCAAATTTGGCACAAACTCACTTTATTAGAGGATGAACTGATTATATTTTGAAGGTCAAGGGCACTGTAACCTCCCGTTCTTTATTTTTAGTATTTAACTTAAAAAAAAGAATACTCATTACAAATTTTTCTCAAATTTGGCAAAAACTCACATTTTGATTAGAGAATTAACCGATTAAGTTTTGATGGAGAAGGTCACTGTGACTTTGCGTATTCTGAACGAGGGAGATATTGTCCATATCTTAGTTATCCCTATCGCTATCATCAGAGCCATCTTCCCATGTGGTTATATCCTCCATTTCCATGGAAATATTGGCACACTTTTGGCACAGACACAAATCAGTACAGGACAGTCTTGCAGACATACAGGAACATCTTCCCGTCTCACATTTGCCCTGCTTGCAGCTGCAGTGGACTACCTTTAACACACTTTCAGGGGCAGGATTTGTTGTCGTCCATGTAACTTTTAACTCCCCATCCTCAATGTGCCATCCATTGCCAATGGGTGAAGGGGCAGACATTATACCTTTGAAAGAATGTCTCATTATTGCAGCCTGGTAGTTTGCCCTTTTGCAGTGTTGGTGCAGGGCGTCACTTGTAGGGGGCATTGAGAGTTCCAACAAAGCTGATGATGCCATGCAGAATGCTTTGTACCTTGCGTCGTTAACATTTTCTGCAGATGACTGGCCATACAGGTGGCAAACATATTTGCACAGCACATCAAATGTAGACTGGTCCAATTCAAAACTGCTTCCCAGATGTGTAAATGCAGACAGGTATTCTTCCTTTTCGCAAGCAACAGAAAACGTCTTTCTTTTCCCCTTGCCATGAAAGGCGCTTGTGGAGTCGCAACCTGAGAAGGTATGTATTGCAATAAGTGCCAAACACACTGTTTACAAGGGCTGTTGACACCTTAGCAAGGTCAATGATTATTGTCCTGTTGCCAACTCCCGTGAAGAAATACAAGCTACATGGAAAATCTCTGCAGACTTAAAGCAATAACTGCCACATCTGTATCAGGGCACTTAATGATGACTGTTTTATGTTCCTGTGCAACATGATGTGCATGTAAGAACACCCTTGTGTCACATTCCTCATGATCACATTCAAGATCCTTAACAGCACTTACAGTTTGTGAATCATCTGTTACCTTCAAGCAGTGACACAGTTCTCCATGTGCTATGTACACAGTTAAGTCCTTGCCCACAACAGTTAGATCAGCATCTTTCCACACATCAAAGAGGAATTCAGCCAGTGCCACTTTGTTTGTTCCATCAGATAGAAACTTTTTCCATTGGGTTGGTGTCTTCTGGTCCCTTCCATAAATGTGCACCTGTTGTGTGGCAAAGAGTGGCAAAGAGTCTAAGAAGGTGCTAACACTGTTGCGTCGCAGACTCTCATACATAAGTTTGTGCGCCCTCATGCTGCGGTTGTAGTGATGGCCACTGATCACACCATTGATGGATCCTGGGGCAACCATTTCAGACTCTTATGAGTTTGTCTTGCAGTCCTGCATCTCCAAGTTCAAGTGGCACAACAGATTTTGCTCCGGACACATTTAAATCATCTGATGAGGGTGGCCAGGGGCAGGTCATACCGGGAGAGTCACATAGTAGCCGCCTCAATATCAGCGCTGCACTATAAAGTGTCCTTGTGTCCTCTGTAGTTTGCGGACCAGCTGTTGTTCTTGCCATGTGTTCAGTGTCAATTTCAGTTTGGCTTACTTCAGTTGACTCTGTTGTGTCTGTACCTGATGGATGAAGTAGCCTGTCTATCAGCTTATCTGCAGACAATGTCTCAACAAAAAACAGTTCACAGACAACAGCTGAGGAAAGTCCAGGGTCAACCTTCTCTTCAATGTATCCTGCCTGCAACATAAGAACACAGGGAAAGATGAGCACAAGGGTGTAAATAAAGATGTATTCATACTGAAAACGAGTTTAGTTTAAATATACTATCAAAGCCTTTTTTTAAATTTATTTTAATTATTTATTATTCTTTTGATATTTTCCAGCATAGAAAGTTGTTAACATCGCTGCCAAAGAAGCTTCTGGTTGTTCAATTACCTCTAGTTTGAAGCATCACGATCTTCATGTTGTTTCACCGTATTTAAAAACATTCGTCGTAGCTGGTTAATTCCATGAACCAACAATGATATAAGTAAAACAAATGTGGACACACTCTATTCAATTAATGGAGGCCAGACACGCCGGGGCTTCCATATTATTGAGATCTCCAGACACCTTTGATAAAGCCGAATTGCAAACGCAACTTTTTCTTCTCAGGCTCTGGTTGGAAGGGTGGGACTGGCGAGGGATGAATTAAGGAAAAGGAATAGCAATGCTGTGTTGTCCTATCTCGATCACACGCTATGTCTGGAAGGTTGTAAGCGGACAGCTTAAATGAAGGACTTTCTAAGCCTTGCTCCGGCCTGAACCGGTATCAACGCTGCAGCACAATGTCCTCAGTAAAGGCTAAGCAGCGCTGGGAGGGATTGCCACACTTTCCATTGTTTTCCCTTGTGTCCCGGCGGTTATTGTGGCGTTGTCTGAGGGGGCCGACACTGGAGCAGGAGCTGTCCTTGGTGCTGAGCTGTCCTTGGGGCTGGTGAAACTCAATACATGTCAGGATTAACCCCCCCCCCCCCCCCCCAACACACACACACACACACACAGCTTCTGGTGTAACTTTAACATATGTCAATGTGTCAATGAGATGAGGAGCCGCTGTCAGATGGAGCCCCAGGCCTTCACCCCTCCGTCTCAAGGGCACTGGGTGTAAGCTACACACTGGACAGCGGCTGACGATGGGGTCTGCAGAATTCCAGCTCCCAGCTTAAGCTCATCCATTAAAATGGTGGTAAAATGGTTGAATCCTCAAGGGCTTTGAGAGGAGATCTATTTCCCGGTGGTCCAAGGTCACCTTGCTGCCTTGAGAGCGCCCAAAACCCCATTCCCAGTGCACCTCTTATTTTAAACACAAATCAATCCCCTTGAAGAGACAATGGGGGATACCTACCACTGGTTAATACGCTACCATAGTGGCTTTGTCGTCAGTAATTAATAGAGGTTCATTTGACAGCCCTGTTCACTGCCAACATGATTTATATACCTAAGACACCTACTCTCATGTTGTCCAATTATGTGTATGTTTTAAACACTCTATGGATAGTACTTGTTTTATTTTGCTGTCCATTAACTGGTAGCAGCATCTGTTGCTGTTAAATGAACATGGGGGATAAAAGGCAACCTATTTGAGGTGATGGCTGTGCTGTGAATGCACCACAGGGAGTTTTTCATGATCTCACAAATGAGCATTTTCCCCTGCTACTCTTATTGTAAAAGACATCTTACAACGTCCCTGACATGCAGGCTCTTTGGTAGTATCTTTAATGTTGAACATCGAATGTCTTTATGATTAAATATGAAATGAGAACTCTGTGTTCTACCTGAATTAAATTCCTTTCCCTTGCAGAGACTTTTCTTGTCCTTTGTTCTTAATACAATTTAGTGGCTAAACTGCCAGACGGCTTCCAGGGAAATTTCATGTATGACACACATGTCTGTATGACGGGGATGAGCATTTGTGAATCCATAAAGTTAGAAAAATCTGCAGGCTTAAAGGATGAAAAGGGAATAGCTCTGTTTTTTTTTTGTTTTTTTTACTGTTGCTTCTGTCCCCGCTGAGTTCCACTGCCCACTAGTATTTTGATTACTGCCAGACATACGCTGACAAACAGACTTCGCCTTCAGTGCCATAGACTTTCTCATTTCACTGTGCCGCTTGCGTGCTTTAATCAGAATGATCCATCACTATGTTCATCTAGTAGTGCATGGTCCGTAATATGATATGGCCCGGACTCACTATGTAAAGCGTGGTGGATTCTTTGAGAAGTGCTATATAAATGCAATGAATTATAGTAATCGTCAAATCCTAAAACATGTGATATGTAAAGCTTTTGCAAATCAGATTTAAGAAGGGTGCTATGCATTTAGGATTTGCTCACTTTTCTCCGCCCTAACATGGATGTTTCATGGAAATGTTCAGAAATCCTCTAACAGAACTGTGAATCACCTCTACGATTCAGTGCTGGGACGCAGCAAGCTTGTCCTGATTGAGAGTTGATATTACATAAATACAGCAACTGAAACACTTTCCCCATTCAATCAGTACACCGTGGTCTATACAAAAGTCTATACAAAGCATCGGCTCATCCTTCATTTAAAAACAAAACAACCAACCTTGTTGACCCCCTTCGCAACGCACAGTAAATCCCAGATCACAGCAGCCAGCCATAAAAGCATTAGCTTGGTCTCCACTCCAGGGATGAGCAGGGCTTTAATGACTGGGGGTTTGACCTGATGGGCGATCAGGACACGCACCTGTACCAGGCAGGCAGGCAGGACTATGTTGACTTCACAACTTCACAGACGTGAAGTTGTGTGTGAAGGAGATTAATCACATGTGATCTGGTCACCATAAAGAATTAGAGTAGAGGGGGAAGGGAGGGGGGGGAGATGGGCGGCCTTGAAGGTGATGCCATCTCTGGTGCAAACCTGCTCCTTTACTACCGTAGGCATAAATACTAAGAGCCCGGGGACGGTGAGAGGGGGTTACTGAGATTCAACATCCTTAAGGAGATTGAAGAGACACAACAGACCCAAGGGAATCATTTAGCAGCTATACATTCAAGCTGGTTATTCACAAAAGCGCATACGTGTGGAATGCAGAAATTGTTAATGTTATCAATGCAGGCACATGACTGCGGTCTGCCTGTATGTCCCGTGAAAACCTCTTTGCTGTAACGGCCTGTGTAAATCATTTGAAGAAAGAGTCTGCCTCGCTCAATGGACATGGCATCCGGCTATACTGTAGGGAAATATTGGAGAAGGAAAACATGTGACTTTAATGTGTGCTTAAAAACAAATGTATTGAATTAAAGTTTAGGTGTAACATTATCAAACAATTAAATTAACGACGATCACGCTTGAATCGGGATCGGAGCCAGCCTCCTACACGCTGCCAGTGATCGATCTACCCCATTTGCCATGTGAAGGGTTGCTTTGGCAACAATAAAATCATTTTGATAACTGCGCAGGGTGGAAATGCATCCAAAGATTTCTAAAAGGAGGATTGCCAATCAAAAGCTAGAAACAGTTAATGATGTTTCCCTGTGACAGCAAAACCATAACAATTACAGCACGAATCGTTAGATTGGCAGCCTAAAGTAAAGTTGAATGTACCTATTTTAAAGCGCCAAACAGGCAGGTCGCACGCCCCAAACTAATAAGCCTTAAAGGAAACACATCACATAAACACACGAGGTGACTCCAGAGATACGCACAGAGAGGAGAAGAATGTTTACTCTTTTGAAAATAAAGTCGAACTAAAAGTTTAAACATTTGATATATCAAGCACTTAAACTCGGATGTGCGCATGAGAACTGATGCGCCAAAGCGTCTCGTCCAGACTCTCTCGTGGACGTACAGGCTTCGACATTAACACCCGAGTTTTAAATCATTTAAATGGCAAATATGCGAGAAAAAAACGACATATTAAATAAAGTTGAATAATACCTGTAACGGCAGATGACCGAGCGCACCTCATATATCCAATCGTATCCAGGAAATATAGATCCGAAACATATTTTCGCACTGAAGTCTTTTAAGGCTAGACTTATATAAGGTTTTGACGGCGACGGCACCTGCTGATTCAGGCGCGCACTTCTGCCTGCAAATAAACAACTGGTTTTGCTCCGTCAGCGATCTCTGATTAACTACTATTGGGAAGCGCGCGGCAGCGGCGTGCGCAATGAGCACGGACAAGGCTGCGTGTCTCATACGTTGTGTATGCCTCCTAACCTGTCCTTTAAACATGCGAGCATTGTACAACAGAAAAACTCTTGATGTGTTAAAATGGATTACATCATATTTGTAATCCGTTCTTATTGGCTTACATGATAGCTCTGTTTTATATATTGTGGCGAGCAGCACGGGAAGGACGAGACGGGAGCCCAGGTTGAACAATTATGCAGTTCCGTGCCCCATACACCGCACGACTACGGACTGCCTTTATTAACAACCGAACGTAACAGAAACACGGGACACCTGACCAACACACACAACACTCTCACTAATGGTCCCGATCACACTACACATCATACAACAATGGAACAACACACAATTAACACACATCATCCCGAGAAATTAGCCCCAACAACAGAACAAATCAACAAAACCCCCTTTGTCAACTGACAACCCCAATTCCCAGAATCCCCGCGGCCCCGGAACATGGCGCCCACACCCGTGGTCGCCACACAGCCCCCACCTTAGGGGTCAGACGTCCCGTCGACCCCAACACCCAACACATAGTCCCGAATGTTCAGGGGGTCGGCGCCGCCGCCTTGGACCCTGCCAGCGGCGGCCCCGTTGCGGCGCAGCCTTCCTCCCTGGTTGGGACGCCCGTCTCCAACAGTCTCTATTAGTCCTGGGGGTGTGGTCGGGGACCTCCGCCATCGGAGCCCCCACCAGTTCCTGCCGTAGGGTGGCGCTGGAGCGCCGTCCGTTCACCCCATCCTCCGCCGCCCTCCGACGCCTGGCCCTCCGACGGCCACGCCGGCGGCTGGGATGGACTGGACGCTGTCCAGTCCGCCCGCAATCCTTGACCCACCGACACTGCTCCGGCTCGAGGTCCGGTGGCCTGGGTTTCCGGACCCGGTCCTTGTCCTGCCCGGACTGGAATGCCACTGGCATTGTGCCACGGGAGAGGGCTGTCCCAGCCACGTCCTCCCGGGCACCACAGCGGCGCCCACACCCGTGGTCGCCACAATATTTTTCATTACATGCGGTATATAGAGAAACAAAAAGGCTGGATGGATTGTGCCTGGAAGTTGTAAAATATCAGCCTGGACATCAACCACCATTCTCCAGGCTAATAAGCATTTTTAAAACAAATTATTGTATTACTTGGCAGGGGAGTAAATCTTATCTTCAACCTGGAGTCCCTGGAACATGGAACATATGGATATCATTGTCCCATTTTGTTGAACAAACGAGACTCGGAAGGAGTCTCTCCTGGGGCGTGAATGGACATAGAACCACCACTGGTTGTGCTTCTTATAAAGAAAATGCCTATGCAACATTGAAACAGCATAATGATATTGTGATGGTCATCATCATTTATTTAATAATTATTAACATAGAAAACATTTACATTTGTGGTTTTTGATCCTGGCGCATATCTTTTGCCCGCCATCTTGCCTCGGATTTTTCTTGATTTTCCATTTTTCTCGCAAGGTATTGCAAGACCAAGCCACAACCCGCATTTGCAAGTGTGCCCATCAAAAATCTTAACTTGAAGGGGTTGTAAGTCCTCCACCTTACCCCTTACCCTACCTTAAAATGACTTTTGGGACAAGACTACGCTGTGTGTGGACGCGCAACAGCGAGGCGTAGGGTAGAGATTTTGGATTAAGGGCAGAATCGGGATTGAGCCTAAATGTCCACACCTGCTGCTGGAGATGAGCAAGGAGCAAACACTCTCAATGGAGGCAATTGTGTTTTATGGGCTGCTATTGCTTTGGTTCCGATTTAGGTTTGGCTATACATGCAACATACCTCCACAGTACTTGTGGATTCTATGGTACGGCAACTGCAACTGCACATCAATCTGAAGTAGACTGAACCGCACGCTGCCGGCTGCCCGCTGCCGGCTGCCCGCTGCCCGCTGCCCACTGCAGGGGGGTGGTGCCTCGCGGGAGCGGGCAGCAGGGCACAACGATGGCTGTGATAACCCCCACTACAGTCTCGTTGTGGAAATACGAGAGACGTCAGAGAAGACGTGTTATGCACCATAAGATCAACAGCAGAACGGTTCTAAATAACAAAGAAGTGTACAACACATGCGTTACAGTGTGTGTAATCACACACACACAGATGTGGCGCTCGCAAGGTCTTAGCTCATTGTCTCATTTGCGGGCCAAATTCTCTGGGCGGGCAAGGCAGAGAAAGGGGAGGTACTTGGCCCCTTATGACGACATATGGGCCACATTCCAAATCAGCGCGCCTGAGCTTCCATTTTTTCAAAGGCGAGCAGAACACCTAGTGCTCGTTTTACACCGAACGCAAGTTTTAGCCACTGTGGGACCATAGGCAGGCTAGGGGAACTCATATTAATGTTAGAAAACCTCATAAAGTGTGATTTTCATGCCATGGGACCTTTAAATACAGTTATTAAGAAACAAGAAACGGACTGCAACGCTAGTAAAATGGCTTTTACTCTTTTTAAATACCCTTTCCCATCCAGCATTTGATCTCTCCCTTACACAACCTCCTTTCTTTTGATCATCTTGCTCTGCAGCTGTAGCTCTCTTTCCCTCCCTCTCCCTCCTACTCTGTCTTTCTCTTTCTCAGGGAAGAAACTACTTTGGTTAAATAACATTTGGATACTAGGGAATATAAAGCAATAGATGGCTACAAATATCGATGCATTCACATAGATTAAAGAATTCAATATCAATCAACCAATCAGTTTTCCAATCGAACATTCAATAATAAATAAGATAAAATTGCATGTATTGAAACAACCAACAGTATTTCTTAATCTGTTTATTTTTATAAAAACAAAAACATTGAATGGTTATTGATTAGTTATTAAGAAGTGGTGAGTAGTCATAGGTGGTTACCTTCTGGCAATACTGTATGCTCTAGGGAAGAATCATGTAGTTGTACTGTTGATATATCTGTTACATTATTATCATATCTGTTGAAACTGGCTTATGCTTCAAACAACATAAGCCAGCTCCAGTTCAGCATTTCTGTCATTTTTAAGGGGGTGGGATAGTCTAGAAATGGTTATGGTTATGTTAAACCCAAATGGTTCATGATTACAAACTCAATTTCATTGCGCAACAAACCTATGACGCCTGGCTGTCGCTCGTCACATGTATCTGAACATTTCAGAATGAACATGTGCTCAATGACTAAACATATTGATTAAAATAATACTCCAGTATTTGTTCCTTTTTGTGTGAATGACATTCACGCAGAAATATTGAAATAACTAGATGACATCCAGTCGGCCTCATTATAGAGTATAAATACGGTAGATAGTGAACTAAAATAATAACCAATAACCAAGGTCCACAAGGGAGTATGTTTTAGACGATGGCCAAATCTGACACATTAATGAACAACAACTGCAAACAACTAAATACTGATTCACGTAATTTCTTTATTACGTAAATCAATTTTCAACACAAGTGTTGTATTAATAGAAACAAACTTTGATTGGATTACTGATTTATTTCGGAAAGTGTCAAACTCATTAGCTGAAAAATTACAAAACATTTAGTATAGTGCCATTTTGAATCTTTTGATTTACACTGTAAACATTCAATACTAGCTTCACAACTCTGGGGCAATCCATTAATTGAAAAGAGAGTGTGTCCACCTTGTACATTTGTTTTACTCATATCATTCTTGTATTATATCAGACACAGCAGTTCAGAAGGGTCCTGTTGTGTTACCAATTGTCTGTTACCAAGCCATACATTCATTAGCTCTGCCATCCAGGGTGGCCTACATCATTAATCACACATGGTTGATACATTGGTACAGTAATATTTGTACCGAAAAGAAGCAGAGAATATCCAATGCCTAACCAATAAACCCTATTCCTTTCCCCACTGCAATATGCGTGACAACTATTTCAATGGTAACATTCTGAATATATGCTTGCTGATGTCTATGGGGGATAACAAAAATGGAATACATGGAAACAAATTAAACACAGATCCCACATGTCTCCTGTCCCAGTATAGCAACGGCTTCTAATCCTTTCTTCTCCGTTATTCTCATTCTCTCACTGAACCTGTGTGTGTGTGTGTGTGTGTGTGTGTGTGTGTGTGTGTGTGTGTGTGTGTGTGTGTGTGTGTGTGTGTGTGTGTGTGTGTGTGTGTGTGTGTGTGTGTGTGTGCCCTAGGGGCCCAGGTGTGCAAGGGGCCCTGGATTGGCCAGACTATTTTAAATTGTTCTTAAAATGAAAAAGAAACTTCACCTCTACTGGCCCATAACAAGAATCCTTAAAAAAGTAAACAGCTGATTCTTCAATAGCAGTGCTTTTTTAAATTAAGGCTATCTCCATGCTTTTATACGTGGCACAAAATTATTATTTTTCTGCGTGATCAGTAAGGGGGCCTCAAACAAGTATTAGCCTAGGGGCCAATGACCACCATGTGTGCTCCAGTTGATCTACAATGACCGTTTCCAACTTATGTTTAAATATCAATATAATAAAAGTTGATAAAAGACCAACTGATAGGCTGACTAGTCTTTCCTGGCTACCCAGTGTGTGTTTATGTACATGTTTTGGGTATAAAACGTAGATCGACTTAGAAACAGCTTATGGAATTGTGTCAACCAATTTCATATTGTGACTTTGTAAATATAAGCGTGTGTAATTCAGTTTTTTGTATTAAAGTAATAGTTTTATTTTAGTCATTTGAACTTGACCTCATTATAGGCTTTTTTTAAAGAGCGTAATTGGAACAATCAGGTTGTCCGCGACAACACCACAACACCCAGCGGAACCTCCGGCAGACCATTATGACATCACAATGCCCGCTCCCCTATATAAGTCAACGCTCCTCAGTCCAGTGCTCAGTGCTGATCAGAGAGTCGAGCGTAAGCATTACCTTGTAATCACTGAGCAAGCACAGCAGCGTTTTACCCAGGTAGCGTTTGTTATTGACTATTGAGCAAGCAAACGATGGGGAGGAGACGTGTGAGGAACCGGAAGAGGAAACCCAAACCACAGGACCTCATCCAACAGGAGAGTCTCCACCAGGAGAGCCTCCACCAGGAGGGTCTCCACCAGGAGGGACTCCACCAAGAGACTCTCCACCAGGAGGGTCTCCACCAGGAGGGCCTCCACCAGGAGAGTCTCCACCAAGAGACTCTCCACCAGGAGGGTCTCCACCAGGAGGGTCTCCACCAGGAGGGTCTCCACCAAGAGAATCTCCACCAGGAGGGTCTCCACCAGGACAGTCTCCACCAGGAGGGTCTCCACCAGGAGAGTCTCCACCAAGAGACTCTCCACCAGGAGGGTCTCCACCAGGAGAGTCTCCACCAAGAGACTCTCCACCAGGAGGGTCTCCACCAAGAGACTCTCCACCAGGAGGGTCTCCAACAGGAGGGTCTCCACCAAGAGATTCTCCAACAAGACACTCTCCACCAGGAGGGTCTCCACCAGGAGAGTCTCCACCAAGAGACTCTCCACCAGGAGGGTCTCCAACAGGAGGGTCTCCACCAGGAGACTCTCCACCAGGAGGGTCTCCAACAGGAGGGTCTCCACCAAGAGACTCTCCACCAGGAGGGTCTCCACCAGGAGATACTCCACCAGGAGGGTCTCCACCAGGAGTGTCTCCAACAGGAGGGTCTTCACCAGGAGGGTCTCCAACAGGAGGGTCTTCACCAGGAGGGTCTCCACCAGGAGAGACTCCAACATATGGTAATCATCGTTTACCTAAGCAGACCTTTCATCGGCAGACACCTGGTCACAGACAGCGGTGAGGGACTCCAACCAGAGGGACCCCAACCAGAGGGACTCCTACAACAGGAGGGACTCCACCAGGAGGGTCTCCAGCAGGAGGGACTCTACCAGGGCGGTCTCCAACCAGAGGGACCCCAACCAGAGGGACTCCTACAACAGGAGGGACTCCACCAGGGGGGTCTCCAGCAGGAGGGACTCTACCAGGGGGGTCCCCAACCAGAGGGACCCCAACCAGAGGGACTACAACAGGAGGGACCTCCACAGGAGGGTCTCCAACAGAGGGGTGTCCAAAAGGAGGGACTCCAAGTGGAAGATCTCAAACTAGAGGTTCTCCGCCAGGAGGGTCTCCACCAGGAGGGACCTCACCAGGAGGGTCTCCACCAGGAGGGACCTCACCAGATGGGTCTCCACCAGGAGGGTCTCCACCAGGAGGGACCTCACCAGGAGGGTCTCCACCAGGAGGGACCTCACCAGGAGGGTCTCCACCAGAAGGGTCTCCACCAGGAGAGTCTCCACCAGGAGGGCCTCCACCAGGAGGGACCTCACCAGGAGGGTCTCCACCAGGAGAGTCTCCACCAGGAGGGTCTCCACAATGAGGGTGTCCACCATGAGGGCGTCCACCAGGAGGGACCTCACCAGGAGAGTCTCCACCAGGAGGGTCTCCACCAGGAGGGACCTCACCAGGAGGCTCTCCACCAGGAGGGTCTCCACCAGGAGGGACCTCACCAGGAGGGTCTCCACCAGGAGGGTCTCCACCAGGAGGGCCTCCACCAGGAGGGCCTCAATCAGGAGGGCCTCCACCAGGAGGGACCTCACCAGGAGGGTCTCCACCAGGAGAGTCTCCACCAGGAGGGCCTCCACCAGGAAGGACCTCACCAGGAGGGACCTCACCAGGAGAGTCTCCACCAAGAGGGTCTCCACCAGGAGGGACCTCACCAGGAGGGTCTCCAAGCAGAAGCCAGGCTACCTCCGAGACCGGACGGGACATCAAAGAAGAGCCTCAAACAAATGGTAATCATGGTTTACCTAAGCGGCCCTTTGATTAGCAGAAACCTGGTCACGGACAGCGGTGAGAGACTCCACCAGGAGGGTCTCCAACCAGAGGGTCTCCTACCAGAGGGACTCCAACCAGAGGGTCTCCAACCAGAGGGTCTCCACCAGGAGGGTCTCCAACCAGAGAGTCTCCAACCAGAGGGTCTCCACCAGGAGGGTCTCCAACCAGAGGGTCTCCAACCAGAGGGTCTCCAACCAGAGGGACTCCAACAGGAGGAACCCCCACATGAGGGAACCCCGCAGGAGGGTCTCCACCAGGAGGGTATAGAGCAGGAGGGACTGCTACAGGAGGGACTACTACAGGAGGGACTCCACCAGGAGGGCCTCCACCAGGAGGGTCTCCACCAGGAGGGACTTCAACAAGAGGATGGTCTCCAACAGGAGGGACCTCACCAGGAGGGTCTCCACCAGGAGGGTCTCGACCAGGAGGGTCTTCAACAAGAGGATGGTCTCCAACAGGAGGGACCTCACCAGGAGGGTCTCCACCAGGAGGGTCTTCAACAAGAGGATGGTCTCCAACAGGAGGGCGAGGTGAGGAGGGAGAGGACACGTGTACGATCCGCACACACAAACTTTAAGTGTGCAGATGTACACTTTTCAAGATGTGCGCACACACACGATTGACCACATTTACTATCAGTAAAAAACATATAAATATCGTCATGTACATTTTCTTAAATGTTTCTCAATCATACAGCCGCGCCCACACACACTGACACACAAACACACTCACACACACGTATGCACGTGTGGGTTGATACGGGTGCATCCCTAATCTTCAGTGTGGTATTCTGTTTTAACATACGCTGTGATGTGTCCTAGATGGTGAGGACACCGGGGGTCTTGGAGGCTGAGGGGGATGCGTTCGAGCTGGAGATGCCAACTGACCTTGGCAACGACCATGTTGTCGTCCGTCATTATCCCATTGACGCCGTGATCTTGATCCTCAACCAGGATCAACCGGCAGCCACCGCCCTGCCAGGTGTAGTAGAGATCGAGGAGGAACCTTTTGTCATTATGGGCTGTACAGAACCTGTGGCCCCCCCGAACAACACTGAAATCTCGGTCATACCCGACGAAGAAGGGGAGGAACCTGTACAGGAGCCCAAAGGAAAGAGCCTCTGGTGGAGATTCCTCAATTGGCTCAGTGTGGTGAAGGAGAAGGAGCCCAACCATCAGATGAACGCCAGGACCTACCTGAAGGAGGACAAGGAGGAACACCTCATCTCCAGCAGTGAGTCCTTTTGAATAACCTTGGCTAATTGTGCAATCCAACTCATTTCATGACGCCACTCAGGATGTTGTGGTGTGTGGCACATGCTCTTGCATTCTTTTAAATCTTCTTACGTGTCCATGTTGTTCCACAGAAGCTTCTAAACGTCAGGCAGCTTTGCTCAGTCCAAAGCTCTCCATGGCTGAAGGAGAGCAGATGAGGATGAAGATCTGCAGGGCTGAGCGCCGGGAGCAGAAGGAGGCTCAGAGGCTGAAGGAGGCTCAGAGGCTGAAGGAGGCTCAGAGGCTGAAGGAGGAGCAGCGCTACGAGCAGTGGGCAGCTGAAATGGGCCTTAGCGATGCAGGAGAGGGGCCAGCAGACGGGCCTAAGAAAAGGATGACCAGATTGCAGAAGGTGTCTTTGCGGTGAGTTACTGTCTATTTCCTAATATGAGAAGATATGAGGCTTCAGCGTGAACAAAAATCTGATTTCTTTCCACCTTGTTTCACTTGCATTTCCAGATTGGTCTCCCTGTGCCAATAAGCCGATCCCCTCCATCCGGCCAACCCCGGTGCGGGTCACCTGTACATATATACATAGAAGCATAATAAAACTCAAAGAAACACAAAAGAATACAAAAGAACACAAGAAAATACAAAACCGGAAAGGACAACAGGCCAAGGAAAAGAGCATCTCAAGCTGGAAGAACCAACAGTATGTTTCCACTGCCTGTCGTACTGTGTATTACACTTTTGTATTCGACTGTACTGTTTTTATTCGATGACAATAATATCCAATAAAAATTTCTTTGAGAAAGCTTGTCATCTTGTGTCAGTTTTTAGATGTATTCAAATATCTTTTGCTTAATGGCAGACACACTCTCTTTGACACACACGTGTGCGAGCATGCACAAACATACACACAAAAGCAGGAAGGAATATGCATTTGGGCCCAACTCCAGATACTTCCAGACACACACACACACACTCCCTGTCTCCATAAGTTTGTTTATTATATGATCTTATTTTCAGTTATTCAAAATGTTTATCGTGCTGTGGGGAGATAGTGTCAATTGGCAACATTAATACAGCCTCAGTGATCCCATGAAGACAGGGCCCTTCAGTGAAACCCAAACCCCCTTTCTCTTTCTCAGGGAAGAAACTATTTTGGTTAAATAACCATATTTGGATACTGGGGAATATAAGGCAATAGATGGCTACAAATATTGATGAATTCACATAGATTAAAGAATTCATTATCAATCAACCAATCAGTGGCGATTTTAGCCTGAAATTTCTGGTGGGGCAAATTTATATGACGTCATATTACGTCACAAAAATAGAGGTAGCTGATTATTTTAACAGTAGGCCTACGTATATAGACCAGTCAGGTATACTATGGGCTGCATTTTGAGTGCCAGCAGGGAGCAGACATCCTATTTCAAATACATTTCACATGCTTTAGCGCTCAGTACGACACAAAGATGTTGCCTATAATAATAATAATAATATTGCATTATATTTTAAACGCACTATTCGTTCCAAAGAATCTCAGAGCGCCAACATGGTACGCACTATAATATAGCATTAAAGTAAAACAATTAGACAGACACATAGCTTCAATAACTTCCATAATTTATTAAACAAAAAAGACGATCTCCTTCAGCTCAAAAAAAAAAGGTTTTGACTCACCAATGCCGATCACTTAAAAAGGAAGTTGGCTCGACGGTTCTTTGCTTGAGCAAACCTCTCGATTACATTGTCGTTAAAATCCAGCAGTCCATTAATGAAGGTGTTTTCAATAGAAAGCATGGAGAGGGTGTTCAGTCTCTTCTGTCCCATCGTGTTCCTAGTGAAAGTCTTTATCCTTTTCAGCGTTGAAAAGTTCCTCTCAGACTCCGCAGACGTCATGGGGGTTGTGATGATGATGCTGAGTAGAGTGCACCTTGAACAGCAACAGTGCAGATTTCCCTGTGTGCAGCTCAGTGTGTCCGTAGAAAAGAGTCAGCTCAGTTTGCAGCTTCCCCTCGTTCATCAGAGCTGTGGGCCAGAGCTTGATAGCACAGGCGAGTTGGGCCTCCGGGAATGACTTAACAAACTTTGGGAACAGTGTGCAGTCCACCAGTTGTGCGGCAATAAGATGGTCACTCTGTGAGAACCGGTCCTCCACTTGCGCAATCATCGTATCACAGGCCTCCTTCATCACGGCAGGCGTATTTGTTTTCCTGCGCTTTGATGTGCCCGGCTCCTCACTGGCTTGGTTATCAATCTCATCTGCTTTCTCTCTGATTTCTTTCACGTGCACTTTGAAATTCTCCACTGCACGATTCACCCCAGATGCGTCAATCTCTCTTTTCTGTAGTATGCCATACAAAACATCCACTTCTGGCATAACTCTGGCAAAGAACTCCAGCAGCTGGAGAAACGTACGGTCCCGCAGGTGAATGGAGAGGCCGAATGCCTCGCTGATGGACACCTTGTCCCATCCTGGTTTAGTGCGAATGTTATCCAGACACTCCAGTATATCTTCGCGAGTTTCCCATACCACATTCACGGTCCTGCTTTTAAAATTCCATCGGGTGCCGGGTGGCCGCGGGATCCGCCTGTCCGATGTCTCTGCCAGAGCAGCCGTTCTTTTCGGTGAGGTGGAGAAGAACGTGGCAAATCCAGACAGATCAGCAAAGAACACCTTCAGCTCACTGATCCTGGATGCACATACTTGCTGCAGAGTTAGGTTCAACTGGTGTGCGTAGCAATGTACAAGTATTGCGTTTTTGTAGCTTTCCTTAATAAGTACTTGCACGCCGCCTACACTGCCGCGCATAACCGCTGCCCCGTCATAGGTTTGGGCTATGAGCTTGTCAGTCAGTCCCAGTGGGTCGAGGACATGTTTCATAGCAGTAGAAAGGCCAATGGCAGTTTTGTCCTTCACTTCAATGAACTCAAGAAACCGCTCTGTGACGCTGCTGTCCACCATGTATCTCAGGACTATGACCATTTGCGATTTGCATGAGGCATCAGTGGTCTCATCCGCCTGGACAGCTACAAACTGGGTGTCCCGCAATTGCTTGGCCACCTCACACCTGTAGACCTCAAACATGCAATCCAGGAGTTCGTTCTGAATGGTGCTTGATGTCCACTTGAACGTAGGCTCCGAATCGCAGTGACGTCTCAGCCTGGTGTCGCCCTCACACATCGTTTCAAAAATGCACCTAAAAATGCCTGGGTTTACAGAGTCGGCTGACTCATCGTGACCACGCAGACCCAGTTCACACTTCCCACACAGCTTTAGGCACGATATCAGTCTCCATAGTACATATCGGTTTTCCTCCGCCTGCTTGTTGTGCTCTAAAATGCTCCGCTGATAAGCACTGTCCAGCTGTGCCATGATGTTGACCCGTCCCAATAGTCCCAATTTCATGGCGCAATTGATGAGCTTTGCTACTTTCATGCTTTACCGTTCTTTCCGCCAGATGCTTCAGGTCTTTAAAGCCATCAGTGGTCCAAACTGAGTCTGCGTTAATGGTATTTCCAAAAAGAAGGCATGGAAAGCAAAACAGTGCTCTTTTTGTTGTGCTCGCAGTTAGCCATGTCTTTGTTTCAAACCACTCCATCTTGAAATTTCGGTTCGTTTTCTCACCAGGCTGGTTCAGAATGAAGTCGTCTGGTCTGTGTGGTCCTAAACGTTTTATTTCTAATTTTTCTTCCTGCGGCAATGTGCAAAAATGCACCCTCAGCAAATAATCTACGTTATTCATTGTTATTCATTAATTAAAAAACTCTTTCAAAATTGTGTAAAATCTACCGATAGCGAACTCTTCTGTAAGTCTCCTGTAACTCCTGATCTCACTCTCACTGTATGTTTTTTTTGCATAGTCTCGGGGTAGAGTTCTCGCGGATTTCGCATTATCCCAGTCTACATTACGTAGAATACGTAGATTACGCAGTTAACGTCTAGGGGCAAATTTGAAATTGCCCCTAGCCTCAATGTTAACTTTGGCCGGTGTGGTTCGCGCTCATTGGTGTTTCTATGGTAACGGTGGGGCAGCGTGGGTCTTTGCCCCTCCGGAAACAGGAAACGGAAATATAGACATAACGTTCATTCAAGCAAGCACACAGGCAGTAGAACACACGAATAAAATTACTCCAAAACAAGGCAATAATGCTTGTGAGTCAAGTTTATTCACACAAATATGTACGCTACTTTGCATATAAAAATATATATATAGTTTGCCACGAAGTAGGAATGGATTGAGCCTTCTGCTCAACAGCGCCATCTCGTGGGTCTGGTGGGGGCACTGCACCACCTGCCCCTAATGTAGAAACGCCACTGCAACCAATAAATTTTCCAATCGAACATTCAATAATAAATGAGATAAAATTGCATGTATTGAAACAACCAACAGTATTTCTTAATGTGTTTATTTTTATAAAAACAAAAACATTGAATGGTTATTGATTAGTTATTAAGAAGTGGTGAATAGTCATAGGTGGTTACCTTTTGGCAATACTGTATGCTCTAGGGAAGAATCATGTTGTTATTCTATAGTTGTACTGTTGATATATCTGTTACATTATTATCATATCTGTTGAAACTGGCTTATGCTTCAAACAACATAAGCCAGCTCCAGTTCAGCATTTCTGTCATTTTTAAGGGGGTGGGATAGTCTAGAAATGGTTATGGTTATGTTAAACCCAAATGGTTCATGATTACAAACTCAATTTCATTGCGCAACAAACCTATGACGCCTGGCTGTCGCTCGTCACATGTATCTGAACATTTCAGAATGAACATGTGCTCAATGACTAAACATATTGATTAAAATAATACTCCAGTATTTGTTCCTTTTTGTGTGAATGACATTCACGCAGAAATATTGAAATAACTAGATGACATCCAGTCGGCCTCATTATAGAGTATAAATACGGTAGACAGTGAACTAAAATAATAACCAATAACCAAGGTCCACAAGGGAGTATGTTTTACACGATGGCCAAATCTGACACATTAATGAGCAACAACTGCAAACAACTAAATACTGATTCACATAATTTCTTAATTACGTAAATCAATTTTCAACACAAGTGTTGTTTTAATAGAAACAAACTTTGATTGGATTGCTGATTTATTTCGGAAAGTGTCAAACTCATTTGCTGAAACATTACAAAACATTTAGTATAGTGCCATTTTGAATCTTTTGATTTACACTGTAAACATTCAATACTAGCTTCACAACTCTGGGGCAATCCATTAATTGAATAGAGAGTGTGTCCACCTTGTACATTTGTTTTACTGATATCATTCTTGTATTATATCAGACATAGCAGTTCAGAATGGTCCTGTTGTGTTACCAATTGTCTGTTACCAATGTAACCCAGTTGAAATTCGGGTTCTGGTTATTTAAAATAATAAACAATATTATATAAGAGTTTATTATTTTTCCTAATGTTTTGTTGACGTTTGTGTAATGGTTGCAAACTTTGTTAATGTTATTTGATGTATTGTAAATGTTGTAGATATCCTTTGCTTAATTGAACTGTTATATGGCCATCCAACCAGGTGTTTGCGGGTGAATGTGGAGAAAGCGGGAAAGGGGAGGAAAGGGAAGACGTGCTGGAGGTAGGAGAAAAAAGGACGTGGGTGGACCCTGTGTCCTTTCCACGGACTTCCACAGGACTTCCACGGACTTCCTCAGGACTTTCACGGACTTCCACGGACTTTCCCAGTACTCTCACGGACTTCCACGGACCTTCAAGGACGCCCATCGCGTTTTACCTGGACGTGTGAGTAGCCGACCGAGTTCTCTTGGCTCGGAGGAGCGAAGAGGACTTCATCAACAGGCCTGCAACGGGGTTTTCTTTTGTAAAGGATTGTTTTATTTTGTTTATTTTATGTGCCGGCTTAGTTAGTAATGTTAATTACTTGTAGCCTGTATGGTAATAAGATGTCCGATATGGGATCTGTGACATGCACTTATATTGTTCTCAAATAAGTAAACGTTTTAACTACTTACCCTTTTGTTGGTTGGCTTACTAAATACGTGTAGTGTGGATATTGTTTGTGTTTAGTGGTTAATATTTAATAAGGGTGCTGGTGTTATATGGTTAGCATAATATAGGAAATCAAAACTAATAATTTAAGATTGATTGAAGAACCTAGGGCCCTGCCCTCTTTATTATAGGGGTAAAAGGGCTACATAAAATGGAGGCCCCGCTGGGATTAGTTTGGGTTTCAAGATGACCAGTACCAGTTAATTAGTGAAATTAAAGCTGCAGTATACACTTTTTTTTTTCTTTTTGTTTTTGACAAATATTTGAGAACGGAAAGTCAAGCTGAGCTTGTGTCAGAGCTAAAGGGCTGGTGCCTTGGAGAAATATTGGATGAGGATCATGCTCTTATGGTTCTCATTCGAGATTATGTGGAAGTGACTCAAATTGAAGAGACCCTGCACACAGTTAAATGTCTGGGCCGTGTTCGTGTCCAAGGTAGGAATTACAAAATGAGGCGCAACAGGTATATGATCCTGTGTGAGTGTCGGGAAGAGTTAAAGAGGGAAAATGTTCCTGCTGAAGTGATGCCTACTGATGGTAATGAGGCGTGGCCTATTGTCATAGTAGGTGGAGCCCTACATGCACCGGTAGATAACTTAAGTGAGTTGTTAGCCGGAGCACAGCAGGCTGAGGAAAGGACAGGGGAGAAACCCCAGAGCATTTCCCCTACTCCAGTTTCCCCCAGTAGCCAAACTGAGTCCATTCTGCGTGCACTTGGTGATTTGCTCGATAAGTCAAAGTCCACTATGGTTAATGGAAGCTATCGCCGCTTACATGTTTTCTCTGGAACCCTGCTGAAGAGCAGGTTGAACACTGGCTAGAGCAAGCACAGCTTATGGTCGAGGAGTGTGACTGTTCTGCTAAGGAGAAAAGGCGTAGACTAATGGAGAGTCTAAAAGGACCTGCGCTGGAAATAGTCAAAGCAGCCAAAGCCGGCAATCCGGAGGTTAGCCCTGAACAGTGCCTTGAGGCAGTTGAGCATGTGTTTGGGACAGCAGAGTCTGGAGACGATCTGTACTTCGCGTTTCGCTTAATGCAGCAGCAATCAGGTGAAAAGCTCTCCGACTTCCTGAGGCGTCTTGAGCGGTCACTAGATAAAGTGATTAAGAAAGGTGGTGTCATGCTGGACAGAGTAGATCAAGTACGCTTAGAGCAGCTGTTGAGAGGTGCTGTGGCATCTGACTTGATGTTGGTCAATCTCCGCCTAAGAGAGAGGAGAGACAGGCCGCCAACTTTTCTTCAGCTGTTAAAAGAGTTGAGGACAGAAGAGGAGTATGAGGCCTCAAGGAAAAGGCTCAACCCCGCTGTGCAAAGTGTTCATGTGAAGCCAGAGATTGATACTAAACAGGCTGAAATCCAGGGCTTAAAGGCAGAACTAAAAGAGCTCAAGGCCCTAGTAGCTGCTGTGGTGACTAGGCCAGATCAGGCCATGCTAGAACATGTTGAGAAAACGCCTTTCAATGCATCTCTGCACAGTGAGCCTGGTCCTGACTCTGAGCTAAAGGCATTGAGAAAGGAAATGAAGCAGCTACAAACAAAGTTCACCCATAAGGCAACTAACCAAGAGAGTGCGGCTGCAGTCTCAAAAGTAAAAGCATCAAAATATGACTCCCGTTCTCCCATTGGACCACCAACGGTTGCAGATGAGAATTTCTGTTACCGTTGTGGGGAGAGTGGGCATTATGCAGGAAAGTGTCAAAACTCTGAAAACCAGGCTAAGGTTATCAAGAGACTGATTCAAGCCCTCATAGTGTCAAAAGACAAGCAACAGACAAGAGATGTCGCAGCTGATGATGTGAACTGTGGGGTGAAGAAGAGTGCAGTGTCTGTGCAGAGTACAACTATCCCTGATGGTTCGGTTGGGCCACATAGGCTCGTCAAGTTGAAGGTTAGTGGTCATCCCTGCACCACCCTGTTAGGCAGTGGGTCTCAGGTGACGATTATATTTGAGCCCTGGTACCAAAAGTACTTGCCAGATATACCCCTTCAACCTGTCTCCGGTTTGGCCCTTGGGGTTTAAGTGAATCCAGCGACAGCTATCCCTACCGTGGCTACGTAGTGGTAGACCTGGAGTATCCTGCAGAAATTGTGGGTACCCCTCAAACTGTGACGGTTCTCGCCCTCATATGTCCGAGCCCCAAGACGGTAGATCAGACCTCTGTCATTGTTGGAACAAACAATCATGTCATGTTAGACACTTAGTGAAGCAATGCAGGGACAGTGGAATTGATGTAACTCAGACCCTGGGCATCAAAGCATATGAAACAGGCGACCAGGCCCCTCCAGAAGTGCTGGAGGAGGGAGGAGATGAGGTTGGCTGTGTGAGGTGGCAAGGACCCGGTCCTTTCACTATACCCCCTGGTGGTGATGTGCAGGCTGTTTGCAAAATCTAGCTCATGCTTGCTGTTGACCAGGAAATCTTGACGGTAGATTCCTCCCCAATAACCCCACTTCCAGCTGCTGTGACATTTCAGCCCATGGTTGTGTGCAGTCAGGCAATGGACATCAATAGTTTCAGAGTATGGATAAATAATGACTCTTTGAGAGAGACAGCCATACCAATGGGAACAGTGATTGGCCACATGCACCTGGTTGATTCAATCGCTACCATCCCTCCCAAAGAAACAACTTCATCAGAGTTTGATGCAAGTATGATCAACTTCAGAGACTCACTAATCTCGACAGAATGGAAGACCCGACTTTGTGAGAAGCTGTCACAAAGATCCCATGTCTTCTCAACGGAAGAGTGGGATGTCGGCCTAGCCAAAGGAGTAGAACACCATATCCGACAATCCGACGCATGACCGTTCCGTGAGCGTTCACGTCGGTTGGCACCGGCAGACATTGAAGATGTGCGCAAGCACCTTCAAGAACTTCTGCAGGCCGGTATCATATCAGAGTCCCGAAGTCCCTATGCTTCCCCTATAGTTGTCGTTAGGAAGAAAAATGGAACCATTAGGATGTGCATTGATTACAGGCTTCTGAACAGTCGTACCATCCCAGATCAATAAACAACACCTTGTATTGAAGATGCGCTTGACAGGAAGCCAATGGTTCTCCGTCCTGGACCTCAGAAGCGGCTATTACCAGATAGCAAAGACTGAAGAGGACAAGGAGAAAACGGCATTCCTCTGTCCGTTAGGTTTCTACCAATTCGAGCGAATGCCGCAGGGCATAAGTGGAGCTCCGGCGACCTTTCAGAGGTTAATGGAGAAGGCAGTAGGTGACATGAACTTGCTGCAGGTGTTGGTCTACCTCAACGACTTGATAGTTTTCGGAAGGACTCTTGAGGAGCACGAGGAAAGACTACTCAAGGTGCTGGATCGTCTTGGAGAGGTTGGACTGAAACTGTCTGTTGACAAATGCCAAGTCTGTTTGCCGAGTGTGAAATACCTTGGGCACATAGTGTCCGCTGACGGTGTTGCTCCTGATCCCGACAAAATCGAAGCGGTCACAACCTGGCCTCAACCAACAAACTTGAAGACCTTACAGTCCTTTTTAGGATTCTGCGGCTATTATCGAAGATTCATAGCCAATTATGCAGCCATTGTTCGACCCCTGACAGAGCCCGCAAAAGGTTACGCTCCAACCCAAAAGAGCAAGAAAACTGCTCATGACAGGAGTAAGATCTATCTGAAAGAGTCAGAGCCATTCGGGGACAGATGGGATCACTCTTGTACAAATTCATTCCAACAGATCATTCACTGCCTGACGCACGCACCTGTCTTGGCATTTGCAAATCCCCAAAAGCCTTACATCCTGCACGTGGATGCAAGCTTGAAGGGACTTGGTGCAGTACTTTACCAAGAGTACACAGAGGGTGGCCTTTGCAAGTAGAAAACTGAAACCGTCAGAGAGAAACTACCCTGTCCACCAGTTGGTGTTTTTAACTTTAAAATGGGCTGTAGTTGACAAACTTCATGATTATCTGTATGGGGCCAGATTAACAGTACGTACAGATAACAACCCTCTTACGTACGTGCTCTCCACTGCAAAGCTCAACGCAGTAGGGCACAGATGGCTAGCTGCCTTGTCAACGTACGAGATTGATTTACAGTATCGTCCTGGCCGTCACAACATAGATGCTGATCTATTATCAAGATTGGCACCAGACGAAGAGAGCTCAGAAGAATGGGTGACTTTATCACAGACTGGTGTGAGGGCCATATGGCAGCGTGTCTGCACCCCTGAGACTCCTACCCATCCCCTGCGGTGTGTTGATCAGTTGGGAGCATCTCCTCGGTGCATTCCAGATGTTTATGCTCATTCAACCTTCTTGGCCTCAGATACCTTGAAACAGATGTCAAGGCAGGAACTTAAGGGGGCACAGTAAGGGGACTCAGCTATAGAACCCGCCATACAGGCTATCAAAGATGGAAAATGGCCTGTAGAGAAACATGCCAGTCCAGAACTCTCACAGTTAAAGCGAGAGGTGGGGAAGTTGAGCATGAAGGATGGACTGCTGCATCGTTTGAGCAAACGATCTTCTGGGGAAATTGTCAGTCAGTTAGTCCTGCCTAAAGAATATCGAGAGATGGTTCTGAGGTCAATGCACGATGAGCTAGGATACCTGGGGGTTGAGAGAACCGTTGACCAACTGAGGAGCAGATTCTTTTGGCCAAAGATGTCTCTAGAGGTTGAGCAGTACATTAAGAATTGTGGTGAGTGTGTCACCCACAAATCTCTTCCTCAGCGAGCTTCCCCCTTGCACCAGATCGTGAGCAAAGGTCCTATGGACCTGGTGTGCATCGACTTTCTCTCGATGGAACCCGATTCGAAAGGCATCAGCAATGTGTTGGTGGTCACCGACCATTTCACACGCTATGCTCAGGCTTTCCCAACAAGAAACCAGAAAGCTCAAGTTGTAGCAAAGGTCCTAGTTGAAAGGTATTTCCTACATTATGGACTACCAGCGAGGATCCATTCGGATCAAGGAAGAGATTTCGATAGCCGACTGATAAAAGAGCTCCTGACCTTGATGGGGATTCGCAAATCGGGGACGACTCCCTAACATCCTCAGGGAGACCCTCAGCCAGAGAGGTTCAACCGAACCCTATTGTCCATGCTAGGGACTCTGGGCCGGGAGACAAACGCAACTGGAGCCAGCATGTTGGTCATCTGGTCCACGCATACAATAGCACAAAGTCTGACGCCACGGATATTTGCCATATCGGCTGATGTTCGGCAGAGAGGCCAGACTCCCTGCTGACGTGTGTTTTGGAACCTCTCCAGATGGCATTGAGGATGGTTGTCATTACCGCTATGTAGCAAAGCTAAAAGAAGACCTTAAAGAAGCCTTCAAGCTAGCATCTGCGGCTGCAGATAAAAGGCACCAGAGAAACAAGAAGGCTTATGACCAAAGAGTCGGAATACAGTCTTTGGAGATTGGCGACAGCGCTGCTCAAGAACTGGGGCCTGAGAGGGAAACACAAGTTAGAAAGCCGATGGAGCCCTGATCCTTATGTGGTGGTGGGGAAGATGCCTAATCTTCCGGTGGTCAAGATAAAACGTGAGAATGGAGGAACTGGCACAGGGACCATTCACAGAGACAATCTCCTTCCCATCGGGCAGTTTGTGAAAATCCCAAACACAGACCCGGTGGTTGATTTACCTGTCAGACCAAAAACCAGAGCTGTGACTAGCCGGAGGAGTGAAATATCCTCACCTGAAACGCAAAAAGTACAAAGGGAGTTGCAGGAAATGTCTGATTCGTCATCTGACCCTGAGTTTTATGCACCTTGCAGAACTTACCCGAGAGAGTTGTTTCACAGAGCTCTAGACAATGGTAGACACAGAGTTGCTGCTCAAGAAGAGAACCATCAGGCAGATGGAAGTGGTGCTGATGCTATATCCTCATCTGATGATGACGCAGAGCCAGAGCGCCATAGCTTGAGAGACCAAGAGTCTGATCGAGAGTTAGCTCCTGGTGACACCAGTGATACTGATTCAGAGTCTGGCCCTGAGCAAGAGACTTTCAATGTGTCCAAAGATGATGGGAGGCTAAGATCCGAGCCTAGGCCAAAGAGAGCAATAAAGCCACCAGTCAGGCTTACATATGATGAGCCGGGTAGATCCAGAGATCAGCCTTTGACCATTGTACACAGAGGTATTGTCATTAAAATTGGACATACTTAAAGCAACATTTGTAACTCTCCATTTCCCTTAGTTTGAGTCTTTTAGTGTTGTATGAGGACATACAGACCTATTAGAAGGCGGAGGGTGTAACCCAGTTGAAATTCGGGTTCTGGTTATTTAAAATAATAAACAATATTATAAAAGAGTTTATTATTTTTCATAATGTTTTGTTGACGTTTGTGTAATGGTTGCAAACTTTGTTAATGTTATTTGATGTATTGTAAATGTTGTAGATATCCTTTGCTTAATTTAAGTGTTATATGGCCATCCAACCAGAAGGGGGCGCAATGAGGTGTTTGCAGGTGAATGTGGAGAAGGCGGGAAAGGGGAGGAAAGGGAAGACGTGCTGGAGGTAGGGAAAAAAAAAGAAGTTGGTGGGACGGAGCACCTGTTTGCGATGGAGTAGTCTTGTTGAAGGCCGATGACATATCAGCAACCCATAAGATTCAAGATTGTGTCTGGTAAATGGAAGTAAAGTTCAACACGAACTTGAAAGCTCCACCGGACCGGTTTACATACGACCCGGTCAGTTAATTGAGAGAAGTAGCTGAACAGTGGCCTGCTAACTAACGCAGCTAGCGACGCTACCGCCACGGGGTTTCCGAGGGACCGCCGTGCGAGATAGAGGGTGTGACCACGCGGGTTGGCTGACAGGGCTCGGGCGAAGGAAATCACGCCACAGTGAGGAGCGCCTGTGTCTTTCCACGGACTACCTCAGGACTTCCACGGACTTCCTCAGGACTTTCACGGACTTCCACGGACTTCCTCAGGACTTTCACGGACTTTCCCAGTACTCCCACGGACTTTCCCAGTACTCTCACGGACTTCCACGGACCTTCAAGGACGCCCATCGCGTTTTACCTGGACGTGTGAGTAGCCGACCGAGTTCTCTTGGCTCGGAGGAGCGAAGAGGACTTCATCAACAGGCCTGCAACGGGGTTTTCTTTTGTAAAGGATTGTTTTATTTTGTTTATTTTATGTGCCGGCTTAGTTAGTAATGTTAATTACTTGTAGCCTGTATGGTAATAAGATGTCCGATATGGGATCTGTGACATGCACTTATATTGTTCTCAAATAAGTAAACGTTTTAACTACTTACCCGTTTGTTGGTTGGCTTACTAAATACGTGTAGTGTGGATATTGTGTGTGTTAAGTGGTTAATATTTAATAAGGGTGCTGGTGTTATATGGTTAACATAATATAGGAAATCAAAACTAATAATTTAAGATTGATTGAAGAACCTAGGGCCCTGCCCTCTTTATTATAGGGGTAAAAGGGCTACATCAAGCCATACATTCATTAGCTCTGCCATCCAGGGTGGCCTACATCATTAATCACACATGGTTGATACATTGGTACTGTGATATTTGTACCGAAAAGAAGCAGAGAATATCCAATGCCTAACCAATAAACCCTATTCCTTTCCCCACTGCAATATGCGTGACAACTATTTCAATGGTAACATTCTGAATATATGCTTGCTGATGTCTATGGGGGATAACAAAAATGGAATACATGGAAACAAATTAAACACAGATCCCACATGTCTCCTGTCCCAGTATAGCAACGGCTTCTAATCCTTTCTTCTTCGTTATTCTCATTCTCTCAATGAACCTGTGTGCGTGTGTGTGTGAGAGTGTGTGTGTGTGTGTGTGTCCTAGGGGCCCAGGTGTGCAAGGGGCCCTGGATTGGCCAGACTATTTTAAATTGTTCTTAAAATGAAAAAGAAATTTCACCTCTATTGGCCCATAACAAGAATCCTTAAAAAAGTAAACAACTCATTCTTCAATAGCAGTGTTTTTTTAAATTAAGGCTGTCTCCATGCTTTCATACGTGGCACAAAATTATTATTTTTCTGCGTGATCAGTAAGGGGGCCTCAAACAAGTATTAGCCTAGGGGCCAATGGCCACCATGTGTGCTCCAGTTGATCTACAATGACC
Organism: Pollachius pollachius; assembly: GCF_949987615.1. Taxonomy (NCBI): domain Eukaryota; kingdom Metazoa; phylum Chordata; class Actinopteri; order Gadiformes; family Gadidae; genus Pollachius; species Pollachius pollachius. Next base: position 14,133,887 of record NC_136935.1, read on the forward strand.
GTTTCCAACTTATGTTCAAATAATAATATCATAAAAGTTGATAAAAGACCAACTGATAGGCTGACTAGTCTTTCCTGTCTACCCAGTGTGTGTTTATGTACATGTTTTGGGTATAAAACATAGATCGACTTAGAAACAGCTTATGGACTTGTGTCAACCAATTTCATATTGTGACTTCGTAAATATAAGCGTGTGTAATTCAGTTTTTTGTATTAAAGTAATAGTTTTATTTTAGTCATTTGAACTTGACCTCATTATAGGCTTTTTTTAAAGAGCGTAATTGGAACAATCAGGTTGTCCGCGACAACACCACAACACCCAGCGGAACCTCCGGCAGACCATTATGACATCACAATGCCCGCTCCCCTATATAAGTCAACGCTCCTCAGTCCAGTGCTCAGTGCTGATCAGAGAGTCGAGCGTAAGCATTACCTTGTAATCACTGAGCAAGCACAGCAGCGTTTTACCCAGGTAGCGTTTGTTATTGACTATTGAGCAAGCAAACGATGGGGAGGAGACGTGTGAGGAACCGGAAGAGGAAACCCAAACCACAGGACCTCATCCAACAGGAGAGTCTCCACCAGGAGAGCCTCCACCAGGAGGGTCTCCACCAGGAGGGACTCCACCAAGAGACTCTCCACCAGGAGGGTCTCCACCAGGAGGGTCTCCACCAGGAGAGTCTCCACCAAGAGACTCTCCACCAGGAGGGTCTCCACCAAGAGACTCTCCACCAGGAGGGTCTCCACCAGGAGGGTCTCCACCAAGAGACTCTCCACCAAGAGACTCTCCACCAGGAGGGTCTCCACCAGGAGAATCTCCACCAAGAGACTCTCCACCAGGAGGGTCTCCAACAGGAGGGTCTCCACCAAGAGACTCTCCACCAAGAGACTCTCCACCAGGAGGGTCTCCACCAGGACAGTCTCCACCAGGAGGGTCTCCACCAGGAGAGTCTCCACCAAGAGACTCTCCACCAGGAGGGTCTCCACCAGGAGAGTCTCCACCAAGAGACTCTCCACCAGGAGGGTCTCCAACAGGAGGGTCTCCACCAAGAGATTCTCCACCAAGAGACTCTCCACCAGGAGGGTCTCCACCAGGAGAGTCTCCACCAAGAGACTCTCCACCAGGAGGGTATCCAACAGGAGGGTCTCCACCAGGAGAGTCTCCACCAAGAGACTCTCCACCAGGAGGGTCTCCAACAGGAGGGTCTCCACCAAGAGACTCTCCACCAGGAGGGTCTCCACCAGGAGATACTCCACCAGGAGGGTCTCCACCAGGAGTGTCTCCAACAGGAGGGTCTTCACCAGGAGGGTCTCCAACAGGAGGGTCTTCACCAGGAGGGTCTCCACCAGGAGAGACTCCAACATATGGTAATCATCGTTTACCTAAGCAGACCTTTCATCAGCAGACACCTGGTCACAGACAGCGGTGAGGGACTCCAACCAGAGGGACCCCAACCAGAGGGACTCCTACAACAGGAGGGACTCCACCAGGAGGGTCTCCAGCAGGAGGGACTCTACCAGGGCGGTCTCCAACCAGAGGGACCCCAACCAGAGGGACTCCTACAACAGGAGGGACTCCACCAGGGGGGTCTCCAGCAGGAGGGACTCTACCAGGGGGGTCCCCAACCAGAGGGACCCCAACCAGAGGGACTCCTACAACAGGAGGGACTCCACCAGGGGGGTCTCCAGCAGGAGGGACTCTACCAGGGGGGTCCCCAACCAGAGGGACCCCAACCAGAGGGACTCCTACAACAGGAGGGACTCTACCAGGGGGGTCTCCAACCGGAGGGACCACAACCAGAGGGACTACAACAGGAGGGACCTCCACAGGAGGGTCTCCAACAGAGGGGTGTCCAAAAGGAGGGACTCCAAGTGGAAGATCTCAAACTAGAGGTTCTCCGCCAGGAGGGTCTCCACCAGGAGGGACCTCACCAGGAGGGTCTCCACCAGGAGGGACCTCACCAGATGGGTCTCCACCAGGAGGGTCTCCACCAGGAGAGTCTCCACCAGGAGGGCCTCCACCAGGAGGGACCTCACCAGGAGGGTCTCCACCAGGAGAGTCTCCACCAGGAGGGTCTCCACAATGAGGGTGTCCACCATGAGGGCGTCCACCAGGAGGGACCTCACCAGGAGAGTCTCCACCAGGAGGGTCTCCACCAGGAGGGACCTCACCAGGAGGCTCTCCACCAGGAGGGTCTCCACCAGGAGGGACCTCACCAGGAGGGTCTCCACCAGGAGGGTCTCCACCAGGAGGGCCTCCATCAGGAGGGGCTCCACCAGGAGGGACCTCACCAGGAGGGTCTCCACCAGGAGAGTCTCCACCAGGAGGGCCTCCACCAGGAAGGACCTCACCAGGAGGGACCTCACCAGGAGAGTCTCCACCAAGAGGGTCTCCACCAGGAGGGACCTCACCAGGAGGGTCTCCAAGCAGAAGCCAGGCTACCTCCGAGACCGGACGGGACATCAAAGAAGAGCCTCAAACAAATGGTAATCATGGTTTACCTAAGCGGCCCTTTGATTAGCAGAAACCTGGTCACGGACAGCGGTGAGAGACTCTACCAGGAGGGTCTCCAACCAGAGGGTCTCCTACCAGAGGGACTCCAACCAGAGGGTCTCCAACCAGAGGGTCTCCACCAGGAGGGTCTCCAACCAGAGGGTCTCCAACCAGAGGGTCTCCACCAGGAGGGTCTCCAACCAGAGGGTCTCCAACCAGAGGGTCTCCAACCAGAGGGACTCCAACAGGAGGAACCCCCACATGAGGGAACCCCGCAGGAGGGTCTCCACCAGGAGGGTATAGAGCAGGAGGGACTGCTACAGGAGGGACTACTACATGAGGGACTCCACCAGGAGGGCCTCCACCAGGAGGGTCTCCACCAGGAGGGACTTCAACAAGAGGATGGTCTCCAACAGGAGGGACCTCACCAGGAGGGTCTCCACCAGGAGGGTCTCGACCAGGAGGGTCTTCAACAAGAGGATGGTCTCCAACAGGAGGGACCTCACCAGGAGGGTCTCCACCAGGAGGGTCTTCAACAAGAGGATGGTCTCCAACAGGAGGGCGAGGTGAGGAGGGAGAGGACACGTGTACGATCCGCACACACAAACTTTAAGTGTGCAGATGTACACTTTTCAAGATGTGCGCACACACACGATTGACCACCATTACTATCAGTAAAAAACATATAAATATCGTCATGTACATTTTCTTAAATGTTTCTCAATCATACAGCCGCGCCCACACACACTGACACACAAACACACTCACACACACGTATGCACGTGTGGGTTGATACGGGTGCATCCCTAATCTTCAGTGTGGTATTCTGTTTTAACATACGCTGTGATGTGTCCTAGATGGTGAGGACACCGGGGGTCTTGGAGGCTGAGGGGGATGCGTTCGAGCTGGAGATGCCAACTGACCTTGGCAACGACCACGTTGTCGTCCGTCATTATCCCATTGACGCCGTGATCTTGATCCTCAACCAGGATCAACCGGCAGCCACCGCCCTGCCAGGTGTAGTAGAGATCGAGGAGGAACCTTTTGTCGTTATGGGCTGTACAGAACCTGTGGCCCCCCCGAACAACACTGAAATCTCGGTCATACCCGACGAAGAAGGGGAGGAACCTGTACAGGAGCCCAAAGGAAAGAGCCTCTGGTGGAGATTCCTCAATTGGCTCAGTGTGGTGAAGGAGAAGGAGCCCAACCATCAGATGAACGCCAGGACCTACCTGAAGGAGGACAAGGAGGAACACCTCATCTCCAGCAGTGAGTCCTTTTGAATAACCTTGGCTAATTGTGCAATCCAACTCATTTCATGACGCCACTCAGGATGTTGTGGTGTGTGGCACATGCTCTTGCATTCTTTTAAATCTTCTTACGTGTCCATGTTGTTCCACAGAAGCTTCTAAACGTCAGGCAGCTTTGCTCAGTCCAAAGCTCTCCATGGCTGAAGGAGAGCAGATGAGGATGAAGATCTGCAGGGCTGAGCGCCGGGAGCAGAAGGAGGCTCAGAGGCTGAAGGAGGCTCAGAGGCTGAAGGAGGCTCAGAGGCTGAAGGAGGAGCAGCGCTACGAGCAGTGGGCAGCTGAAATGGGCCTTAGCGATGCAGGAGAGGGGCCAGCAGACGGGCCTAAGAAAAGGATGACCAGATTGCAGAAGGTGTCTTTGCGGTGAGTTACTGTCTATTTCCTAATATGAGAAGATATGAGGCTTCAGCGTGAACACAAATCTGATTTCTTTCCACCTTGTTTCACTTGCATTTCCAGATTGGTCTCCCTGTGCCAATAAGCCGATCCCCTCCATCCGGCCAACCCCGGTGCGGGTCACCTGTACATATATACATAGAAGCATAATAAAACTCAAAGAAACACAAAAGAATACAAAAGAACACAAGAAAATACAAAACCGGAAAGGACAACAGGCCAAGCAAAAGAGCATCTCAAGCTGGAAGAACCAACAGTATGTTTCCACTGCCTGTCGTGCTGTGTATTACACTTTTGTATTCGACTGTACTGTTTTTATTCGATGACAATAATATCCAATAAAAATTTCTTTGAGAAAGCTTGTCATCTTGTGTCAGTTTTTAGATGTATTCAAATATCTTTTGCTTAATGGCAGACACACTCTCTTTGACACACACGTGTGCGAGCGTGCACAAACATACACACAAAAGCAGGAAGGAATATGCATTTGGGCCCAACTCCAGATACTTCCAGACACACACACACACACTCCCTGTCTCCATAAGTTTGTTTATTATATGATCTTATTTTCAGTTATTCAAAATGTTTATCGTGCTGTGGGGAGATAGTGTCAATTGGCAACATTAATACAGCCTCAGTGATCCCATGAAGACAGGGCCCTTCAGTGAAACCCAAACCCCCTTTCTCTTTGTCAGGGAAGAAACTATTTTGGTTAAATAACATTTGGATACTGGGGAATATAAGGCAATAGATGGCTACAAATATTGATGAATTCACATAGATTAAAGAATTCATTATCAATCAACCAATCAATTTTCCAATCGAACATTCAATAATAAATGAGATAAAATTGCATGTATTGAAACAACCAACAGTATTTCTTAATGTGTTTATTTTTATAAAAACAAAAACATTGAATGGTTATTGATTAGTTATTAAGAAGTGGTGAATAGTCATAGGTGGTTACCTTTTGGCAATACCGTATGCTCTAGGGAAGAATCATGTTGTTATTCTATAGTTGTACTGTTGATATATCTGTTACATTATTATCATATCTGTTGAAACTGGCTTATGCTTCAAACAACATAAGCCAGCTCCAGTTCAGCATTTCTGTCATTTTTAAGGGGGTGGGATAGTCTAGAAATGGTTATGGTTATGTTAAACCCAAATGGTTCATGATTACAAACTCAATTTCATTGCGCAACAAACCTATGACGCCTGGCTGTCGCTCGTCACATGTATCTGAACATTTCAGAATGAACATGTGCTCAATGACTAAACATATTGATTAAAATAATACTCCAGTATTTGTTCCTTTTTGTGTGAATGACATTCACGCAGAAATATTGAAATAACTAGATGACATCCAGTCGGCCTCATTATAGAGTATAAATACGGTAGACAGTGAACTAAAATAATAACCAATAACCAAGGTCCACAAGGGAGTATGTTTTACACGATGGCCAAATCTGACACATTAATGAGCAACAACTGCAAACAACTAAATACTGATTCACATAATTTCTTAATTACGTAAATCAATTTTCAACACAAGTGTTGTTTTAATAGAAACAAACTTTGATTGGATTGCTGATTTATTTCGGAAAGTGTCAAACTCATTTGCTGAAACATTACAAAACATTTAGTATAGTGCCATTTTGAATCTTTTGATTTACACTGTAAACATTCAATACTAGCTTCACAACTCTGGGGCAATCCATTAATTGAATAGAGAGTGTGTCCACCTTGTACATTTGTTTTACTGATATCATTCTTGTATTATATCAGACATAGCAGTTCAGAATGGTCCTGTTGTGTTACCAATTGTCTGTTACCAATGTAACCCAGTTGAAATTCGGGTTCTGGTTATTTAAAATAATAAACAATATTATATAAGAGTTTATTATTTTTCCTAATGTTTTGTTGACGTTTGTGTAATGGTTGCAAACTTTGTTAATGTTATTTGATGTATTGTAAATGTTGTAGATATCCTTTGCTTAATTGAACTGTTATATGGCCATCCAACCAGGTGTTTGCGGGTGAATGTGGAGAAAGCGGGAAAGGGGAGGAAAGGGAAGACGTGCTGGAGGTAGGAGAAAAAAGGACGTGGGTGGACCCTGTGTCCTTTCCACGGACTTCCACAGGACTTCCACGGACTTCCTCAGGACTTTCACGGACTTCCACGGACTTTCCCAGTACTCTCACGGACTTCCACGGACCTTCAAGGACGCCCATCGCGTTTTACCTGGACGTGTGAGTAGCCGACCGAGTTCTCTTGGCTCGGAGGAGCGAAGAGGACTTCATCAACAGGCCTGCAACGGGGTTTTCTTTTGTAAAGGATTGTTTTATTTTGTTTATTTTATGTGCCGGCTTAGTTAGTAATGTTAATTACTTGTAGCCTGTATGGTAATAAGATGTCCGATATGGGATCTGTGACATGCACTTATATTGTTCTCAAATAAGTAAACGTTTTAACTACTTACCCTTTTGTTGGTTGGCTTACTAAATACGTGTAGTGTGGATATTGTTTGTGTTTAGTGGTTAATATTTAATAAGGGTGCTGGTGTTATATGGTTAGCATAATATAGGAAATCAAAACTAATAATTTAAGATTGATTGAAGAACCTAGGGCCCTGCCCTCTTTATTATAGGGGTAAAAGGGCTACATAAAATGGAGGCCCCGCTGGGATTAGTTTGGGTTTCAAGATGACCAGTACCAGTTAATTAGTGAAATTAAAGCTGCAGTATACACTTTTTTTTTTCTTTTTGTTTTTGACAAATATTTGAGAACGGAAAGTCAAGCTGAGCTTGTGTCAGAGCTAAAGGGCTGGTGCCTTGGAGAAATATTGGATGAGGATCATGCTCTTATGGTTCTCATTCGAGATTATGTGGAAGTGACTCAAATTGAAGAGACCCTGCACACAGTTAAATGTCTGGGCCGTGTTCGTGTCCAAGGTAGGAATTACAAAATGAGGCGCAACAGGTATATGATCCTGTGTGAGTGTCGGGAAGAGTTAAAGAGGGAAAATGTTCCTGCTGAAGTGATGCCTACTGATGGTAATGAGGCGTGGCCTATTGTCATAGTAGGTGGAGCCCTACATGCACCGGTAGATAACTTAAGTGAGTTGTTAGCCGGAGCACAGCAGGCTGAGGAAAGGACAGGGGAGAAACCCCAGAGCATTTCCCCTACTCCAGTTTCCCCCAGTAGCCAAACTGAGTCCATTCTGCGTGCACTTGGTGATTTGCTCGATAAGTCAAAGTCCACTATGGTTAATGGAAGCTATCGCCGCTTACATGTTTTCTCTGGAACCCTGCTGAAGAGCAGGTTGAACACTGGCTAGAGCAAGCACAGCTTATGGTCGAGGAGTGTGACTGTTCTGCTAAGGAGAAAAGGCGTAGACTAATGGAGAGTCTAAAAGGACCTGCGCTGGAAATAGTCAAAGCAGCCAAAGCCGGCAATCCGGAGGTTAGCCCTGAACAGTGCCTTGAGGCAGTTGAGCATGTGTTTGGGACAGCAGAGTCTGGAGACGATCTGTACTTCGCGTTTCGCTTAATGCAGCAGCAATCAGGTGAAAAGCTCTCCGACTTCCTGAGGCGTCTTGAGCGGTCACTAGATAAAGTGATTAAGAAAGGTGGTGTCATGCTGGACAGAGTAGATCAAGTACGCTTAGAGCAGCTGTTGAGAGGTGCTGTGGCATCTGACTTGATGTTGGTCAATCTCCGCCTAAGAGAGAGGAGAGACAGGCCGCCAACTTTTCTTCAGCTGTTAAAAGAGTTGAGGACAGAAGAGGAGTATGAGGCCTCAAGGAAAAGGCTCAACCCCGCTGTGCAAAGTGTTCATGTGAAGCCAGAGATTGATACTAAACAGGCTGAAATCCAGGGCTTAAAGGCAGAACTAAAAGAGCTCAAGGCCCTAGTAGCTGCTGTGGTGACTAGGCCAGATCAGGCCATGCTAGAACATGTTGAGAAAACGCCTTTCAATGCATCTCTGCACAGTGAGCCTGGTCCTGACTCTGAGCTAAAGGCATTGAGAAAGGAAATGAAGCAGCTACAAACAAAGTTCACCCATAAGGCAACTAACCAAGAGAGTGCGGCTGCAGTCTCAAAAGTAAAAGCATCAAAATATGACTCCCGTTCTCCCATTGGACCACCAACGGTTGCAGATGAGAATTTCTGTTACCGTTGTGGGGAGAGTGGGCATTATGCAGGAAAGTGTCAAAACTCTGAAAACCAGGCTAAGGTTATCAAGAGACTGATTCAAGCCCTCATAGTGTCAAAAGACAAGCAACAGACAAGAGATGTCGCAGCTGATGATGTGAACTGTGGGGTGAAGAAGAGTGCAGTGTCTGTGCAGAGTACAACTATCCCTGATGGTTCGGTTGGGCCACATAGGCTCGTCAAGTTGAAGGTTAGTGGTCATCCCTGCACCACCCTGTTAGGCAGTGGGTCTCAGGTGACGATTATATTTGAGCCCTGGTACCAAAAGTACTTGCCAGATATACCCCTTCAACCTGTCTCCGGTTTGGCCCTTGGGGTTTAAGTGAATCCAGCGACAGCTATCCCTACCGTGGCTACGTAGTGGTAGACCTGGAGTATCCTGCAGAAATTGTGGGTACCCCTCAAACTGTGACGGTTCTCGCCCTCATATGTCCGAGCCCCAAGACGGTAGATCAGACCTCTGTCATTGTTGGAACAAACAATCATGTCATGTTAGACACTTAGTGAAGCAATGCAGGGACAGTGGAATTGATGTAACTCAGACCCTGGGCATCAAAGCATATGAAACAGGCGACCAGGCCCCTCCAGAAGTGCTGGAGGAGGGAGGAGATGAGGTTGGCTGTGTGAGGTGGCAAGGACCCGGTCCTTTCACTATACCCCCTGGTGGTGATGTGCAGGCTGTTTGCAAAATCTAGCTCATGCTTGCTGTTGACCAGGAAATCTTGACGGTAGATTCCTCCCCAATAACCCCACTTCCAGCTGCTGTGACATTTCAGCCCATGGTTGTGTGCAGTCAGGCAATGGACATCAATAGTTTCAGAGTATGAATAAATAATGACTCTTTGAGAGAGACAGCCATACCAATGGGAACAGTGATTGGCCACATGCACCTGGTTGATTCAATCGCTACCATCCCTCCCAAAGAAACAACTTCATCAGAGTTTGATGCAAGTATGATCAACTTCAGAGACTCACTAATCTCGACAGAATGGAAGACCCGACTTTGTGAGAAGCTGTCACAAAGATCCCATGTCTTCTCAACGGAAGAGTGGGATGTCGGCCTAGCCAAAGGAGTAGAACACCATATCCGACAATCCGACGCATGACCGTTCCGTGAGCGTTCACGTCGGTTGGCACCGGCAGACATTGAAGATGTGCGCAAGCACCTTCAAGAACTTCTGCAGGCCGGTATCATATCAGAGTCCCGAAGTCCCTATGCTTCCCCTATAGTTGTCGTTAGGAAGAAAAATGGAACCATTAGGATGTGCATTGATTACAGGCTTCTGAACAGTCGTACCATCCCAGATCAATAAACAACACCTTGTATTGAAGATGCGCTTGACAGGAAGCCAATGGTTCTCCGTCCTGGACCTCAGAAGCGGCTATTACCAGATAGCAAAGACTGAAGAGGACAAGGAGAAAACGGCATTCCTCTGTCCGTTAGGTTTCTACCAATTCGAGCGAATGCCGCAGGGCATAAGTGGAGCTCCGGCGACCTTTCAGAGGTTAATGGAGAAGGCAGTAGGTGACATGAACTTGCTGCAGGTGTTGGTCTACCTCAACGACTTGATAGTTTTCGGAAGGACTCTTGAGGAGCACGAGGAAAGACTACTCAAGGTGCTGGATCGTCTTGGAGAGGTTGGACTGAAACTGTCTGTTGACAAATGCCAAGTCTGTTTGCCGAGTGTGAAATACCTTGGGCACATAGTGTCCGCTGACGGTGTTGCTCCTGATCCCGACAAAATCGAAGCGGTCACAACCTGGCCTCAACCAACAAACTTGAAGACCTTACAGTCCTTTTTAGGATTCTGCGGCTATTATCGAAGATTCATAGCCAATTATGCAGCCATTGTTCGACCCCTGACAGAGCCCGCAAAAGGTTACGCTCCAACCCAAAAGAGCAAGAAAACTGCTCATGACAGGAGTAAGATCTATCTGAAAGAGTCAGAGCCATTCGGGGACAGATGGGATCACTCTTGTACAAATTCATTCCAACAGATCATTCACTGCCTGACGCACGCACCTGTCTTGGCATTTGCAAATCCCCAAAAGCCTTACATCCTGCACGTGGATGCAAGCTTGAAGGGACTTGGTGCAGTACTTTACCAAGAGTACACAGAGGGTGGCCTTTGCAAGTAGAAAACTGAAACCGTCAGAGAGAAACTACCCTGTCCACCAGTTGGTGTTTTTAACTTTAAAATGGGCTGTAGTTGACAAACTTCATGATTATCTGTATGGGGCCAGATTAACAGTACGTACAGATAACAACCCTCTTACGTACGTGCTCTCCACTGCAAAGCTCAACGCAGTAGGGCACAGATGGCTAGCTGCCTTGTCAACGTACGAGATTGATTTACAGTATCGTCCTGGCCGTCACAACATAGATGCTGATCTATTATCAAGATTGGCACCAGACGAAGAGAGCTCAGAAGAATGGGTGACTTTATCACAGACTGGTGTGAGGGCCATATGGCAGCGTGTCTGCACCCCTGAGACTCCTACCCATCCCCTGCGGTGTGTTGATCAGTTGGGAGCATCTCCTCGGTGCATTCCAGATGTTTATGCTCATTCAACCTTCTTGGCCTCAGATACCTTGAAACAGATGTCAAGGCAGGAACTTAAGGGGGCACAGTAAGGGGACTCAGCTATAGAACCCGCCATACAGGCTATCAAAGATGGAAAATGGCCTGTAGAGAAACATGCCAGTCCAGAACTCTCACAGTTAAAGCGAGAGGTGGGGAAGTTGAGCATGAAGGATGGACTGCTGCATCGTTTGAGCAAACGATCTTCTGGGGAAATTGTCAGTCAGTTAGTCCTGCCTAAAGAATATCGAGAGATGGTTCTGAGGTCAATGCACGATGAGCTAGGATACCTGGGGGTTGAGAGAACCGTTGACCAACTGAGGAGCAGATTCTTTTGGCCAAAGATGTCTCTAGAGGTTGAGCAGTACATTAAGAATTGTGGTGAGTGTGTCACCCACAAATCTCTTCCTCAGCGAGCTTCCCCCTTGCACCAGATCGTGAGCAAAGGTCCTATGGACCTGGTGTGCATCGACTTTCTCTCGATGGAACCCGATTCGAAAGGCATCAGCAATGTGTTGGTGGTCACCGACCATTTCACACGCTATGCTCAGGCTTTCCCAACAAGAAACCAGAAAGCTCAAGTTGTAGCAAAGGTCCTAGTTGAAAGGTATTTCCTACATTATGGACTACCAGCGAGGATCCATTCGGATCAAGGAAGAGATTTCGATAGCCGACTGATAAAAGAGCTCCTGACCTTGATGGGGATTCGCAAATCGGGGACGACTCCCTAACATCCTCAGGGAGACCCTCAGCCAGAGAGGTTCAACCGAACCCTATTGTCCATGCTAGGGACTCTGGGCCGGGAGACAAACGCAACTGGAGCCAGCATGTTGGTCATCTGGTCCACGCATACAATAGCACAAAGTCTGACGCCACGGATATTTGCCATATCGGCTGATGTTCGGCAGAGAGGCCAGACTCCCTGCTGACGTGTGTTTTGGAACCTCTCCAGATGGCATTGAGGATGGTTGTCATTACCGCTATGTAGCAAAGCTAAAAGAAGACCTTAAAGAAGCCTTCAAGCTAGCATCTGCGGCTGCAGATAAAAGGCACCAGAGAAACAAGAAGGCTTATGACCAAAGAGTCGGAATACAGTCTTTGGAGATTGGCGACAGCGCTGCTCAAGAACTGGGGCCTGAGAGGGAAACACAAGTTAGAAAGCCGATGGAGCCCTGATCCTTATGTGGTGGTGGGGAAGATGCCTAATCTTCCGGTGGTCAAGATAAAACGTGAGAATGGAGGAACTGGCACAGGGACCATTCACAGAGACAATCTCCTTCCCATCGGGCAGTTTGTGAAAATCCCAAACACAGACCCGGTGGTTGATTTACCTGTCAGACCAAAAACCAGAGCTGTGACTAGCCGGAGGAGTGAAATATCCTCACCTGAAACGCAAAAAGTACAAAGGGAGTTGCAGGAAATGTCTGATTCGTCATCTGACCCTGAGTTTTATGCACCTTGCAGAACTTACCCGAGAGAGTTGTTTCACAGAGCTCTAGACAATGGTAGACACAGAGTTGCTGCTCAAGAAGAGAACCATCAGGCAGATGGAAGTGCTGCTGATGCTATATCCTCATCTGATGATGACGCAGAGCCAGAGCGCCATAGCTTGAGAGACCAAGAGTCTGATCGAGAGTTAGCTCCTGGTGACACCAGTGATACTGATTCAGAGTCTGGCCCTGAGCAAGAGACTTTCAATGTGTCCAAAGATGATGGGAGGCTAAGATCCGAGCCTAGGCCAAAGAGAGCAATAAAGCCACCAGTCAGGCTTACATATGATGAGCCGGGTAGATCCAGAGATCAGCCTTTGACCATTGTACACAGAGGTATTGTCATTAAAATTGGACATACTTAAAGCAACATTTGTAACTCTCCATTTCCCTTAGTTTGAGTCTTTTAGTGTTGTATGAGGACATACAGACCTATTAGAAGGCGGAGGGTGTAACCCAGTTGAAATTCGGGTTCTGGTTATTTAAAATAATAAACAATATTATAAAAGAGTTTATTATTTTTCATAATGTTTTGTTGACGTTTGTGTAATGGTTGCAAACTTTGTTAATGTTATTTGATGTATTGTAAATGTTGTAGATATCCTTTGCTTAATTTAAGTGTTATATGGCCATCCAACCAGAAGGGGGCGCAATGAGGTGTTTGCGGGTGAATGTGGAGAAGGCGGGAAAGGGGAGGAAAGGGAAGACGTGCTGGAGGTAGGAAAAAAAAAAGAAGTTGGTGGGACGGAGCACCTGTTTGCGATGGAGTAGTCTTGTTGAAGGCCGATGACATATCAGCAACCCATAAGATTCAAGATTGTGTCTGGTAAATGGAAGTAAAGTTCAACACGAACTTGAAAGCTCCACCGGACCGGTTTACATACGACCCGGTCAGTTAATTGAGAGAAGTAGCTGAACAGTGGCCTGCTAACTAACGCAGCTAGCGACGCTACCGCCACGGGGTTTCCGAGGGACCGCCGTGCGAGATAGAGGGTGTGACCACGCGGGTTGGCTGACAGGGCTCGGGCGAAGGAAATCACGCCACAGTGAGGAGCGCCTGTGTCTTTCCACGGACTACCTCAGGACTTCCACGGACTTCCTCAGGACTTTCACGGACTTCCACGGACTTCCTCAGGACTTTCACGGACTTTCCCAGTACTCCCACGGACTTTCCCAGTACTCTCACGGACTTCCACGGACCTTCAAGGACGCCCATCGCGTTTTACCTGGACGTGTGAGTAGCCGACCGAGTTCTCTTGGCTCGGAGGAGCGAAGAGGACTTCATCAACAGGCCTGCAACGGGGTTTTCTTTTGTAAAGGATTGTTTTATTTTGTTTATTTTATGTGCCGGCTTAGTTAGTAATGTTAATTACTTGTAGCCTGTATGGTAATAAGATGTCCGATATGGGATCTGTGACATGCACTTATATTGTTCTCAAATAAGTAAACGTTTTAACTACTTACCCGTTTGTTGGTTGGCTTACTAAATACGTGTAGTGTGGATATTGTGTGTGTTAAGTGGTTAATATTTAATAAGGGTGCTGGTGTTATATGGTTAACATAATATAGGAAATCAAAACTAATAATTTAAGATTGATTGAAGAACCTAGGGCCCTGCCCTCTTTATTATAGGGGTAAAAGGGCTACATCAAGCCATACATTCATTAGCTCTGCCATCCAGGGTGGCCTACATCATTAATCACACATGGTTGATACATTGGTACTGTGATATTTGTACCGAAAAGAAGCAGAGAATATCCAATGCCTAACCAATAAACCCTATTCCTTTCCCCACTGCAATATGCGTGACAACTATTTCAATGGTAACATTCTGAATATATGCTTGCTGATGTCTATGGGGGATAACAAAAATGGAATACATGGAAACAAATTAAACACAGATCCCACATGTCTCCTGTCCCAGTATAGCAACGGCTTCTAATCCTTTCTTCTTCGTTATTCTCATTCTCTCAATGAACCTGTGTGCGTGTGTGTGTGAGAGTGTGTGTGTGTGTGTGTGTCCTAGGGGCCCAGGTGTGCAAGGGGCCCTGGATTGGCCAGACTATTTTAAATTGTTCTTAAAATGAAAAAGAAATTTCACCTCTATTGGCCCATAACAAGAATCCTTAAAAAAGTAAACAACTCATTCTTCAATAGCAGTGTTTTTTTAAATTAAAGCTGTCTCCATGCTTTCATACGTGGCACAAAATTATTATTTTTCTGCGTGATCAGTAAGGGGGCCTCAAACAAGTATTAGCCTAGGGGCCAATGGCCACCATGTGTGCTCCAGTTGATCTACAATGACCGTTTCCAACTTATGTTCAAATAATAATATCATAAAAGTTGATAAAAGACCAACTGATAGGCTGACTAGTCTTTCCTGTCTACCCAGTGTGTGTTTATGTACATGTTTTGGGTATAAAACATAGATCGACTTAGAAACAGCTTATGGACTTGTGTCAACCAATTTCATATTGTGACTTCGTAAATATAAGCGTGTGTAATTCAGTTTTTTGTATTAAAGTAATAGTTTTATTTTAGTCATTTGAACTTGACCTCATTATAGGCTTTTTTTAAAGAGCGTAATTGGAACAATCAGGTTGTCCGCGACAACACCACAACACCCAGCGGAACCTCCGGCAGACCATTATGACATCACAATGCCCGCTCCCCTATATAAGTCAACGCTCCTCAGTCCAGTGCTCAGTGCTGATCAGAGAGTCGAGCGTAAGCATTACCTTGTAATCACTGAGCAAGCACAGCAGCGTTTTACCCAGGTAGCGTTTGTTATTGACTATTGAGCAAGCAAACGATGGGGAGGAGACGTGTGAGGAACCGGAAGAGGAAACCCAAACCACAGGACCTCATCCAACAGGAGAGTCTCCACCAGGAGAGCCTCCACCAGGAGGGTCTCCACCAGGAGGGACTCCACCAAGAGACTCTCCACCAGGAGGGTCTCCACCAGGAGGGTCTCCACCAGGAGAGTCTCCACCAAGAGACTCTCCACCAGGAGGGTCTCCACCAAGAGACTCTCCACCAGGAGGGTCTCCACCAAGAGACTCTCCACCAAGAGACTCTCCACCAGGAGGGTCTCCACCAGGAGAATCTCCACCAAGAGACTCTCCACCAGGAGGGTCTCCAACAGGAGGGTCTCCACCAAGAGACTCTCCACCAAGAGACTCTCCACCAGGAGGGTCTCCACCAGGACAGTCTCCACCAGGAGGGTCTCCACCAGGAGAGTCTCCACCAAGAGACTCTCCACCAGGAGGGTCTCCACCAGGAGAGTCTCCACCAAGAGACTCTCCACCAGGAGGGTCTCCAACAGGAGGGTCTCCACCAAGAGATTCTCCACCAAGAGACTCTCCACCAGGAGGGTCTCCACCAGGAGAGTCTCCACCAAGAGACTCTCCACCAGGAGGGTATCCAACAGGAGGGTCTCCACCAGGAGAGTCTCCACCAAGAGACTCTCCACCAGGAGGGTCTCCAACAGGAGGGTCTCCACCAAGAGACTCTCCACCAGGAGGGTCTCCACCAGGAGATACTCCACCAGGAGGGTCTCCACCAGGAGTGTCTCCAACAGGAGGGTCTTCACCAGGAGGGTCTCCAACAGGAGGGTCTTCACCAGGAGGGTCTCCACCAGGAGAGACTCCAACATATGGTAATCATCGTTTACCTAAGCAGACCTTTCATCAGCAGACACCTGGTCACAGACAGCGGTGAGGGACTCCAACCAGAGGGACCCCAACCAGAGGGACTCCTACAACAGGAGGGACTCCACCAGGAGGGTCTCCAGCAGGAGGGACTCTACCAGGGCGGTCTCCAACCAGAGGGACCCCAACCAGAGGGACTCCTACAACAGGAGGGACTCCACCAGGGGGGTCTCCAGCAGGAGGGACTCTACCAGGGGGGTCCCCAACCAGAGGGACCCCAACCAGAGGGACTCCTACAACAGGAGGGACTCTACCAGGGGGGTCTCCAACCGGAGGGACCACAACCAGAGGGACTACAACAGGAGGGACCTCCACAGGAGGGTCTCCAACAGAGGGGTGTCCAAAAGGAGGGACTCCAAGTGGAAGATCTCAAACTAGAGGTTCTCCGCCAGGAGGGTCTCCACCAGGAGGGACCTCACCAGGAGGGTCTCCACCAGGAGGGACCTCACCAGATGGGTCTCCACCAGGAGGGTCTCCACCAGGAGAGTCTCCACCAGGAGGGCCTCCACCAGGAGGGACCTCACCAGGAGGGTCTCCACCAGGAGAGTCTCCACCAGGAGGGTCTCCACAATGAGGGTGTCCACCATGAGGGCGTCCACCAGGAGGGACCTCACCAGGAGAGTCTCCACCAGGAGGGTCTCCACCAGGAGGGACCTCACCAGGAGGCTCTCCACCAGGAGGGTCTCCACCAGGAGGGACCTCACCAGGAGGGTCTCCACCAGGAGGGTCTCCACCAGGAGGGCCTCCATCAGGAGGGGCTCCACCAGGAGGGACCTCACCAGGAGGGTCTCCACCAGGAGAGTCTCCACCAGGAGGGCCTCCACCAGGAAGGACCTCACCAGGAGGGACCTCACCAGGAGAGTCTCCACCAAGAGGGTCTCCACCAGGAGGGACCTCACCAGGAGGGTCTCCAAGCAGAAGCCAGGCTACCTCCGAGACCGGACGGGACATCAAAGAAGAGCCTCAAACAAATGGTAATCATGGTTTACCTAAGCGGCCCTTTGATTAGCAGAAACCTGGTCACGGACAGCGGTGAGAGACTCCACCTGGAGGGTCTCCAACCAGAGGGTCTCCTACCAGAGGGACTCCAACCAGAGGGTCTCCAACCAGAGGGTCTCCACCAGGAGGGTCTCCAACCAGAGGGTCTCCAACCAGAGGGTCTCCACCAGGAGGGTCTCCAACCAGAGGGTCTCCAACCAGAGGGTCTCCAACCAGAGGGACTCCAACAGGAGGAACCCCCACATGAGGGAACCCCGCAGGAGGGTCTCCACCAGGAGGGTATAGAGCAGGAGGGACTGCTACAGGAGGGACTACTACATGAGGGACTCCACCAGGAGGGCCTCCACCAGGAGGGTCTCCACCAGGAGGGACTTCAACAAGAGGATGGTCTCCAACAGGAGGGACCTCACCAGGAGGGTCTCGACCAGGAGGGTCTTCAACAAGAGGATGGTCTCCAACAGGAGGGACCTCACCAGGAGGGTCTCCACCAGGAGGGTCTTCAACAAGAGGATGGTCTCCAACAGGAGGGCGAGGTGAGGAGGGAGAGGACACGTGTACGATCCGCACACACAAACTTTAAGTGTGCAGATGTACACTTTTCAAGATGTGCGCACACACACGATTGACCACCATTACTATCAGTAAAAAACATATAAATATCGTCATGTACATTTTCTTAAATGTTTCTCAATCATACAGCCGCGCCCACACACACTGACACACAAACACACTCACACACACGTATGCACGTGTGGGTTGATACGGGTGCATCCCTAATCTTCAGTGTGGTATTCTGTTTTAACATACGCTGTGATGTGTCCTAGATGGTGAGGACACCGGGGGTCTTGGAGGCTGAGGGGGATGCGTTCGAGCTGGAGATGCCAACTGACCTTGGCAACGACCACGTTGTCGTCCGTCATTATCCCATTGACGCCGTGATCTTGATCCTCAACCAGGATCAACCGGCAGCCACCGCCCTGCCAGGTGTAGTAGAGATCGAGGAGGAACCTTTTGTCGTTATGGGCTGTACAGAACCTGTGGCCCCCCCGAACAACACTGAAATCTCGGTCATACCCGACGAAGAAGGGGAGGAACCTGTACAGGAGCCCAAAGGAAAGAGCCTCTGGTGGAGATTCCTCAATTGGCTCAGTGTGGTGAAGGAGAAGGAGCCCAACCATCAGATGAACGCCAGGACCTACCTGAAGGAGGACAAGGAGGAACACCTCATCTCCAGCAGTGAGTCCTTTTGAATAACCTTGGCTAATTGTGCAATCCAACTCATTTCATGACGCCACTCAGGATGTTGTGGTGTGTGGCACATGCTCTTGCATTCTTTTAAATCTTCTTACGTGTCCATGTTGTTCCACAGAAGCTTCTAAACGTCAGGCAGCTTTGCTCAGTCCAAAGCTCTCCATGGCTGAAGGAGAGCAGATGAGGATGAAGATCTGCAGGGCTGAGCGCCGGGAGCAGAAGGAGGCTCAGAGGCTGAAGGAGGCTCAGAGGCTGAAGGAGGCTCAGAGGCTGAAGGAGGAGCAGCGCTACGAGCAGTGGGCAGCTGAAATGGGCCTTAGCGATGCAGGAGAGGGGCCAGCAGACGGGCCTAAGAAAAGGATGACCAGATTGCAGAAGGTGTCTTTGCGGTGAGTTACTGTCTATTTCCTAATATGAGAAGATATGAGGCTTCAGCGTGAACACAAATCTGATTTCTTTCCACCTTGTTTCACTTGCATTTCCAGATTGGTCTCCCTGTGCCAATAAGCCGATCCCCTCCATCCGGCCAACCCCGGTGCGGGTCACCTGTACATATATACATAGAAGCATAATAAAACTCAAAGAAACACAAAAGAATACAAAAGAACACAAGAAAATACAAAACCGGAAAGGACAACAGGCCAAGCAAAAGAGCATCTCAAGCTGGAAGAACCAACAGTATGTTTCCACTGCCTGTCGTGCTGTGTATTACACTTTTGTATTCGACTGTACTGTTTTTATTCGATGACAATAATATCCAATAAAAATTTCTTTGAGAAAGCTTGTCATCTTGTGTCAGTTTTTAGATGTATTCAAATATCTTTTGCTTAATGGCAGACACACTCTCTTTGACACACACGTGTGCGAGCGTGCACAAACATACACACAAAAGCAGGAAGGAATATGCATTTGGGCCCAACTCCAGATACTTCCAGACACACACACACACACTCCCTGTCTCCATAAGTTTGTTTATTATATGATCTTATTTTCAGTTATTCAAAATGTTTATCGTGCTGTGGGGAGATAGTGTCAATTGGCAACATTAATACAGCCTCAGTGATCCCATGAAGACAGGGCCCTTCAGTGAAACCCAAACCCCCTTTCTCTTTGTCAGGGAAGAAACTATTTTGGTTAAATAACATTTGGATACTGGGGAATATAAGGCAATAGATGGCTACAAATATTGATGAATTCACATAGATTAAAGAATTCATTATCAATCAACCAATCAATTTTCCAATCGAACATTCAATAATAAATGAGATAAAATTGCATGTATTGAAACAACCAACAGTATTTCTTAATGTGTTTATTTTTATAAAAACAAAAACATTGAATGGTTATTGATTAGTTATTAAGAAGTGGTGAATAGTCATAGGTGGTTACCTTTTGGCAATACCGTATGCTCTAGGGAAGAATCATGTTGTTATTCTATAGTTGTACTGTTGATATATCTGTTACATTATTATCATATCTGTTGAAACTGGCTTATGCTTCAAACAACATAAGCCAGCTCCAGTTCAGCATTTCTGTCATTTTTAAGGGGGTGGGATAGTCTAGAAATGGTTATGGTTATGTTAAACCCAAATGGTTCATGATTACAAACTCAATTTCATTGCGCAACAAACGTATGACGCCTGGCTGTCGCTCGTCACATGTATCTGAACATTTCAGAATGAACATGTGCTCAATGACTAAACATATTGATTAAAATAATACTCCAGTATTTGTTCCTTTTTGTGTGAATGACATTCACGCAGAAATATTGAAATAACTAGATGACATCCAGTCGGCCTCATTATAGAGTATAAATACGGTAGACAGTGAACTAAAATAATAACCAATAACCAAGGTCCACAAGGGAGTATGTTTTACACGATGGCCAAATCTGACACATTAATGAGCAACAACTGCAAACAACTAAATACTGATTCACATAATTTCTTAATTACGTAAATCAATTTTCAACACAAGTGTTGTTTTAATAGAAACAAACTTTGATTGGATTGCTGATTTATTTCGGAAAGTGTCAAACTCATTTGCTGAAACATTACAAAACATTTAGTATAGTGCCATTTTGAATCTTTTGATTTACACTGTAAACATTCAATACTAGCTTCACAACTCTGGGGCAATCCATTAATTGAATAGAGAGTGTGTCCACCTTGTACATTTGTTTTACTGATATCATTCTTGTATTATATCAGACATAGCAGTTCAGAATGGTCCTGTTGTGTTACCAATTGTCTGTTACCAATGTAACCCAGTTGAAATTCGGGTTCTGGTTATTTAAAATAATAAACAATATTATATAAGAGTTTATTATTTTTCCTAATGTTTTGTTGACGTTTGTGTAATGGTTGCAAACTTTGTTAATGTTATTTGATGTATTGTAAATGTTGTAGATATCCTTTGCTTAATTGAACTGTTATATGGCCATCCAACCAGGTGTTTGCGGGTGAATGTGGAGAAAGCGGGAAAGGGGAGGAAAGGGAAGACGTGCTGGAGGTAGGAGAAAAAAGGACGTGGGTGGACCCTGTGTCCTTTCCACGGACTTCCACAGGACTTCCACGGACTTCCTCAGGACTTTCACGGACTTCCACGGACTTTCCCAGTACTCTCACGGACTTCCACGGACCTTCAAGGACGCCCATCGCGTTTTACCTGGACGTGTGAGTAGCCGACCGAGTTCTCTTGGCTCGGAGGAGCGAAGAGGACTTCATCAACAGGCCTGCAACGGGGTTTTCTTTTGTAAAGGATTGTTTTATTTTGTTTATTTTATGTGCCGGCTTAGTTAGTAATGTTAATTACTTGTAGCCTGTATGGTAATAAGATGTCCGATATGGGATCTGTGACATGCACTTATATTGTTCTCAAATAAGTAAACGTTTTAACTACTTACCCTTTTGTTGGTTGGCTTACTAAATACGTGTAGTGTGGATATTGTTTGTGTTTAGTGGTTAATATTTAATAAGGGTGCTGGTGTTATATGGTTAGCATAATATAGGAAATCAAAACTAATAATTTAAGATTGATTGAAGAACCTAGGGCCCTGCCCTCTTTATTATAGGGGTAAAAGGGCTACATAAAATGGAGGCCCCGCTGGGATTAGTTTGGGTTTCAAGATGACCAGTACCAGTTAATTAGTGAAATTAAAGCTGCAGTATACACTTTTTTTTTTCTTTTTGTTTTTGACAAATATTTGAGAACGGAAAGTCAAGCTGAGCTTGTGTCAGAGCTAAAGGGCTGGTGCCTTGGAGAAATATTGGATGAGGATCATGCTCTTATGGTTCTCATTCGAGATTATGTGGAAGTGACTCAAATTGAAGAGACCCTGCACACAGTTAAATGTCTGGGCCGTGTTCGTGTCCAAGGTAGGAATTACAAAATGAGGCGCAACAGGTATATGATCCTGTGTGAGTGTCGGGAAGAGTTAAAGAGGGAAAATGTTCCTGCTGAAGTGATGCCTACTGATGGTAATGAGGCGTGGCCTATTGTCATAGTAGGTGGAGCCCTACATGCACCGGTAGATAACTTAAGTGAGTTGTTAACCGGAGCACAGCAGGCTGAGGAAAGGACAGGGGAGAAACCCCAGAGCATTTCCCCTACTCCAGTTTCCCCCAGTAGCCAAACTGAGTCCATTCTGCGTGCACTTGGTGATTTGCTCGATAAGTCAAAGTCCACTATGGTTAATGGAAGCTATCGCCGCTTACATGTTTTCTCTGGAACCCTGCTGAAGAGCAGGTTGAACACTGGCTAGAGCAAGCACAGCTTATGGTCGAGGAGTGTGACTGTTCTGCTAAGGAGAAAAGGCGTAGACTAATGGAGAGTCTAAAAGGACCTGCGCTGGAAATAGTCAAAGCAGCCAAAGCCGGCAATCCGGAGGTTAGCCCTGAACAGTGCCTTGAGGCAGTTGAGCATGTGTTTGGGACAGCAGAGTCTGGAGACGATCTGTACTTCGCGTTTCGCTTAATGCAGCAGCAATCAGGTGAAAAGCTCTCCGACTTCCTGAGGCGTCTTGAGCGGTCACTAGATAAAGTGATTAAGAAAGGTGGTGTCATGCTGGACAGAGTAGATCAAGTACGCTTAGAGCAGCTGTTGAGAGGTGCTGTGGCATCTGACTTGATGTTGGTCAATCTCCGCCTAAGAGAGAGGAGAGACAGGCCGCCAACTTTTCTTCAGCTGTTGAAAGAGTTGAGGACAGAAGAGGAGTATGAGGCCTCAAGGAAAAGGCTCAACCCCGCTGTGCAAAGTGTTCATGTGAAGCCAGAGATTGATACTAAACAGGCTGAAATCCAGGGCTTAAAGGCAGAACTAAAAGAGCTCAAGGCCCTAGTAGCTGCTGTGGTGACTAGGCCAGATCAGGCCATGCTAGAACATGTTGAGAAAACGCCTTTCAATGCATCTCTGCACAGTGAGCCTGGTCCTGACTCTGAGCTAAAGGCATTGAGAAAGGAAATGAAGCAGCTACAAACAAAGTTCACCCATAAGGCAACTAACCAAGAGAGTGCGGCTGCAGTCTCAAAAGTAAAAGCATCAAAATATGACTCCCGTTCTCCCATTGGACCACCAACGGTTGCAGATGAGAATTTCTGTTACCGTTGTGGGGAGAGTGGGCATTATGCAGGAAAGTGTCAAAACTCTGAAAACCAGGCTAAGGTTATCAAGAGACTGATTCAAGCCCTCATAGTGTCAAAAGACAAGCAACAGACAAGAGATGTCGCAGCTGATGATGTGAACTGTGGGGTGAAGAAGAGTGCAGTGTCTGTGCAGAGTACAACTATCCCTGATGGTTCGGTTGGGCCACATAGGCTCGTCAAGTTGAAGGTTAGTGGTCATCCCTGCACCACCCTGTTAGGCAGTGGGTCTCAGGTGACGATTATATTTGAGCCCTGGTACCAAAAGTACTTGCCAGATATACCCCTTCAACCTGTCTCCGGTTTGGCCCTTGGGGTTTAAGTGAATCCAGCGACAGCTATCCCTACCGTGGCTACGTAGTGGTAGACCTGGAGTATCCTGCAGAAATTGTGGGTACCCCTCAAACTGTGACGGTTCTCGCCCTCATATGTCCGAGCCCCAAGACGGTAGATCAGACCTCTGTCATTGTTGGAACAAACAATCATGTCATGTTAGACACTTAGTGAAGCAATGCAGGGACAGTGGAATTGATGTAACTCAGACCCTGGGCATCAAAGCATATGAAACAGGCGACCAGGCCCCTCCAGAAGTGCTGGAGGAGGGAGGAGATGAGGTTGGCTGTGTGAGGTGGCAAGGACCCGGTCCTTTCACTATACCCCCTGGTGGTGATGTGCAGGCTGTTTGCAAAATCTAGCTCATGCTTGCTGTTGACCAGGAAATCTTGACGGTAGATTCCTCCCCAATAACCCCACTTCCAGCTGCTGTGACATTTCAGCCCATGGTTGTGTGCAGTCAGGCAATGGACATCAATAGTTTCAGAGTATGGATAAATAATGACTCTTTGAGAGAGACAGCCATACCAATGGGAACAGTGATTGGCCACATGCACCTGGTTGATTCAATCGCTACCATCCCTCCCAAAGAAACAACTTCATCAGAGTTTGATGCAAGTATGATCAACTTCAGAGACTCACTAATCTCGACAGAATGGAAGACCCGACTTTGTGAGAAGCTGTCACAAAGATCCCATGTCTTCTCAACGGAAGAGTGGGATGTCGGCCTAGCCAAAGGAGTAGAACACCATATCCGACAATCCGACGCATGACCGTTCCGTGAGCGTTCACGTCGGTTGGCACCGGCAGACATTGAAGATGTGCGCAAGCACCTTCAAGAACTTCTGCAGGCCGGTATCATATCAGAGTCCCGAAGTCCCTATGCTTCCCCTATAGTTGTCGTTAGGAAGAAAAATGGAACCATTAGGATGTGCATTGATTACAGGCTTCTGAACAGTCGTACCATCCCAGATCAATAAACAACACCTTGTATTGAAGATGCGCTTGACAGGAAGCCAATGGTTCTCCGTCCTGGACCTCAGAAGCGGCTATTACCAGATAGCAAAGACTGAAGAGGACAAGGAGAAAACGGCATTCCTCTGTCCGTTAGGTTTCTACCAATTCGAGCGAATGCCGCAGGGCATAAGTGGAGCTCCGGCGACCTTTCAGAGGTTAATGGAGAAGGCAGTAGGTGACATGAACTTGCTGCAGGTGTTGGTCTACCTCAACGACTTGATAGTTTTCGGAAGGACTCTTGAGGAGCACGAGGAAAGACTACTCAAGGTGCTGGATCGTCTTGGAGAGGTTGGACTGAAACTGTCTGTTGACAAATGCCAAGTCTGTTTGCCGAGTGTGAAATACCTTGGGCACATAGTGTCCGCTGACGGTGTTGCTCCTGATCCCGACAAAATCGAAGCGGTCACAACCTGGCCTCAACCAACAAACTTGAAGACCTTACAGTCCTTTTTAGGATTCTGCGGCTATTATCGAAGATTCATAGCCAATTATGCAGCCATTGTTCGACCCCTGACAGAGCCCGCAAAAGGTTACGCTCCAACCCAAAAGAGCAAGAAAACTGCTCATGACAGGAGTAAGATCTATCTGAAAGAGTCAGAGCCATTCGGGGACAGATGGGATCACTCTTGTACAAATTCATTCCAACAGATCATTCACTGCCTGACGCACGCACCTGTCTTGGCATTTGCAAATCCCCAAAAGCCTTACATCCTGCACGTGGATGCAAGCTTGAAGGGACTTGGTGCAGTACTTTACCAAGAGTACACAGAGGGTGGCCTTTGCAAGTAGAAAACTGAAACCGTCAGAGAGAAACTACCCTGTCCACCAGTTGGTGTTTTTAACTTTAAAATGGGCTGTAGTTGACAAACTTCATGATTATCTGTATGGGGCCAGATTAACAGTACGTACAGATAACAACCCTCTTACGTACGTGCTCTCCACTGCAAAGCTCAACGCAGTAGGGCACAGATGGCTAGCTGCCTTGTCAACGTACGAGATTGATTTACAGTATCGTCCTGGCCGTCACAACATAGATGCTGATCTATTATCAAGATTGGCACCAGACGAAGAGAGCTCAGAAGAATGGGTGACTTTATCACAGACTGGTGTGAGGGCCATATGGCAGCGTGTCTGCACCCCTGAGACTCCTACCCATCCCCTGCGGTGTGTTGATCAGTTGGGAGCATCTCCTCGGTGCATTCCAGATGTTTATGCTCATTCAACCTTCTTGGCCTCAGATACCTTGAAACAGATGTCAAGGCAGGAACTTAAGGGGGCACAGTAAGGGGACTCAGCTATAGAACCCGCCATACAGGCTATCAAAGATGGAAAATGGCCTGTAGAGAAACATGCCAGTCCAGAACTCTCACAGTTAAAGCGAGAGGTGGGGAAGTTGAGCATGAAGGATGGACTGCTGCATCGTTTGAGCAAACGATCTTCTGGGGAAATTGTCAGTCAGTTAGTCCTGCCTAAAGAATATCGAGAGATGGTTCTGAGGTCAATGCACGATGAGCTAGGATACCTGGGGGTTGAGAGAACCGTTGACCAACTGAGGAGCAGATTCTTTTGGCCAAAGATGTCTCTAGAGGTTGAGCAGTACATTAAGAATTGTGGTGAGTGTGTCACCCACAAATCTCTTCCTCAGCGAGCTTCCCCCTTGCACCAGATCGTGAGCAAAGGTCCTATGGACCTGGTGTGCATCGACTTTCTCTCGATGGAACCCGATTCGAAAGGCATCAGCAATGTGTTGGTGGTCACCGACCATTTCACACGCTATGCTCAGGCTTTCCCAACAAGAAACCAGAAAGCTCAAGTTGTAGCAAAGGTCCTAGTTGAAAGGTATTTCCTACATTATGGACTACCAGCGAGGATCCATTCGGATCAAGGAAGAGATTTCGATAGCCGACTGATAAAAGAGCTCCTGACCTTGATGGGGATTCGCAAATCGGGGACGACTCCCTAACATCCTCAGGGAGACCCTCAGCCAGAGAGGTTCAACCGAACCCTATTGTCCATGCTAGGGACTCTGGGCCGGGAGACAAACGCAACTGGAGCCAGCATGTTGGTCATCTGGTCCACGCATACAATAGCACAAAGTCTGACGCCACGGATATTTGCCATATCGGCTGATGTTCGGCAGAGAGGCCAGACTCCCTGCTGACGTGTGTTTTGGAACCTCTCCAGATGGCATTGAGGATGGTTGTCATTACCGCTATGTAGCAAAGCTAAAAGAAGACCTTAAAGAAGCCTTCAAGCTAGCATCTGCGGCTGCAGATAAAAGGCACCAGAGAAACAAGAAGGCTTATGACCAAAGAGTCGGAATACAGTCTTTGGAGATTGGCGACAGCGCTGCTCAAGAACTGGGGCCTGAGAGGGAAACACAAGTTAGAAAGCCGATGGAGCCCTGATCCTTATGTGGTGGTGGGGAAGATGCCTAATCTTCCGGTGGTCAAGATAAAACGTGAGAATGGAGGAACTGGCACAGGGACCATTCACAGAGACAATCTCCTTCCCATCGGGCAGTTTGTGAAAATCCCAAACACAGACCCGGTGGTTGATTTACCTGTCAGACCAAAAACCAGAGCTGTGACTAGCCGGAGGAGTGAAATATCCTCACCTGAAACGCAAAAAGTACAAAGGGAGTTGCAGGAAATGTCTGATTCGTCATCTGACCCTGAGTTTTATGCACCTTGCAGAACTTACCCGAGAGAGTTGTTTCACAGAGCTCTAGACAATGGTAGACACAGAGTTGCTGCTCAAGAAGAGAACCATCAGGCAGATGGAAGTGCTGCTGATGCTATATCCTCATCTGATGATGACGCAGAGCCAGAGCGCCATAGCTTGAGAGACCAAGAGTCTGATCGAGAGTTAGCTCCTGGTGACACCAGTGATACTGATTCAGAGTCTGGCCCTGAGCAAGAGACTTTCAATGTGTCCAAAGATGATGGGAGGCTAAGATCCGAGCCTAGGCCAAAGAGAGCAATAAAGCCACCAGTCAGGCTTACATATGATGAGCCGGGTAGATCCAGAGATCAGCCTTTGACCATTGTACACAGAGGTATTGTCATTAAAATTGGACATACTTAAAGCAACATTTGTAACTCTCCATTTCCCTTAGTTTGAGTCTTTTAGTGTTGTATGAGGACATACAGACCTATTAGAAGGCGGAGGGTGTAACCCAGTTGAAATTCGGGTTCTGGTTATTTAAAATAATAAACAATATTATAAAAGAGTTTATTATTTTTCATAATGTTTTGTTGACGTTTGTGTAATGGTTGCAAACTTTGTTAATGTTATTTGATGTATTGTAAATGTTGTAGATATCCTTTGCTTAATTTAAGTGTTATATGGCCATCCAACCAGAAGGGGGCGCAATGAGGTGTTTGCGGGTGAATGTGGAGAAGGCGGAAAAGGGGAGGAAAGGGAAGACGTGCTGGAGGTAGGAAAAAAAAAAGAAGTTGGTGGGACGGAGCACCTGTTTGCGATGGAGTAGTCTTGTTGAAGGCCGATGACATATCAGCAACCCATAAGATTCAAGATTGTGTCTGGTAAATGGAAGTAAAGTTCAACACGAACTTGAAAGCTCCACCGGACCGGTTTACATACGACCCGGTCAGTTAATTGAGAGAAGTAGCTGAACAGTGGCCTGCTAACTAACGCAGCTAGCGACGCTACCGCCACGGGGTTTCCGAGGGACCGCCGTGCGAGATAGAGGGTGTGACCACGCGGGTTGGCTGACAGGGCTCGGGCGAAGGAAATCACGCCACAGTGAGGAGCGCCTGTGTCTTTCCACGGACTACCTCAGGACTTCCACGGACTTCCTCAGGACTTTCACGGACTTCCACGGACTTCCTCAGGACTTTCACGGACTTTCCCAGTACTCCCACGGACTTTCCCAGTACTCTCACGGACTTCCACGGACCTTTAAGGACGCCCATCGCGTTTTACCTGGACGTGTGAGTAGCCGACCGAGTTCTCTTGGCTCGGAGGAGCGAAGAGGACTTCATCAACAGGCCTGCAACGGGGTTTTCTTTTGTAAAGGATTGTTTTATTTTGTTTATTTTATGTGCCGGCTTAGTTAGTAATGTTAATTACTTGTAGCCTGTATGGTAATAAGATGTCCGATATGGGATCTGTGACATGCACTTATATTGTTCTCAAATAAGTAAACGTTTTAACTACTTACCCGTTTGTTGGTTGGCTTACTAAATACGTGTAGTGTGGATATTGTGTGTGTTAAGTGGTTAATATTTAATAAGGGTGCTGGTGTTATATGGTTAACATAATATAGGAAATCAAAACTAATAATTTAAGATTGATTGAAGAACCTAGGGCCCTGCCCTCTTTATTATAGGGGTAAAAGGGCTACATCAAGCCATACATTCATTAGCTCTGCCATCCAGGGTGGCCTACATCATTAATCACACATGGTTGATACATTGGTACTGTGATATTTGTACCGAAAAGAAGCAGAGAATATCCAATGCCTAACCAATAAACCCTATTCCTTTCCCCACTGCAATATGCGTGACAACTATTTCAATGGTAACATTCTGAATATATGCTTGCTGATGTCTATGGGGGATAACAAAAATGGAATACATGGAAACAAATTAAACACAGATCCCACATGTCTCCTGTCCCAGTATAGCAACGGCTTCTAATCCTTTCTTCTTCGTTATTCTCATTCTCTCAATGAACCTGTGTGCGTGTGTGTGTGAGAGTGTGTGTGTGTGTGTGTGTCCTAGGGGCCCAGGTGTGCAAGGGGCCCTGGATTGGCCAGACTATTTTAAATTGTTCTTAAAATGAAAAAGAAATTTCACCTCTATTGGCCCATAACAAGAATCCTTAAAAAAGTAAACAACTCATTCTTCAATAGCAGTGTTTTTTTAAATTAAGGCTGTCTCCATGCTTTCATACGTGGCACAAAATTATTATTTTTCTGCGTGATCAGTAAGGGGGCCTCAAACAAGTATTAGCCTAGGGGCCAATGGCCACCATGTGTGCTCCAGTTGATCTACAATGACCGTTTCCAACTTATGTTTAAATAATAATATCATAAAAGTTGATAAAAGACCAACTGATAGGCTGACTAGTCTTTCCTGTCTACCCAGTGTGTGTTTATGTACATGTTTTGGGTATAAAACATAGATCGACTTAGAAACAGCTTATGGACTTGTGTCAACCAATTTCATATTGTGACTTCGTAAATATAAGCGTGTGTAATTCAGTTTTTTGTATTAAAGTAATAGTTTTATTTTAGTCATTTGAACTTGACCTCATTATAGGCTTTTTTTAAAGAGCGTAATTGGAACAATCAGGTTGTCCGCGACAACACCACAACACCCAGCGGAACCTCCGGCAGACCATTATGACATCACAATGCCCGCTCCCCTATATAAGTCAACGCTCCTCAGTCCAGTGCTCAGTGCTGATCAGAGAGTCGAGCGTAAGCATTACCTTGTAATCACTGAGCAAGCACAGCAGCGTTTTACCCAGGTAGCGTTTGTTATTGACTATTGAGCAAGCAAACGATGGGGAGGAGACGTGTGAGGAACCGGAAGAGGAAACCCAAACCACAGGACCTCATCCAACAGGAGAGTCTCCACCAGGAGAGCCTCCACCAGGAGGGTCTCCACCAGGAGGGACTCCACCAAGAGACTCTCCACCAGGAGGGTCTCCACCAGGAGGGTCTCCACCAGGAGAGTCTCCACCAAGAGACTCTCCACCAGGAGGGTCTCCACCAGGAGGGTCTCCACCAAGAGACTCTCCACCAAGAGACTCTCCACCAGGAGGGTCTCCACCAGGAGAATCTCCACCAAGAGACTCTCCACCAGGAGGGTCTCCAACAGGAGGGTCTCCACCAAGAGACTCTCCACCAAGAGACTCTCCACCAGGAGGGTCTCCACCAGGACAGTCTCCACCAGGAGGGTCTCCACCAGGAGAGTCTCCACCAAGAGACTCTCCACCAGGAGGGTCTCCACCAGGAGAGTCTCCACCAAGAGACTCTCCACCAGGAGGGTCTCCAACAGGAGGGTCTCCACCAAGAGATTCTCCACCAAGAGACTCTCCACCAGGAGGGTCTCCACCAGGAGAGTCTCCACCAAGAGACTCTCCACCAGGAGGGTATCCAACAGGAGGGTCTCCACCAGGAGAGTCTCCACCAAGAGACTCTCCACCAGGAGGGTCTCCAACAGGAGGGTCTCCACCAAGAGACTCTCCACCAGGAGGGTCTCCACCAGGAGATACTCCACCAGGAGGGTCTCCACCAGGAGTGTCTCCAACAGGAGGGTCTTCACCAGGAGGGTCTCCAACAGGAGGGTCTTCACCAGGAGGGTCTCCACCAGGAGAGACTCCAACATATGGTAATCATCGTTTACCTAAGCAGACCTTTCATCAGCAGACACCTGGTCACAGACAGCGGTGAGGGACTCCAACCAGAGGGACCCCAACCAGAGGGACTCCTACAACAGGAGGGACTCTACCAGGAGGGTCTCCAGCAGGAGGGACTCTACCAGGGGGGTCCCCAACCAGAGGGACCCCAACCAGAGGGACTCCTACAACAGGAGGGACTCTACCAGGGGGGTCTCCAACCGGAGGGACCACAACCAGAGGGACTACAACAGGAGGGACCTCCACAGGAGGGTCTCCAACAGAGGGGTGTCCAAAAGGAGGGACTCCAAGTGGAAGATCTCAAACTAGAGGTTCTCCGCCAGGAGGGTCTCCACCAGGAGGGACCTCACCAGGAGGGTCTCCACCAGGAGGGACCTCACCAGATGGGTCTCCACCAGGAGGGTCTCCACCAGGAGAGTCTCCACCAGGAGGGCCTCCACCAGGAGGGACCTCACCAGGAGGGTCTCCACCAGGAGAGTCTCCACCAGGAGGGTCTCCACAATGAGGGTGTCCACCATGAGGGCGTCCACCAGGAGGGACCTCACCAGGAGAGTCTCCACCAGGAGGGTCTCCACCAGGAGGGACCTCACCAGGAGGCTCTCCACCAGGAGGGTCTCCACCAGGAGGGACCTCACCAGGAGGGTCTCCACCAGGAGGGTCTCCACCAGGAGGGCCTCCATCAGGAGGGGCTCCACCAGGAGGGACCTCACCAGGAGGGTCTCCACCAGGAGAGTCTCCACCAGGAGGGCCTCCACCAGGAGGGACCTCACCAGGAGGGACCTCACCAGGAGAGTCTCCACCAAGAGGGTCTCCACCAGGAGGGACCTCACCAGGAGGGTCTCCAAGCAGAAGCCAGGCTACCTCCGAGACCGGACGGGACATCAAAGAAGAGCCTCAAACAAATGGTAATCATGGTTTACCTAAGCGGCCCTTTGATTAGCAGAAACCTGGTCACGGACAGCGGTGAGAGACTCCACCTGGAGGGTCTCCAACCAGAGGGTCTCCTACCAGAGGGACTCCAACCAGAGGGTCTCCAACCAGAGGGTCTCCACCAGGAGGGTCTCCAACCAGAGGGTCTCCAACCAGAGGGTCTCCACCAGGAGGGTCTCCAACCAGAGGGTCTCCAACCAGAGGGTCTCCAACCAGAGGGACTCCAACAGGAGGAACCCCCACATGAGGGAACCCCGCAGGAGGGTCTCCACCAGGAGGGTATAGAGCAGGAGGGACTGCTACAGGAGGGACTACTACATGAGGGACTCCACCAGGAGGGCCTCCACCAGGAGGGTCTCCACCAGGAGGGACTTCAACAAGAGGATGGTCTCCAACAGGAGGGACCTCACCAGGAGGGTCTCCACCAGGAGGGTCTCGACCAGGAGGGTCTTCAACAAGAGGATGGTCTCCAACAGGAGGGACCTCACCAGGAGGGTCTCCACCAGGAGGGTCTTCAACAAGAGGATGGTCTCCAACAGGAGGGCGAGGTGAGGAGGGAGAGGACACGTGTACGATCCGCACACACAAACTTTAAGTGTGCAGATGTACACTTTTCAAGATGTGCGCACACACACGATTGACCACCATTACTATCAGTAAAAAACATATAAATATCGTCATGTACATTTTCTTAAATGTTTCTCAATCATACAGCCGCGCCCACACACACTGACACACAAACACACTCACACACACGTATGCACGTGTGGGTTGATACGGGTGCATCCCTAATCTTCAGTGTGGTATTCTGTTTTAACATACGCTGTGATGTGTCCTAGATGGTGAGGACACCGGGGGTCTTGGAGGCTGAGGGGGATGCGTTCGAGCTGGAGATGCCAACTGACCTTGGCAACGACCACGTTGTCGTCCGTCATTATCCCATTGACGCCGTGATCTTGATCCTCAACCAGGATCAACCGGCAGCCACCGCCCTGCCAGGTGTAGTAGAGATCGAGGAGGAACCTTTTGTCGTTATGGGCTGTACAGAACCTGTGGCCCCCCCGAACAACACTGAAATCTCGGTCATACCCGACGAAGAAGGGGAGGAACCTGTACAGGAGCCCAAAGGAAAGAGCCTCTGGTGGAGATTCCTCAATTGGCTCAGTGTGGTGAAGGAGAAGGAGCCCAACCATCAGATGAACGCCAGGACCTACCTGAAGGAGGACAAGGAGGAACACCTCATCTCCAGCAGTGAGTCCTTTTGAATAACCTTGGCTAATTGTGCAATCCAACTCATTTCATGACGCCACTCAGGATGTTGTGGTGTGTGGCACATGCTCTTGCATTCTTTTAAATCTTCTTACGTGTCCATGTTGTTCCACAGAAGCTTCTAAACGTCAGGCAGCTTTGCTCAGTCCAAAGCTCTCCATGGCTGAAGGAGAGCAGATGAGGATGAAGATCTGCAGGGCTGAGCGCCGGGAGCAGAAGGAGGCTCAGAGGCTGAAGGAGGCTCAGAGGCTGAAGGAGGCTCAGAGGCTGAAGGAGGAGCAGCGCTACGAGCAGTGGGCAGCTGAAATGGGCCTTAGCGATGCAGGAGAGGGGCCAGCAGACGGGCCTAAGAAAAGGATGACCAGATTGCAGAAGGTGTCTTTGCGGTGAGTTACTGTCTATTTCCTAATATGAGAAGATATGAGGCTTCAGCGTGAACACAAATCTGATTTCTTTCCACCTTGTTTCACTTGCATTTCCAGATTGGTCTCCCTGTGCCAATAAGCCGATCCCCTCCATCCGGCCAACCCCGGTGCGGGTCACCTGTACATATATACATAGAAGCATAATAAAACTCAAAGAAACACAAAAGAATACAAAAGAACACAAGAAAATACAAAACCGGAAAGGACAACAGGCCAAGCAAAAGAGCATCTCAAGCTGGAAGAACCAACAGTATGTTTCCACTGCCTGTCGTGCTGTGTATTACACTTTTGTATTCGACTGTACTGTTTTTATTCGATGACAATAATATCCAATAAAAATTTCTTTGAGAAAGCTTGTCATCTTGTGTCAGTTTTTAGATGTATTCAAATATCTTTTGCTTAATGGCAGACACACTCTCTTTGACACACACGTGTGCGAGCGTGCACAAACATACACACAAAAGCAGGAAGGAATATGCATTTGGGCCCAACTCCAGATACTTCCAGACACACACACACACACTCCCTGTCTCCATAAGTTTGTTTATTATATGATCTTATTTTCAGTTATTCAAAATGTTTATCGTGCTGTGGGGAGATAGTGTCAATTGGCAACATTAATACAGCCTCAGTGATCCCATGAAGACAGGGCCCTTCAGTGAAACCCAAACCCCCTTTCTCTTTGTCAGGGAAGAAACTATTTTGGTTAAATAACATTTGGATACTGGGGAATATAAGGCAATAGATGGCTACAAATATTGATGAATTCACATAGATTAAAGAATTCATTATCAATCAACCAATCAATTTTCCAATCGAACATTCAATAATAAATGAGATAAAATTGCATGTATTGAAACAACCAACAGTATTTCTTAATGTGTTTATTTTTATAAAAACAAAAACATTGAATGGTTATTGATTAGTTATTAAGAAGTGGTGAATAGTCATAGGTGGTTACCTTTTGGCAATACCGTATGCTCTAGGGAAGAATCATGTTGTTATTCTATAGTTGTACTGTTGATATATCTGTTACATTATTATCATATCTGTTGAAACTGGCTTATGCTTCAAACAACATAAGCCAGCTCCAGTTCAGCATTTCTGTCATTTTTAAGGGGGTGGGATAGTCTAGAAATGGTTATGGTTATGTTAAACCCAAATGGTTCATGATTACAAACTCAATTTCATTGCGCAACAAACCTATGACGCCTGGCTGTCGCTCGTCACATGTATCTGAACATTTCAGAATGAACATGTGCTCAATGACTAAACATATTGATTAAAATAATACTCCAGTATTTGTTACTTTTTGTGTGAATGACATTCACGCAGAAATATTGAAATAACTAGATGACATCCAGTCGGCCTCATTATAGAGTATAAATACGGTAGACAGTGAACTAAAATAATAACCAAGGTCCACAAGGGAGTATGTTTTACACGATGGCCAAATCTGACACATTAATGAGCAACAACTGCAAACAACTAAATACTGATTCACATAATTTCTTAATTACGTAAATCAATTTTCAACACAAGTGTTGTTTTAATAGAAACAAACTTTGATTGGATTGCTGATTTATTTCGGAAAGTGTCAAACTCATTTGCTGAAACATTACAAAACATTTAGTATAGTGCCATTTTGAATCTTTTGATTTACACTGTAAACATTCAATACTAGCTTCACAACTCTGGGGCAATCCATTAATTGAATAGAGAGTGTGTCCACCTTGTACATTTGTTTTACTGATATCATTCTTGTATTTTATCAGACATAGCAGTTCAGAATGGTCCTGTTGTGTTACCAATTGTCTTTTACCAATGTAACCCAGTTGAAATTCGGGTTCTGGTTATTTAAAATAATAAACAATATTATATCGTCACCCTCTTAAAGTAATGGCCTAAGTCACCTTTTTGCCAAAATGATTTTCTTGCCTAAATCAGCTCTTTGTGATGCTAGCCACCTCTGGTAAAATCCCCAACATCCTCAGTTGAACAGATCATGTGATCCTACCCGTTTAGTGTAATGGCCTGTGTCAAGAGTGTGAATTAGGCCAATTTATTTTGCCTAAGTCACTAGACAAGAGTGACTTAGGCAATTTTATGAGCGTTTCAAGATGGCGGCCACTGTTTTGCCTCACTTATTCCAGAATTAATTCGGCCCAAGTCAGGTTCAAAATTTAGTAAATCACAAAGGCATGTTCATAAATTGGCCTAAGTCATCTTATCCTCTTATGTTACACAATTGACTGACATCATTATTTGTATATCAATAGTAATCTATTGTCATAACCTTTGTGTTTGAAATGATTCATAAATATCATATACTCTATATATGGTTCAGTTTTTTCTGTTTTCTGAACAACTTGAAAATATGACTTAGGCCATTACTTTAAGAGGGTGACGATATAAGAGTTTATTATTTTTCCTAATGTTTTGTTGACGTTTGTGTAATGGTTGCAAACTTTGTTAATGTTATTTGATGTATTGTAAATGTTGTAGATATCCTTTGCTTAATTGAACTGTTATATGGCCATCCAACCAGGTGTTTGCGGGTGAATGTGGAGAAAGCGGGAAAGGGGAGGAAAGGGAAGACGTGCTGGAGGTAGGAGAAAAAAGGACGTGGGTGGACCCTGTGTCCTTTCCACGGACTTCCTCAGGACTTCCACGGACTTCCTCAGGACTTTCACGGACTTCCACGGACTTTCCCAGTACTCTCACGGACTTCCACGGACCTTCAAGGACGCCCATCGCGTTTTACCTGGACGTGTGAGTAGCCGACCGAGTTCTCTTGGCTCGGAGGAGCGAAGAGGACTTCATCAACAGGCCTGCAACGGGGTTTTCTTTTGTAAAGGATTGTTTTATTTTGTTTATTTTATGTGCCGGCTTAGTTAGTAATGTTAATTACTTGTAGCCTGTATGGTAATAAGATGTCCGATATGGGATCTGTGACATGCACTTATATTGTTCTCAAATAAGTAAACGTTTTAACTACTTACCCTTTTGTTGGTTGGCTTACTAAATACGTGTAGTGTGGATATTGTGTGTGTTTAGTGGTTAATATCTAATAAGGGTGCTGGTGTTATATGGTTAGCATAATATAGGAAATCAAAACTAATAATTTAAGATTGATTGAAGAACCTAGGGCCCTGCCCTCTTTATTATAGGGGTAAAAGGGCTACATAAAATGGAGGCCCCGCTGGGATTAGTTTGGGTTTCAAGATGACCAGTACCAGTTAATTAGTGAAATTAAAGCTGCAGTATACACTTTTTTTTTTTCTTTTTGTTTTTGACAAATATTTGAGAACGGAAAGTCAAGCTGAGCTTGTGTCAGAGCTAAAGGGCTGGTGCCTTGGAGAAATATTGGATGAGGATCATGCTCTTATGGTTCTCATTCGAGATTATGTGGAAGTGACTCAAATTGAAGAGACCCTGCACACAGTTAAATGTCTGGGCCGTGTTCGTGTCCAAGGTAGGAATTACAACATGAGGCGCAACAGGTATATGATCCTGTGTGAGTGTCGGGAAGAGTTAAAGAGGGAAAATGTTCCTGCTGAAGTGATGCCTACTGATGGTAATGAGGCGTGGGCTATTGTCATAGTAGGTGGAGCCCTACATGCACCGGTAGATAACTTAAGTGAGTTGTTAGCCGGAGCACAGCAGGCTGAGGAAAGGACAGGGGAGAAACCCCAGAGCATTTCCCCTACTCCAGTTTCCCCCAGTAGCCAAACTGAGTCCATTCTGCGTGCACTTGGTGATTTGCTCGATAAGTCAAAGTCCACTATGGTTAATGGAAGCTATCGCCGCTTACATGTTTTCTCTGGAACCCTGCTGAAGAGCAGGTTGAACACTGGCTAGAGCAAGCACAGCTTATGGTCGAGGAGTGTGACTGTTCTGCTAAGGAGAAAAGGCGTAGACTAATGGAGAGTCTAAAAGGACCTGCGCTGGAAATAGTCAAAGCAGCCAAAGCCGGCAATCCGGAGGTTAGCCCTGAACAGTGCCTTGAGGCAGTTGAGCATGTGTTTGGGACAGCAGAGTCTGGAGACGATCTGTACTTCGCATTTCGCTTAATGCAGCAGCAATCAGGTGAAAAGCTCTCCGACTTCCTGAGGCGTCTTGAGCGGTCACTAGATAAAGTGATTAAGAAAGGTGGTGTCATGCTGGACAGAGTAGATCAAGTACGCTTAGAGCAGCTGTTGAGAGGTGCTGTGGCATCTGACTTGATGTTGGTCAATCTCCGCCTAAGAGAGAGGAGAGACAGGCCGCCAACTTTTCTTCAGCTGTTGAAAGAGTTGAGGACAGAAGAGGAGTATGAGGCCTCAAGGAAAAGGCTCAACCCCGCTGTGCAAAGTGTTCATGTGAAGCCAGAGATTGATACTAAACAGGCTGAAATCCAGGGCTTAAAGGCAGAACTAAAAGAGCTCAAGGCCCTAGTAGCTGCTGTGGTGACTAGGCCAGATCAGGCCATGCTAGAACATGTTGAGAAAACGCCTTTCAATGCATCTCTGCACAGTGAGCCTGGTCCTGACTCTGAGCTAAAGGCATTGAGAAAGGAAATGAAGCAGCTACAAACAAAGTTCACCCATAAGGCAACTAACCAAGAGAGTGCGGCTGCAGTCTCAAAAGTAAAAGCATCAAAATATGACTCCCGTTCTCCCATTGGACCACCAACGGTTGCAGATGAGAATTTCTGTTACCGTTGTGGGGAGAGTGGGCATAATGCAGGAAAGTGTCAAAACTCTGAAAACCAGGCTAAGGTTATCAAGAGACTGATTCAAGCCCTCATAGTGTCAAAAGACAAGCAACAGACAAGAGATGTCGCAGCTGATGATGTGAACTGTGGGGTGAAGAAGAGTGCAGTGTCTGTGCAGAGTACAACTATCCCTGATGGTTCGGTTGGGCTACATAGGCTCGTCAAGTTGAAGGTTAGTGGTCATCCCTGCACCACCCTGTTAGGCAGTGGGTCTCAGGTGACGATTATATTTGAGCCCTGGTACCAAAAGTACTTGCCAGATATACCCCTTCAACCTGTCTCCGGTTTGGCCCTTGGGGTTTAAGTGAATCCAGCGACAGCTATCCCTACCGTGGCTACGTAGTGGTAGACCTGGAGTATCCTGCAGAAATTGTGGGTACCCCTCAAACTGTGACGGTTCTCGCCCTCATATGTCCGAGCCCCAAGACGGTAGATCAGACCTCTGTCATTGTTGGAACAAACAATCATGTCATGTTAGACACTTAGTGAAGCAATGCAGGGACAGTGGAATTGATGTAACTCAGACCCTGGGCATCAAAGCACATGAAACAGGCGACCAGGCCCCTCCAGAAGTGCTGGAGGAGGGAGGAGATGAGGTTGGCTGTGTGAGGTGGCAAGGACCCGGTCCTTTCACTATACCCCCTGGTGGTGATGTGCAGGCTGTTTGCAAAATCTAGCTCATGCTTGCTGTTGACCAGGAAATCTTGACGGTAGATTCCTCCCCAATAACCCCACTTCCAGCTGCTGTGACATTTCAGCCCATGGTTGTGTGCAGTCAGGCAATGGACATCAATAGTTTCAGAGTATGGATAAATAATGACTCTTTGAGAGAGACAGCCATACCAATGGGAACAGTGATTGGCCACATGCACCTGGTTGATTCAATCGCTACCATCCCTCCCAAAGAAACAACTTCATCAGAGTTTGATGCAAGTATGATCAACTTCAGAGACTCACTAATCTCGACAGAATGGAAGACCCGACTTTGTGAGAAGCTGTCACAAAGATCCCATGTCTTCTCAACGGAAGAGTGGGATGTCGGCCTAGCCAAAGGAGTAGAACACCATATCCGACAATCCGACGCATGACCGTTCCGTGAGCGTTCACGTCGGTTGGCACCGGCAGACATTGAAGATGTGCGCAAGCACCTTCAAGAACTTCTGCAGGCCGGTATCATATCAGAGTCCCAGTTGTCGTTAGGAAGAAAAATGGAACCATTAGGATGTGCATTGATTACAGGCTTCTGAACAGTCGTACCATCCCAGATCAATAAACAACACCTTGTATTGAAGATGCGCTTGACAGGAAGCCAATGGTTCTCCGTCCTGGACCTCAGAAGCGGCTATTACCAGATAGCAAAGACTGAAGAGGACAAGGAGAAAACGGCATTCCTCTGTCCGTTAGGTTTCTACCAATTCGAGCGAATGCCGCAGGGCATAAGTGGAGCTCCGGCGACCTTTCAGAGGTTAATGGAGAAGGCAGTAGGTGACATGAACTTGCTGCAGGTGTTGGTCTACCTCAACGACTTGATAGTTTTCGGAAGGACTCTTGAGGAGCACGAGGAAAGACTACTCAAGGTGCTGGATCGTCTTGGAGAGGTTGGACTGAAACTGTCTGTTGACAAATGCCAAGTCTGTTTGCCGAGTGTGAAATACCTTGGGCACATAGTGTCCGCTGACGGTGTTGCTCCTGATCCCGACAAAATCGAAGCGGTCACAACCTGGCCTCAACCAACAAACTTGAAGACCTTACAGTC
Source organism: Pollachius pollachius (assembly GCF_949987615.1). NCBI lineage: Eukaryota > Metazoa > Chordata > Actinopteri > Gadiformes > Gadidae > Pollachius > Pollachius pollachius. Next base: position 14,173,855 of record NC_136935.1, read on the forward strand.
CTTTTTAGGATTCTGCGGCTATTATCGAAGATTCATAGCCAATTATGCAGCCATTGTTCGACCCCTGACAGAGCCCGCAAAAGGTTACGCTCCAACCCAAAAGAGCAAGAAAACTGCTCATGACAGGAGTAAGATCTATCTGAAAGAGTCAGAGCCATTCGGGGACAGATGGGATCACTCTTGTACAAATTCATTCCAACAGATCATTCACTGCCTGACGCACGCACCTGTCTTGGCATTTGCAAATCCCCAAAAGCCTTACATCCTGCACGTGGATGCAAGCTTGAAGGGACTTGGTGCAGTACTTTACCAAGAGTACACAGAGGGTGGCCTTTGCAAGTAGAAAACTGAAACCGTCAGAGAGAAACTACCCTGTCCACCAGTTGGTGTTTTTAACTTTAAAATGGGCTGTAGTTGACAAACTTCATGATTATCTGTATGGGGCCAGATTAACAGTACGTACAGATAACAACCCTCTTACGTACGTGCTCTCCACTGCAAAGCTCAACGCAGTAGGGCACAGATGGCTAGCTGCCTTGTCAACGTACGAGATTGATTTACAGTATCGTCCTGGCCGTCACAACATAGATGCTGATCTATTATCAAGATTGGCACCAGACGAAGAGAGCTCAGAAGAATGGGTGACTTTATCACAGACTGGTGTGAGGGCCATATGGCAGCGTGTCTGCACCCCTGAGACTCCTACCCATCCCCTGCGGTGTGTTGATCAGTTGGGAGCATCTCCTCGGTGCATTCCAGATGTTTATGCTCATTCAACCTTCTTGGCCTCAGATACCTTGAAACAGATGTCAAGGCAGGAACTTAAGGGGGCACAGTAAGGGGACTCAGCTATAGAACCCGCCATACAGGCTATCAAAGATGGAAAATGGCCTGTAGAGAAACATGCCAGTCCAGAACTCTCACAGTTAAAGCGAGAGGTGGGGAAGTTGAGCATGAAGGATGGACTGCTGCATCGTTTGAGCAAACGATCTTCTGGGGAAATTGTCAGTCAGTTAGTCCTGCCTAAAGAATATCGAGAGATGGTTCTGAGGTCAATGCACGATGAGCTAGGATACCTGGGGGTTGAGAGAACCGTTGACCAACTGAGGAGCAGATTCTTTTGGCCAAAGATGTCTCTAGAGGTTGAGCAGTACATTAAGAATTGTGGTGAGTGTGTCACCCACAAATCTCTTCCTCAGCGAGCTTCCCCCTTGCACCAGATCGTGAGCAAAGGTCCTATGGACCTGGTGTGCATCGACTTTCTCTCGATGGAACCCGATTCGAAAGGCATCAGCAATGTGTTGGTGGTCACCGACCATTTCACACGCTATGCTCAGGCTTTCCCAACAAGAAACCAGAAAGCTCAAGTTGTAGCAAAGGTCCTAGTTGAAAGGTATTTCCTACATTATGGACTACCAGCGAGGATCCATTCGGATCAAGGAAGAGATTTCGATAGCCGACTGATAAAAGAGCTCCTGACCTTGATGGGGATTCGCAAATCGGGGACGACTCCCTAACATCCTCAGGGAGACCCTCAGCCAGAGAGGTTCAACCGAACCCTATTGTCCATGCTAGGGACTCTGGGCCGGGAGACAAACGCAACTGGAGCCAGCATGTTGGTCATCTGGTCCACACATACAATAGCACAAAGTCTGACGCCACCGGATATTTGCCATATCGGCTGATGTTCGGCAGAGAGGCCAGACTCCCTGCTGACGTGTGTTTTGGAACCTCTCCAGATGGCATTGAGGATGGTTGTCATTACCGCTATGTAGCAAAGCTAAAAGAAGACCTTAAAGAAGCCTTCAAGCTAGCATCTGCGGCTGCAGATAAAAGGCACCAGAGAAACAAGATGGCTTATGACCAAAGAGTCGGAATACAGTCTTTGGAGATTGGCGACAGCGCTGCTCAAGAACTGGGGCCTGAGAGGGAAACACAAGTTAGAAAGCCGATGGAGCCCTGATCCTTATGTGGTGGTGGGGAAGATGCCTAATCTTCCGGTGGTCAAGATAAAACGTGAGAATGGAGGAACTGGCACAGGGACCATTCACAGAGACAATCTCCTTCCCATCGGGCAGTTTGTGAAAATCCCAAACACAGACCCGGTGGTTGATTTACCTGTCAGACCAAAAACCAGAGCTGTGACTAGCCGGAGGAGTGAAATATCCTCACCTGAAACGCAAAAAGTACAAAGGGAGTTGCAGGAAATGTCTGATTCGTCATCTGACCCTGAGTTTTATGCACCTTGCAGAACTTACCCGAGAGAGTTGTTTCACAGAGCTCTAGACAATGGTAGACACAGAGTTGCTGCTCAAGAAGAGAACCATCAGGCAGATGGAAGTGCTGCTGATGCTATATCCTCATCTGATGATGACGCAGAGCCAGAGCGCCATAGCTTGAGAGACCAAGAGTCTGATCGAGAGTTAGCTCCTGGTGACACCAGTGATACTGATTCAGAGTCTGGCCCTGAGCAAGAGACTTTCAATGTGTCCAAAGATGATGGGAGGCTAAGATCCGAGCCTAGGCCAAAGAGAGCAATAAAGCCACCAGTCAGGCTTACATATGATGAGCCGGGTAGATCCAGAGATCAGCCTTTGACCATTGTACACAGAGGTATTGTCATTAAAATTGGACATACTTAAAGCAACATTTGTAACTCTCCATTTCCCTTAGTTTGAGTCTTTTAGTGTTGTATGAGGACATACAGACCTATTAGAAGGCGGAGGGTGTAACCCAGTTGAAATTCGGGTTCTGGTTATTTAAAATAATAAACAATATTATATAAGAGTTTATTATTTTTCATAATGTTTTGTTGACGTTTGTGTAATGGTTGCAAACTTTGTTAATGTTATTTGATGTATTGTAAATGTTGTAGATATCCTTTGCTTAATTTAAGTGTTATATGGCCATCCAACCAGAAGGGGGCGCAATGAGGTGTTTGCGGGTGAATGTGGAGAAGGCGGGAAAGGGGAGGAAAGGGAAGACGTGCTGGAGGTAGGAAAAAAAAAAAAGACGTTGGTGGGACGGAGCAACTGTTTGCGATGGAGTAGTCTTGTTGAAGGCCGATGACATATCAGCAACCCATAAGATTCAAGATTGTGTCTGGTAAATGGAAGTAAAGTTCAACACGAACTTGAAAGCTCCACCGGACCGGTTTACATACGACCCGGTCAGTTAATTGAGAGAAGTAGCTGAACAGTGGCCTGCTAACTAACGCAGCTAGCGACGCTACCGCCACGGGGTTTCCGAGGGACCGCCGTGCGAGATAGAGGGTGTGACCACGCGGGTTGGCTGACAGGGCTCGGGCGAAGGAAATCACGCCACAGTGAGGAGCGCCTGTGTCTTTCCACGGACTACCTCAGGACTTCCACGGACTACCTCAGGACTTCCACGGACTTCCTCAGGACTTTCACGGACTTCCACGGACTTCCTCAGGACTTTCACGGACTTTCCCAGTACTCCCACGGACTTTCCCAGTACTCTCACGGACTTCCACGGACCTTCAAGGACGCCCATCGCGTTTTACCTGGACGTGTGAGTAGCCGACCGAGTTCTCTTGGCTCGGAGGAGCGAAGAGGACTTCATCAACAGGCCTGCAACGGGGTTTTCTTTTGTAAAGGATTGTTTTATTTTGTTTATTTTATGTGCCGGCTTAGTTAGTAATGTTAATTACTTGTAGCCTGTATGGTAATAAGATGTCCGATATGGGATCTGTGACATGCACTTATATTGTTCTCAAATAAGTAAACGTTTTAACTACTTACCCGTTTGTTGGTTGGCTTACTAAATACGTGTAGTCTGGATATTGTGTGTGTTTAGTGGTTAATATTTAATAAGGGTGCTGGTGTTATATGGTTAACATAATATAGGAAATCAAAACTAATAATTTAAGATTGATTGAAGAACCTAGGGCCCTGCCCTCTTTATTATAGGGGTAAAAGGGCTACATCAAGCCATACATTCATTAGCTCTGCCATCCAGGGTGGCCTACATCATTAATCACACATGGTTGATACATTGGTACTGTGATATTTGTACCGAAAAGAAGCAGAGAATATCCAATGCCTAACCAATAAACCCTATTCCTTTCCCCACTGCAATATGCGTGACAACTATTTCAATGGTAACATTCTGAATATATGCTTGCTGATGTCTATGGGGGATAACAAAAATGGAATACATGGAAACAAATTAAACACAGATCCCACATGTCTCCTGTCCCAGTATAGCAACGGCTTCTAATCCTTTCTTCTTCGTTATTCTCATTCTCTCAATGAACCTGTGTGCGTGTGTGTGTGAGAGTGTGTGTGTGTGTGTGTGTCCTAGGGGCCCAGGTGTGCAAGGGGCCCTGGATTGGCCAGACTATTTTAAATTGTTCTTAAAATGAAAAAGAAATTTCACCTCTATTGGCCCATAACAAGAATCCTTAAAAAAGTAAACAACTCATTCTTCAATAGCAGTGTTTTTTTAAATTAAGGCTGTCTCCATGCTTTCATACGTGGCACAAAATTATTATTTTTCTGCGTGATCAGTAAGGGGGCCTCAAACAAGTATTAGCCTAGGGGCCAATGGCCACCATGTGTGCTCCAGTTGATCTACAATGACCGTTTCCAACTTATGTTTAAATAATAATATCATAAAAGTTGATAAAAGACCAACTGATAGGCTGACTAGTCTTTCCTGGCTACCCAGTGTGTGTTTATTTACATGTTTTGGGTATAAAACATAGATCGACTTAGAAACAGCTTATGGACTTGTGTCAACCGATTTCATATTGTGACTTCGTAAATATAAGCGTGTGTAATTCAGTTTTTTGTATTAAAGTAATAGTTTTATTTTAGTCATTTGAACTTGACCTCATTATAGGCTTTTTTTAAAGAGCGTAATTGGAACAATCAGGTTGTCCGCGACAACACCACAACACCCAGCGGAACCTCCGGCAGACCATTATGACATCACAATGCCCGCTCCCCTATATAAGTCAACGCTCCTCAGTCCAGTGCTCAGTGCTGATCAGAGAGTCGAGCGTAAGCATTACCTTGTAATCACTGAGCAAGCACAGCAGCGTTTTACCCAGGTAGCGTTTGTTATTGACTATTGAGCAAGCAAACGATGGGGAGGAGACGTGTGAGGAACCGGAAGAGGAAACCCAAACCACAGGACCTCATCCAACAGGAGAGTCTCCACCAGGAGAGCCTCCACCAGGAGGGTCTCCACCAGGAGGGACTCCACCAAGAGACTCTCCACCAGGAGGGTCTCCACCAGGAGGGTCTCCACCAGGAGAGTCTCCACCAAGAGACTCTCCACCAGGAGGGTCTCCACCAAGAGACTCTCCACCAGGAGGGTCTCCACCAGGAGGGTCTCCACCAAGAGACTCTCCACCAAGAGACTCTCCACCAGGAGGGTCTCCACCAGGAGAATCTCCACCAAGAGACTCTCCACCAGGAGGGTCTCCAACAGGAGGGTCTCCACCAAGAGACTCTCCACCAAGAGACTCTCCACCAGGAGGGTCTCCACCAGGACAGTCTCCACCAGGAGGGTCTCCACCAGGAGACTCTCCACCAAGAGACTCTCCACCAGGAGGGTCTCCACCAGGACAGTCTCCACCAGGAGGGTCTCCACCAGGAGAGTCTCCACCAAGAGACTCTCCACCAGGAGGGTCTCCACCAGGAGAGTCTCCACCAAGAGACTCTCCACCAGGAGGGTCTCCAACAGGAGGGTCTCCACCAAGAGATTCTCCACCAAGAGACTCTCCACCAGGAGGGTCTCCACCAGGAGAGTCTCCACCAAGAGACTCTCCACCAGGAGGGTATCCAACAGGAGGGTCTCCACCAGGAGAGTCTCCACCAAGAGACTCTCCACCAGGAGGGTCTCCAACAGGAGGGTCTCCACCAAGAGACTCTCCACCAGGAGGGTCTCCACCAGGAGATACTCCACCAGGAGGGTCTCCACCAGGAGTGTCTCCAACAGGAGGGTCTTCACCAGGAGGGTCTCCAACAGGAGGGTCTTCACCAGGAGGGTCTCCACCAGGAGAGACTCCAACATATGGTAATCATCGTTTACCTAAGCAGACCTTTCATCAGCAGACACCTGGTCACAGACAGCGGTGAGGGACTCCAACCAGAGGGACCCCAACCAGAGGGACTCCTACAACAGGAGGGACTCCACCAGGAGGGTCTCCAGCAGGAGGGACTCTACCAGGGCGGTCTCCAACCAGAGGGACCCCAACCAGAGGGACTCCTACAACAGGAGGGACTCCACCAGGGGGGTCTCCAGCAGGAGGGACTCTACCAGGGGGGTCCCCAACCAGAGGGACCCCAACCAGAGGGACTCCTACAACAGGAGGGACTCTACCAGGGGGGTCTCCAACCGGAGGGACCACAACCAGAGGGACTACAACAGGAGGGACCTCCACAGGAGGGTCTCCAACAGAGGGGTGTCCAAAAGGAGGGACTCCAAGTGGAAGATCTCAAACTAGAGGTTCTCCGCCAGGAGGGTCTCCACCAGGAGGGACCTCACCAGGAGGGTCTCCACCAGGAGGGACCTCACCAGATGGGTCTCCACCAGGAGGGTCTCCACCAGGAGAGTCTCCACCAGGAGGGCCTCCACCAGGAGGGACCTCACCAGGAGGGTCTCCACCAGGAGAGTCTCCACCAGGAGGGTCTCCACAATGAGGGTGTCTACCATGAGGGCGTCCACCAGGAGGGACCTCACCAGGAGAGTCTCCACCAGGAGGGTCTCCACCAGGAGGGACCTCACCAGGAGGCTCTCCACCAGGAGGGTCTCCACCAGGAGGGTCTCCACCAGGAGGGTCTCCACCAGGAGGGACCTCACCAGGAGGGTCTCCACCAGGAGGGTCTCCACCAGGAGGGCCTCCATCAGGAGGGGCTCCACCAGGAGGGACCTCACCAGGAGGGTCTCCACCAGGAGAGTCTCCACCAGGAGGGCCTCCACCAGGAAGGACCTCACCAGGAGGGACCTCACCAGGAGAGTCTCCACCAAGAGGGTCTCCACCAGGAGGGACCTCACCAGGAGGGTCTCCAAGCAGAAGCCAGGCTACCTCCGAGACCGGACGGGACATCAAAGAAGAGCCTCAAACAAATGGTAATCATGGTTTACCTAAGCGGCCCTTTGATTAGCAGAAACCTGGTCACGGACAGCGGTGAGAGACTCTACCAGGAGGGTCTCCAACCAGAGGGTCTCCTACCAGAGGGACTCCAACCAGAGGGTCTCCAACCAGAGGGTCTCCACCAGGAGGGTCTCCAACCAGAGGGTCTCCAACCAGAGGGTCTCCACCAGGAGGGTCTCCAACCAGAGGGTCTCCAACCAGAGGGACTCCAACAGGAGGAACCCCCACATGAGGGAACCCCGCAGGAGGGTCTCCACCAGGAGGGTATAGAGCAGGAGGGACTGCTACAGGAGGGACTACTACAGGAGGGACTCCACCAGGAGGGCCTCCACCAGGAGGGTCTCCACCAGGAGGGACTTCAACAAGAGGATGGTCTCCAACAGGAGGGACCTCACCAGGAGGGTCTCCACCAGGAGGGTCTCGACCAGGAGGGTCTTCAACAAGAGGATGGTCTCCAACAGGAGGGACCTCACCAGGAGGGTCTCCACCAGGAGGGTCTTCAACAAGAGGATGGTCTCCAACAGGAGGGCGAGGTGAGGAGGGAGAGGACACGTGTACGATCCGCACACACAAACTTTAAGTGTGCAGATGTACACTTTTCAAGATGTGCGCACACACACGATTGACCACATTTACTATCAGTAAAAAACATATAAATATCGTCATGTACATTTTCTTAAATGTTTCTCAATCATACAGCCGCGCCCACACACACTGACACACAAACACACTCACACACACGTATGCACGTGTGGGTTGATACGGGTGCATCCCTAATCTTCAGTGTGGTATTCTGTTTTAACATACGCTGTGATGTGTCCTAGATGGTGAGGACACCGGGGGTCTTGGAGGCTGAGGGGGATGCGTTCGAGCTGGAGATGCCAACTGACCTTGGCAACGACCACGTTGTCGTCCGTCATTATCCCATTGACGCCGTGATCTTGATCCTCAACCAGGATCAACCGGCAGCCACCGCCATGCCAGGTGTAGTAGAGATCGAGGAGGAACCTTTTGTCGTTATGGGCTGTACAGAACCTGTGGCCCCCCCGAACAACACTGAAATCTCGGTCATACCCGACGAAGAAGGGGAGGAACCTGTACAGGAGCCCAAAGGAAAGAGCCTCTGGTGGAGATTCCTCAATTGGCTCAGTGTGGTGAAGGAGAAGGAGCCCAACCATCAGATGAACGCCATGACCTACCTGAAGGAGGACAAGGAGGAACACCTCATCTCCAGCAGTGAGTCCTTTTGAATAACCTTGGCTAATTGTGCAATCCAACTCATTTCATGACGCCACTCAGGATGTTGTGGTGTGTGGCACATGCTCTTGCATTCTTTTAAATCTTCTTACGTGTCCATGTTGTTCCACAGAAGCTTCTAAACGTCAGGCAGCTTTGCTCAGTCCAAAGCTCTCCATGGCTGAAGGAGAGCAGATGAGGATGAAGATCTGCAGGGCTGAGCGCCGGGAGCAGAAGGAGGCTCAGAGGCTGAAGGAGGCTCAGAGGCTGAAGGAGGCTCAGAGGCTGAAGGAGGAGCAGCGCTACGAGCAGTGGGCAGCTGAAATGGGCCTTAGCGATGCAGGAGAGGGGCCAGCAGACGGGCCTAAGAAAAGGATGACCAGATTGCAGAAGGTGTCTTTGCGGTGAGTTACTGTCTATTTCCTAATATGAGAAGATATGAGGCTTCAGCGTGAACACAAATCTGATTTCTTTCCACCTTGTTTCACTTGCATTTCCAGATTGGTCTCCCTGTGCCAATAAGCCGATCCCCTCCATCCGGCCAACCCCGGTGCGGGTCACCTGTACATATATACATAGAAGCATAATAAAACTCAAAGAAACACAAAAGAATACAAAAGAACACAAGAAAATACAAAACCGGAAAGGACAACAGGCCAAGCAAAAGAGCATCTCAAGCTGGAAGAACCAACAGTATGTTTCCACTGCCTGTCGTGCTGTGTATTACACTTTTGTATTCGACTGTACTGTTTTTATTCGATGACAATAATATCCAATAAAAATTTCTTTGAGAAAGCTTGTCATCTTGTGTCAGTTTTTAGATGTATTCAAATATCTTTTGCTTAATGGCAGACACACTCTCTTTGACACACACGTGTGCGAGCGTGCACAAACATACACACAAAAGCAGGAAGGAATATGCATTTGGGCCCAACTCCAGATACTTCCAAACACACACACACACACTCCCTGTCTCCATAAGTTTGTTTATTATATGATCTTATTTTCAGTTATTCAAAATGTTTATCGTGCTGTGGGGAGATAGTGTCAATTGGCAACATTAATACAGCCTCAGTGATCCCATGAAGACAGGGCCCTTCAGTGAAACCCAAACTGCTGGCTGTTCTCTCAAACCAGTGCTTCATCCATCAGAAGATCAAAGAGATCCATTATCATCATAATAATCATAATACAACAATAACATCAATTTGAAACTTGTGACTTTGACAGACAAAAAAAAGATGCTGAAGTAAGGAACAAACAGATTGAACAGGACAAACAGTATAGATTATTAAGTGGCCCTGTGCCAGTACTTCGCAGTATTTCAACACAATGTAAAAAATAAATAAAACAAGTGGCCCAGTGATCACGGACATATACACACTATACACACACATAGACACACGCACACACACAAACTAACCCACACAGTAGTCTATCACTGTTTCCTGGATGAGACACGTTAATCTTGTTAGCATATGCACACATCTCCCACTTTATTTGTGCTCTAATCTCTAAATACAAGAATGGATCCACTTTACACAAATAGCAAATAGTAGCCCCTAATTAGCATTACACAGTGAAAACATTACTCCTGGAGGCAATAATTGCCAAATATTCCCTCCGCAGTATGCACGCTAACTAGGTTCAGATTTGAACCCCTGGCATGTGTGCAAGTGAGTGTTAGGACTAGACCTGCACATTGGGGCCTTGACCTGAATTTCTAGTAAGCTTAACCAGAGAGGTGAGTGTAAACCTGCGCTGCAAACCTTATGAGTGTCTGAATGTCAAACCCGAATGGCTGCAGTAATTTTGCTGAGAGCTTGAAAGCTCTTCACTTTGAATTCAGTCCAAGAGTTGGAAGGACAGGTGCTTTTCTGTGTGGGCCATGTAGCCGGCAGGTAACCACTGTTATGAAACGATATGAAAGTAAAAAATCACTGAACTATCTACTAAACCAGGGGTTGGCAACCCTAGGCACGTGTGCCACCACTGGCACGGGGCAGCATAATCATTGGCACACTTAAAAAAAAAACTAAAAAAAACGTATTTTTAATTTTTATTTTATTATTCTTAAAAAAAATCACAGCACAATGCGGCAGTATAATCATTACTACCGATTTTTTTTGCACTTTATTCTGTTTCAGGCATTTCTTCCCAGTGCAAATATGTTTAAATTAGTTACAGAAACCAGTGTTCTGAAATGGGATCAATTAATAGTTTTTAAACCTATTTTGCGAGTAATAGAGAAGAAAATATTTAAAATATTGTTGCAAGTGGCTTTTATGCATCGCCTTCACATGGTTTTGCAAAGTTGTACATGTCTTAAAGATATTGATGTGAATGGTTCCAACATTCTCATATATTCTCGTTTTTTGGATTTATCACAGTGCAAATATGTTTTTGAATGAGTTTCTGAAAATGGTGTTTTAAGATGGGACATATGTAATTATAATTTGTAAGCCCATGTTGCAAATATAACAACCAAAAAAACATTTAAAATGTTGATGCATGACTGTGGACTATATGGAAATAGTTCAATTCCAGGTCTTCTGGAAATGTTTTTGGTCGCTGTGTCATAATTCATCTTAATTTTTTATATATTGTTGCTTAAGGCACACTCATTAACGAGAAAATGTAAAACTGGCACTGCAAGTTGAAAAGGTTGCTGACCCCTGTACTAAACAGATGGGGGCAGGGCCTCTGCAATCATTATTTGGTTAAAACTTATGCTGCAAGAGTTCCCAATCGTTTGTGAATATTGATCAATACTAAATTAATTGAACATATTTTGTCTTCCAGATAGGCTAATGCAACAGTATGCTACCCTATCCCAGTATGCTAGTCTATTGCATTCTTTGCATCTCGTTTGGGTGAGTCGTTAGCATTGCTGACACTCTGTGAAGGACGTTTAGGTGATTCATGTGTTGTGGTGTCAGGTGCAAAGTTACCTTTGCTCTCCTACAAGTGCTCCCATGCGGCGGGCAATGATCTGGATTAGAACGAATATTAGATGTGTTATTAATAAGAACAGTATTATATAATATTGAAATATATTTCAATTTTTAAAGAAAAAGATTGTGCGGCTACACATATGATTTTCTATTTGAACAATGTATACTAATAATAGCCAGAAATAACATATATGCTTGTCTATAATCCAGGGGAAAGGGTTTGAATGTGTTGACTAGAAACATTTTAGTGTCACCAATAAATCTGGTTGTGTTATAGCCTGTAAATGGATCATTGGAACTAAATTTATGACTGAGATTACCAATATGACCAATATGTTGTGAAGTATTTCTTTATAACACATTGAAGATAATACGGAAGTGTCAGACGTACAAATCTGGTACCAAAGTTGAACCTTTCTGCCTGCCGTAGTTTGCTGCCCGTTGCTAAGTAACGCTAACCATGACAAACTTGAGGTCTGTTTAATAGCTATGTGAATGTGCCCGATGTCTAAACGTGTTTGAGGATATATTCCAAGACCAGTCAACATTGTGCGGGTAGTCAAAAGTTCGCTATGTCAAGAAAAGTAGCTTAATAACCCTACCTGAATAAGAGTCGTTCAAATACAGGTAGAAACACCTTTAAACAGCAAGAACGAACTATTATCAAACTTTCCACGGCACAGGACATGGATCTGGATATTAGAAAGTATCTGAACAGGGCGAGGGAACACAAAGGTATGTCAATTTCACGTTTTGATGAACATGTAGTGTAGTTTAAAACACGTCGATACTGGTTTAAAAGCTGTTTTTGAAAGCATGACCAGACGTAGACGGCAGTGTTATGTGTTGGTAGATGTTGAGGCGGTGCGGCTAGCATACCAGCTGATCACGGACGCGCTCCCAGATGGAGGAAGCGCGCGCCGGCCCTGCTGCGCCGCGGAGCTGCTCGTGCTGTGTGCAGAGGAGGCTCTACAGGTGAGCCGGCGGACTCACGGAGATAACCGTGTAAACCGTATCATCACCTTGGGTTTTATCACGGCGTTGAATCAGCCGAACAAAGTTAACTTGGTGAACTGAACTTCATTGCTAGACCATGAACGTGAACTGTATACCAATGATTAGAGAAAGAGAGTGATGGCATTCAAGGCATAACAACCTCGATTTGGTAGGTTGTTATCCCTTTAATGAGTGATGTGATTCAGTGAATGTGTTACTATTGCTATCATAGCCTACATATAACGAGTAACACATTCACTGAATAACGTGGAGAATCACAATTAGACTACTAGATATTTAATCAATTGATCCCAGCGACACAGTTATATCATAGATGAGGTAGTGAAAAGCTGCCAGTGAAGGGATTTGAGGAATGCTGTGGTCTGGTGTGATATTTTAAAGGGGACATATTATACCACCAGGTGTGAATGTGATTAGCCGCGTTCACACCAAAAGACACATTTGTCGCCCGTTCGCGTTGTCGCCCAAGTTTTGTCACGCGACAAATCATAATCTGTCGCTGTGCAAGTTTTGTGCAAGTTTTGCAGTTTCGAAAATCTGCCCTATATGACATCACTAGTGGGCGTGTCCACCTAGATCTATGCTGGATAGATCAGTCTACCAGCCTACCCAGTGGACTGAAGTAAACCTTGCTCATCTTTGCAGCACAGATCTAGGTGGACACTGACTGTACGGCCTCTGTATGAGACTATTTAGATTTTAGACCGCTCTTGCCACAATTCGGGCCAATTAGGGAATCTTTTGGGTTTGGAGTATCCCTCTTGCTTGTCAATCACAGGTGTGTGAATGCAACACTTCTAAATTATTGAGAAACATATTGACTTTTGCTCTTTTCTGCCCCCTCTCTCTTTACGACTCTCAAATCGTACTAACATCAGCTTTTAGCAATATAATTATGATCACTATTATCATTTACTGACACAATTTCTTCGACATGATATAGTTTTGAGACACATTGAAAGAGTTGTTTCCTTGTTGATTAAAAGCATAGAGAGAAGAAACCACGGCAAATAACAAGGTACACAAAGAAAGATGAAAACAGACACACACCATGTCTTTCCCAAACATTTGTATAATGTGTTTTGCCTCATGGCAAACTAGGACTACAAAGAGTTGAAGGTGGAGAGTTGAAATTTAGATTTTGTCACATGTGCTATGGCTTTTCAGTTGGGTTGCTTGGAGATAAGTGTGGCGTGTCTAAAGTCGTACTTTGAAGGGAACCCGGCGACTAATCAGTTCCTGTGTCGAGCCTACCTCTGCAAGGGCCAGCTGAGGTCTTCAGCAACCAGCGGGAATGCGGTAAAGACAGCAAATTGATCTCAAGAGCTCACAACACTTTCAAGTGTGTGTGTGTGTGTGTGCGTGTGTGTGTGTGTGTGTGTGTGCGTGTGTGTTTGTGTGTGTGAGTGTGTGTGTGTGTGTGTGTGTGTGTGTGTGCGCTTGAGCGAAAGAGTGTGTACTCAGTCCGTCACAACAAACAAATACACCAAAAAAACGGCTGTAGAGATATATCTATTTCACACCTGTTATAGATAGACTCACCCAGCTTCATAGACAACCACTAGCTATTTGACATTTGCCAATAATGACTGGGTAACGGCACCCTCGTCCACCATCATTAGCTGTAGGCATAATACACTTGATCACTCATGAAATAGTAGCCTGGATTGATTTCCATGTTGGCCTTCATCATCTTCCCCACTGTCTCCTTTAACATTCCTTTACTTTCAGGACGACTTTGAAAGTGCGCTGCTGTATTTTCAGAAGGCCATTGAGATTTCGAAGAACAATCCGAGGTATGAAATCAGTCTTAAGTTTGCCCCCGTGATCCCACCCGCTTTCAGTTTGCTTTTCTTAAAGTGGCGTGGAATGGGAATCATTTATGATTATGTATATCCTCATTGATATTGTCTGGCAGTAGGCACAATAGTACCAATGCCAGCCTGTAACCAGCCAATATAAAAGGGAAATATTAAGGCTTAGGAGGCGCTGCATCATGGCACTCAGTAGGAGCTTATGCCGGGTTGTATCCCAAAAATACTCATGATCTTCTTCTAAAAATGTGGTGTATGGCAACGACACTGGAGGCGTAATTCATATTGGATCGGCCCACTCACCTAGTCCACCCCAAGCACCCCTCGCAATTCCCTCGCGTTGTTCCCCCCACACTGATTATGCCCCCTGAGTGTTAGACTGCACAAAGGAGTCTCATTGGGGGGAAAAGGGTATGGCATGTAGATGATAAACAAAGGATCAGAAAGGCTGTCTCTTTCTCTTCGGCGGCTTACGCTCTTAAGAAGACGCGTCTGGAGACTTGGCTCTCCCTGTGTCGCTTATGATCTCATAAGCGCTCCATCAAGGAGCACAAATCAATGGTCCCAGTAAACACCAAAGACTTAGCCCATCGAGTAGCGCCAAGCTCAGACAAGTACACGGTCTCTGGTTAATAAAAGCAGCACTGCGCTGTAATACCACCCCCCCCCCTCCGATTCCTAAACACTTTTTCTCGTACAGAAATGCATCCTATTCCCCTGTGATGCACTATTAATATGTTCTCATTAAACGCACACTCATTAGCAAGTCATAGGTTTCCATGGATCCATATTTTGGCGTGAATTCCCTCCCCACTCGACAGAGGGCCTTAATCTAGACGTTGTGCGAGACGGAAGATATACGAACATGCCGTGTGAATTATTCATGTCTCTTTTCGTCCTCTTTCTGCTCTCGCTGTTGGGGCCCCCTGGTGGCCCCTCATTGTCTTTAATTAATCCTCTGACAGATTTTTTTTGTGACCAGATACCACTTCCTGGTGTTCAACACTTCGCTGCGCTTCCTCCAGGCCATGCGTCCGCTGCTGCGGCCGGGTCTGCGGGGCCGCCTAGCGCCCTCGCTGGCGCTGTTGGTCTCAGCGTTGGAAGAGGCAGCGGAGCCCGACCACAGCTGGAGGGCCGAGCTCATGATGCAAGCACACACACACACACACACACACACACACACACACACACACACACACACACACACACACACACACACACACACACACACACACACACACGCGTTTGCACAGGCACACACACACACGAGTACACTACAAACACAAATGCATGCAAACGTGCGCACACAAACACATGCAGACACACACACGTGCACATGCACACACCAACACAGATACACACACACACACACATCAGACTCTATCTCTATCGCGCTGTCATCCCCGTCTCCACCTTAAGCCAAAAGATTTAAGGGGATGACTGCAATCGAAACTGTCCCCCTCCACACCAACGAAATACAATGCCTCAAAAACCAACACAGCACCCATCCCAACCCAGTCGCCTCAATGCTCTTTCACCCTACCCTGTCCTCTCCCTCCAACCACCCATAATGTAATTCTTCTTCAAGCATTGACATTTACATATGACCTCATGCCGCTAGGTCTCTGTCCACAGACATCTGGTGGAGTGCCTTGTGGATGCTGGGAGGAGGGAGGATGCTTGCAGATATTCCACCGTTACATCAGAATTTGTCGCGTCACACGCCCCTCATCTGTATCCAAAAGTCCTCACCCTCATGGTAACATAAAGCCTTGAACCATGTGACTGTAGTGAGTGACATTGGCGGTGTGCTAATGCTTTTCTGCTCTCCATAGGTTCGGTACCAGCTGCTGGGGGACAGTAGCCCAGATATGACCACACACGCTCCCAGTGGGGCAGTTCTTCAGAAAATACTCAAGCTTAAAAAGTAAGTTATTTTTAATGTGACGTTTAAAAAAGAAAACAATATCTATTTAAACTCATTTTAGATGCATTTCTATTGCTTACAAAAAGATGAAAGATGCTTTAAAATGTTTGAAGGATTGTGAGAACCTCTTACGTAGACCTCTTCCACCCAGCATTCCAAAACAAGCCGTACTTCAATCAATATCTTGTTTCCCAAAGCAGTCTTCGGATGGGGGGGAGAAGAGCTTGATCAGCTTTCGTTAATGTTTGCTCTTTCAGCAAGTGCTTCAACTGTTTTGAGGGTTTTAAAATACAGTTTTGAAAAGTTAGACAAATAAAGTTGGCTTTCATTCCAAACGCAACGCGGTCATTGCTGATGATTGATAGCGATTATTGTGATGTGATTACTGTGATGGCATTGGAGCACTTTCTCCAATGCCATCACAGTTTATTTTTACCAAGTGCATTTGTACTTTCATGCCTATACTGAACCTGTTTGATCCGGCTTAATCTCAGACTCTCCACCCTGAGTCATGGTAGGTCCTCTATTACAGAGAGTAGTAGTACCAACACACAGTTATACACATTACCACACTGCTCGTGTGTAAGGCTCATCACTCCCTGCTTCTCTTGATCCTAAAGCTTATATTATTGTGTCCTCACTGGACTTTGGGGGACACCATTCTGAAACCCACTAGCTAGACCCAGATCACTGGGTCAACGACCTACTGGCGCCTGGCCCAGCAACAAGCTGGGGGGTCAGGAAGTCATTCCGTCCCGGGCGGGTTAGCTGGTCGGGGGCATTAGCTTGCAGTCTCGGCAGATGGTCGGATGACCCACAATGCGATCATGTACCCGATGTGTCACAGCTAATTATGGCGCAGTAGCTCTGCTATAGGCCGCAGCAGCAAAGGCAGGGTGATTCACCCCGAGCCCCCAGCTGTGTTGTCCTTATCTTTATAAGTTGTACCAACCCGGGTCCGTCCAATGTTTGCTGTGTGTGCGTGTGCACAGAGCAAGGGCGGGCAATAGGGTTGTTAGGATGGATGGGTGGAGGGAGGAATGGAGAGTGGATCTATGCACGGTTCCTGATGGATCTTCTCTAACTCGCTTTCATTTTTACACACACACACACACACACACACACACACACACACACACACACACACACACACACACACACACACACAAACACAGACACACTTTTCACTTCTTCATCGTCATCAGCAGGGTGGAGGGAGGAGAGAGAGAGTCGTGTCTTCTCAGCCAGGAGGATGTTGTGGAACTCAAAGAGGTTTTCAGTCTGCTGGCTGAACACGCAGTAGGACCCCATGCTGTGATGCCGGGGGAGACTCCAACTAACAGAAGCCAGACCTCTGCACCCATCCCCCCTGCTGAGAGGTGGGTGCCCCCCCCGCCCCTTGCTGCCCAGCAATCCCTGATCCATAAAAAGCAAAGGCACCATTCTATGTTGCTTCTCAAACTTCTCAATAAATAAACCCCCACAAAGATTTTATGCATATTCTGTGCCAGAGCACATACCCAATAGAATGGAGACCATCCTGGTGGATGTGGGCCGGAGTAGTTGCCTTGACAGACAAACTGCTTCAGCCAATCAGCGATGCAGGATGTGATGTCATGTGATAAGGATGGTCTCCAGGCTAATGCCAGCTTCAGAATTATATTCCAGAGAATAATACCATGAATAATTTCTGATCATTGCCCCTAGGGCAACGATTTCATCCATAGTAAACATATGACTCACACGAAAACCCTTTTAAACAAGTATTTCTGTCTGCACTGCAGGCTCTGAGAGACTTGAGGATCCCATAGTCTATGTTGCATGACCCGTGCAAGAATAATTGCTGTGGGCCTAATTTTTATTTAAGTTTACACGTCATGCATTTTAATAACGTTGTTGCCAACAAACTAGAGATACAGGGGTAAATAATGTAATAGGTTTATACTGAAGCGTAATCCAGGATCAGTAGGTGAAATAATGTCTTCTGTGTTTGTAATGATTTAAAGTATGCATCTGTGTTTTTATGTTTTAATTAATATTGTCAGTGACAATGCTTGGATGTAAGAAACATGTCAGACATGTCGGACAATAAAGCATTATCCTATCGTATCGTGACGGTGAATACTATAAATACTCTGCCGGAATCTCAGACAGTTTGAATCTGTGCTCTGCAGAGTTGTGTTGCTGCTGGAGCTGGCTCTGCTGGGCCTGCAGTGGAAGCAACAGGAGGTGGTCGCCGGCTGCTTAAAGGAGCTGAGATCAGCCAAAGAAACAGTGAGATATCCAGGAATAAAATATGCACACCAGCACCGCACTTCTCCGCACGCCAATTGGCATGGCCCTGCGTGATAAAGAATTACATGCATGCGATCTGAAGAGCTTGTGCTCAGTGGGGCACATGCTGGGAAACCGCCGGGTGCATATTCGTTGAAGATGATGCATTAGCTGAATTAATTAAGGGATTCGTCTATGATTTGCCCGCAGTGATGAGCTCCTATAGAATTTCACAGCTATACTTAAGATAAAAAGCATCCATGACTTACCTGAAAATCATTCTAAACTCTTTTGGTAATGCATCATCAGCGCCCGTGTGTAACGCTGATACGAGTATTACCTTGATGCATGTACCATGACCCAGGGCTGAGATCATGTCTGTGCTTCTCAACGCTAGACGGCCAGCCAACACGTCATGCTGGAGTGCTTCCAGTGTGAACTCAACGTTCTGAGGAAGCAAGAGAAGATGAGCGTCTATTCCAAAGCCGGCATCGAGGTGCTTTATCACACACCACCAGAATCTCATCCATGACCCCCATTATGTTACACAGTCCCTATCTCTAACCACACCCCACCCCAATCTACATTCAGCTTCCTGTCACGGTTTACTGCGGGATAGCTTATCTGGTTCTGCCCCGTCTTTGTCCTTACAGGCGCGACTAAAGGAGATAGGGAAGCTGGATCGGTTGCTGAGGTGCGTGGCGGCGGCGGCGGGCGAGGCAGACCCCAGAGCGGTGCAGGCGGTGTGTGCCACCCAGTGGAGCGTCTGCCTGCCCCTGCTGCAGCGCAACCTCAGGAAACGCGTCCGGGCGGAGCTGCAGAGGGTGGCCCAGGCCCTGGAGGACATCCACAGGTGCCCCAAATGCCCCGCAGGGTTTTGAGTTTGTGGTGTGAAAAAGCAGGAGCAGGAGGTTTGTTTAGAAAGAGAAAGTATGGGGAAATTAAAGGTGACATTTTATACCACCAGGTGTGATTGTGATTAGCCTCTAATACCGTTTTGAAAATAGGCCTCTTCTGATTTCACGAGAGGGCGTTTCCACCTAGATGTATGACGGATAGATGAGCAACGTTTGCTGCACTTCACTGGGTAGGCTGGTAGACTGATCTACCCAGCACACATATAGGTTTACCTGCCCACTTGTGATATAAGAAGAGGCTGATTTTCAAAATGTCTCGTAACGACTAATCACAGTTACACCTGGTGTTATAATACGTCACTTTTAATGCACAACAGTATAAATAATTTTAGGTCAGAAAGGTTAATGGGGAAACAGATGACTTGCCACTAACATATGAGGTAGCGGGTACATGCGATCACTGCGTCACCGTGACAGCAAATAGCAGCTCTCTGGCGGTGTCTCCACGCTTGTCATTTTAACTGCTTTGCTAATGAGGAGATTGTTATCAGCTGGCCCAAGAGGCTCTGCGTGTGTAATTAGACCAGCTGTGCATGATTAGGGTTTGGCACTCTGGCACCACTGGCACTCCTGTGTAGACCCTATTAGGATCTCACAAACCTGCCTGACTGATATCAGTACAGAACTGAAAGTATTTTTTCGGTTGTGTTGAATGCTGTCCCTTACAAATGACACGTCTTCATCTTCTCTTCTTTCTCACAATGGCATTTCCAAAGTGGACCCCCCGATTTGAGGGTTCATTGTTTTTTGTTGCCGTCCCATCAAAAGCTTTGTGTGTGTGTGTGTGTGTGTGTGTGTGTGTGTGTGTGTGTGTGTGTGTGTGTGTGTGTGTGTGTGTGTGTGTGTGTTTGTATGTGTGGTGTTGGGGGGCCCATGTTACCATGTTGCCCACAGAGGAGGCTTTTGTCAGAATTTGTCTTAAAATTGCCATTGAAAAATGTAGATCACAAGCAGTCTTGATCATCACAGCAACAGCAGGCAATCTGCAGCCAGATGGTAATCTCTGACTCGATAGTCCATCATTTAACAGAAATTAAGATCATCACAACAAAGATCCCTAGAGTTGTTCTAAATGGTTGCTTCTAAAACTCATTACAGCTTTTTTGATTAAATAATTCCTCACTGTATTTATTATCCATCTTCCAGCGATTGGCCTGATTTAAGTTTTTCCACTGTTGATGTGCGTGAGGGTGGTCTCAAGCCTCCACTCACTTCTTCTAACAAGCTCCTGTAGCGATTACCTGAATTCTCATTGACTTGAACACATTAGCCTCAACCGAGAGGCTAATGTGCTAATGTGAGAAAAGGAAATTGGCAACATTCCCTCAATTCTTCAACCCACTTTCCTGTCTTTCTTCATTTTCCTGTCCTTAAAAAAAGAGCCCATCAAATATATTAAAACAAAAAAGGAAAGACAGTGAATTAAAGTCTTCCATTAAGGAAAAATAGTGTAAACGCTCTGTTCACTACAGAGTTTGCTACATGTATCTCAAACTGTGAAATCTCCAGTTATTTTGCCACTTGGGTAAAGTTGGTTTGACCAAAATACAAATGCAATGTTTTCTACATTTTACCTGTTGAATCCCAGCTACTTACAACATGGAATACAATTCAATTGCATTGATTTACAATTTGGTAAACTACCTATTGCTCACTATGATAGCCTGGGAACAGTTATCTGTAACGGTGATGAGTGTTGGTCATATAACTCAGGCTTCTACTCAACGTCATCATAATTCTTACATCATAACTGAGCGTTTTTCAGACTAGAGACCAAGACCAGACCAAAACCAGACCAGACCAAAACCTCCTTGGGTGGGGGGTGGATATCCCTGCGTGGGCACCGCCTTGTAACCCGATTTAACATATAACCTGCCTCCCTGCCCCAGCATGCTGCTGGAGACCCGCTGTGAGGTCCACCAGGAGCTAGCCTTCCTGGAGGAGGAGGAGGGCTGTCTGGAGGCCTCCCTGGGGCACCTGGAGAGAGCCGTGCTGCTGGCCGACGGGCCGCGCAGGGAGCGCCTGTTGACCACGGTCCACCGGCTGCGCCTCAGAGCCACCCTGTACAGCGCCCCCAGCAGGCCGGAGGACAGGGCCGCCATGCTGCTCCAACAGGTTCCTTTGTCCAGTTTTATTCTTTCCAATGATTAACCAAGATGAGTTTCTTGGTTTGGTACTTTTCCCGTGTGTGGTACCTTGATGGTGGATCCATGGTTCTACCCCGAGCCAAACCAGCTGGAGAATAACTAACCCGTGTTCGGAAAACCAATCAGAACCTGACTGAACAGAACTGACTGACTAACCTCTTTATTCTGTCTAGTTGGAGCACTTTTTGGAAGTTATGGTGTTTTTTCTTTTCACCGTGTTAATGTTTCCTATGATGTTCCGTGTCAGCAGCCAATCTACTGGAAATGTGCCCATGACACGTTTCATGGACATGGCATTGCCTTTAGGCCGTGCTTAATACATTAGTTCCATGGAGATATCCAGACAAACCCTCCATAATCAGTGTATTATGTCTTCATGTAACAAGAACAAGAACATACGGCTCAAACGTATGTTCTCATTAACAAACCGTGGCTGCTTGTCTCTGGGATGGGTTGTTGGGGAAGCAGGGGTCAAAGGTTGCACCGTCTGAACCACCGGGTGGTACAGCCTGAACCACCGGGTGGTTCAGGCTGTACTAGAAGAATTGAATAATATCTCTCTCTCTTGCTCTTTTCCATCTCTTTTTGCAGGCAAAGGACAAGTCCCCAAAGGACAGCACTGATATTCGTTCCACACTGGTCCAAGCTGGTCTCCTCCTGGCCCCTGATGCTTTCCAGATAGTGCTGGATGCGGACTGCACGCCTGAGAGTACGACTTCCACTCTACTTCCTATTCTTTCTGACCAAACACCTCCCGAACACGTCGTTTTGTTCTTAACAAATAGACCTTGATGTCCCCGGCCGGGTCACGGGGAAGTCTGGATTGAAATGGAAGGGACGTGGGTCTCAGATATCTTTTATGGTTAACATACGACACTTGGGTGGGGTTGGGTAGGCTGGGGTGGAGGCCAGGGTGTATATTTTAATAACAACACCAACGGTAGAGGACAGGGCAGCCTTCTGGCGACGCGGGGGGGGGGGGGGTAGTTGGCTTTTTTGGTAGTGGCTCCTGTCTTTGATGTGCGTGAGCCCCTCCAGTGCTCTCTGCTGCTCCGGATTAAATGAGCGTTCAGCGCTAGCGGCCCGCCGACGCATTCGCCTGCTTATGCAGGACGAGGGGTTCATGAGGACAATGCCATAACTCACCAGGGACCGGGGCAAAAAATCCATTTAGGTTCCTTCGCGGCAGGGGCAAAACACATGCATGCCCGGCTTTGCCCATGTACCTTTGTCAACGGGGAGTGAATGTTTCCGAGGGGGAAATGTATTCCTTTCTCTGCTCTCAAAAGGACCATGGTGATTGGTGAAGAGCCCTTCTCATCATCTCATGATCTCAGAGAGGACATGTCCTGCTCCCTCTGGAGCAGCGATTGGCAGCTGTTCAGCAATAAGGAACATGGCATATGTACGTTATATCCTGTGCCGCCATTGTTTATATAACCAGATTAGGTGGCTTTGCATTCATGCATTAAAAGGGTTGGAACAAATTTTTGTGTCACTGGAAAATACCTTTTTTTTATGTTCAATGCCTCTGGTTGGCATAATAGGGGTGGTTGCATAAGCATCCCTGACCCAAATGGATACCCCTTCCCAGGGTTCCTGTGCACATGAGTGGACATTCCTACCATGTTGCATACATTATAGAGGCGTACTCTCAATTGGTTTGGGAACATTACTAAACTGACCGCTTTTAATCTTGAAAGTTAATGTGGGTTATTTATGGGGATGGAGTATATTGTCCATCCCCACAATATACGGCTTAGCTTGGGTCGGCTTAGCTCAGGAGGTAGAGTAGTTGTCTCGTAACCGAAAGGTTGCTAGTTCGATCCCCAGCTCCTCCTAGCTGAGTGTTGATGTGTCCCTGAGCAAGACACTTAAAACTAACTGCTCCTGACGAGCTGGCTGTCGCCTTGCATTGTTGACTCTGCCGTCGGTGTGTCAATGTGTGTATTAACCAATGTAAGTCGCTTTGGATGAAAGCGTCTGCTAAATGCCCTAATTCATATTGTGTGAATATTATTATCTGTGGTTGATCTTGTCATTTGTTTAGGCAGTGATGGGACTGTTCCTGCACTTCAGCTGTCTGCCAAAGCCCAGCATCACTCTTGGTCGGTCCAGGGGGTTAAGGGACATCTGGAGAGACTGGCAGATGACAACAACGCCACAGAGAGGTGCGCATGGGGGGTCCAGTTGTCTACTACTTTGTTCTAGCATAACTTCTGGCGGTTCTGAGATGGCACAGAGTCTGGGCCGGAAACCATAAACTGAATGGGGCAGAGGTACGCCTTGTTTCATTACAGAGATATTCAAAAAAGTAAAACTACTTTGCACAAGTGGAGGAAGCTTTCAGAAGGAGAAGTTTATTTTGAAAGGGCCAGTCTGCACGGTGTTGATTTTAAAACTTCATAGGGCTTCTTTAACATTCACTACTGTTGGCCAAGTTGCATGATTGGTTGGAAAAAATATGCAGCGAAAGTGGTGTGAAACGCCCCGTGCTCCAAGCTCGTCGGCCATCAGTCTTTAGATGCTCTTATCTGAAATCTGAATAATAAATCGATTTTACTGATCAGCTAAGTGCTTCAGGTCCTGTCTATGAGCCTTAGACGCTGCTGTGTTCTATCTACGCCTTTTAGTTTCCCCTCAAGGTCTCTCAATCCTCCCTCTCAGCTTCTCCCTGGTCCACGAAGGATCACCCAGCCGTGTGTATTATGAGCTGCTTATACGCCGATGTCACAAGTGAGGCACCAATCAGTGTTTGTAGAGGCACCAGTGCTTCTTCTTCCGTCTCTTTCACTCTTATTCGTCTGTACTCCACGCCGGAGCTCACCCGGTCCATCCGAAACTGATTTACTCCAGGATACATAAATAAAAGAGAGAGTTGAGGGATAGGCCGCATTCATGATAGGGAGGGAAAACATCGCTTTTACTGCTGAAAGGCCTTCCAAACGGTACCATTTATTATTTATGTCCACCCAAACAAAATAACATTTTCAGTGTGTCTTCAACTGTATGCTTTACTACACAGCTTTCACCGCTAAGGAAAGCCACAATCTCAGCGTGCATTTTGTTATTTTCATTATTAATCCTAAAGGTACGATATGCAACAACAACAAAACACTCAAACACTTCCTGTTATGTAGACATAACTTTAAGGCTACAGGGACCAAGGTGAAGTCTATGACTCTGCAGCATTGAGAGACATCTCATGTAAAAGGTCCCATTGCATGCTACTTTATGGATGCTTTAATATAGACTAAAGTTTTTGCGCGTGCGTTGCGCACACTCAACCTCTAGTTTTAATTAAACCTATAGCAATAATATGGAAACCCCAGTCGATAATGTAACAAATTTCTGAGCGCACAATATAATAACATTTTGCCTATAATTGTACAATGTATAACATTTGTTCACCACAAATGACTCTTAAAAGCAGTGCCAACATTTTAATATTTTTTAACCATTCAGCGAACAAAAGGCAACAGGCTGATTATCATTTAGGGGGCAACTCAATGACATGCAGAACTGTCATCAACACGCCCACTGAAGTGGTGTGAGAAATACAGACTTTCTACTCTTCATTCACATATAAGGTAATTTACATTTCCTACAGAGAAAATACTACCTCAGGGGTAGTATTTTTCAGGGTAAAAATGTCAGGATATGCTGTTCACACATACGGCCCATCAGGAGAATATCAGGACTTACACGTGTGTCTGACAGCAGCTAGTGTGTGAGCATTTGATCACATTATAAAATTGGTCAATTTATGGTAACAGGGTTAATTGTTCAATGGAAAGTGTAGTATACTATGCATGCAAATCAATTATTAAATAGCTTTTACTGTTATTCAAGGCTGAAAAGTGCATTGACTTTTTAAAATGCAAAGCAACTTCTATTGGTTAGTTGAAAAATAATAATCATCATCATTGTGATTAAACATCTCTTCCAGTATCCTGGCCAAGACAGGCAGCAGTAGCCTACAGTCACACATAGCATACACACAAAACATAAGAAAAATGAAACAACTAAAACAGTCCACGTGGGGGGGGGGGATCGCAAGACATTTGGGGAAGCTCAAGGAGGGGAGTAATTTTAAGTTTGAGCAACAAAGTGTAAAGACATTTTGGGAGGCTAAAGGAGGACAGTAATATTACATTTGAGCAACAAAGTGTAGTCTTGTGGTGGACTCTTTAGACATAATTCACCATATTGTGTTATTGACATGTTTTCGTTCCGTGTTATACGGACGCTGTCTCTTTAAGAATCACGTGACTTCTGTGTTGATATGCCGGTCGGTCCGATGTTTGAATTTAACAGTTTTTATATGACAAAATGAACGACCCGCCGTTGCTTGTCGAGGTGAGAAATTGTCTCTTCCCTTATTTTATCGCGATTTCTAGTCTATAGACAAACGTGTTACCTGGCAGAGTTTGTCGACATGTTTAAAAAACGAATGTCTTACCTGGGCGAGGATCGCTTCGGTGTGTGCGCGTGCGTGTGTGTTCTTACCTGCGCGTGTGCTGATGGCGGAACCGTTAAACGTCTTTACCTGTGCGTGCGTGCGTGCGTGCGTGCGTGTGTGTGTGTGCGCTTACGTGTATGTTTCGCTGCCTTTGTGTTGACGTGCGGTGTGTGCATGTGCTTGTGTGTAGTATGTGCGCATGTGTGTGCGTTTCCGTGTATGTTCATATGCATTCGCGCTCGGCACATGCGCACTTGAGTAACTTGAGTAACTGGTGCGACAGGCCTGCTATTATAGTAGTAAGATATTAGTGGGCCCCTAACACAGTATTTGAAGAAGTTCCCGAAATTCAGCCGTGGTGCAGAATTACAGCCAATACTAGCCAGTCGCACATTGAGCTTTCCCAAAATGCGCCGTTTCGGTGTCTGTATTTTTAATGCAAATGAGGAGGAGAGAGGCAGATCAAGGAGGAGGGTGGGGGTTTGGCCCTGAGCAGCTTGCGGCCACGGTACCATGCGCTGTTTACAGTAGTTGTATCGTGTTCTGTAAATATTCTAGAACACTCTGGGTGCTCCAGCGGGAGTCCTAGAGCTCTATATCTAAATAATATCATATAATACATATATATCTATATCATATAATGTATATTATCACGGCCAAAAGCTGTGTGCGCCTCCAGACGATATTATGAATCACAAACGACTGCGTTGGGTTCTCCGATGTCTCTGGTTCTACCACTTCCACATCAATCTGAAGTAGACTGAACCGCGCGCAATCGTTTGTGATTCATAATATCGCCCGCTGGCAACAATCCCTTTCTCCTCCATGTCGCAGTTCATGTACTTCAGGGAGTCAAAGCCAAAGTTCCTTTCCCCCAATTCCTTCTCAACCATTGCTGAGATAACCCCAACTACAGTCTCGTTGAAATACCAGAGACGCCAAAGAACCGACGTGTTATGCGCCATAACACCAATAGCAGAACAGTTATCCAAATAACAAAGAAGTGTACAACACTTGCGTTACAGTGTGTGTAGTCACACACAAGCATGTGGCGCTCGCACGGTCATAGCTCATTGTCTCATTGGCGGGCCAAATTCTCTGGTTGGCAAGGCAGAGAAAGGGGAGGTACTTGGCCCCTTATGACGACATATAGGCCACATTCCAAATCAGCGCGCCTGAGCTTCCATTTTTTCAAAGGCGAGCAGAACACCTAGTGCTCGTTTTACAACGAACGCAAGTTTTAGCCAGGGGGGGACGATAGGCAGGCTAGGGGAAATCATATTAATGTTAGAAAACCTCATAAAGTGAGATTTTCATGCCATGGGACCTTTAAATCTCTCAAAGCGTGCCTTTTTTTTTGAGGCTCGACAGGTATTGAAGAGAGTAGGGAGAGGTGAAAAACAGAGTGTCTGGATGGATTGAAATCGCAAATCTTGCATATTGTACCTTGCATAGGCCTGTCACGATAACAAATTTTGACCGGCAACGTTCTATACATTATCCTGCTTATTACACGGCCACTTGCCAAAACGAAAAAATTAATTCACATGGTGTGTCTTTTTACAATTCATTCGTTAGCAGCATTCGTAGTGTTGATCAGCAGAGAAATAATCCGCCAAAGACGTTGACGTTGCTTAGCATCCGAAGACGCAGGGGTTGACAAGTTACCAGACTACTACCCATGCAAGTGAACGGAGCGTTCCAAGGCATTGAGAAGACCCGTGTAATAAAGGCCTATAATATTTCTGTTTATGGCATAGATTTCTTCTCAGATTAGGCCAATAAAGCAATGATTTAAAATGATTGATCAATTAATTGATTTATTGCTTATCGCGACAGGCCTAACTTTGCATCCTATTATTATCATCTTAATTAGTATTTTTAGCAAAAGTAGCGCTACTTTGACTATTATTGTCACTGTGGTTCATAATTCCTACTCTGTGTTTCCAGGGTGCATGTGTGGGCAGTGCTGGTGAAGGCTGCCAGGGGACATGAGGTGTGGGACGTATGCAGAGCTGCTTGCCGCTTCTGTCTGCTCTACGACGATGGCAGATGGACTGAGAGTAGGTCTTGGAAGTCATGGGAAAGGGATCCTGAGGGCTTTCTAATTAGCTGTCCGGTAGGGCCAGCATGGCAAAAGACCATTTTCTTTCCTGTCAAGAAACAGACCACACTCAAAATGATAATCCTAACTTTGGATATTAACTGTTTTAATGTGGAGATAATGGTTTGTGTGCTTGGCCGAATGCTTATTACATGTGTTATAGAATGTTGCCTCGAGAAAGTGTTAATAAACTGCATTTATTCATATTATTTTATTATTATCATTATTTTTTAATCGCCTAGTTTCTCCTCATATATACAAAGTGTTCAGATTGAATAGAAGGATTATGACAGATATAACTGCTATAACTGCTACCAGTGAACGCCACGAAAGGTTTTTAAATGAGTTGAGTAGAATTACCTTCCGTGCATCACTCCCACTCCCTCAAAGGGAATGATGTAGTGTATTCTGACAGTTTCCCTTCTAGCTGTCAGGTAACACAATTAACCTCAAATTCATGGTTCATTGTCTAAATCGGTTTGATTTGCTGTAATGTCCTGTGCAGGTATATTGCTTCACCAATTGGCTTTAGGGGTGTCACATTTCCCTCTGTGCAGAGCCACATGATAGCGATGGCATTTACATTTTAAATGAGTTGTTTTCTAATTATGCGTAATTTGTCATCGATATAAGATAAATTGGAACCCTGTGGAAAATGAAAGGGACGTTGACTTCTGTCATCGCTTTAAAATGGGTGATGTTCTCTGTTCCAGAGGGTCCAGAGCAAGGTTCTCTCCAGGTCAACGCCTCCTCCAGGGACGTGCTTCTTCTCCTGGCCGAAATCTGCTTCATCAATGCTGAGGTGTGTGCTCTTCATCTTTAGGCCTTCACCCCATACACACACACATACTCGAAATACAAACAACAGAGTGGAAAACATACTTTATTTTAATTGGTCTGTGGACTCATCCTAGGCGAAGCTAATCACAAGCTATTAACTGAATATGGACGTTGAATCAGCAATGAACAGAGAAACATACTGTGCTTGAGACTCTCAGATATTCTCAGATATATTCTCATATTTTTCTGGGATTCTGGGACCCTGTTTATGTCATGGTTTCATCTATAAGTTGTTTACTTTTATGCAAAACCTTCTTGAACTGTTTCAAAGAAAGCTTGTTAAAAGTTAATGGAGATTGTATGTGAGAATTTTTTCAACGTATACTAATTTTTGATCCAGGTAGACTTGTCTTATTGAGATAGGAGTTAAAACAATTACAAAGCTCTCCGCCGTCAGCATCAGAAGATGAGCTTCATAGGATTTTCTTAACAAGCGGCCATGGGGGAGGAAGCTGATTGGGTGGAGTCCTGGGCTTGTTTGCTGTGCTGTGTAATCCACCTCCCATCAAGCTTTTATTAACCCCCCCCCCCCCCCCCAGACCGAAGGAGATTAGCTCGATAGCACTTTGAAGAAAAGCGGTGACAACAGATCCTCACCGCGTGACCTTGCAGGAGCCGTGGAGGCGCCTCTGTCTCCAGTGTGTTACTTCCTTTGTTCTGTGACAGTCGGCTTCCCTTCAGTTTGATCACAAGTCAAGGAAATCAAAAGGGATGAACGAAATTGTGGAAAAAAATAATGCTAAAATGTTATTTCAGAATCTCGGAAGTCAATGAAAAAGCAAAAGCCGTTGCCAACGTTTCCTCAACAACCTTTGATGTGCCATAGCTAAACTAATTTAAACTACTAATACCCCTTTGTTTTTATAACTTCCTCTGAAGGTTAAAAGCCTTCTTTATGTGATGGAGAGATTTCCCTTTCCCTCATAGGCCACCGTCCAGAAGCTGCAATCGGAAGGGGTGGAGCTTAACAGTCCCGCTGTCCTGCCCCAGGACAGAGGAGGCCCCGCCTCTGAGGACCACTGGGTGGTCTACAGGTACCACAAACACACATACACACACGCACGCACGCACGCACGCACGCACTAAACAATGCAACGATGTTGGAGGCAATGCGAACTGAGCGTATGGGTTGCTGGGTTCCAATCGCCTTCCAATTGCAAATTTTCTGCCCCCCAGCTGTTAAAAAGTGTTATGTAACCCCTTAAAGTGTTTCCGAGCATCTTTCTAAGTATAAAGTTAAATCATTTAAACTGGATGTTTCCATTAAATTCTCTCTCTCTCGATCTCGCTCCCTCTTTCTTTGTCTCTATCTCTTTTGCTCTACAGGGACTGGATCCAGTCTCTGTCGGCCTATGCCACCGCTGGCTTCCTGCGGGGGGGGGAGCTGGGGGCGGAGCTTGGCGAGTGGTGGATGGTGGACAATGCGGCCGTTTACCTGTGGAACTACAGCCGGCCCCTGCTGGCGGCCTGCGAGTATCGCACCCTCCTGCCCACCTTCCAAACGCTAGTAGACACGCTTAGACGAACTGGACACTGTGGGTAGGTTCTGGAGAGAGTTGGGAAAGAGCATGTGACGAAGTCTTGCAATACATTGCAATATTTATAATTGTAATGAATTAATGATTTGCATCTAATTAATATAATATATAACTCACTTTTATTTAAGTTTATATATAAGAAGTTCTGAAGAAAAATTCCCTTTCGTCAGTTTACTGCAATACGAACCATGCTTTTAAACTCAGGATACTGGGTCATTAAGTCCCCAGTAGATACATGGATCATTAAAGAAATTAAAGGATTTATATTCATGTTTTTAACAACATTTGACTTTAATACCGTGGTGTGTTTCCTAGTCCAAACCAACAGCAACTTTAGAATGGCCAGAAACAAACGTACTTTTAAAATGATTTGGCAAGCACTTGTGGAGTGGAGTATTCACCACAAAAAAAGATTAAATGATCCTTGGGCTCCGGTGTTTTCCCCAAAAACGCAGCGACAACAACAATAACAACAGCTCAAACTCTCGGTCCCTGGGCCAGAGTTTCACTTTAACTTTCACTACGAGTTCCACCACCAGATAGTGGGTTACATCTGCTGTGTTGTGTTGCACAGGGATCAGGCGCTGTTGGTGCTGCTGTGTGACTGCGTGGCCCGCGGGCTGCTGCAACCTCTGCTTGGCCGAGACGGAGTAAGGACCAAGAAGGGAGTGGGGAGGACCCCGGACAAGGCAGGCTCCACCACCCATGTTGGGGGAACCCTGGCGATGGAGCCGGCCGCCCTGAAGGACCTGAACAAGGCTCTGGAGGTGTGGGTGTGTGTGTGTGTGTGTGTGTGCGATGCATCTGGGCGTGTGATGCGTCTGTGCAGTAGTGTTGGAGTAGT
Source organism: Pollachius pollachius (assembly GCF_949987615.1). Classification (NCBI taxonomy): domain Eukaryota; kingdom Metazoa; phylum Chordata; class Actinopteri; order Gadiformes; family Gadidae; genus Pollachius; species Pollachius pollachius. Next base: position 14,205,058 of record NC_136935.1, read on the forward strand.
AGTGCTTGTAGTTAGTGCATGCTGCTTGCTACTCTCTGCTTTCAGCTACTGCCACCGGATAGCCCTTTGTTATCAGGAGCGAAAAGAGGAGCCGAGTGTGTAAGTCTCCTCAGTCGGTACATAGCCTCTCCACTGCCAAGATCTCGTACACGCCTCCCCGTGGCACACATGGTAACTGGTCCCTTGTGGTCCCAGGCTAAGTTGTACAGGATCTCGGAGCAGCAGTGGGCCCCAGAGACGTGGCATGCAGGCCCAATGGTGAGTGGAAATGCGCTGTTGCCCGTCAACCGCTGTCCCAGTTATGGGTAAATAGCCCCAGCTTGAGTAAATAGTGAAGACCCCAACCGCGGAGCAGGCGGAAAATGGTCGGTGTGAGAACCACCACAACGGCTGGGAAGGCGGAAGAAGGCAATCCCATAGCCACGTGGGTTAACTCGGGAGGTTACAGTGGCTAAGGGAGCTAACCCGAAAAACAAACCTGCACCTGGGGACAGGCTAAGGCGGAGTCCAACTGACCGGACCACCGGCAGCCCCCTGAAACTCCTGCCAGAAGAAGGTCGTCATGGGTTCCCTCATGCCACTGGAGGTCCATCTGGTAGGAGTGAAGATGGTGGGAGTGAGGTCTGCGCACCCACACCTTCACCTAAATCCTCCCCTATGCGCAAGCTTCTTGCAAAAAAAAAAGAAGTCCTGTGGCGTTGTGGAATGGGGGTGGGTACAGGCCAAGGATGTGGCTGGGAGTGTCTAGCTAAACCATGCACACTGGCGGCAATAGAGTGATGGTCGTTAACATTGTGAGATTGAGCAGCGCGTCTTATCAGCAGCTTTCATTGCGACTGAGCAGCCCCACACTGCTCACCCCTGAGATGGGGAAGGACCTAGAAAAGGTGGTCCAAAAATTGTCTGCTCCCCATGCTCTGGACGTTAAGCCGCAACCGTCGGAGCATCCCCCCTCGTGGTCAAAAAATAAAAGATAAAAATAAGCTAAGCATTGCTTCGTGGAACTTTCGCACACTGCTGGACCTGGCTTGAACTCCTGACAGGTCCCACCGCAGGACAGCACCCCCGCCCCCACCCCCCCGAGTTTCCACATACACGGTATTCCACTTAAAACAGTGGATCACTTCACTTACCTTGGCTCCACTTTGTCTTCATGCTGCTCCCTTGACACAGAAATACACACCCGGGTCAATAAAGCCTCATCATCATTTGGACACCTACGCAGCAGGGTTTTTGAAAACCGTAACCTGAAGGTCAGTACCAAGGTTGCTGTTTACAACGCGCTAGGTCTCGCCACTCTGCTTTATGGGGCAGAGTCATGGACCCCATACCGCCAGCAAATCAGCAACCTAGAGGCCTTCCATATCCGCTGCCTACAGAAGATCCTCGGTCTGTCCTGGGAAGATCGAATCCCCCGTACAGACATCCTCAGCAACACCGGCTCAATCTGTATGGAAGCAGCTGTGGCCAAAAAACATCTGCGCTGGATAGGGCACACCATACGCATGCCTGAACACCGCCTGCCCCGCCAAGTCCTCTACAGCCAACTAATGGTCGCAAAGCGCTCCGCTGGAGGGCAAAAGTGGCGCTTTAAGGACTACACCAGGGACCTCCTAAAGCGAGCGAACATCCCCCTCACACATCTTGAAACTCAACAGATCAGCCTGGCAGGTAACTTTGGCCACTGCAGTTTCTGAAATACACCAAACCAACCAAGACCGTCGTTCCGAGAGGTGCATCCAGAGACACCAGCTGGCGGCTGGTACCTTCCTGGCATCTGGTTTCCCTTGCTCCATCCGCGGACGAATGTGCGGCTCAAGGATCGGACTCTACTACGCCCATGAGAAGTGGCACCAGCGGTGTTTGGTCTGGCTCGAGCTGTAAGCCTCTACCATGGCAGCCCGCTGAGTCTTACATAGCATGCTGAGGATGTTGTCATGTTGTCGTGGTTGTGCTGAGGTGACTGGCGGGTGGGTGGTCTGCAGGCTAACATGAGGAGACGCAAGAGAACACAACATGCTGGGCTCACATTCACGTTTTTTTTCAAAAGACACTTTTATCCAAAGCGACTTTAGATAAGTGACCTCAAGAACACACGGGTTATACGGGTAACGGGTTGGTGTTAGGCATCTGAAAGATGCACACAGGTAGGCTGCGGACATGGGGGATTGAACATAGGACCTTCCGGCTTAAGGTTTAGCGGACCAATCATAGCCCTTGCTGCTGCGTTGCCTCGACGTAAGGTTTCAATTTTTTGGAGGCGCACGTCAGGCCAATGCGGTGGACACAAGAAGAGTCCGCAAGGACGTAATGGGTCCGTAAACGCCCTTGCGCTGCGTTAACGTAAAACCATAACTATGCCTTTAGAGTTGCCGCCCTTATCAGCGGTATAGCCCAGCTCAGTTATGGCTCCCATTCCCACCGCAGACAGTACCCTTATGGTAGGGCGGGGTTTAAGCCGTATGGCAATAGCCACGGCATCTACGTTATCGTGGTCTCATAGCAGCCCCACACAGTGTAGCCTGCTAATAAATCAAGGAAAGAAAAAAACAGAAGAATGCGCACAACGAACAAAGAGCAACTATGTAGGACGTCCAAGAAGGACGGCAAACTTTTGTGCGACATTTTCTTCAATAAACAAAGCTTTCGCCGTTGTCGAGAAATACCTTGCAGGTAATGTGTTTGTTTGTTATTATCCCCTTTGCACGCAAGTGTGATTCTGTCGACCAATCAACTGACGGTGTGTGTAGCTCCAACTTGCCGGCACCCTTTCAGGCGTCTCAGTACCCCAACAGAGGAGTACTGTGGGACGAGTACGGCTAAATAGGGCTCGGTCCGGATCACACCCACTTTTGGCTGTGGAAACGTGACCCTTGCCGCACCTCTGCAGACTGAACCGACCCACACCCTCCGGTGGAAATGGGCCATAAGTAAGGGAATCTTGTCTTCCATTCCATCGTGTCTTTTCAGGTGTGTGAATTCGCCCTGCGTCTGTCAAGCGTGGCCGTCCCTGGAGGGACCGTATCCATGGCGACCAGGAAACAGGTGCTGGCCACCTGGGTTCAGATCAAGAGGCTCTTGCAGCAGCCCGTCAGCCAGACGAAGGACATTGAGGTAGAGGTACCCACCGCCCACCGCCCATCTTTACTTGTCGTTGGCCGATGGTTTATTTTGCTCTAGGACACCCCCCTAAGTGACAATGAATAGGATGTACCGAGTTCTAGAGGGGGAATGGTTATTGTACACAATCATCAGCTATTCATGTACAGGGTAATCTGTGCATGAGATTCAATCTGCAACACATTAACTCACTAACACATTACTGATTTCCATATTCAATTTGTCACATGTCCATACATAACTATGAATCTGTATTCCACGATATTGTGAACATATATCCTTCTACACAAATGAGTTCTTCTGTCACAAAATAATATAATACGGGGGAAAGCCCTGCTGGAATCCCTTTAATCGCCCGCCGGAGGGAGCAGAAAATACTGCCCGGTCACGGGGAAACCTCTGTGACTCAGTGTCGCGGCGACATGGGCTTTTAATGGGCTGTAACGTGTTGTCAGGCTAACGGTGCAGTCACTTGGGGCGTGGCCTGCACACTCATCAGGCCATGACATTTTTTAAATAGACATTCTCCTGCTGCAGGTTATTCTCCAGTAGAGAGAGTTGTCATAATAATGAGAACATATGTAAGGCAAAACCCCGGGCTCTGCCTTTCGATAAGAGCACAATCCTTTAAGCCTTTAGATTACTTATTTCCTGTCCACTTTAGGAAATAATAACAATTGTTATGCATACACACACGCAAATGCTCACCGGCCCCCTGCCTTAACAAGGCCTCAGTTAATATGGCTATGACTTATATCTCATTAGGATCACTAAATCATTCATCATCTCATTTCCTTCATAATGGAAAGTCATTTATTATCGAGGAGAGAATCTAAGCTGTAACTGGAGCGCACAAACATACATGCTTTGTGCTGATTAAACATTACAAGAGCTATATGCATGATTAACTAGATAGTAAATCATTACAACAACAGCTTTCTGCCTCCAATAACGCCGCACCCTGCAGTGAAGGGACGATGAAATATTTAACGCAGGTGATTTTAGCACCACAGGCTATTTGCCATCCCATGATTACATAAGTTTGTGTGTGTGTCGGTGTCGGTGTGTGTTTGTATTTACGATCCTCCAACTGTGTCCACCGACAGTGTAAGGGAGACGAGTCCGCTGCGGCCATGACACGCGTGCTGGTTGCCGTGGAGATGCACCTGTGTTGCCACAGAGACGGTGTGCAGGTGGAGCCCGCGGTGCCTGGCCTCTCGTCAGTGAGTACCTCCGCCAGACACCCCCCTAAACCCACAACTCCTCCCTGCTCCACCTGCGTACGGACATAACAAAAGATAAAAACAGACTAACCAAGTTTACCAGTGCAATGATGGAAGGCTCACCGCGCCGCAGATGAAGTTTCTTGCGACAAACATTTCTTCTTACTTTCACTTAAAAGTATGGTTTGCCTTCAGTGCTCTCCAATTCCCTCCATAGCCTCATCTCTCACCATCTGCACAGCGCCTCACTCCATCCCTTCTGTTGTTCATCATCTTCTGTCCCCCTCTCCCCTGTCGTATCTTTATTTACTCCCCCCCCCGACCAACGTCTTGCTCCTAGCTCGTGCGCGCCGCGTCCGACTGTGCGTGGAGCGACGCGGCAGCGGAGCTGCAGGTGTGGAGCCAGCTGGCGTCGCTCTGTCACCACGGCGACGACCACGACCTGGTGCTCCACTGCACCCAGGCTGCAATGCTGCTGGAGGGCGCCGCGTCGAGGGGCGGCAGTGGTTCCCTGTGAGTGTGTGTCTGTGTGTATGCGTGCTTGTGTATGTCCGTGTCGGTGTATGTGCACTCTCGCCATCTTTGTTTGCCATCTTTGGCGGAGCCCAAATTATTTATGTCGTACCTTGACTTTTTTAAGCTATGTAAGAAACTGCTGACATCTAGTGGCGACCCTTAAGTATTACAGTTAATGCAAAGCTACGTAGGCTTAGCTTCAGTAGATCCTACCCCTCATGTGATTTTGATTTTGATTTTTTTGTATACTAATTGATTGATTGAGTCGATCTGCTGTCTGATTCTACTCTTTACAGTTATGGGCCCAATGCAGTGAATGAGATGCTGAGCAGCGTGGCCTGTCTGAGGGGCCTGAGCCTGGCACACCAGTCCAGCGGAGACCTCCACAAATACAAAGAGGCCCTGCAGGTCCTGCTGTCCAGTGTCAGGTACTCCCCCTGAATCATCATCATCAGCATCATCATCATCATCATCATCATCATCATCATCATCATGTTTGGAAGAAAAAGCGCCACAGTTCAGGAAATTGTTATAGGAAAACTCAATCTTCCTCTCTGTTACCTCAGCTATCTCTTACCTCTTTCATGCCCTTTGCTATTCAATAATTTAGCAGACACTTTTATGAGAAGCGTCTCACATACGAGGGGGAATGGAACACAGTACCCTCATGCTGGGAGTCAAACAATTTGTACTTTCCTCCCTCTTTTTATTTCTTTATTTCTTATTTCTTTATTTCAAGCATAGCCCCTTGAGATGTACCATCTCATTTTTGAGGGGGTCCTTACAATAATGACAGATAATAAAAAGATAGTACAGAGTAAGTACTAAACATAAATCCAAACACATAAGCACAAGGACAAACACACACACTCACACACCCACGCACACTCCCAACAATGCTCCCCAAAGATAGCCCCCCCCTCATCACCCCCCACCAGCCAGTATTACACACAGAATTACACATTCGATTGAGTACAATCAAATACATTACATTAAATACATTTTCTTGCATGCACAACTAAAGTATACAGTACATATTTGTACCCAGATACACACATATATATACAGTATAGTGGACAAAAGGAAAGCAGGTATGAGTAGAATGAGTCCTAGAGAGAAAAAGGTAAGATAGATCAGAAACAATAGCAGGATGTTTTATAATGTGTAACTAAAGATGATTTGAAGATATGGAAAGAAGTGATAGACGTAAGTGAGGAAGGAAGGTTGTTCCAATCTGATGGAGCTTTGAATTTGAATGCCCGACGACCAATTTATTTTCTGATTCTAGGTGTAACTAGAAACAGGTGGTCCATGTGCCGTAGCCTGTATTGAGAAGTAAAAGGGATTAAGAGTTGTTTCAAATATGAAAGGGAGTTGAGATAGATAAATTTTTATTTCAGGTGAACATCTGTCTGGAGTCTTCATGGCTCTTGTCTCTGTCTCTGTTGTTTTCGACACAGCCTTGCAGAGAAGGCTCAGAGTCTGACCCTGTGCAGGGCAGCGGCCAGACATTACTGGAACACCTGCCTGCCACTGACCCGGGCCCCCGCAGACCGACAGCAGCTCCAGGGACCCCTGGAGAGGATCTTGAGTGCCCTGTGTCGCACCGGGCCCCGACAGACTAAGGTGCTGATTTTAATTAGGGAAGATAAAAGCTCCTTTTATTTTATTTTTTTACTAAATGTTTGAGAAATATAAAATAGATCACAAAAATCAGTTGTGCAAAAATGTTCTATGTCCTAACAATAATCAATATCAATTGTACTATTGATTCTGGTGTCGCACTGCATTGTTGTTATACTATACTATATACATTATTCATACGTTATTTTACTTAAGCTCGAGGAAGAAGGATGCATATGTATACATTATAATTTTGCAAAGTATGGCCATATATTCCATCATAATCTGTGTTCTGTGGTACGAATGGTCCTGGAAGAGTGTGAGCACTGCTTGGCCAAAGGACCTTCTGTAGCCTCCTCTCCTTCTTATGTTGCCTGCACACCATGCTATTGTTGACCTGTACAAGCCTTCTCCTTTTCTTCCTTTCTTCTTTGCCTTAAAGCAAGGTGAGGCAAAGGGTAGGGTTGCTGCGACAACCACGGCTAAATCGGAAGAACTGACAAGTGAGTTCTGGAACAGAGAATAAATAATCCCCTTTCTCTCTTTCCCTTCTGCAAACTTTTCAATGAAAATGTTTAAAGAGTCATTTCAACGGATGTGGAAAGTGATCCCTGTGTCCAAGCTAAGCTGTGTATAAGAAAAGAACGTACATGAAACAATGACTTAGTCTTCTCCCTTGGATGAGACCCCCTTAGATCAGAACCAAGGAGTGCTTTGCTGTCCCATATTCATGGCGTTAATCTCACATCCTCTCTGCTCACACAGGCTTTATGTATGTGAAATATTCATCATCAACTCTATGCCCCACGGCTTTATGTGTTTTACCCATCTTGTTTTGCGTGTGTGTGTGGTAAGGTTGTGAAAGTGTGTTCTATGTGTTTGTGCGTGCTTAGACGATGGAGATGATGAAATAGGCCTACGAGCGGGCATGTACCAGATGCTGTTTCGTATCCACGGTGATCAAGGCGATTGGGACAGAGCTCTGCAGGTGCTGGACAAGGGTGTCAGAGAGCTGCCTCGGACCCAACACAGGCTGTGAGTGTTAAGTCTCGATGTAGGGGCGAGAAGGAGGGTCTGTTAGAGGGAGAGAGGAGGCTGGGGAGGAGGAGGATGGGTAGTGGTCATAGCAATGGGTAATGAAGGAAGGGAGGGGGAGGAAAGAATTAAAAGAGACATGTAGGAGAGAAGGGAATTAGAAAGCAGAATAAGGAAAAAAAAAACGATGGTGGAAGGAAGGAATGAATGACGGAAGGAAGGTGGGAGGGAGGAACAGAGAGGGTGAGAGGGAGTCATGGAGGAAGTAAGGGAAGAATGATTATCGACAGAGCTAGTTACCTTCCAGCCTGCTGATAGTAAACCACTCTTTTTAAAGTGCTGCTCCATGACTCAGTTTGTAGTCATTATCCCTATTCGCACTCTGCAGGGGGTTGCACTCCACATCCTCAATGTTTTACTCACACTCTCTATATAAGTGTCTGAGAACGTGCGCTTTAACTGCCCCCTAGGCTCCTGTTGCAGCAGCGCACGCTGGTCCGTGCACGGCTGGGCCAGAGCGTTGGGACGGACATGCAGAGGTTCCAGGAGGAGGGGGAGCATGTCTGTTCCACTGTGTGGCACCATGTGGCGCTGTGTTCCCCCGACACCCAGCAGCAGCTGGCCGGCTTCCAGAGCTCGGTGGCCAGTCTCTCAGTAATACCACTCACATCTCACATCTTCAGCCGCTTATCCGGGGTCGGGTCGCGGGGGCAGCTGCTCGAGCAGTAATACCACTGTTTATTGTTACTCTTTAGTCATTTAGGTTTAGGAGAGGCTCCCTGATCCATGGCCACTCTCTCAGTAATACCACTATTTATTATTACGCTTAAATTAATTGAGTTTAGGAGATTCTCTTGTCCAAGGTTGTGCAACGTCATTGCTTCAACCCATACTCTATTCTTTAAATAGGACATGTGTCAAATATGATCAAGATTAGGCTACTTCTTGCGGTTGTTACTTGTTTTTGACAACAATTATAGCAACTGTAGCACCATCTTTTGGATGAACCGGTTTATTACAGCTATATTTTCCATTGGCTGAATGTTTTTATTACATGATGCAAACAGAATAATGCATTTGTGCGTGTGTACATGCATGTGCCTTTGCCTGGCGGACACAGCATTTCATTGCTTTCACTTCATATTTGTTTTGACCAATTATATTGGTGCTGGCTTGGATGTGTAAGCTCGTAATTGGCAAACAAAAACTTAGGTTTGTGTTTGGTATAATTGATGACCGCGGCCCTTTCAGATTTTGGTTTCCGGGCAGAAGTTCTGCTATAACCCAGTAGGACTACCGGACCCCGGATCACGCTGCGTGTGACTCCTGTGTGTACAGGAGCAGGGTGCAGAGGGCCGGTGGCAGAAAGCAGACCTCCTACTGGAGTTTGCAGAGTGGCTGTACGGTCAGAACCATCCTCTCCAGACGACCCAGCACCACATCCACTGGGCCATAGACCTGCTGCTGCAGCTGGACCCTGGATCGGCCCAGGAGACAGGTACCCCTGGCACTAATCTGTATCACACTGTCCCCTCGTGTTCAACGGTGAAGGGAAAATATTCACCCTGTGTCCTTCACACTCTTTTCAACAGCTTTGTTCGGAAAGAATGTTGGCACGGACCAAACACTTGTTTTACATATTTTAATTAGGTATTTATTTTTTGTTCATCATATTGTTTAATCCTGGCACATTGCCCCATTTGCTCTTGTGTCGGAACATGCAATCCATTAGTTAACTCCAGGCTAGCGAGCAGCGCTGCCTTTGATCATAATTGCTCTGTGTTGTACAGGGGGAGGGGAAGTGTTTTAGACTTAGACGGCCCGACACCATCAATGAACCCCATTGTCTCTCACGGTAACCCCGCTGTGCTAAACAACACGCGCCTCGTTGCTCAGGGGAACTAGTACCCCACCACGGCCATGACACCAAAACAAGGGGTTCTAAGTAGGTGATCAGGGAGCAACCTGCTGAGGGCTCAGACAGTAATGTTGCTTTTGTTGTTGTCGTTTTCTGAAAATACTGTGCGCTGTACTGTACTCATGTTTCTGGGGGACGAACCACCTCAGTTAACACACCGGTGCCAAGTCAAAGAAGCATGTGTCCTCCTGAGCTGTTCTAGGAGGGTTCGGGTTAGTCAGGCAGGGCATGAACTAGCATCCCTCCTCCTCTCCTTTGAGAGTTACAGCCTGACTCTTTGACCGGCTGCTGGTTTGATTCCTGGGCTTCTCCTGGTGTGTACGTGTATAGATTGTGAGCTTGAGCACAAATGGGTGAGGTAATGAATCCAATTAGTTCAAAGCCAAAATAATGCAAATGCTGTATCAGCCATCCAATTAATATTAAAATGTAAATCAACATTTAATAGTGGCAATTAATGCTTCCATTTAAAAACATGAGCAGTTCTGCTTGGTTAGCGATAGCTACATAAATAATCACCTCCATCTCAATATAGTCATTGTTACCTCATACAAAGACATCAGACTCATCAGCGCGGCCAGCTGTATCCTACACCACACAGTAAAACCAACCTTGTGGTTAAATCATTGTATGTGTTTTGCTCCTCTAGAGGAGCCATCCAAGGACAGTGGCCCCGCTGACCCGTTGGGGCCGGATCTCCCCCAACAGGCGGTGGTCAGGGGGGCCTCCAGTCTATCGGCGCTGCGGGAGGTGAGGCGTCTGGACGGGCTGATCAGAGCGCACACCCTGCTGGGCTTCATGGAGCCCAGGACCTCCCCGGGCCACCAGGAGAACCTGCTCCGGGCCTACGTCTTCGTCCTGCGCACCTGGAACGTAATGACGCGAGCTCTTGACTCTTCCACTCTCTACCGGCCGTCGGCTTTCTAATCATTCTATTCTATTCATTATAGAATAGAAAAAAAAAGAATTGCCCTACATTTGATTTTAAGGCTCACCGCTTTTCAGCAGAATTTTTAATTAGTGGTGCGTGTAAGAAGAAGGCATGCTGTACAGAGTAGAGGCAGGGGGTGCTATCTCCACACACAAACCAAGTCAGCTTAAACACGCTGCCTGTGTGTGTGTGTGGGGGTGGGTGTGGGTGTCTATGTGTCACCACAGGTGTCCATGGCAACGGTGCGTGAGGTCCTCAACGAGATGGCGAAGGCTCCCCCGGTGGAGCCCCCCAGCTCTGCTGCCTCCAGGAAGGAGAAGAGTGTGGTGCGAGATAAGGGCAAGGGGAAGAAGACCAAAGAGGCACAGCAGACCCCCGTACGTTTCCACCCGCCTCTGACCACGCCTGCTCTGTATACGCCACAACACACAACACACAAACACGTCCCTCTGCCCTTCCAAAGTACCCTCATATTGTAGTTTCCAGGTAGGCAGAGATGTTTTTTCCCAACTTTTAGTCGAAATGAAAGCTTATGCCTTCATACATAGACAATGAGGCATTTCAAAAGACAGATCTAATCTCTATATTTAAATCTCACTAAATTTTTGTATTAGCCTCAACATTAGCATTAGTAGCCCAGCCACATTTGACATTTCTTCATTTTTAGACATTTTACAATGTAAATCATTATATTACAATAATTAAAATAAGAAAGGACTTTACTTTTACATTACTTGATAATTATCACCTGACCAAAGTAGGCTTGATTCCATAATGATTCATATTTTCCTCCTCTGGACGTTACCAGCACCCCCCCACCGAGGAGAAGCCTAAACAACTGTTCCAGGAGGAGGAGCTCACCCTCCCTTCCACGCCTACAGAGTGGGCGCGCTACGTCTGTCCCCACGCGGTGCGGGAAACCTTCCGGACCAGTGGCGCCCACCACTGCATCAGCAAACACAGCTTCCCCAAACAGGCAAGGCTGGGACAATGTAGAAACAAGTGCTCTGCCTGCCGATTGCCCTATCTCTCCTAACCCCCGTGTTTATCGGATGTACGTTAGGTGTACACAAATTATTCAGTGTTGTTTCAAAGCTTTCAGGTAACCTTGTGTCTGTGCTAATTAGCACAGACATATGGATATTAGGTCATAATAACAACTCAGTTCAGTCAGTCAGAAACATGACAGGACATGCACACTTGACAGCTGACCTTGAATTACCAATGCTTTCGATGAACTTGCGAGGGCGGGGCGAAGGACGGAATCAGATTATGAATCAATTGGATCGGTATTCATTTATGTCGCGAGCACCTCGGCATTATGGGAAACTTAATTTGATGTAATTAGTTAGTCCTGTTTCAAAAGCCTTGGAAGTCAGGAAAGCAGGGCGAGGAAATAGGCCAATTTGAGCGCTGCACACCACCAATTCAAGATCATTCTGTCATTAACTCAAAAGCAGTCCCTAGGCCACTACCATAATAATGATTATTACAGTTTATTTTAAAACCGTATCAAGAGTTTCTTGCTCTCTTCTCAACTGACGTGTGTGTGTGTGTGTGTGTGTGTGTGTGTGTGTGTGTGTGTGTGTGTGTGTGGTCGTTGCAGGCGCAGAGTCTGTTCTACCTGGATCTCCTGGTCAGTGAGCTGACCTCCCTCTCCCTCCCCCATCTGAGCCTCCCTGTGCTGCACCTTGCCGAGACCATCGCCCATGACCTCCTGGGCAGGAAGGGCGTGTCCGACCTCTACCGCCTCAGGTGCTCCTCAGCAGCAGTCCTTTGGTCTCTGTCTGCCTCACTTTGTTGTGTCACTAGTCTTTCGTTCTGTCTCACTCCTCTGACACACTCCCCCGTCTCATTCCTTGCACTCATGCATTCGTCTCTCTCCTCTGTGTCACTGTTGTATCTCACTCATCTGTAGCTCTACTCCTCTCAATCATCTGTCTCACTCTTTGGTCTCATTCCTAAATGAAACTCTGACAGCTCACTCTTACATCTCACTCCCACAGCTCCCTTCTTCATCTTGCTTTTTTTTTTGTCATACACCAACATAGATGTCAGATTTGATGCAGGCCTGAAAGATGGTTTTGTTTTGGACATCCCCACAATGATAATCCAATACCCAGAGTCATATCTAGATGAAGGGGTTGATTAATGAGCAGGCATTCAAATATAATGCTCAATAAGGGAATGAATGACAGTAAAAGGAATGATAACATGAAGCCTTCCCATGTGTCATCTACAATGTCCCCACACATCCAGGATTGTGAGGACCTGTTGTCAACTGGGTATGGAGACCCATTCTCCTTACCACGACGAGCTGTTGGACCTCAGTAGCCTCCGGGAACAGGAACTAATTGAGTAAGTTCGGCCCCATGATAATGCAGAGAACGTAGATACGTTCTCTTTATTATTAGACGTAGCTACGTTTTGTTTTGAAGCTATTTATATAACAGTTATGATTCTACATTCTTCCAGGTCTCGAAAGGCAATTTTTATAGCAAGGCAGAGGAGGAGCCAAAACATGCTTCCAAAACAGGTCAGTACACAAAACGTCTTTATTATTATTATAGAGAAAACATAAAAGCTACATTTATAGTTTCTTCATGGCTGAATGCTTAGATTGTTCTGTGCCTCTTATTAAGTTGCCGTGGCATCTAGAACCAGTCGATCATCTGTAAATTGGGAGAGGAAAGGGGGTGGACATTTAAATATGAGACCCGATCAAATGTAAGTCAACTGGAAATATTGCCTCAGCTCAAGAAGAAGAATTTGTATTGCGTTTTGATAGACCATCTGGATTACTCATTGTTGGAAGACTTTGTCTCTAAATACATTCAGAGAGCGAATGTCATCTTAGAAGGAGAGGAAAAGCTTGGCTAACATTGATCCATGTCCCAAACTGAAACTAAATGGGTTTTTGCTTTTTTATATAAATATAGTATATATTTATATAAATATAATAATACTGTAAAATATATAAACTAATGTTACATAAAATACAAAATAAAATATTTACTGCTTTTGATCTGACAAAACAAATCAACTTAAAAACAAGCAATATGATGCCAGCCAACAGCCATATTCACGGAAGACGCCTGTCGAATGAGGACACCAACATCTGTCTACAAGAGACTGACTTTGTTTGAATACTGTGTACCAGGGTTTTATTAGATGTAGCCCGGCAGAGGAATGAATGACCCCTTTTCTTTCTTTCTCTTGAAGTGATGATTGCAAAGCGCTGTATTGGTGAATTGCATCATGCATTGGACTTCAAACCATTTGTGTGCACGCATTCCTGACAAGACGTCCATATCTTTGTGTTCTTCTTGGTTCAAAAGAGCTTGATAACTTTTGATTATTTGATGGTGACATCAGTGACTCTGCATAGCAATGATTCATGTTATTCACTGTGAAACTTTCTCATATTTACTTTTTTCCTCCATTTTGTGTTGAAATCAGTTTAGCTCACATGGATTTCAACACAGGGATGTACGTGCAGGAGAAGTTTCAAAGCATGTTTAAATTCTGTTTAAATTACCAATATCTCAACGTTACCACAGCACAAAGATATGTAGTTTTCTTCACATTGATATCAGATGTAAATTCTAACCCCATTACAACCAATTCACTATTAAGGTCCCCTGCAGACAGCCGACATACACATTTATTTTCATAATAACCAATATCGGCAAACACTTATGTGCCTGGGTTGCAAAAATTAGGGTTAGGGTTAGGCATTTAATGGCAAGTTAATTGAACCAATCAGAAGCTGCCACTACAATAGTTGATTTAATCAAGGCAGTGCCATCCCTGAAGTATTTAGTTACTCTTTAAACCACAAGCTATATCTCAAATGAAAGCCATACGACACAATCCTTTCTTTTCAGGGTTCCTCAGCGGAGCCCAGGCCGAAGGTACGGGTCCACCAGCGGAGAGCAGAGCTGAGCTCTGAGGGCATATGGCTGGACAAGGCCGAGGTGTGCCTCAGCATTGGGCTCTATCCATCAGCCAGATGGCTTCTGGTCGAGGGCCACCTGCTGGCCAAGGTACCTCCACAACAGGCTGTAGACAGGGAGGAAAAAGCCATTTTTCAGCCTGGTCCAGAAGGGGATGCCTTGTCCAAGGGGTTCTGCACCTGAAACCATTTTAAACTTGTGCTAATTACTTTGAGGAATTCATTTACTTATTGGTCTTCTCGGTGGGGTGATGAAGAGAAAGGGTTAGAGCTGCACTGAGCATATGTGTTATTTCTAGTAATAAACTTTTGTTTCTTAATTTCATCATTTACTTTCAGTTCATATATTATAGGTCTTAATAATAATTTAGAAAAAACAAACTTAAATCTTAATCTCAAGCAATCTTAAAGATTGCACAGTTATATGTGTATAATACTTAACACATATGTTGTAATATCATGCTTACAATCTAACAATGATGTGAAACATGACAAAAGTTCTTCTTCTATTTTCGACCCCCTTGTGCTGACAGTATCTTGTCTCTTTCCCCCCCCAGGAAGTGGGTCAGCAGGAGGCCGAGGCCAGGGCTCTACTGGGTCTGGCGGGTTTGGCCTGTGCGGAGGGTGACCATGGCCAGGCCCTGGAACTCCTGGACCGGGCTCAGGACCTGGGAGGGGACGAGGAGTTCTGGTACAAGCTCACACTGACCCGGGTCCAAGCCGCGGCCAGCCTGGGAGACCAGGAGGCGGGTGTGAAGGTCTGGAATAATCCCCTTTAAAAGACATTGACATTACGCCAGGCTTAATCAAAGGCATCTTACGAGTTAGGGACGATCAGAACATACAATCAGAATCAAAGTAGCACAACTGGGCAGAATAGCAATATGATATGTGATTGTGATGTAGGTGCTATTGTTTATTCTTCCCCCCTTGATAGATTGTTCCCCATCCCATCATAGTAACACCAGGCTTTCCTCCGTAGGTTGATTTGGTTATACAGCAGGGCTGTGCAGTTCTCCGCTCCGTTCTGGGCCAGCGACCCAACCGCGCTCTAAGGCTGCGCCTCTGGATCGCATCCCTGGAGACGAGGTACCACACGTCTCCTTTGGGGGGGGGGGGGGGGGGGGGGGGGGGGGGGGGGGGGGCGGGCGGGGGGGAAGGGTTTAGAAGGGTCTCACACTCAAACCCCTTTTAAACTTTTAAAGTGGAAACAGACTGTTATTTTGAAAACATGTCTTGTAACACTATCAAGATTCGTTTATGCGTTCTCCAATTTTTTCCTACACAATGAGAAACGCATTTGACCCAAAGGTCAGTCAGGGTTCTGTATGTCTAACAACCCAGCTCAATATACCTTTTAAACAGAGGCATCATTGTAGGATAAACACAGTTGTCGCTCTTAAAACAAATTATTGATCTATTCTTTTGAATGTACAAGGGTAAGGTTAATATTCTAATCTTTACTAGTTCAGTCTACTCATGGCTCCTGGTATACACAAGGAGCAGACCCATAATAAGTGTTATGACACCTGTATTTGTCCTCAAGTGACTCTGTGAAAAGGGATCCATGACTGGACAGCAAAGGGGGATGGATGATACAATGAAATTAACCTTTAATTTAAGGGCAGCGTATTTTTCAGTACACCAGAAAAAAAGTGTGGAGGTATGTCGCATGTATAGCCAAACCTCAGTCGAAACCAAAGCAATAGCAGCCCAAAAAATACTATTTCATCCATTGAGATTAGTTTGCTCCTTGCTCCTCTTCAGTAGCAGGTGTGGACATTTAACCTAATGGCCTTCCACACTCATGACGCAGCAAAGCAACCAGAGGTGGCTAGAGGGATGTCATGAAAAAGCAAAGCCTCACAAACTCAATCAATTACCAATTCGCTGTAAGGCCTTTTATCATCCAGCGATGCCATGGCACGTAAGACCCGCGTTCTTTAGCCATGGGTCTCAAGAAGTGTCGGTGAACACAGCTATTTTTACCAAAAAAGCATAATGTTTTTAAACAGAGTAAATTCTATATAAAATACCATTGTTCGCCACTTCCAACTAACCCTCAACACCTGGTTGTAGTTTCCTATTGGCTGCGCATCCTTACTCGAGCAAGTGTGGTGTGAATTTTTGAACCACTTGACAATGCCCCTCGCACTTGCCCATGTGAAAGAAACCTCTTCAACCTTTTTTTTAATCGACTGTTGGCATGTTTTCCTGCTAAACCTTTACCCTGCAAAGGCCTTGTGTCTCATGTGTGGGTGCTGTGCCTCCTGCTCCCAGACGTGCAGCGGAATGCATCCGCCTCGTGAGCCACCGGGGGCCCGGAGAGACCCTCTCAGCCGGGGAAGCCCTCAGGCTGACCCAGGCCTGCCACGCTCTCAGAGACGCTGCCCGGGAGAGCACTCAACTGGGCCACGAGGAGCAGGCTGCGCAGGCCCATCTGGAGCACGCCACGGGACTCAGGTTGCTACTCAGTGGACTGTAATGCATCTGTACATACGCTGGCAGGAGGAGAGCTGACGTTGACTTACTGCCCGTGATTGATTGTTTGGACTGATGTTCTGACCAGTGAGGAACATTCTCACCGTTCAACGGCATGGACAATTTTTGTAATGTTAATATTTTTAGCTGTAAATAAAGATGTGTACTTTATTCTTGAAACCCTTAATTTATTTATTAATGTTGCTTTTGTTATTTATTTCTTCTTTCTTTCTTAAGTTTCATGTATTTTTTTCTCATGACCTCTGGCAAAGTTCTATGTCATAGTATCACTTTAACCGATGTAAGTCGCTTTGGATAAAAGCGTCTGCTAAATGCCCTAATTGTAATTGTAATTGTAATTGTATCACAAACTGTTACATATATATAAATACATATATCGTTCTTTTCTCTCAGAGTCTTGGCCAGGCACGCTGGCAGTGTTGACGAGGAGAAGCGCCACCTGCTGGACGGTGTGTGCAGGCTGCAGGAGGCAGTGTCCTTGCAGGAGCATGCCCTGCTGAGAGCCTGGAGCTGGGCCCCCTCGCAGGAGGTAGGTCAGACACACATCCGTCTACAGAATCCCCCCCTGTGGAGCGCGTGAAAACTGAAGCGAAGGCCCCAGGGGCCCATGTCCTCATCTGTGTGTGTGTGTGTGTGTGTGTGTGTGTGTGTGTGTGTGTGTGTGTGTGTGTGTGTGTGCGCACATGTACGTGGGTAAACTGGGACCGGCTGTGTTCTGCTGTCTATCATTCACACTGGTATTTCAACCGTAACCCAATTACCCAAAGAACTGCATTTCGTTGCAAAGTCAATACACAGCTATGGTCTACAGCAGGGGTCAGCAACCTTTTCAACATGCAGTTTGACATTTTCTCGTTAATGAGTGTGCCTTAAGCAACAATATATTAAAAACTAAGCTGAACTATGACACAGCGACCAAAAAGATTTCCAGAAGACCTGGAATTGTATTATTTCGATATAGTCCACAATCATGCATCAACATTTTAAATGTTTTTTTGGTTGTTGTATTTGCAACATGGGCTTACATTTTATTCATATTATTATTATAATTACCTATGTCCCATCTTAAAACACCATTTTGAGAAACTCATTCAAAAACATATTTGCACCGTGAGAAATGTAAAAATCGAGAGTATATGAGAATGTTGGAACCATCTACATCAACATCTTTAAGGCAAAACCATGTGAAGGTAATGCATACAGGCCACTTGCAACAACATTTTAATATTTTCTTCTCTTTTACTCACAACATAGGTTTAAAAACTATTAATTGATCCCATATCAGAACACTGCTTTCTGTAACTAATTTAAACATATTTGCACTGGGACAAAATGCCCAAAACAGAATAAAGTGCAAAAAAAAAACGGTAGCAATGATTATGCTGCTGCATTGTGCGGTGAAACTCTTTAATAATAATAATAAAATAAAAAATACGTTTTTTTTTTAAGTGTGCCAATGATTATGCTGCCCCGTGCCAGTGGTGTCACGCGTGCCTAGGGTTGCCGACCCCTGGTCTACAGTTACAAAAAACACATCTGGTTCTCCTCATGAAGGAATCCCTGTTCGGCCAGTGTGGAAATTGTGTTATCGGGGTCTTTAACTCCCCCCAACCTCCCGTCTCCCATCATTGGGCAGGACCGGTCAAGTAGGACTGGTATTGGCAGCACGGCATTGAACCGCGGCCCAGGATGTGAGTGAGTGACAGACAGCCGTAAACCCTGCTAGTTCCACAGAGGGCACCCAACACCGACGTTGTTTACCTGCGCACGTTTGTTCTCTTCAGCCATGTGTGCAATCGCTCTGTTTTGCCATTTTGTTCCCCCCTCAAACAATCATATTAAAGGCTTAATTTGGATGCCACCGCCAAAAATAGTGAACAGCTGAGGATTAAGTGGGTTCATGAGGTTTTGCATGTACTCTGCCAGTGTTATAATCAGACTGCCTCTAATTGAATGCAGGGGAGTAAGCCAAATTGATGTTTTGTTTGTGACAGTGTGTATGTGTGCGTGTTTATGTTTGTTTTGCATGTGTGCATGTGTGTATGTGTTGTTGTGTGTGTGAGTGTGTATGTGTTTTTGTGGGTGTGTGTGTATATGTGTGCGTGCGCACGTGTGTCTGTCCGTGTGAATCAATTGTGCCTTTCTTTCCCCGATCTCTACACTGTTCTGACAGAGCCAGATAAAGCCATGATTAACCTGTCAACAGCAGATGGTTAGATTTCACACGCGCACGCACACACACACACCTTCTCGACGCACTCTAGAACATTATGCAAACCACAGGCTGAGAGACCATGGCGAGCCCGGAGAGCAAGCCCCTGGCCCATTTAACGTGCAGTAGCTTCATCGTCTAATCTGTGTGTCCACTAGTGATGGGTCGGTCGCGAACGATTCCGTCAGCATTAACAAATCCTGAAGGTGAACGACGAGAACATATTCCCAAAACAAGAGAACTGATTATTTTTTCTTTTTTTTAAAACATATAACAAAAATATGGTCACGTAAATAAAATATACAAACGAACAGAGCTTTGTCTCCCCGCGACCTTATATTGATTGAGTCTAAAACGTTCTCATCAATTCAGCCAATGAGAGCAGATAGCAATCGCGTTGCCATGGCCAGGGGCGTAGGAATGAGTTTAACATTTGGGGGGACACATATCGTAAACCTGACAGATCCGGTATAATTTTTAGGTGGGACAAATGCGCCTGTCTCCGATATTGGAGGGGACACGTCCCCTCCGTCCCCCCTGGTTTCTACGCCCTTGGCCATGGCCCATGGGTAAACAAATGATAAGGCACCACCACACAAGTTAACGATCGCTGTAGGCTTCAATATCATGCAAGCACTTTATGTTTTCTTTTCATTTTGTTCTACCTTACAATTACATGATTTAATAAAGTATTGTTTTTACCTACCACTACGAGTCTCGTTTGGTCTAGTTGCTAACGTGCTTCTCTGCTTATTAGCGCTACTTGGAAGACGCCATATAATTCTTACTGCACCCTATTATTTATTAAGGATATTTATGAAAAAAAAGGCACGTATGTGCTTTATATACGCTTAATATTTACACTTAACCTGGGTAATTTCGCCAGAACATTAGAAAGTAGTAGGCTACATGCATGTTGATTAACATTTATTCCATGATTTCCAATTCCCTGGCAAATGACGTAACAGACCATGTGACTTAACGAACGAATCAAACGAACGAATCGTGATAGCGTACGGAACTGAAAGAACGGATTCCCGGAAAATAATCGTTTTGCCCATCCCTAGTGTCCACTGAGCATACGCTCCCCATGGTTCATGTATGTTAGCAGCTAGAGACAGAACCAACGGACGGTGTGATACCCAGGGACAGTCTGGTGACTCTGGGGTCTGGTTGTTACTGCCAGGCTCTGGCTTTTCGACCGTCACATTCTTTTCTTGAATCCGTCTGAACCCCGTCTGACTTCTCTGATGAGATTGCTTTGAAGGAAGCGGTGTTACGCCGCGCTGCCACTTGGCAAGCCGTCAGAGGGCATGCATCTGTAACCTCGTCATCTCAGCAGATGGTGCTGCTGCCCTGTTAGTTAGGGAGCTAGCCAGGGTACCGCAGTAGTCCAACACATGCCTCCCCTCCCTTGCCCTTCCCTGTCTGTCGCCTGCCTGTTTTATTTTGGACTGGTCTCTTTAATTTAACATTCAAATGACTGACGGCAGGAGTTGGCCAATCTGGGTGAACAGGGCATTTCAGTTTCTTCTGCTTCTAATCATTTTTGTTGTCAAACCAAGTGGCTAGAGGCAGGGATCTGTAAGCATGTGGTTGGCGAACACAAACTCGGCCAGCAGTACTACACTATATAAAAAAAAGTGAATGTAAAGTTTCAAGTCGGCACTGTATAGACCAGTGTAGAAATACACTTCTTAAAATCCCCTTCTCCACAACAAAACATGAAACGAGTCCTTGGCACATTGCAGGTTCTGGTTCCAGCCCAGGCTCCTTACTGTCTCCTCTTAGAGGTTCTGCCAGAGTGTATTAGGATCACTGGATCCCAGATTAAATTTGGCTTTGCTGGGCTACCTTTCCTCCCATACTATACTATCCATTAATTATTAGGGTTAGGTTGTTTTTTTTTTGTCAATTAGGAGGTGATGACCACAAACATTTCTGACTGTTAATTCAGTCGCATGTAAGTAGTGGCCAGGCATCTAGGCTTTGGACATGGAGGATAAAACATATCTCAAAGTTACAAACCGAGACACTGCTCCTGCTATAAATATTCATACTATTGCTTAAAATGTCCCAAACGTCTGACCCACAGAAACTCTTACTTGACTTTCTTGTTCTCTGTGTTTGTGGTGGAATGTGTGGGTATGGATGACAAGCTCCGTTATGGCATGGATGTCTTCGCGTTCACATGCATGTCTTTGTGTGCGTGTATCTTAATGCGTGTGTGTGTGCGTGAGTGTGTGCGTGTGTGTGTGTGTGTGCGTGTGTGTATGTGCGTGTGTGTGTGTGTTTGCTTTAAACCGTGCTCTCTGCCCTTCCCAGAGTCCCGGCCTGACATTGGTGTCCATGCGACGGCTGGGGCGCCTGCGGCTATCTCTGGCAGAGCTGTGTCTGGCCACGCTGGAGCAGCTGCACACGGAGGAGGAGGTCCAGGCCCACGCCCGCCGAGCCAAGACCTCCGCACAGAGAGCGCTGGAGGACTACACCTGTCACACACCGGAGCCGGGCTGCCTAGACCAGGTCAGACTTCCCAGACCCCCGGATCCACGCTGAACTCGCCCAGACTGTGACGTAGTCTCGCACGCACGCACGCACGCACGCACGTGCGGGCGCCCACACACACACGCGGGCGCCCACACACACACGCGGGCGCCCACACACACACGCGGGCGCCCACACACACACGCGGGCGCCCACACACACACGCGGGCGCCCACACAGCATTGGTTCTGTACGGAGGCCAACTGTTTGTACCACTGACAATGTGCTGTAAGGTCAGCCACCCCACAAAGAGGATGAAACAGCATCTTGATTAACTCATTGAATATTCAATGTTCAATGTTCAATGGAGGATATTTTACATCGAGCTTAACCATACGTTATGCTCGGATATGCATTCTCTCTCTGATAATGGATTAGTTGATTATTATGTTGTTGTTTTTTTAAGGTTTTGACTTTGATGACTTTATTAACTAATATGAACCCCCAACTCTCGCCCATTCGGGCTGTTTTGTGGTGGTATATTTCAGGCTATGTGAGTTAGAGTTTACACTCTTTTAAAAGCAGACAATTGCAATATAAAATTGTATAAATTAGGAAGGACAGAGTCAGATAAATAAGTATATCTTGTTCAGGAACCTCTACAGAGGTTAGAGTAATTTTAGTTGATTAAGTGTTGTGCTGAATGGACAATTTAAACGAGATAAAGCTGTTTGATGATCTGGCAGGATTTGAATAATCTCATTTATTTTTTTAAATCAACTATAGCTGCAAGAAAACCAGATAAAAAAAACAAAGGTAATTTCACAATGGTTTCTTTCATTTTCAGCGGGCGTATTGCAAGTAGACCCGTGTTTGGATAGAAACATCTATAATGGTGACTTGAGCGATTCCCTCGCTCTGTGAATTTGAAATGTGCTCATCTAATATGGATGGGGCTCTATGATGAAGGGGGAAATGCGCTTTCTTTTGTACAGGGCTTGGAGAACACCACAACCCATCATGCCTCACAACCCCATCACCAGTGGTTTAATCATGTATCGCAGACGGCTAACGGTCTGAAAGCAAGATGTCTTTCCATCTGTTCTCATGATCCCTTTTCCTCTTTGGAAACTTCTTGCTCCTCGCTCCACACATTTCCCTTGCGTCTTGTCACCTGCTCCTCCTCCACCTCCACCTTGTTTAAGCCTTCAACTGTCACTTCTTCCACTCAATCGCCTATGGAACTTTCTGGATCTTTGTGTTACACCTGTACGTGCCATTCTATGACCTACTTCTGTATCTTCCCCCCATCTCTCTAGCTCGCTATCTCGCTCTCTTGCTTTCTCCCTCTCTCTCTCTCTCTCTCTGTCTCTCGATTTTTCTCTGTCTTTCTCCTGTCTCTCTTTCTCTCGCTCTCTCTATCCCCGTCGCTGACTTTTTCCCTTTTTTCTGTATAAATCGAATGCACATGGAAGGGCTGATACAGGTTTCACAATGTAGATGTTAACAAGCAATGATTGGCTTAAAACGAAAACCTTGAAGTATTGAAGGAACACCCCTTGAGTTGAACCATTTCGTTATTCGAGGGGGTCCAGAAATATGTGTCTTTCCACGAAAATAAATGCGTGCAAAAAAACACCTAGGATGTTGCATCAAACAATGTAAAAGAAACATGATCGTCAGGGGCACTTTCTCCTTATTTCTCTCTCAGTAGTTTCCTCCCTTTCCCTTACCATATTCAATCTTTCAGAGCCACGCTGAAGAGATCGATACTTGAGCCGATGCAACATGAACCCAAGTCCTGTCTTTTTGTTGTTACCTGTGATTTACCCCTGCCATCTGCCCATACCTCCATCCGTTATTACGGACAGGAAATACTTTGCCCTACAAACAGAAGAAAACAACCGGATCTGCCATTACTTTATTTGTCACCCCTGGCACCGTTGGGCTTATGTCATTAAATCATGTTCTTCTCTATGAGCTCGGATATCAATCGACGCTGCGTCCAATTGTTCAAAGCGAAAGATGTAGACTCAATCGACAAACTTGTTTGCAAGTTGAGGGAGGTGGGGGAGCTGATCCCTTTTGATGTCACTTATCAGGTCCATTGTGAGCTGATGGATGTTTTATCTAGAAAATAATATCTGATGTCACCCATCCATTTGGCACAGTGTGTTTGGCCAGGGATGAAAGACATGCTCTGGCAAACAAACGGAGAGATTGCATGGGCGAATAAAGGAGGAATATCTCCTGTACACAAAAACACAATTCTATGTTTCTATATTTGTTTCAACCGCTCGATGCTGAGATTAAAATTGAATTTCCAGAGAGAATCTATAAAAACTGCATCAGGCAACTCTTGACGATATCACGACCAGTAAGAATTGGATGCATCATTCAAAAGTAAGTGAGGTACGTTGTGCATCTCTTATTGATCCTCACGAGGAGGTTTCCCCTCTCACTCATCCATGGCAAGAGTATTTAGCTAACAGACACAGTGCACAGGAACTGCGGTGAGACAGTAGTGCAGACCACCACCATGCCAATCCCATCCTGTCGGGTTTCTCATGACACATCTCTGCCTCTAGGCCTCTTCTAGCCTGGGAACCTGACATATCTGAGAGCCCATGTTTATTTGTTTTGCCAGCAGACAAAACACAGATGTATCTTGTTCTATGCCTGTTGCTAACACACCTTGGAAATCGAGAAATTAACTTAGAGGCTCCGGCCTAAAACGCATATGCAAATGTATCAGGAGATGTCCCTCCTTGCCGCTGCATATCCAACTCTTTCTCTTCTTCCTCTCCTATCAACCTCATTGGATCCACCCTTCCCCTGCTGCTTCTAGGAATGGGCCAGTTCAGGGCCTGCCCTTGCGCAGGTGGCCCTGGGTCAGCTGGCAGCCGTCCACACTCAGTGCGCTGGCACCAGAGCCGGCGGTGACGGGGCCGACGGGGCCCTCTGCTCGGCCCTGACGGGGAAATGCCTGAGGCTGCTGGCCGCCCGGAAACACCCCCTCTACCCCTCCGACCGATGGGATCCAACGGGACAGGCAAGTCGGTGCCACACCACATACGCCGGAGCTAGGGACAAGATTAAGGGACTCGGTGGCACACATTACTGTGGTGTGTAGTGTAGGGCTGCAACTAACAATTACTTCCATAGATGCTTTTCGTAATCATTTAGTCCATAAAATGTCCAAAATATTTTGAAATGCCATCACAAGATCTGATGTTTTGAATGTGCCTGCTTTATCTGACAAGCAGCCCAGAAAACCTTAATTATTTATTTATTATCTTCTATAGTAATCCATGAACCAAATATGGATTGCTTGTTTTGTTATATGTACTTGATAAATGACTAAAACTATTAATTAATAATCCAAATCAGATTTGATCCATTTTCTGCCGTTCATCTGATCGATGAATCGACTAACCATTTCAGCCCTGTTGTAGCATACACCTGGCAGCCCCCACCACATGATAAGGAAGTCCCAGCACGGACGGGGAAAGCCGCCGGAATGTATTAGCGATTAGAGAGGGCTGATTGGATTCAAAGAGCGAGAGGCTGGTTTTCTTCACGGTCGGCGATCACAGTGATGGTGGGGGTGGGTTAGGCGGGGGGATTTCCAGGAAATCATGTTCATTACTCTGTGATCTTGCAGGCAAACCCCTACGTGCAGATGGAGGGAGAGCAGCGAGGAGGGCGGTCAGGCAGAGAGGGAGAGGAGAAGGAGGACAGTAAAGCCACCTCCACGAAGAGGGGAGATTTGAAGGGAGGCAGAGGAGGGCGGTCTGCCAGCAGCAGCGATCTGCAGGTATGTGCTCCCCACTCCCGCCCCCAAGCTTGTACAGATCCAGGCTCTGATGGCTTAACATCATGGGGAAACAACATAATATCTCCAGGAAAGAAAGACTGTCTCAGCCCACCCTCTGAGCATGCTGTTGTTCACCCCTTCCAATGTTGGATCAATGGATCAAATGTCCTTGGAACAGTATCCGGACAAACATCCTATTTTTTTTGTATGTGTGTCTGTGTGTGTCTGTGTGTCTGTGTGTGCATGCATACGCACGGTTCTCCTGGTGACCATGTTGTGCTGTGTTATTACTACGCAGCGGAAGCATACTGGATCCGTGCAGGTGTTTTCCCAGGCCAGTGAGGCGCTGGCCCGGGCCATAGGCCTTTGTCTGCAGCACGGCCTGCCCTCCCCCATCCTCGCCGAAGCCTCCCTCAACATGCTGGAGTGTCACGGCAAGCTGGACCCAGCCATGACGGGTCAATACCTAGCGCTCTACCAGGTATGCACAGTCGCTCATCATGTCTTCGGTTCGGCGTCGCATAGTAACAGTAGAGTAATCAGAGATCACTCTTGCTTTCCACTGACATAAGATTACGGTCATCGGTTCACATTCTCCCTCTATCCGATATCTCTTCTAAGGGGAGGGACTCAAGGTGTGTGCTACCTTTTATTCTATCATCTTTGGCACCGAAAAAAATTATATCTGTTTTTTCCTATAGTCTGTAATTCTGGAACATCTGGTCCTTGGCCGGCTCTATGAACTGGCAAAGCAGATCTATAGGACAATAGTCAGTTGGGGATAGGGCTATATAGATTTAACAGCGGTAAGAAATGTTGTTATTTTGCCTTATTAGGCCTAGGGGGAGCATTTAGAGATTGAAAAAAGATGGTCCTAGGATTGAACCTTGGGGACTCCACACGTCACCTTAGTTAGTTCAGATACATAGTTACCAATGGAGACAAAGTAGTCCCTGCCAGAACCAGTTTCAGACTGTGACGGAGAGCCAAACCCAATTTTTCAATCTGGCCAAAAGCATGGAGTGGACACAGTGTCGAATGCAGCACCAAGGTCCAAAGCATCTATATAACAATTTTGCCAGAGTCTTTGTGATGGTTTACAACTTTATTATCAGCAGTTTCCGTGCTTTGAAGGGTTGAAATCCTGAGTGGAAGTTGTTGAGTCCACAAAATCATTGCTGGAGGACAACTTTCTCTATGATTATACTTATGAACGGTTGATTTGATATTGTTTTTTAATTGTTCCGCTTTTTTAAAAGGGGTTTAATAGTCCATTTTTCAGGCTCTTGGAAAGTTGCATGATTGGAGAGAGCTGTTCACTTTTTGTATTATGTCCTGTGCCAGGGAGTGAAGGACGCTCTTAATGAAGCTGGTAGGTTAACCAGAATGAAGTTTATTTCCTATGGTAAAGATGAGGTCTATTTCTTATTTTACCTTTGTGGCGTGTTTGTTGGGTATGGCTACTTTAGCGACGGTGGGTTAGCTCAGGAGGAACCAGTAATGACTTTAAATAAAAGCCCTTTGGAGACTGGATATATTTATTTGAATAACAGTATAAAATCAATTCGAAAAATGTACAGATGTTTTTACAGAGTCTTATGGAGAAGCAAAGAGAAGATCCTCCAACAGTTTATCTTCTGATGGAGGGAGCTTGCAGCACGCCTTCTTTGTCCTTTCTTCCTTCATTGGAAAATCACTCCCAATCAATGATTCCTTAGATTCACCAGCTTTTATAGGGAAACGCAAGAGCATATTCCAACATATAAATATCAATAAGTCTACATTTTCCATTGTTATAACTGTTTGCTCAGCCGAAGTGGTGGTTCCTAGTGTGGGCGTGTGTTGTTCCAGGCCGGGAGCCTCCCTCTAGGACCCCATGCATGATGTGAAACCGTATTCCATTACACTTCCTTTGGGTAGTCTGTGTGATAACCAAACTCCATTCTGGAGTCCTCTAACATGGTCTATATCTTCTAACATCGACTCAGGGAGTTTCTGCTATTTTCTTTGTGTTCCTGTTGTGGTTCTATCCATGTAAACACTTGGTATCGTGGTTTGGCAGGTAAAAGTGATAAATAAAGCTTGTTGGGCTCTGTGTTTCCCAGAGTTGCCGCAGCAGTGCTGCAATGGCTGAGGTCCTGGGCTCAGCGTCTTCCGGGGCCTCTGGGGCCTCATGTCTCTCCTCCTTCCTGGGGCTCCTGGATGACCTGCAGCACTCCCAGGAGGAGACCCCCAGCAGCAGGCTGAGAGCACTGAAGGATCATCTCACCACTCTCTCCCAGGTATGCTCCCTCTCCCACGATGCACAAACCTCCTTTTAGAGCACTCTGTATTAATGAATATTATTGAGCCACCAATTGAACCTTTTGTAGGACTGTGTGTGATTTGCTAGAGTTCTGGGTAAATTCTGGCATTTAACTCCCCTGTGAGTGTAGGTTAGCCATTGAAAAAACTAGAATGCAATCACACTTCTTTAGCTTTAGCTTGTTTTTTCAGGTAACCACTTAGATATCTGATTTGTGTTGGATTCTTGTGGACATAGAACACATATGTCTAACCATATTTTACAGGCAAATCACACAAATGTGGTCACACAATTAGTACATTCTAAAACATAATTAGTGCCCTTTAAACCCTTACCCTGAACAACCATTACCTACACGCACACCTAACCCTAATAAGTAATTAGCCTAATAATCTGAAATTTCTTACCTAACTCTAGATGTAATCACGTAATACCACAAACTCGACCTTGCATATGATGCTCTGAAAATTATAACAAGATTAGGTTGTGTTATGACGTTTTATAGCATCATGACCTTTATGTTTAAAGGGATACTTCACTGGTGGAGATATGAAGGTTATATGAAGTAAATAATTCTATGTATTATAAATGTGCAAAAAAAATTGAAATCGGTTGATCCTAGCCTGAGAAAAGGCAGAAAGTGTATCTCTGACTCAAAAGTAAGAAATCCTCTAACTACCACAGTGCATTGCGCTCGCTGCACCACCCGCCTGTTTCAGTTTGGAGGGGGAAGGACCCATGGTCCTAGCACGGGTGGTAGCGCGAGCAAACTTTGTGTAAACATATCCCTGTGATACATTGACTAGTTAAGACTTCTGCCCTCGTTTTTGTATATTACTCTACAGCATAAAAAAATTTGCTAATTACGGTAGCTCAGCATATCAAGTATTTGTACTCAACCTTTTCTCCCCAGTTGATATAAGTGTTTATCTTATACAGTAGGCCTACTTTAGTATAACAGCACTTAGGTTAGTAAACAAATCACAACAATCAACATGAATTTGAAGTTTTATTCATGAAAACATATGAACTATTTGCAAAAAGAAAACGTGTAGGGTGCGTTTGCTAGAGTCAAAATAGGTCAAAGCTCATCTTGAGCATCTACTGTCTCCTGGTAGCCATGGTACTTCCCATCTTGTGCTGGGTAATTAGGTCTGATGGCCTGGACAACACAGAAAGCCGATACTGTCTAAGAAAGAAAGAGAACAACATTAGCAAAGCAAGATCAATTATGCCTTGAATAGCCTATACAGCATTACACGGACTTCAAGCTAACGTAACGTAGCCTATGCTTTGCCAATAAGATCGGCTACTTTCGGATAACTACATTATCACGTTCCCCAGGACTCAAAACTATTGTAGCCAATGTGTTAGTAAAAAAAAACAAACACTTACTTTATGCTCAGACGTCTGTTTCTCCCGGCGGGCTTTGGCTGGCGTTTCCAGTTCACTTTCTGGGTCCGGAAATATGTATCCAATACCCAACTGTTCAGATGAGGCGTGAAGCCTGGGTGAGAGGTTACACACATGGCCCCATCCTCGCCAGATTCAGCCATTTATTCTAGAAGAAACTGGCGTCGCTGAAATTCGCTGCAGCACAGGGACTCTGTGTTAGTGTCTATAGGTGACCAGAGCAAACCGGCGCGCTCCGGCTGCTCGTCCTCGGCAACAGGCATGGCTTGTTCAGCTGCAGCCGCAGCAGCCACCTCTATTTGTGTCAATTCTTCCTGGCTGTATTCTGGCTCGTACTAATAGCCCTGAATGTCCAAATCCAACAATAGATTTTCTAAAATCACTTTGGTTGTTTCACATTGCAAATTTGTTCGCTAGCTAAGTGGTGAAGAAACATGGCGGACATTGTGTTAACATCTCGTACGCGAGCTCCCGCCCCCCCTCATTCCTTATTGGTGGGCTCACAAATTTGCGGTACCAGTGGTTTGTAGTCCTCGGCCCTTCTAGCAGGCAAGCAAAGAGAAAAATAGATCAGGAAAGCTGGGCCAAGGGAAGACTGGGTTAGACTGAGGGAAAAAAAAACTTTTTTTTATATTACAATAGCGATTTTATAATGATAGAACGCCGGTTCTGAATGGGTGAAGTATCCCTTTAAGAGCCAGGGGGCCCACTGTTTCAGATGGAATTCAAACACTATGAGTTCCCCTAGCCTGCCTATGGTCCCCCAGTAGCTAGAAATGGCGTTAGGTGAAAAACAAGCACTAGGTACCCTGCTCTGCCTTTGAAAAATGAAATCCGATTTCGAATTTGGCCCCATATGTCGTCATAAGGGGCAAAGTTACCTCTCCTTTATCTGCCTTGGCTGCCCAGAGAATTTAGCCTGCCAATGAGACAATGAGCTACAACCGTGCGAGCGCCACGTGTGTGTGTGTGTGAATTCACACACTGTAACGCAAGTGCTTTACACACTTTGTTATTTGGAAAGCCGTTCTGCTGTTGGTGTTATGGAGCATAACACGTCGGGTCAAAAGCTGTGTGCGCCTCGCCATTGCGATACATCCACTCTAAACACTAGCGCATGGTATCGTGGCCGCAAGCTACTCAGGGCCACACCCCCATCCTCCATCTTGACCCGCCTCTAGAAAACTGTAAGTTTGTAGAAAGCTCATTGTGGGACTGGCTCGTAGTGACTGAAATTCTGCACTAAGGCTGAATTTCTTAAACGTCTTCAAGTAATGTATTAGGGGCCCGCTAACAGCTATATAAAAGCATTCATAAAGTAGCATGCCATGGGATCTTTAAGCAATAAGCAATATTGTCTATGAAATCCAGCACATACCGTAGCGTTAAACTATAGGTGTCTGAGAACCTTACTCTCGGACGCGGATATTAAACAAATTGCTTCTCAGACGGAGCTTCCCCATCCACAAACACTGTAGCATTAGACTATAGGTGTCTCAAAAGCCCTAACTACAGCACAACTGTTACGATTGTGGTAAAAGATTGTGATGTAATATTAGATCAGAAATGTATTTCCCTGACCATTGCTATTGTGCACAGGCGTACCGCCACCTGGCCATTAACCCAAACCACCTTAGCATTCTGGGAGAGCTGCCGCCAAACCTCACTCTCCTGCTGCTGCAGCACAACCAGGACGGGTACTGTCCGGCTCACTCCCTCACCCTAGCTGAGACGCACACACTCTTTCTCTCTCTCTCTCGTCCTCCACACATATAAACACAGCACACACTCTCTCTCTTGCTCGCTCTCTCTTGCTCGCTCTCTTTCTCTCTCATTCTCTCGCTCTTTCTCTCTCTCGCTCAGACTCTTTCTCTTTGGCCCTCCATACGCATTAACAAACACATAGTCCTCACAGACACATCTGTTTCTCTTTCATACACACTATAGAGCTGATAGCTACACTGGTACAGACATCATTAGGCAGCCCTGCACTGTGCAACTGTATTTGGAATTAATCATGAAACAATGAACTTGTGTGTGTATAGTCAAAAAGTCCTCTGTGTTTTAATGTGTTTGAGGTCCAAACTTTATGGAGCACTGTATGAAAAGGTCGAGCCTATGGATCATCAAAAAGGCAAGGCAGCGCAATCTACAGGTGAGACATCACACATTACATCATTCTCTCTGTGGCGTTGGCCTGGAAGTTGCCCCTATGAACTGCAAAGCAGCCCTTTAAGGAGCACTCCCATCCATCTTTGTATGTGTGCATATGGTTCAAATTGTTAGTTCACTTTTGTGACCACAAACAAATGAATGCCCTGCATGCGAAAGCTGTTTACAGCATTGGAATAGAACGAGGGGAGATTAGCATGCCCTGCTTTTCTGCCTGACTGAGATGTGTGAGGTAAGTAAGGGGAGAGTTCACTCCTAATGAAGACACAAGGTCCTGGGGATGAACTGTGCGAGCACCAAGGCATGCCGTTCTCTGTAGCACCTTGCGCTGTACCACCAAATTGCCTGTCCATGGAATCCAATAAGCAGTCTACTGGTACTCCCTGAGTTGCAGATCTGCTGATTTATTCAGTGTTATGCTCTGAAACAGAAGGATAAAATAATGAATGCAGTGCCGAATGTGGACATGCACATCTTTTCACGTTTTCCACTTGTTTTTGATTCCGCTGAAATCGAGTGCCACTCTGGACAGGTGCTCGTATGTCATTTCCTCTTAAATGAGGATCCATTTGTGCTTTCAAATTAGGATCTCCTTAGTTAGGTCCTCATACGACAGGTGCTTATAAGACAGATGCTTAACATGCTCAGTGCGAGAGCTACACAAATTCAGACCACATTTTCTGATGTGGTCCCCTTTATCTCTGTTCTTTGGGCGAGTTTCAATTAAGAACAGCAATATAATCTTGAATTGTTGGATCACAAGTAGAATATGGGTAGTGATAAATAGAAGAAAGCAATGGCGAGAAAAGAGAGAATCTTGAGGGACAATTACAAGGTCTGTTTGTGTGTGTGTGTGTGTTTGTGTTTGTGTGTGCATACTGTTGTCACAGCAGCGGTGCTAACATGCACTAGTGTGGCTAAGGTGCAGGTCAGCCCAGGGATGCTGCTGGCTTTGCGGGGAAATATTCGGACCTTCGCCAGACAGACTGGGGAGGTCCTCTTGGACGAGGCCCGTCGGCACCGCAATGAGACAGGGCACGGCCCCCAGTCTTCCAGAGCAGTAGGGTTATTTTATTTCTTTAAAGAAAACTCTGGCGCCCTTGCGATCTTTTTTTGCAATGGCCATGGGTAAGGTTTCGGAAATATCTCTTTCACTGTCTCTCTCTTTCTACTTACTTTTCTCTCTCTCTTGCTATCAGAAGCCTTTTTGAAGCGAATCCTTGCTCTTCATGCTGTCCATCTCTGTGACACCACAGAAAACCCTGAGTGAAGAACAGGAGCAGGTGGCTCAGTTCAGAGCTGGCGTGGAGGCGATGGAGAACTATCTGCATCCCGTCATCTCTCAGTTGGACTGTTCCCGCTTCAGGTGCGTGATGTAGTCAGTAGACACAACTACCCTGGCTGGCTGACCCATGTCTGTTCTGAAAAAGAATCCATGCAAAACAAAGCACGACTCTTCAATGTGTCACTAAGTGTATTTTTTTTTTACTTGAGTAATTTAAATTGGATGTTTTAAGATTGTCATCTGAAAACCTAATCTTTACTGTTTTCATGCCTTGCAACATGGGGGACCCCCTATCCCCTAGTCTTTCTGTCCTTAATGTCCCCCTCTCTTACCCCAGTAACCCCAGGAAGAAGTCTCCTCCTTGGCCCGCCCAGGAGTCAGAGAGACTAGGAGAGAAGGTGGAGAAACAGAAGGGATTGGCTAAAGATCAACCTGGTATATGTTCCTCCATGGCAGGAAGGTCACATGGCCATGAACACAGATACGCATATTCATACACACACACACACACACACACACACACACACACACACACACACACACACACACACACACACACACACACATACACTTTCAATCACATTGACATAAACACACACACACACACACACACACACACAATATCATGTACAAATACATCAACAATGACAACACACACACACACACACACACCCACACACACACAAACACACACACCCGTCGAACAACCCCTCTCCATTCCGTTGAGACTCTGCAGCAATCTATACCTCATACACCGTATAGATCAGGAAGGTAACCCCCACCTCCCTTAACCACCCAATCTTTGCATATCAAAGTCAATGCGTCATACAGAAAATTTATTCCAAGGTTTTCTTTGCCGTTCGATGCCACCATTATAATTTCCGGACCACTTCCATACAAACCCCCATAGCTTAAAGCCTGTGTTGCTGTCAGTCAGTCATAAACATTACATGTTATCCGTTCTCAGGGAACATGGTATGACCGCCGTCAGCTGTTGGGTTACCTGCATTTTCTTCGAAAGACTATTATCAGGCATGGGAAGTACTCCAATAAGTCTACAATCACAAATCTGGCATAAAAGGGAAGTGTGTGTGTGTGTGTGTGTGTGTGTGTGTGTGTGTGTGTGTGTGTGTGTGTGTGTGTGTGTGTGTGTGTGTGTGTGTGTGTGTGTGTGTGTGTGTGTGTGTGTGTGTGTGTGTGTGTGTTGTTGGCAGCCTGCCCTCCCCAGGACCCGGGGGAGTATGTGGTGCTCCTGGCTGACCAGTGGCTGCAGGAACTGCCGCTGGAGGCCCTGTCCGTCCTGCAGGGCCGGGGGGTCGGCTCCGTGTCCCGGGACTTCTCCCTGCAGCTCCTCCACGCTCGGCTGCACCGGGACCAGCCCGAGAAAGGTAATTTAGGCACATACACACACAGGGTCATGTACACACAAAGCACACATACACCAATAAACACAAATGCACTCGACCAACAGTCACACTTTATTGAGACTGACACATAAACAATCATATATTCACAGATAGTTCAGCCTCTCTCTCTCTCTCTCTCTCTCTCTCTCTATCTCTCTCTCTCTGTCTCTCTCTCTCACTCTCTCATATACATGCTTACTCTCTAAACTCACTATAGACACACAGATAGATAGATCAACACAGGTCAACACAGCTACTAACCTCAGGGGCACACACACATGCATGCACACACAAACAAACAGATATTAAAAAAACATCAGTGTATCTCTAATTTGGTCAACACAGCCACTAACTATAGGCAGCACACACACACAGAAACACATCTAAAATCATTGACAAACAAGCTCAAAGTAGCTTTGAGCATGAATTAGAATGCTCATGTGACTAGGAGCCTATTACGTGTGCAATGTTTGTAAACTCTAAAATGTGGGAGAGCAAATAAGCTCTCCAAATTGCTTGGCTGTCGGCCATGGGGTATTTATGTCACATTAAAAACGTTTGAGTGCGCTTGCTGCCCTAAATTTATTTGACCTTATTTCTCCTTATTTCAATCATTCTCATATTCATCGCTTACTCAAAGAATAATATACTTGAATTATTGCTTAAAGACTTATTTCGCAGCCTTTAGTCTGAGAAATGCTTATTTGAACAGCTTTGTTATGGTTGAGATTCACTTGTTTTGGACTCCTTTAATCCACATGAAAGGATTGGGCTGTTCCATTTGTATCTACTCCATATCCAACTTCACAAGTTACATTAATTTGTTCCTGATCCTTCGGCTTGGTTTGGGAAGAAATCTAATTTCGTATAGATTATATTATATTATAGGCAATGAAACAAGTCCAAGAGCTGTCCTGTTGCCTTGATCAGCATAATTGATTCACTTTATTCACTTGGCTATTGTACTTCTGATGTCCTATAACAGTGATTCTTAAACTAGGGGTCGCGACCCCAAATGGGGTCTCCAAAAACCTCTGTGGGGTCGCCAATTATTTTCTGTATTCAGTCTGAAATTATTATTATGCCAGGTGAAACAAAGGAAAATAATATTGGGGAAAATCTGCCTTTTTCTTATTTACACACAGTTAAGAGAAGAGGGAAAATGTGTTTTCGTCTTTCAACGAGATCTGGTTCAGCCTATAGGCTACTCCGCTGATAGAAACAATGTTACTATCTGCCCCCACTATATGCAAACTCAACTTGTTCCCGCTATTTCAAGTAAAACAAAATAAAAAGACATAGGTAGCCTACTAGCCAAAATGGAGAGGTGGCTGCTTAAAAAATCGAACAAAAGCTCGGAAGTGCCAGCTACCAGTGCGTCTACTCCTCCGCGATCCTCAGATGGGACAAGTCTACAGGCCGGTGAGAATAAAAAGGAACAAACGAGGCGTCGGCATTATCAGAAAGAATTTCTGAAATATGGATTCACTTGCCAAGTAAAAGATAACCTCGACCACCCACAATGTGTGATTTGTGGCATTGTTCTGGCGAGAGCTTAAAACCTGTCAAAATGAAACGACATCTCGAAACCCGCCATCCCGAGGACGCTACGAAACCAATGACTTTCTTTCTGCGAAACGAAGCTGCCCTGCAAGGGCAGTAGACCGTAGTGCATGGGCAAGCTACCTTGCCCACCAAAGCCTTGGCAGCTTCCTACAAAGTGGCCCACCTTGTGGCAAAAGCACAGAAGCCACCCACAATTTCCGAAAGCCTCATCCTCCCTGCAGCAATTGCGATGACCACCGCAATGCATGGTGAAAAGAATGCAAGTGCGCTCAAGCAAATCCCCCTCTCCAATGATACAGTGTCCAAGCGCATTATCAAGATCGCTAATGACATGAAATGTCAGATAATCGAGAGAGTAAAAAACTGCAGGTTTTCTTTACAGTTAGATGAGTCTACTGACGTGGCAAGTGTCGCGCAATTATTGGTGTTTTTTTCGCTACAGTTATGAAGGAAAACTTCCCGAGGACATGCTGTTCTGCTCTCCGATGGAAGGAAGGTGTACCGGCAGTGACATTTTTAATTGTCTCAATGGTTGGATGGAAGACGCAGGGCTGCAATGGGCCAACTACCTAAGCATATGCACAGACGGTGCGGCAGCTATGTTGGGGAAAAATAAAGGGCTGAAAGCAAAGGTCCTTAGCGTTGCACCACATGCCAAGTTCACCCATTACATTATCCACAGAGAGGCCCTGGCATTCAAGCACAGCCCGAGCTTAACAATGTTCTCCAGACAGCAATTTAAATGGTGAATTTCATCAAATCTCGCCCACTCAATACTAGACTTTTCACCCTTCTCTGTCAGGAAATGGGGTCTACACACAAATCCCTTCTTTTCCATTCTGAAGTTAGGTGGCTTTCACGGGGCAAGGTCCTTACACGCCTGTTTGAGTTGCGAAGCGAGGTGCGCACCTTCCTCTCAGACGCAAACTCCGCTTTTGTGCACCATCTCACTGACTCGGAATGGATAGCCCTTGCTTATTTGTCATGCATATTCCACAAATTAAATATGCTCAACCTGTCACTACAAGGCCTCAACACTAACATCCTCACCCTCTCGGACAAAGTGAATGCTTTCACAAAAAAGCTGCAGCGTTGGGCAGTCCGTGCGGAGAGTGGGGATTTTGAGATGTTTTCGGAGCTGCATGACTTTTTGGAGGAGGATGACGTGTGTGTGTGTGTGTGTCTGTGTGTGTGTGTGTGTGTGTGTGTGTGTGTGTGTGTGTGTGTGTGCTTGTGTGTGTGTGCGCGCCACGCACATAGCGTTCGGATCTGATAGCGGCAGCCTACACTTCTACTTTTCTACTTTTTCTACTTCTACTTTTTCTTAAAGTGTTTCTACAACTCCCCTGATGGATTGAGTAGTACACCTCATATAGTAGTGAACACCAATACGTGAACGGAGAGAGTATAGCGCAAAATAATCATGTCATCGTGTTTCACCAACCCACCTGCGGCCAACTTTAACTACCCTCAAAGT
Organism: Pollachius pollachius; assembly: GCF_949987615.1. Classification (NCBI taxonomy): domain Eukaryota; kingdom Metazoa; phylum Chordata; class Actinopteri; order Gadiformes; family Gadidae; genus Pollachius; species Pollachius pollachius. The sequence goes on from NC_136935.1 coordinate 14,242,018, forward strand.
CCATGCAGACCTCAGTGAAGCATAGCCACCATAAGCCTCAGCGACTTGATTTAAGAAAATGCATGTTCCTCTAGCATATCGTTATTACAGCATGGAGCTGTGGAATGACAAAGTCATGTAAAGGCTTCTTGCGCATTTACATGAATCACTGCCCCCTACTTACAGTGTATCTGGTCGTCTATTAAACAGCAGATTACCATTCTCAATAAATGACGACATGTACTCGTTTCCGCGTCTATGGCAATTACCAAGTCCACTTGATGACTTGATTAGTAGTTCTGCCGTTAAGAGTCAGGAAAGGCGCAGCCGCGTGCAAAGCATTTCTCCTCTCCTCTGAGTGAGATTTTAGAACGGGCAGAACACTATTAACGACGTGAACACTATTTGGATTTGCAGACGGCGTTACCTTTTTAAAGGTTGTAGAATTTGCATAACTTTGATGCGCTTTCAAAGGTTACAGGTAAATTAGGTAATGTTTGTCTGTCTGTCTGTGCGTTTCGGTGTGTGTGTGTGTGTGTGTGTGTGTGTGTGTGTTTGTGTGTGTGTGCTGTGTTTCCATCTTTCAGCTTGTGTGTGTGTGTGTGTGTGTATCTGTGTCTGGCTGCGTGTGCGAAGGCTCAAATTCACATATTTGAACTTTTGTTTGCATATATAACACAACCACAGAGAGGTGCAGATATGTAGCGCCTTATCACACATCGTCCCAAAGCAAGGATAACAATGGAAAACAAAAAAAACTAATCCCTCCCCTCCCATCCCGTCCCCTCCAACAAAGCATTACCATCATTCTGACGTCTACACTTTACCATTGTGTCAAGAAGATGTACTACCTCAGGCCACTTCCGAAGGTGCTATTTGTTATTCCGCGCGGCACTTTGCATGAAACATGCCACAGAGGAATCAGAGCTTGCGATGGGAAGCTCACCCACAAACAGGTGCAAAAGCTTACTTTTGTTTTTTTGCAGTCTTTTGTGTCATAACCGCGATCTGCTGGGACACAAAGTGTCCCACAAGTTCTAAAGGACCTGGAGCAAGTCCTGCCTTTTACTCCGTTTGTTTCCTCAAGCAATCCTCAAGAGTGTTTGCTTCCAAATGAGTAGATCACACCATTTTCATTCCCCCTGAAGCGTGCAAAACAGCTTTTGGAATCACAGTGGCGATGAACTTCCTGAAAGTGCACCACAAGAAGGAATGTAACTTAAATGCCAGGTCATCATACTGTCTCATCGGATACATTAAGCAGAGTTAGATGTCAGGTAGTCATAAATTGAATCCAACCCTGTAAACCGAGTCTCGCCCAGAAGGGTGTGTGTGCTTGATTTGTTTATGCATCCTGTTTGTGGCAGTTGAAGGTGACAATAGGAAGGAGACCAAAGGAGCCAAGGTGGCCAAGGGGAAGGGAGATCAAAGCAGAGCCATCAAAGTGGTGAGTTCAGTCAATTAATCTGCCTTCGCCAGATACCTGCTGTCTGCACCGGAAACTATTTAACTTTCCCTTGGCCTCGCTTTTAAGTGTGGCTTTTTAATCGATGACATAATGTTGTTTATTATTCTGTGTGATGATCTGTATACTAATATAATAATGCATATTTGGGGGGGGTTGTGTTTTCTCCAAGCCTCCAGTAAACCGCGTGCTGCCTCCCCACGCTTTCCCGGTTGATGCACGGGATTTTAAATGTATTCTTTTTTTTAAGAGCTGTTGGTTTCAAATAATATTATGCTTATTATGTGTTGGTCCTCACACACTGTAACTTCAAGCAAGTTATAGTATGCGTTTTCTTTTTCAGTGTCCAAGCCTCTACGCATTCCAGTGTAACCGACCTCACCGCACTGGCACAAGCAAACTCTCTCTCTTACAAACACTTCAATCACGTAGAAACTTGAACTTGCTCAGTGGTTGATAACTAATTGTTGAATGATGGGTTGTTTGACCTCATATTGAATTGGTTCTCAGACATGAGCAGGGCCATGGAGTGTAGTTAGAGTAATGAAATGCTTGTTGAATGGCTCGCGTGAAAGGAGAGAGTGAACACTATGACCTTTGAAGAAGACGAACAGACAGACGGACGGATGGAAAGACAGACAGACAGATGGACAGACAGACAAACAGACGGACAGACACAGAGAGAGAGAGAGAGAGAGAGAGAGACGGACGGACAGAGAGAGACAGACACACAGAGAGAGAGAGACGGTCAGAGACAGACAGACGGATAGACAGAGAGAGACAGACAGACAGAGCAAGACAGACGGACAGAGCAAGATAGACAGACGGAAGTGCAAGACAGACAGACAGAGCGAGACAGACGGACAGAGCGAGACAGACGGACGGACAGAGCGAGACAGACGGACGGAGAGAGACAGATTATGTGTTTGGTCGACCTATGAATTTAGCCTAAAGGATGTCAAAAGGCCATTCGTGCCTTATGCTCTCGTAACACCATTGAAGGTAAAACATGTCTTTTATCACAATGTTACAAAAGATTGGATTGGTGCAAACTATTTAGTCACCCCCTAGGGGCATACATTTCCTTTCCATGGAACATTCTTCTTAACTCCACCTCAGATATTGTCGACCCCTACAATGACTACAGCAACTACGGTGAGTAAAAATGTATAAATCTCATAAAATAAATTGCACTTTTATCCGTTGTATTGTAAAGATCACTTTGCAGCCAGCACACAGTGAGCGATTAATTACGTTTATTACAGTGACAGTGAGGAAATTAAAACCAAAGTTCCATTATTAGTGAAGTAGATGGCAGCTCTCCCAGGTGATCCCAAAGGGAACGCTGTTGCAGAACTCTCCAAAGTGCTCCCCAAAGTCTTCACACTTAGACTACACACACACACACACAACCACATACACACAACCACACACACACACACACACACAAACATGGTTCCATTGCCATCTTTGTGTACGTGTACGTGTTTGCATTGCACTGGACGTAGAACGTTTCACGTTATAAAGTGTGGAGAAGACAGCCACTGCTTTTTGACAAAATTTGTGGACTAAAATAACATTGAATAAAACCCAATGCGTTTATTTTTATGTGCATGAGTGTGTGTGCATGATGAAGTGTGTGTGTAGAAGTTTGTCATTTGCACACTTCCGTGTCATCTGTGTCATATGCGCCAGCTACTGCCCTAGGGGCATGTGACTGTAGAGTCCTTATGGCCTACTTTTTTTTCAGGTTCTCAGATTTAGCGCATGATGAAAAGAACTAGAAGAACGCTAAATGTGTACGCCCCTTTTTAATGTGTCCCCCGACAATGTTCAAAGGACACCTGGGCCGCTAAATGGAGGGGTAGGGTGGGGGCTGAGCAGAGCTATATGGGTGTTCGGGACGGTAGGCGCTGAGTGGAGGAAGAGGTGAGTGGAGGAAGAGGTGAGTGGAGGAAGAGGTTTTGCGGCAGGGAGGAGTGGGTGGAGGGGAGGGCTGGGTAGAGGGGAGAAGGGGAGGGAGGGCAGGAGTGGAGGGGAGGAATGGGTGGACGGGAGGGGTGGGTGGAGAGGAAAAGTGGGTGGAGGGGAGGGGAGGGTGGAGAGGAGGGAGGGCAGGAGTGGAAGGGAGGAATGGGTGGAGGGGAGGGGTGGGTGGAGAGGAAAAGTGGGTGGAGGGGAGGGGAGGGTGGAGAGGAGGGAGGGCAGGAGTGGAGGGGAGGAATGGGTGGAGGGGAGGGGTGGGTGGAGGGGAGGGGAGGGTGGAGAGGAAAAGTGGGTGGAGGGGAGGGTGGAGGGGAGGGGTGGGTGGAGGGGAGGGGAGGAGTGGTTGGAGGGGAGGGGTGGGTGGAGAGGAGGGGAGGGGTGAAGGGGAGAAGTGGGTGGAGGGGAGGGGTGGAGGGGAGAAGTGGGTGGAGGGGAGGGGTGGGTGGAGGGGAGGAATGGGTGGCGGGGAGGAGAGTGATGGGTGGATGGGAGGGGAGGGCTAGGTGGAGGGGAGGAATGGGTGGAGCGGAGCAGTGGGTGGGGTCCGGGCCGGCGTGGCGGCAGTGGGCGGGTGCCTTGCACCCGGGGAGCAGAGGCAGGAGGTCCTTCTGATGGCCAGCGGGGGGACAGAGCCGTGAAGTGATTAATGTTCTGCGGTGGTGGGGAGAGTCAGTTCCCCCACACGTCACCTGCCCCCACCCCTACCCACCACACTCTGCGAGGAGCCCCTCCGAGTATCGTTCATGTAGTGAGACTTAGCTGGTCAGGATTTGTGTACTTCTTGTCCCCAAAGTTTGGTTACTCTTTTCAAGGGTCTTCACTTTGCACTCCATTACGCTTCAGATGAAGTCTTTCTCTCTCTCCCTCCATGTGTTTGTTTGTTTATGTGTGTGTAATATGTATGCATCTATTCATGAATGTGTGTGTGCATATGTTTATGATTTTGATTGTGTGTATGCATATGCTTATGATTCTGTGTGTGTGTGTGTGTGTGTGTTTGCATGTGTGTGTGTGTGTGCGTGCGCTCGCACACAGAGGGCGGCAGTCTGGCTGAGAGGATGCAGGTAACTCTGGACGACCACAGCCAGCAAGGTGCTTCTCTCTGGGACGGCTTCATGGGCAGCAGCAGACACACTCCAAGGTAATTCACACTGAGAGAGGTGTTCGGGGGTCAAAGGTCGCGGGTTAAAATAATCAACCACACGCCATAATGTTCCACTCTGATGAAAGTGTGTCAAGTAATTTATTACTCACCATCCTTCCTGCTCATGATGTCACAACACTCCAGATAAAGGGAGTCAATGGGAATTGCACCTGGAAAAGCACCTGGGTTCTGTTTTTATTTTATTTTTGACCATGGCATGAACAACGCAAGCGCAGTTAGAAGACAACATGATTTGGATTATCTGATTGTCTTGCAGTCATTTTATCTCAGCTATAAACAGTGGTCCCCCGCAACACTGATATAAGCATTGCTCAATCCACTAGTAACCTTAAATATGCAACCTACACAGATATAGGGTTAGGCTTAAATATTAAGAATTTTTTATCCACTATTTCAATGTCAACCTTGCATAATGGGATATGCCATGTTCACATGCCATGTTCCCTGTGTACGCTCCACGCCTCTGTCTGCTGGTCCAGTCTGGCCCAGATAGAGCAGCTCCTGGCCGGGTGCAGCGGCTTCATCTACCTGGGGACGGAGCGCTTCATGGCCAACGTCCCCCCCGTCAAGCTTGCAGCCATGGATCTCTCCGGTACTCTACCCCACATTTATTCCACCCACAGAATCCTTCACACCACCCACTCACTCAACCACCAATCTGAACGCCATACCCCCTTCTCTTCGCACTGAGATCTGTATTTGCATACCAAAACTAAAACTCCATCACATCCGGTGACTGTATGTCACCTGCTAACGTTTTCAGGTGACACAACCCTCCGCAGGTGACCTCAAGAGCCTGTGAATGCATTCATACAGTGCCTCAGTAACCTTTGATACCACTCCCAACCACTTATGGAGTAATGACTCACATTTGTCGTTCCCACCAAGGTGATGTGAACCGGGTCAGTCAGGGCGAGGGGACCTTGTCCAAGGACTTATTTAGTGCTGCCACGGCGGAGGTGTAGTGTGTTGCTTTTGACCTTCAGTTGTTTGATTTTTAAAATACATTATGGAGAATTCCCAACGCAACATTCAATAGTTTCCGTTCTCGTGCAGTCTAACAGCACAGATACAAAGCAGATGTAGAATTGTCTTCACCCATCAGGTCTATGGCCGTCAAGGCAGTTGACATTGCAGTTGTTCTCGGTATATATGATACAATACAGTATTCGATGCGTGTCGCCTTGCCTCAGGAGCTAAAGTGCTTTACATGTGAGCAACACAGAACAAGAATACAATGGAGTAAAAGAAAAAAAAAACGTACGTGACATTAACATTTTATAGCAACAGAACTGTCAACAAGGTCTCACTGTTGCACTCTCGATAAACTATACTCTCGCAACAATATTAATGGAATTTTAAAGTGGCGAAAACTCATCATTTAGAGCATAGGTAGGCAATTTTGGGAACCTAGCCAGAGTAGGTTAGATTTGAAAAGTGTCAAATCCAAAAGCTACCAAACCTCCCTTCAAGCCTCCCTACCAAGATACATGAATAGCTCACAAGCTTTAGCAAAGGGTCTGCCAAGCCTTGTGGAAGACTCATGTGCATGGGCAGAGTGTGCGCAGGTGGCCGGCTAGGTAAACAGACAGGAAGTTTGTCCAATAATTCATTTGGAGCCGAATGCAATGACTGGACGGGCTTGTTACAGGCCTGAGATATTCACAGAAATCCGATTCTTTTTTATCAGAGCTTTATGTTGGGATGTAAAGAGAATTTCAGCAAATGTGTTTTAAAATATATTGCCTACCCTAGCTTTAATGAGGAATTGTGTCATGCCGGCTTATAAAAATAATAAATGGAGCACAAGGCTTAGATTCTCAAACCCATCCGTTTTTCATCCTGTGTATGCATATATTTCAGTTTATCAATACCGAATCAAAAAGATTACTAGTCTGCTGGTTTTTTTTTTAACGGCGTTAATCAGACTTCCCAAATCCTCCCATTATCTGATCATCTTCTACTGAGAGTAACAACATAAATTTGATCTCATTCAAAATATTTCTTAATATAATCAGATAAAACAAATATACAACATACCGGAATTGCCGCAACCTATATGCCTACATGAAACTATTAGATCCAAGCCCCAGGCCCTATATGGCCCGACTTCCCCACAGCTTTGAACCCATCTGAAGTGCCTCCAATAGAATTTCCTCCTAAATAAATTACGACCTGGACTCCATATTCCCTGTATGTGGATCAAAGGTCAAAACTTGTTTCTATGATCGCAGTGAGTACAATTAGATTTGTTATTTGATTACATTTTCTTTATTGTATTTTGTCTCAACTACCTGAATACCCCAATAATGTATTGAGGCTGGCTGTAATTGGTAAACGGACAGCATTTATAAAGAACACTTCAGACGTGTGGCCACTCAATACGCTTTCGCTATTATTGCCTCACATTCATTCATTCACACATACTTTCCAACACCGACGAGGGTGTGAACCCTGCATGGCAATGGCTAGCTCCTCAGGACCAGCTGGGGTTAGGTGTCTGGCTCAGGGTCGGGGTGAGCCGGGGTTCGAACCAGCAACATTTGGGTTGCCGGAGAAACCGCTCGGCCTCCTGAGCCAATGCCGCTATGTTGCAGCGTAGCAAGGTTAGCCGGGCTGCACAGATAGCTTGTCTTTATTTGATCTGACTGACAAGAGAGATCTCTCTGGCTCACACGCGGTTGCCCCAGGCCAGACATATGCGCCTGCCGGTAGCGCTGCTAACTATAGTGCGACTGACACCCTGTTCTGACTACCAGCTGTACTTTATAGCACAACAAAATATTAGCCCCACGGTCGACGGCTGCCCCTCCCCCACTATCCTGCTGCCCAGCAGGAGGCTGATTGTAGCTGACCAATGGCATTCTGATATTCACTGTAGGCATCACCAGCTGGACAAAATGACCCAACATCTGAGAAGCTCAGGTCACCGACACTAGCGGCCCCAGGGGATGTCTGGGCACCATGGTTACCACCTGGCTCCATGCATCCGTCCTGGCTTATTCCTCAGCCACAGTTGCAGACGCCCCCCACACACACACACACACACACACTTGTGGTTCTGCTGTGCAATCCCAGACCTATCTGTGGCCAGATATAAACACCTTCTTCTGAGCGGAAGGCAGGTGATCCAGAGTCCTGCCCATCCTGCTTCTCCGAGTAGTGCTTTTTCGGGTCCAGCACCTGCCCTCATCTGTCCCACCTTGTACCCTCCTTCGTAAGCCAAATCACACCAGCCACCTGGCACACTTTTGGGCTTCGACTGCCAGGTGAAAGAGGAGGCTCATCCGAGAATTCTTCAGCTGAAATCGATCTAACCTCACACTCTACACTCCCGGACTCTCTTCTTCTGCAGAACCAACAGCACGTTTTGGCAGCTGTTCATTGTTTCAGAGTCAGATGAGAGCTTTATAGTCTCAATCCTGTAGGTCTTGTCTAATCGGCTACCAGTCTACTTTATCACTAACACTATCAGTCTGCTTATTTCCATTAACCATTGAAAACAGGTACATAGCGTCACCTAATAATGGCATTGGCCTCCTTGTATATTGGTATTGTGCTGGTATATCGGCCAATGACAAGCTGGACCCCAGAAGACGCTGACCAGCTGTGAAATGCGCGCTCCCCTAATCAGAGAGCCTGGCCTGCATCTGCATTTTGGTCCAAGCTAAGTGCATTGATCGTTCTGCACCTCCCTGTCCGACTCTCTCGTCTCGCTCTACCGTAAAAACCCTCTCGCACCCTCTAACAGTCATTCCCGGGACAAAATACTAGAGTAAAAAAAGATAAGATGTAAACTGCGGAACACTTTCAGTAGCCTCCATGCTGCATTCTACTTTAAACGTACCATGTCTCCAGTGCTGCGTTCAAGGTCACGAATGCTCATGACCGTGAAATGATCAAAAGAAGAAAGAGTTTCCCCATTGTTAAGAATACAACATGCCATCAGGAACATTTTGAAAGGTGAGACATCTGCAGTTTAATTGTGCTTCAGTTTGGCTTTTATTTAGGCCAGTGCATGGTACTTTCATGGTTATTCACTTTGTGTAGAAATATTGACCAAACGATAGCTATATAGGAGTGCTCCTGGCAATTTCCCTTGGAAGCCCTGTCTCCTGGGCAGCTATACACCACTTTTCACCACATCAGATACCCTCTCCGCCCCCCCTCACCCCAGGTCAGCTATCACAACAAATCTAATTTTAATTATTTGGAAAACACTGTCTCTACTGGAGTGGTGGCAGTCATTCTTGGAGGCTGTTGGCCAATGGATCACTATTCCCTCTCTCTCCTCCAGAGTGCCACTTAGCGCTGATCTTCGACCTGCTCCAGAACAGAGCCAGTGCTGCACGCCAGTCAAACCTGGACCTGCAGAAAAGGTAAGGACAGTGATTTGAATGTCAAGGAGTTACCATCCTCGACTTGCACCCTTCTCCCTTCCTTAACGGAGATCCTGAAAAGGCTACAATTTGATGGCACTGATGGTTTGCAGAGTTGTGTGCGAGGTGTCTCTTTTTGGAATGAAAGGGGACCCTTGGACTCTATATTCATCGCTTCAATACATACTCTTTATTGCTCCACAATGCTCTGCCTCTTCTCTCTCTTTCTCGTTCTCTCTCTCTCTCTCTCTCTCTCTCTCTCTCTCTCTCTCTCTCTCTCTCTCTCTCTCTCTATGGTGCATTGCAGGTATCTATGGGCAGCTGCTCAAGGTCTTACTTTATCTCTATTTGTATGCCTATTATATTTGTATCGTAAACATCTTGGTCTGCGTCTGTACTCTTCCCCTGACTTGTACCTCAAGAGTGTTTCCTTTTCATTGCTGTTTCTGCGGTGACACCTCAATGACCCTCCGGTGACCCATAAAGGTCTATCTTATCTCTGATCCATCAGTGCAGGGCGGCTGGCCCTGGAGGGGCCCGTGGAGACGGCCCTGCTCCTGAGCCTGTGCGGGGTGCGCTGCGTCGCCTTGCACCAGTGGCACAGCTCCCCTCGGACCCACGCCCTCAACGTGGCCGCCCTGTTGGACGGTAGGTGCGAAGAGATTCAACATTCAAGAGTTTTATTGGTCACATTAAATGAAATGTGATGATGAAAAGAGAGTGAAGAGTGAAGATGAAGTGTACATGCATGCCAGCGAAGCATTGGCCCCTTTTGAAATGTCACGTCTAGCGTGGTTCACATTAACACCGAAGCACACTTTGGTTGAGGGCTTTGGGTTTACTGGGGACCAGCAGGATGTGGACTGACCCACTGTGTTGCAGGTCTCCTGGCGGAAGGGCTCTCCTCTGGCCAGGCGCTCCACAGCCTGAGGAAAGGGGACAGAGGCCCCAGTGGGGCTCCCCCGTCTAATGGTATGACCCAGTTGTTCCAGGGCAGACCCCAGTTCCACAAACTTGAAGTGTAACACAGAACAGAACACATTCACTGGAACTCTCCGTTTGATATCGGTGTACGAGCCCATAGTAGTAAGCAGTTGGCAACCAAAAAATAATAAGTAAATATTTTCCAATATAGTATTAATGTCATTATAATGTATAAAATATTATTATAATATATATTTACGTCCACTCTGCTCTCTCTCGCGTTTCAGAGTCTACAGCCAGTGGCAGTTTGGCTGGTGTGTACCAAAAGGCAGATGTTTCACGGGCATCTTTTAACTGTATTCTGTATGGGATTCCTAACTTGGTAATTGAATGACACACTTGAATCCCCTCCCTAGATGAATTCATGTTTATTTATGGAATAGGTGCTCCATGTTTTTGCATGAAAAAAACATGTACACACAGAAATGGGTTTTAGCAAAGTATAACAGTTCATAGTTACGATCGTTCACTAGTTAGTTTAGTTTTTAGAAGGCCTTTAGCTGATAATCTTTAAGTGTTCGTCATGTGCCTTTTGATGTTTGATGTTTTTGTTGTTGTTCCTTATATAACCTTTTTTATACACAAATGTAAAATGTGTGTGACAAAAAACAATAACATTCCAAATGCAAAAAGTGTGGTTATTTACCAAAGAGGTAAGAAGATGATAGGATGCAGCCTTCCTATTCTCAGGGGTCTTCCCTTACCTAGAAGGAAGGCCGCCTACCAGGAATAAAGGTGCCGACTGTAGGGATATTTAAAGTGACAGATAGTTATAGTGTTTGAATAAGCCTCCTTTGAGCCCTTTTATGATTGTAATTTCCTGTGTTCATCTGTGACATTTTACTTGATCTTTGATACCTCAGTATTTTACGTATAATTATTTTTCAAATCTAAGAGGTCTCAAACGTTCCAGAATGGAAGACTGTTTCTCAGACGCGGTGTGTGATGCTGATGGTGAGCATTCAGGGTGCAAAAGCTCTCCCACTGGCCTTTCAAAACAACAGATTAGCCATTTAGGCAATGCCCACATGATGGTTTAATTTTCCTTTTTTTTCATGGATTGGGAAATAAAATGCAGAACTCAAAGCAGGTGTGTTGTGTTTGCTGGTCCACCTACAGCCCGGGGGGGGATCAGATAAACCCCAGCCTCAGTTCTCATGATATTCACTTTGTGATATTTAACTCATACCTTTCTAAATGTTGATACTTGTGCTGCAACACTCCTAAACAGGCCCTGTCGCATCAAAATGGAGTCAACATGCACACCGCAAACCCGGTTCATCACAGTGCATCACTCGAATTAGACATGGCTCACTTTAATTCCATTAAGTCGATTTGTTAATATTTTTAATTTGGGAGGAGATGTGGGGTTATCAGAGTATGTAATTCCAAACATAGTCTGATAATCCTCTATATTCTAATGGCGGAGGTATTATCCCCACTGAGTTTTAATGAAAGACATTTTACCGTGGTAAAATATGTTGCCACATTGTTCATCGATGACATGGACCAGCGATGCATGACAGTTTTGTGCAACAACCAAATCGATTAGAGTGAGCTTCGAATTCCAACCTTTATACATTAAATACCTGTACCTTAGTGGTGCGGTTCCACCTTGGGCAGGATTATTGTAGAGCTCTCTCCAAATGGGAAGGGAATGGAGTCAGGCCCGCCTCAGCTGTTGAGGGTCTGAAAGGTCATCCCCTCAGCAAACAGATATTTCCTGCTGGATAATTGCTTTTTCTGCTTTGCTTCTGGACAATTAAGCTCATTTGGGCGGAAGAAATTTCCAACCTTTCTGAGTCCACAGAAATCCCAATCCACTGTCAAAGGTGCGGGTGAGCTGTGAATCCTGATGATGTCACGTACGGAGCGTCTTGGAGCTGGCCATTTGCTCAGCGTCGGTAAGGAGAGGCAGATTCTCACATACCGTGTGGATTGGATTTTGGGGCTAGAGAATAGGATTTGTGGGGGATGGGGGATCTGCCTTAGATCATAGTATTTTATTATTTATTGTAGTAATTGAGTATATTAAATCCTATTGGTAGCGAAGGACACCAACAAGAAGCCTTGAAGTGACTGAGCTCAGCAAGGCCCACTGAGGAAGACCTCTGTACCTCTGTAAGGTAAATAACACTCGAAGGTTGGCCTTTAGGGGGATAGGAATGTTAAAGTAATGCATGTTTGGTATTTTAGAAAGGGTCTGAGGAAGGTGTGCGCCACATAGCAGCATAGATGCATAGTACTGCTCTGTTTAAATCATTCGCCGGATGTTTCCTTCCTCCAATATCTACAATGAGATTGTGGAGCCCTTTGTTCTGTGATTGCAAAGTGCTTCCGTGCTGCTTATGATTGAAGCCCAACCAGCAGCCTCCAAACTAACCGCTGATTATCAACCCACATGCTATGAGTTATGCTATTGAGGCGAAATGAACTCGAGCCATAGGGGTTATTTTAGTTCAAACCTGCGTCCCATAAACAGCGTAACCCCAGGAGGGACTTTTATCTTGACACACACAAACAGCTCATCGACACAGTATTTAGATTGAAACATAATTGTCTGCGTCACTATCACGTCGTCATTCAATCAGTAGCGCTGTCCGTTTATAATGGTCTGCGTCACAGAACCTTCAAACCAACAGACACAACACTATAGCCAACAATCAGAACCCTTTACGCACTACAGTCCTCTTAACACTGAACAACCCCTAAGTAGCCTGTGCACCATCCCTGTGTGTGGGTCGCTTTTCTGATCGAAAATGCCGCAGAATATAGGTAAATATAGTATATATAGGTTCTTTTCAATTATCAAGGACGTTGTACTATCTGGACTTGCTTATTGAATTAGGCAATTTTTCCATGAGCCAAGAGGCGTGAGATGATGTAGCAAGGATAGACATCCAGGGGAACGATGAGCCCAGGGGAACAAACCCTCTAGAGCAGGGGTCTTCAACGTTTTCCAGGCTAAGGACCCCCAAAGTGACGGAGATGGAGCAGGGACCCCCTACTAATATATTGTATAAAATTGTGTTTTATATTAAACTGGTCCTATAGTGCCATGTATAAATGTACCTTGTTATTTTGCATTCAACACTAAGATATTCAAATAATACACAGGTTCATATATTCATGTTTTTATTTTAAACATGTGCAAGGTACAGTGAGTAGGGTGGCCATGCCACTGCCATTCATAAACATAACATAATAAACTGATACCGACCAAGATCAACAATGTCTGTCAATTTCATGTGATCATGCATAAAAGCTATTCAAATGGACATTTTTAATATATAAATGTGGAAACGAAAATTAGTGATGTTTGTAAGTGTCGTTTAATTTGCTGTAGAGCAAATTAAACATGAGCTCGCATCTGGTTCCCAGGCTCGTCTTCTAATTGGCTGAACACAGACATCTCTCATTCCGGTAACACTTAACAATAAGGTATGCAAAAACGTGGGTATTCCTGAGCAGCGAATGATGAATGACCAGGGCCCTAACTGGGGCCCTAACGGGGCCCTAAGTGACAGTTACTCAGTAACTACTGAGGAGTTACTGGTAACCAGACTAGGGGACTACTGTATTCGTTACTGAGCAACGAATGATGAACAACCAGGGCACTAACTGGGGCCCTAAGTGAGTTATTCAGTAACTACTGAGAAGTTACTGGTGAACAGACTAGGGGATACTGTATTGATTAATAATTCTGTGAATTAGCAAACTGACCAATTGATTATGAAAGCAACTAAATTTTCCTGGGATTTAATAAGTTATTAAATTAACAGTGCACAGACGGGATGATTATCATATTTTAATAAAGTTATTCACAATACATACATAAATATTAACATTTAAGGTTTATTATGTGGCATTAGTAATGTTGAAGGCTTAAAGGGGACATATTATGGAAACAACACTTTTCCTGGGATTTGGGGTGTTGTTTTTGGTCTCTGGTGCTCCCACACGCATACAAACTTTGAAAAAAGTCTGTACATGATTTTTTGAGTGAGCTATGCATTTCTGAAAGTACCCCGCCTACAGTTACCAAACGAGCGAGTCAGTTTTGGCGGCCCCTCCTACGTAGGAAGGGGGCAGTTGACTATAATGGTGTGTTCCTGAATCCTTGGATGCCAGCCTTCCGAGTTGCACGTTTGACGTCACTTCCGGTATCGGAGCATTCATAGCCTTCCTGTCCGTCTTTATGTTTGTGGCATGAAATTGGCTAGTCGCTGTTTATTGTTAGCTACATTAGCCTCTTTAGCAAACCAGCCCGAAAACAAACGACACACCTTTACATTGTATTGCACGTACAGCAAGACCATGCAATGTATTAATTGGTGACCGGAATAAAGTAGTAATGTAATCAAGTATGTAAGAGCATTTAAAATCGACATTAAAATGACCTACGTGGTACAAATACAAAAAAGAAAAATCTCTTCACGGCCGCAGCCATTTTGTTGAGAGCGTCATAACTGCTCTCGGTCTACTCTCAGATTTTCGAAAGATGAAGACAAAAAGGGGGCGTGCCTTCGAGAAATGCCGCAAGAAAGCTGGGAGATCTTCGACTTTCGACTCGGAAGTCTGGCGTTCGAGGATTCAGGAACACAACATACCTCCCCTCCAATCAGAGCATAGCTACGATTTTGTGGACCAGCGGACGAGCAGCTCCGGCGGGGGGGAACTCGGCGGCAGCCCTGCATAGCTAAACTCCGGGATTACAATCCCTTCCTCTGCCGTACAATCCCTTTCTCTGAGGAGAGATGGAGGAGAAAGGGATTGTACTCCCGGAGCTGAGCTGCCGGACTGCCGCCCAAGCTTCGGCAGCAGTCTGGCCGCCGTCAAAGCCGTCCGGCTGCTGCCCTCGGCGGCAGTCTGGTGATGTACTCTGGGAGCTGAACTGCCGCCGAAGTTGGTAGGTCCGGCGGGGGTAGGTCTCGGCGGCAGTCCGGCAGCTCCGGCGCGGGAAGCTCGGTTGCAAGTCCGGCAGCTCAGCTTCCGGAACATTCCCTTTCTCCTCCATGTCGCGGTTCATGGACTTCAGAGAGTCAAGGCCAAAGTTCCTTTCCCCCAATTCCTTCTCAATCATGGCTGAGATAACCCCCACTACGAGTCTTGTTGTGGAAGTACCAGAGACGTCAGAGAACCCGACGTGTTATGCGCTATAAGACCAACAGCAGAACGGTTATCCAAATAACAAAGAAGTGTACAACACGTGCGTTACACACACACACACACACACACACACACACACACACACACACACACACACGTGGCGCTTGCATGGTCGTAGCTCATTGTCTCATTGGCGGGCCAAATTCTCTTGGCGGGCAAGGCAGAGAAAGGGGAGGTAACTTGGCCCCTTATGACGACATATGGGGCCAAATTCGAAACCGGAGCATCTGAGCTTTCAGTTTTCAAAGGCAGGGCAGGATACCTAGTGCTCGTTTTACACCTAACGTCCTTTCTAGCTACTGGGGGACCTTAGGCAGGCTAGGGGAACTCATTTTAATGTTAGAAAACCTAATAAAGTGCCATGGGGCCTTTAAGGGAGCCTCGTGACACCCTAACAACCCTCCCTCCGCCCAAATGGCCAGAACTTGATTCAGTTTGGACACCATTAGCACATGTCATAGGTGCTCTATCTTTGCTCTTGGAGGTTGTCATTCTTCTGTATTACATTTCAACACAAAGTAAACACTCCCTGAGTTAGGCTTGTTCATTTCCCTCCATGTATGTTTATGATGTTCCATATTTTCTGTTTTTACAAGCACCGAATGACTTCTTGATGGACTTAACCTTGACATAGGTGAATTTCTCTCTCTCTCCCACACTCCCTGTATCTCTCTCTCTCTCTTCCACAATGCCTGTATCTCTCTCTCTCCCACACTTCCTGTATCTCTATCCCTCTCTCCCCCACACTCCCTGTATATCTCTCTCTCTCTCTCTCTCCCACGCTCTGTATCTCTCTCTCCCACTCTGTATCTCTCTCTCTCTCCCACACTCTCTGTATCACTCTGTCTCTCTCCCACACTCCCTGTGTCTGTCCTCTCTCTCTCTCTCTCTCCCACTCTCTCTCTCCCACTCTCTGTATCTCACTCTTTCTCTCTCAGCACATGGTATTAAATGCCCTCTGGCCAGCCAACAGATGTCGCTCTCACTAATCTGCTGTTCTGTAGGCCTAAAGGGGTAAAAACACAGCCAAATACCCTCTTATGTTGTTTACACAGCCGGAACGTCAAAGTGCACAAAGTTCAAGAGGGCATTTGGTTTGTCGACTATGTAGTGTCAACCATCTAGACTTGCTAATTGAATTGCACTGTATGACTTCTATGACGGGTGAGTTGATCTAGTTAGGATAGCCATTCAGGGGAACGATGAGGGTCAAGGGTTCCAGGGAATGATTCCCTGTGAAGGTACAGCAACAGTACATTAGATCAATCTGTTGTAATGGGCAGAGGGGGCTCCGCAACACACCTACACCATCCCTCCCCGAACGGGCAGAACTTGAGGCAGTAATTAAAGGCACACTATGCAGGATCGGCTATTCCTTCGCTGTTTGCTCGGTGTGCGCTCGCGTTTTTCTCTACAGAGCTCCCCCTACCGCTTCGGAGTAGATATTTACAACACTGTCTTAACATCTCGTTGACGACCCTTCCCCATCCAATTCTACGCTAGCCATGTGCATTTGTTTCAAAGAAGCCGACGAATGCATGGAGCCATGTCCGAGGTACGTGTTCATAAAGAGTAGACACGGTTATACATATTGAAATCATGTATTTGTGTTGTGTTATAATAAACATAAACCCATCCTTTTTTACATTTGACAGGGAGATGTTATATCCTAGATGAGAATTGTTTTATCTTTGGTTGTTAAATAGAACGGTCAGTGTAAGAGTGTTTGCCAACATAATACGTAACGATAGCATGAACAATTTGCGCAGCAATCGTACATTTATGTATCTGATCAAGTACGTCACTGGTAAACTTGTTGGAATTGCAAGGAGATGGATTCCGACATCGAGAGGGTATGCTGTCGCCAGTCCCTGCAGCAATGCATAAGTACCATGGCGGAGCAGAGACAATTCAGGCACTCGGCATATAGACAATTTGTGTTGTGGCAGCCTGTGTGGGAAGGAGAGTTGTCATTCTGCTGCTGTGTCTGGACATTAGGGACACATTTCCTGACCCCAGGGCCCACTACACAGACTTCATGGTGCGCCGCCTGGACATGTAGATGTTTGTAAATAAACATTTTAAAGAAAAAAAAATTGTATATAGTTTTAAAATGTTTCCCTTTTTTTATATAACAGATGTTTGCACAGCCACCAATAATACACACTTTTTGGTTAGAAAAACATTTATTTGGGATATTGAAAAAAATGCGAATGCAACTTTTTGCCTTACGGCTATTGTGTAGCATCTTCTTGAGGGTTCTCTAGATTAAGGTTTCCTTGTGACACTTGTACCCGCACAAGCTTGGATGTGGGTGGTGGCTATAAAACAGGCCGAAACGTCTTGGGTCATCAAGCTTCATAACGTTCTTGCAAGGAAGGCCTGTTCCACTTATCCTCCTGGCGAGGATGGCCATCTGGATGTCACATGTAGAGATTACAAATTGCCTGCCCCTAATCTGGAGAGTGACACTTGTCTTCGCCAATGTCCAGGGACTGCATTCTACAAAGAATGAATAAGTAACTGTGAATATACATACATTATTATGAGGAAAGACATGCAGGCTACCATGGAATGCACTTACCTTGACTCCAAAACACCAACTGCTCCCTCTTCATCAAGTGGCTGAACACCAAGTTCAGGATTGGCTAACTGTGTTTCGCTGTGTAAAAAGATGGTCGTCCATAAACAACCATGTGCAACATAATAATAATAATTTAGCTAGTAAACTGAGTGTATTAACACAAGCTAGCTAGACTATCATACACTTTAAACACTCAGTTTACTAGCTAAATTCAATACAATACAAATATAAAGTAAAAACAAGTGTTATCTGTATTATGTTATTTCGTCTTTGGCAACATGAGCGTGACATGAATGTTTTTTGAAACCTGCCTGGCAACGGACAATCGCGTCGAACGATGACGTAATGTTTCAAACGCGGATTACGTAGGCGGTACAATTTTTCAGCGTTCCAACTTCCTCTTGATGGGCCTCACCTTCTGGGCGAGCAGAACCTAACACTCCATGCCCCCCCCCCCCCTCCCCCCGCTGTCTGGCTCGGGTCAGACTCGGTCAGCGCAGGTCTGGTGAGTGCCAGAGGTATCTGCTGCTTGTGGACTACTGCATTCATAACCCCCGCCCCCTCCCCCCACAGTGAATTTCCCAATGTCAGGCGACATCACCGGGGCCCGTAGGCGGTGGGACAGGCCGGGCTGATTGATGCGGCCTGTGTGAAACGTCCACGCAGAACCACAGCCCGCTTCACAATTCAAGGCCTGTGCTTGTGTCTGTGGCGCTTAAACGCAGCCCTGATTTATTGGAACACTTCCTCTGATGACCGCCTTTGCTTCGGCAAAGCTGGCCACTTTGGCTGTTGTTTTTTCGCAGCCGGAAGGTAGTATATCCACGACACAAATGCTCTTTATTGAGTTTGGGAGGTGCCGTTGTTGGAACTAACCACAAAGGGGAAAAAAAGAAAAGGTTTCCGGTTATTGGAAGTTTGATAGGAAGACAGGAAGGAAAATGGCCCCTCCTTTTTTTTATAGGTTAAAACACTACTTTCTGTCCAAGTACTTCAATTTTTACTTCTCTCCATGGTTTTGAATGTACCCTCCAGCCGAATACTACTGAAACTGCCGCCTTCTCTATTGCAAGACCACCATACACCTCCATCCTGTCGCCCAAGATGGAGCCCGGCATGACCTGACTTCCCATTGCCTATTGTCATCCAATAATCATCATTACACCACAGTGTTGTTGAATACTTGATCCTCAATAACGAACCAAGGGTGTGAATATTTGGCAACAATACAACACTCAAACAGTTCAAACAGTTACTAATCAATGCGCAACAAATCAATGCACACAATCCAACAAAAACAACAATGATCAAATACGACTATCGACTGACACAACTAACGCAAAAACAATATGCTCAACATGCCGCCCAAGAATCTTTCACCTCAGCTGATTAGGTTGGAGGCTGGTCTAAAAACATTGCTACCTGTTACATTTATGTTTATTTAATTACCAACCTGTTCTAGGTAGTACTTTGGTATCCTTTGGCCTCTTTCAAACATTGATAGCTGCCTGCTAAATATGTTTGTTATTAAAAAACATTCTAAGACCATTATCCCCTCGTTTGCCGCAACAGCTTCTGTATACAGAATAGTGGGAATCTTTTCATTGAAATCTAAAACCTGGGGAGATCACCAGAACATTTAGGAATAAGAATATCCAAATATTCAGTGTGTTTGTGTGTGTGCAGCACAGACACACAAACACACGTGTGTCAATAAAGATATCCATTAGCAGAAGCCTTTAAAGGCTTAAAGGGACAAAAGTGCTTCTGTCAAACTGTGGGTTGATATTTGTCACCCGTGTCCTGGCAGATCGATTCATGTTTTGACAACAAAAAAAGGCCAGTATTTTTAGTGTGAATATTTTTTGTACGTAATGTGTCATTACCATATCAAAGTAAGCAGGGGTTAAGCCTGCCCTCGGTTTTACCTGTCACCCAGCGCACATTAAAAATGAAAGCTTCTAGACACATCCAGGTGGCTGATGACATACATGTGCTTCCATTTTCGCTGGAAAAGGGCTCTTCGGCTGTAAAGGCATATTGGCCTTTTGTCACTTCTAAGTGCTGCGAAGAGAACATGGCGTGTCAGACACGGTATCAACACAAGGAGCTGAATTATTCAAAAGAAATCATTTTCCTTTACCCCTAAACGCCCAATTTCCATAATCATCTATCTCAATAGAGGAGCGCATGGACCAAAACAATGCACTGCTGTATATTTGATGTTTGAAGGACATCTCAAGTGCATGTTATAATATGAGTCCTTTTCCTTTTGACATGTTCAGTTACGTATCTACATCCTGCCAGCCTTTAGTATCTACGTATCTACATTAGCCAGCCCTTGGCCCCTAACAACAGAAATATCGAAAATCCCAAATAGTGGGAATCACCGGGGGTGGGGGGCTGCAGAGTCCACGTGCCCAGGGGCCCGATTAGATGACCCGTCTATGCACCTGGTGAGTGCAGAAGCTGAGCTCTTGACAGTTTTGCGCACCCACGCATATCTGCCCCCCTTCACACTACCTGTGCACTATATCGGTCTACTGCCTCATCCACCTACATGTCTGACTCCGATAAGCCAAACGCACACTTAAACAGATGGTGCCAATCTCTGCTAAATGGGATGCTTCGTTGTACTCGACTGCGCATACTGCTAGGTATACTCTTAAAACTTTTACTGTGTAAGCATCAAGGTGATTGGCCGACACCTTCTAATACACCTTTATCTCCATCGGCGTCCTTGATAGCATTCAGCTTGCACAGCATTTCCACTGCTCTGACCACTCATGGCTGTCTGAGACTGATTGGAAGGCTCCTACTAAATGGCTCAACTGTAGGGTATGACTTCAAATCAATGGAGAAAGGAAATTTGTTAATTAGCCAAGGTCTCCTCAGGTGCTCTGGATACACTTACAGCTTCATTATGCCTTTGATTATTATTATCGTCAGTCAAGATCAGACCTCCAAATACTTTAAACCAACCTAAATCTCAACAGCACCAGGTCTTCCTGAATGTATGTTATACCTACAGTGTTGGGATTCTTTATTGTCTCCTCTGAAGGACACAAATGAGTGTGGTCCTCAACGGGGTCGCCCGGGCCTGCGATGTGAGGTTTGTTTGTCACAGCTTTTTATGCTGTATCTCTAAAGCCTTGTCCACACAGGAGCACAGCGCAGGACACAGCTTAATAGGGGAGCATACGTCTAGTCAGGCATTGACAGATAATGCTCTACGCTGGTGAATAGTTAATTTTGTCGCTTTGCATCCGGATGGACTACAGGCGAGGTTGGTACATTTGAATTGTAAGTTTTAATTTCAACCCAACACATCCAAGTAGCATGCCATCTCAGAAACTTCATTGGGGAAGTGTCACGGGACACGTTGTCAGGGTAGTTAAGTGTATATTCAGTATTCATGTATTCATCGCCAAATGGTATTCCTGGAATTGTCACTCCACCTCTCCTTAATTTGATCACGCCATGATCACTCTCACACACCTTGGTGGTCAAGACCCACCACTCAAATCCACCTAACTCATTCCACAGCGCATACGTGGGTGCTCATATTGTATGGGCCAGTCAGGAATCTAAATAACATTTGTTTGCATTCCTATTTTATTGCAGATAAGGACGGAAACTTATGATTGCATGGTTTGTGGCATTAAGGGAAGTAGAATTCCATCTGGAGTTGGGATCTAGAATCGCCAACTTCATTGTCTAACTGACCAGTATATTGGGAAATGGTCGTCCACGATAGGACTTGATGAGAATATATACTGTATATAAATGTATATACAGTCACAAGGTTGGGAACCACTGTAGCATAAGGCACACAAACTCATATAATATAAAGTTCAGAAACTGGTAGGAGGAGTCCTGGCAAAAACATAGGATTTTACTCTCCTTTTTCTTATTATTTTTCTTTTATGTAACCTTGATAAAATGGCAAAGATAACTTTTGTGGGGATGAATAAGACATGTAAACACGCGTAAGAGAAATGTGTTCAATGCCGCTTTAATATAAAACTAGTAGGCAAAGTTTGCTGAAGATTGCAAAATAAAAAGCCCCTTAATGGGTAAGATAAAAAATGTATAAGATCATATCATTGAGAAAGAATGCAGAGGGTCCACAGCTGTCCTTTTTTTAAAGAGCTACTACCGGGGTTACCAGACAACATTGTTCTGACACCAGTCATTGTAAATTAGTGGCGCCTAGTGGCCATTCTAGGTACTGCATGAAAACAAGTTCCCACATGGGTTTCGGCCGCCATTTTGTTTTTTAGTTACTGCAGTTGTAATAAGCAGAATCCACACAAGCTGAATGCAGCTCCACACGTTATTCCTCACGTTTATCCTTGATGTAGATCTGTCTAATGTGAGGGAATATTTTGTTGCCTGTATTAAGATAGGTTAAATAGCTGTTGAGCTACTGTATGTCATTAAGCTAACGTAAACACATCTTGCAGACATTTTGGTGCAATTTATTTTTATTTCTTTCATATAGCCTACGTCATGCAAACACATGTAAGGAGTATTTTGTTGGTTGCACTTATTGCATTTATTTTAAGTTGTGTAACTTGAGCTGTGTAACTTATGTTTATTCTTTTCTGTGTGTTGCAGTTTCACAATACTAAATTCAGTAAAATACGCTTCAGCATAAGCAACGCCTACTGGATTTCTTTTTGTTAACTATCTGTATATTGGATGCAAAGGGACGCATCTGAGGGGACAGAATAGTGAAAAGACATTACACAGCAGGAAAAACAGCGAATAACTGTATAAAGCACACCACGCAGCTAAGATGGAAAAGCAGGATGAACGGAGCCTACAAACAAGGTCCCGAGCCTTAAGTAGCAGTCTTCTACAGTTTCGAGCAGGTCGTCGGCTAGCATTGCTGCCACAAAGTTTAGAGCTAAGGCTGAAGCAGCCAAAGTCAAGGTGTCCTTCGCAGAAAAGAAAGCAGCCATGATGAAGAAGAAAGCGGAGGTAGAAGCCAACCTCCATGTATTAAAGCAGGAAAAGCAAGCCGTAGCAGCATCTACATCGGCAGCAATATTTGAAGCAGCGGCAGACATGGAGGAGAGTCATCTTGAAGAGCTGCAGGTTTTAACGCAAGAAGATCCAGCAAAACGCACAGCTGAGAACATAGAACAACAGGCATTTGAGCACAATACTCAGAGACAGTGTCAAGATGATTCCAAACACCATTTTCCAAACGAAATCACACAGCAGCTGACTTCTCATTACAATGACCAATGGTTTTCAAACCAACCACCCCCTACCAGCAGTGCAGCTAATGCAATGTTAGGGCCTCAGGAGTGTGCAGATGGAAAGAAGCCCACTCCTAACAGACACTATGCAACTTCACCTCTCTCTCTCCATTCCACAGCAACACACCTTTGCAAGCCCACATAACCCTGACATAGCCAAATACCTGGTTCGAAAGGAAATGGTGAGCTCTGGGCTCCTTGCCTTTGATGGCTGTCCAGAAAATTACTGGGCATG
Source organism: Pollachius pollachius (assembly GCF_949987615.1). Classification (NCBI taxonomy): domain Eukaryota; kingdom Metazoa; phylum Chordata; class Actinopteri; order Gadiformes; family Gadidae; genus Pollachius; species Pollachius pollachius. The sequence goes on from NC_136935.1 coordinate 14,265,234, forward strand.
GAAATCATTTTTCCAAGCAGTTATAAGAGAGCTGGATTTGACTGATCAGGAGGAGCTCAATCTCCTAGTGAACTGGCTTGGACCAGATTCAGCAGATCGAACTAGGCCTTTTCTCAGACGCATCTAATATGGCAATAGCTGCTGTAGCTTACCTACGTGTCCTGGACTCCGATGGGAAATGGCATGCTGGTTTCGTCATGAGCAAAGCAAAGCTGGCTCCTTACCCAGTGCACACCATACCACGGCTGGAGCTGTGTGCAGCGGTCCTAGGAGTTGAGCTGGCAGGGCTGATCCAATCTGAAATAGACCTGGAGTTGGATGCAGTCAGGTTCTACACCGACAGTCGAATTGTTCTCGGATATAATTACAACAGTTCAAAGAGATTCTACACATATGTAGCCAACAGAGTGGCTCGTATGAGAAGCTCCACCAAACCGAAACAGTGGAACTATGTGAATACTGAAGAGAACCCTGCAGACCACGGAACCAGACTTTTTCCAGCGGCTCACTTGGCTCTGTCCAGTTGGTTCCATGGCCCATCGTTTCTCACCAGATTCAACGTCAGGTTACATCTTTTGCCACCAAGATCACAGAGCAGCATCTTGGATCCCAAAGGTTCGAACATTTCTCTTCTTGGAAAGCTCTAGTTAGAGGAATGGCAACTCTCATTCATGTAGCAAAATCTTTCTCCAGTGAGAATCAGCATAAAGAATGCAAGGGATGGCATCAATGCAAACTATCACGTGCCTCAGAGATTTCTCAAGTAAAGACAACCATCTTCAAGGCAGCACAGGGAGGTGCTTACAAGGAGGATTTAGAATGTCTTGCTCAGAGCATTAAAGTTCCCTGTCACAGCACTCTTGAAAAACTTGACCCTTTCCTTGATAGAGATGGATTGATAAGAGTTGGAGGTCGCATCCAAAAAGCAGATTTGGACAATCACCAGAAGCATCCACTCCTTTATAGACTGTGATTTGGAGAAAAGTATAGATTATATCGAAAATCTATTCTTTGTTAGATGTTTGAATGAAGGTTAAAGGTTAGAAATTGACCAAGTTACGAAGTATGAAGTAGTGGAAATGTCACAGAATTGGCCATTGACTTCCATTGTAAAAAAATGGAATTGAGTCTCTAGGTGAAATATTGTGGAAGGAGATAGGTCCAATAGTTGGTCAAGAAAGAGAAAGAAAGAATAAAACTTAACAATAGTTCAGCACTGCATGCAGCACTCACCTAATTAGTACTATTGTATGAAAATAATTGTGGGTCTTGTTGATTATTTCGTGAACGGCCAAATGCTGGAACGCTTTAAATGTTCATTCCCTCCATCCTTTCGTAAAGGATGGTCAAATTGATGCAACCAAGAAAACAATGTAGCTGAAATAACAAACAAGCCATAGCTGTCTTGGAATAATTGTACAAATTTTGAGTTTCATTATGTAATTTGATTCCAACACAAAATGTGGTCTATTTTCCATTTGTGTGAGGAAATAATTTAGTTAATTGTAGCAAAACACAACAACAAAAATGAACATCCTTTTTTGTAGTTCTCCTCAAACCCCAGGATAACATCTCATCCTCATTCACCCCGGAGAAATGCAATAACTTCCTATCATTTTTCCACTCCAAGATATAAATCATCCACAACCAGCTTGCCACCTCCTCTGCCACAAGCCTTGACTCAGAACCTCCACTCCCTTCAACCCTTGACCATTGGCTTTCCATCTTCTCACCCATAACCACAGCAGACCTCTCCAAAATACTCCATGAAATCGAAAATGACCACCATGAAATCTTCCACCTCCCCCCTGGACCCCATGCCTTCTGAACTCGTCAAAGCCTGTTTCACCGCTCTCGCTCCAATCATCACAGACACCATCAACTCTGGCACCGTTCCCCCACCTCTTAAGCTTGCTGCCGTCACCCCCCTCCTTAATAAACCTGGCCTTGACTCCGACCACCCCAAAAACTTCAGACCCATCTCCAACGTCACATTCCTCTCAAAACCACTGGAAAGAGCCATCGCAATACAACTCAAGCAATACCTCCTCTCCAATAACCTGTACGAAACATTCCAATCCGGCTTCTGACCCCACCACAGTACTGAAGCAGCCCTACTTAAAGTCACCAACGACCTCCTACTCTCCCCTGACTCCGGCTCCCTCACCATTCTCCTCCTCCTCGACCACAGTGCTGCCTTTGACACGTCAATCACTCCATCCTCCTCAGCCGTCTGCAATCCATTGGCATCACTGACTCTCCCATCTCCTGGTTCACCTCCTACCTGTCTGAAAGATCTCAATACATCTCCATCAACAACCACAAATCCCACACCATCCCTGTCTCACACGGAGTCCCCCAAGGCTCAGTGCTTGGCCCCATCCTCTTCATCCTCTACATACTCCCACTAGGTCACATCATCCGCCGCCATGGTCTTCAATTTCACTTCAATTTCACCACTCTCACCAACTGTCTCACGGATATCAAAACCTGGATGGACCACAACTTCCTCAAACTCAATGGCAATAAAACTGAAATTATCCTCTTCGGCCCAAAAAACATCATCCCCACCTCCCAGAACTTCTCACTTTGCATCGATGGTCACTCTGTCACTCCTTCCCCCCTGGTCAGAAACCTCAGCATCATCATGGACCCCACGCTCTCCTTCAAGTCACACATAAACAGAAAAACATCCTTCTTCCACCTCTGCAACATTTTATGCCTTCGACCCACTCTTTCATCCTCAGGTGCCGAAACACTAATCCACTCCTTCATCACTTGCAGACTCAACTATTGCAATAGCATTCTGTATGGCCTCCCCTCCACTATTCTTCAAAAATTGCAATATGTTCAAAACTCTGCTGCCCGACTGCTTACTAACTCTCCCTCCAGAGAACACATTACTCCCATCCTCCGTCAACTTCATTGACTTCTAATAAAACAACGCATCAATTTCAAAATTCTCCTCACCACCTACAAAGCGCTAAACAACTTTGCACCCTCGTACATAACAGATCTCCTCCATCGCCACTCCCCCACTCGCCGCCTACGCTGATGCCAACCTTCTCACCTCCATCACCAAGACCAAATATTGCACCCTGGGGGACAGAGCCTTCGCCATCGCCGCCCCTACCCTCTGGAACTCCCCCCCTCTGGCCATCCGAAACTCTGACACACTGTTCATTAAAAAGTCGACTTAAAACCTATCTCTTCAAGACCACCTACAACATTTGACAAATCATCCTCCGCCATCTTCCACTCTCTCCTGCTCTCTTAATGTGTTGCCTATTGTTGTGGTGTTGTTTATTTAATTATTTATTTGTATTTTTTTTTTTGATTGTCTGTACTGTCTGTATGTTTTCCTTTCTTATTTGTAAAGCGTCTTTGAGTACTTAGAAGAGCGCAAAAAAACTGATCAATTATTATTATTATTATTATTATTTACCATAAGCATTTTAGAAAGTAGATATCTAATGTGTGCTAACAAACTGATCAGTGCAATGTATTGAATTGCAGTTTATGTCCCATCCTGCAACATCGCTTTTTCACAATGCCATCAGAAGGCCAAACCTGTTGCAGTTATGGAAGAAATTAACGATCACATTTTATGGCAAACTATGATTATTATTAGGCCTATATATCTAATAGTAGAAAGCGTCTAAAACACCTCTGGATTCGCAGCTTAGTGCTTGACACAGCGCCAGAGAGTCTGGGGTCAGCGCATAAATTAGAAGTCGCCACAACGCCAGAGGCTCTGGGGTCAAGGCGTGCTGACCTCAACCTGGTGTTTTAGATTAGTTGTTGTTGACCACATGCTTAAAGGAATTTATGAATGACCGGCTGTGGGCGTACATCTCATATGGGAAACAGCTTTGTTTGTGAGGATAAAAAGAGGCCGGGATCTGTTGACCGGCAGTGCTTTGCAAACTACTCGGCTTTGTTGTTGCTTTTTTAATGATAAAGTCTTTTTGTCATACTTGCTCCGGACCCCTCGATTCCTCTTGCTCTCTTAGTTAGTGACTGAACATGGTCTGTGACCTTCTTTGAGGTGTCTGTTACTTTGATTTGATTAAGCGTCATGTAGCTCATTCAATAATGCCTTGAATAAGCGTTAAATGTGCTTTGAATCAAGTTGACCACTTTCACCACCAGTGCCATTCCATGAGAAAAGTCCACGACCTTCCCAGCCAATGCCTGCATATGAATCACACAGTGATAATTCACTAAGTCAGGAAAACCAGGCTCATTACGGCATAGTCCTATAACGCCAAGGTGCACACGGCACATACCCCATGATAGGAAATGCCACCAGTCACTCATTCTCTCCTTCAAGTGCAAAATAGTGAGGAAATCCTCCTTTGTGTTGACATTCTGACAAATACAAGCAGCTGAGCTTTGTCCATCACATCCAGGGATTCGTGGAACTGTAGTTAAAAATATTCAAAGAGTGACAAGCCTTTCAACAGTTGTTCATCCACGTCCTCTGACAGTGGCTCCACCCTCCTCGTCACTGTTGCAGGGCCAAGCAGTTCATGACAGAGTGTGATTTTGACTTGGTCTTTGTTTTGAGGTCGTTGAACACAGTCTCTGTGTCAGCGGCCAATGCTTCCTTGATTAAATCGCCATCGGTAAAAGGCTTCTTGTGTTCAGCCAAAAGGTGTTAGCTGTCTTTGAATTATTGTTAATCTGTGTTGTGGTTCCACCCCCGATTTCCTCTTTTTAGACAGAAGCTGAACTGAATTAAATCAGGCATAATGTATTTGTGTATTTGGTTTTCTATTATTTTTGGGAGCTACAGTGGAAGTCTCAAAGATCTACCAGTGGATCTTGAGCGAGGGGTAGGCGCCCACTGCTCTAGACCTAGTCCAGGCTGGAGGTCATCGCTGCTGTCAGGGCCTCTCGCAACACCTTTCAAACATCATGATTTGGAGTCGCCAATATGTCTAAATATTTAACCTGCTATATCAGTGGGTTTTTTCACCGCATACCACCTCAGAAACTATCTGGCTCTCCAAGTACCACCATTATGACCGACACACACACATACACACCCACACACACACACACGCACGCACGCACACACACGCACGTACACACGCACGCACGCACGCACACACACACACACACACACACAAACACGCAAAGCAAGTGAGAACATTAAGAAAATAAACTATATTTCATTCTCTCACACACACACACATACACACACACACACACACACACATACACTGCATGGGAGGACATTAAGTATAACAACTGTATTACATACAAACACACACACAGCAAGTGAGAACATAGGAATAACAAATATGCCAAAAACCTTCCTCGGCTAAATACAAATAATATTAAAAGTTGGCCAGCATGTTGACAGCCTCGAAATCCATAAGCCTAATGAGAAGGGTGCGCCTGCCTCTGCAAACACAGTCCTGTGATGTCTGGATCAATCAAGGTCAGCTTCAGACTCAGGTCTGGCTCACCATCCATCCTGCATCTGTATTTAGTTTTAATGACGGCAAGTGAAGCAAAGCCTTTCTGAACCATTCAAAATTTTAGCTCTTATATCTTGCCGTCACAGTTTAGCTTGTAATCCTGGATGTTTGTGAGCGCTATAGCCTGACTATGTAACAGGCTGATATTGAAACAAAAATATTACAGGAAAAGCTAAACCTATTTTAAATGCCATTTCAATGATCTCATGGTTCAGGTATTTTCATTCGTAGTACTATAAAAAATATTATTAGTATTATGTTTTAAAATTAATTTTATTTATTTTAACAATGGTACGCCTACCTCCAGTTTGAGAACCAATGTGCTCGAAAATGTCCAAAACTTCAAAAATAAAATTCAAAAACTTGTCGGCGACTGAAAAATCGGGGGTTGCGTAAAGAAAAGCGCATGTCCGTACAGCTTGCAAGACGGCAATGGCGGAGTATTGTACCAGAGGCTTACAATTGTTCATATTTTTTTACTTTTTGACACGACTTTTTGACACAGACTACAAATGTAGCTACACTGTTTAAAATATAAATAAAGAATTGCTGATGTAGAGATGCTTGGAAGGGGGTTGTTTTTCAGGACTCATAAAAATGGACCAACATTGAAAACTAAAGCTGCTGACTAAACTGAACGCTATTCTATTGAACTATTGCACCACGAGATTTAGCCTGTTCAGCTCCTTGCAGCCATGTTGCGTCACCTGATCTGAATAATGCGCGCTGATTCTCCGAGCAGATTTATCGGGTTGCGTTCAAGAACAGCACTGGCGTTGGACGTTTTTTGCTGTTGGACGTGCCTTGACAACGTATAAGGGCGTTTGTTGCAAAACTTATTTGGGTTCAGAAAGTGAGACAACAGTCCTTTCTTTTTTTCCTTTTTCCCAAGGATGGTGTTTATCTTCTTTTTGCAAATAAACTCCTATGTATTCTTCATCCGAGGCTATAAAGACTGTCCTCCACGGGTGAGGAGCCCTCCATCAGCAGACTGTATGCAACCCACATGAGTGGTGGATGAGAGACCGCCTGGGGGTTCTGCCTGGCCGACCGCCTGTCACTCATGCCTGTGAAGGGACCCGGTTGACATATCGCGGTTGACACAATTGGGATGGAGGAGTGGTCCAGGGCGAAAAGCTGCACTAGGGGACACCCCCGGAGGGTGTCAGGCGCCAGGTGCCCACGTCTCTCTTCCCTTCCCTCTCTCTTTCTCTCTTGGTCTCTCTGTTTCTCTCTCGCGCGCTCTCTCGCTCTCTCACTCTCTCTCTCTCCGTCTATCTCACCCTGTTGATCTCTCTCTCTCTCTCTCTCTCTCTCTCTCTCTCTCTCTCTCTCTCTCTGTTGATCTCTCTCTCTATCTGTGCATATCTCTCTTTGTCTCTCTCTGTTGATCTCTCTCTGTTGATCTCTCTCTTTCTATGTATCTCTTACTTTATATATACCTTTCTCTTTTCTCTCTCAATGGCTCTCGGTGTCTGGGGAGGTGGGCGGGGGACAGGAAGGGGGCTTCAGGAAATGGAGCAGGTCTTGTTTGGGCTTTCAAAACACTGTAAGGAAGGAAATAAAATACAAAACATTGGAGTTACTTTTCAGGAGCAAGTGCACCTTTTCAATATGAATGGGTCTTATATAACATCACTTATAACTTACAATTGGAGCAGATCCACGCCACGTTGAAACAATCAGATAAAAGTTAATATTCGGGGCTGCTGCTGGCTATTTTGTATTACTGTAACGGTTTTATATGTATGTTTTTTCAGGCGGTTAATTGTTTGAATGTGGACTGTATGCTGCATTCCCGAGAAGGCACATACAAATCAAGCACATGTGGAGCTACCTGGAGTGTAGACTGTATAAAATAGACACATCTTTGATTCAAAATAACCTGTTGGACATTGCACAACATGCACTGCAAACATCAATTTCCCTGTTAACTGACAAAGAAAGAACATTGCAAACGACATTGCAAAAATTACTTGAAAATTGCTTTCAGTGTTTATTTTTTCTTTCCCAATCCATTATCAGGGGGATACATTGTATGTATTTTTTTTTCATTCTATGTGGTCGTTTTTTGTTTATTGAAAACTTAAATTAATCCTCTGGGCTTTTTGCAGACACAATATGAATATAAATTAAAATTGGTCTGTAGGCAAAAGGTTGATAATTATAAAAGTGTATGTAAAGGTGTTGTTTCTTTCTACTCAATACTAAAACGTTAGCATAGGATTTGGGCATCAATAATAAACAAGTGTAACACCTATTTTTGACATAAAATCTTTATGCTGTACACATATACTAGATGCAAAAGTGCCATTCTTAAGATTTATTTGCCATTTATCATATTTCACCAAAAACAACATCCTAACGGGTGAACAGATTTTAAAAGTGCTAACCGTGTTCTTATGAACTGGGAACAAGGCACATCTGTGAACTCATGTTTTATCTGCTCTGGCTGCTCTCCTCTTGGGGCAGATGTCCAGCAGACCTGGCCCGTGCCCGTGCCAGGTCAATCACACAACTGATCGAATATGGTCAGGTTTCAGGTTTTGACTGCCCCTGATGCGTCATACTTTTTGACACTCTGATTGGTTGTAGGACTATCCAATTGTGTTCAGAGGCCTTTATGTCTGCAGCCATTAAAAAAACGCCTTGGAATTATGAATGAACTGAGAAGTGGCCTAAATGACCTACTTATGTCACTGTCAGCTCACCATAGGCCTGTCTTATGTCGATGGAATGATATTGTCGTGGCTCGGGTCCAAAATTACTTTGGGCTGATCGGTAAATAAGGAGACACACGTCTGACGTTACGTGTCATAACATGTCATTTTGTCCCATCGGCCAGTACTGTCTGGATTGGAGTGGCCATTCGGGACTCTTCCAGATCAGCAGATGACAAGTGTGTCCCTGAGTTTCTCCCTCTCTCTTTCTTTCTCTCTCCCCCCTCTCTCCCTCCCCAAGGGTTTCAGCTGAAAGCTGGGAGTAGAAGGAGGATTGACTGTAGTCTCTCTCTCTCTCTTTCTCTCTCTCTCCTAGGAAACCGTAGAAACAGGACAGCAAAACTGTGCATGAGTGTTTTTTTATCTGTGTGAGTACTACGCATACTGCTCCTAGTATGACCAAGAGAGAGAGAGAGATGAAGTGTGTTTGTTTTGAGTGACTGATGTGTTTGAAACAAACAAAGGGCTTCTTAGAAACATTTATTCTGGTAAAGAAGTGTGTTTGTTAATTTATATTGAAGATGCAATGAAGTCTGTTGACTTGCTTCGATTTGTGTGTGCGTGTGTGCATGTGTGTGTGTGTGTGTGTGTGTGTGTGTGTGTGTGTGCGTGCGTGTGTGTGTGTGTGTGTGTGTGAAAATGGATTAGAGAGAAAGATGGTGTGAAATATACTGTTTTGGCGGATGTTTAGGCAGCCTCTTCATTTTGTGTTTGACATTGTTTATCACACGACACAAATGCCCTCTCCTCTTCCACCTCCTCATCAGTTTAATTGAAAGGTATAACATCTTCCTATTAAACGCTTTGATACATTTTACCAAAGCGTCCTGAGGGGCTGAAGACCTCGCTACCGGACGCTGACAGGACAGCTGAGGGCATCGAGGATCAAACCGTTGATCAAGAGATAATCGATTAAAACGCAATCAAATGTTGCTGAATCTGTTCCAGTCATCACCAACACGATATCCATCCTCTACATTACATGTCCATTCGATGGAGCCCTCTTTTGGAATTGAAGCTCTGAAACTGATAACGGTGACCAGCTTTGCTCTGCTCAGCAGTAGTTTCTGCCCCACTGAAATTTAGGGTCACCGCACGCTACTGGCCACAAAGGCAGGTTGTAATTGGCATTACAATTCACATGACATTGTTACATTTCTAAAAAAAAAAAGACAGCTGCATTATAATTTATATTATAATTCACATGACATTGTTACATTTCATAAATGTAACAATGTAACAAAAACATTCAAAAAACATTTGAATGTTTTTGATTTGCAAAATAAATACATCACATTTAAAAAAAAAAAAAAACGTGACGGAACGTCAATGTTGTAGGACTTGGTCAACGGTCAATTTCACAGTGAAAATGGAGAAACGTGTGGTAAGCGGGTCGGCATAGCGTAAAAGAAAGAAAGAAAAAGACGCTAAAGTACTGCCCTGGTACAACAAATACCGTCCATCTCAACATTTTCACTCGTTAATTTGTTAGAGGAAGTCAGTAGGTGCTTTTAAAGCCATGAAATTAACCTGACAGATTCCATGTTCTGCTGTTAAGACGAGCAGCTGGCACTATGCTCTCTCTCTCTCTCTCTCTCTCTCTCTCTCTCTCTCTCTCCCTCCCTCTCCCTCCCTCTCTCTCTCTCTCTCTCTCTCTCTCTCTCTCTCCCTCCCTCTCTCTCTCTCTCCTGGCTGCGCGCTGCATTATAATGTGTGTGATTGTGGATTGCATGAGTTATAATATGTGACCAAATTCGGTGTGCGTGTATTTGCGTGTTGATAGGGGTCCATGGCTGGTTTGTGTCCAGGGCCCGTGGTCATGGTGGTCCCTCCTTGCAACCTGCTCAGAGGTTGTCAGTGGCATTATAATTCAAATGACGTTGTTACATTTCTCAATTATTTCATTTTAATGTTGTCAATGTTGACAAAGCTTTCCTTGGGCATCAAACCCATGGCCCCAGAACTGATCACCAACAGCTCTCTTAACCCCCCCCCCCCCCCCCCACACACACACACACACACACACACACAGGTTTTCATGTATATAACCACTGACCACTAACCACTAACATTTTCCCACATTATTCTCATTTGGTCTCCATTAGATTCTTCATGCGGTGGTCAGGAGTTTATAATTGACGTTACAACTCACTTGGCATGGTTTTGAAAAACTCATTAGGTTTCCAAGAAGAGCATGCTTGGCGGGAGTTGAAAGATAACCAATAGCTATGTGTACAACAGCAGGTGGAGGCGGTACAAACAGCTCCGCAGTGTGCTGGGGCTTCTCCCGCGGCGTGGAAGTGCTCATTTATTAACACGGGGGTGGTATAGGCTCTGCAGGCAGGCGCTCTCACGCTTTACACTTTGCACACTGGTGTGCTTAGGCAGTTAGCGACAGGTATATTATGTCACATCTCTATGAGTTGTGTACAAATATTTTCAACTGCGCGGTGATGTTATAGAGAAGACATACTTTCGTGTTCAATGTATTGCAGGGGAGACTTATGTCAGCATTGGTAGTGCTGCATGGCACTTCATGAAAGACCAATGCTTTGCCGCCCTGTGTTTATTTTCATGCCACGAGATGCTTAACGGTTGCTCACATATTGATATGTGTGATAAGACAGATGATTGATGAAGGCTTCCTCGTAACGTATGGCTCAGGAGATATGAGGTGAAGATGTGGAGAATCTGCAAGTGAGTAACTTTAGTTCAAGGGCAAAGCTGTCTCCAGAGTATTCCTATTAGTAGGCGTTGCTTACCTTGTTAGTTATTATTCCATGGCTTCATTGCATGCTGTTTTCCTTTTTTCCTTTTTTTATGTCAGAATGCGGGATGTCCTAAAGGGAATACAGCTTGAGGAGGAAAAATAAATTCTGTATACATTGATATGATTTTTACTATTCTGGTGAAAAGATTTACTGCATTTCATTATGAAGCAATGCTATGATTTCTGGAAATATGTTGAAAAAATTTAAAGGGGTTTAATTGATTAGTTAGGCATAGACAGTCCTCTATATGTAATTTATAAATAAAGTCCTTAGTTTAGATCTTACACAAGTCATAAATATTGCTTTCTCACTACCTGAATTGATCAATCCAGGCTTTTATATATTTATAAATGCTTTGCAAGGCACATATACTTCAGATGAGCTCACACAAAGGCCTCACTAATGCTTTCTAAACAGCCTTTACTAATCACAAATTGCAGCATTATTTTGAGTTGATCAGTTTTTTACATTCAGCCTTCAAGACATCTCCTTGGATGTAACACAGACAGCAATATTCTTACCCATCCCTTCATGCGAGAAGTTACTACAAAAAAGGGGAGATTTAATGATGCACTAAGGGAGCCTGTAGCTTTTCAAGCCAATGTTTGCGTCGTATTCGGCAGTAGTCTGATGTCCGAATACATACAGCTCTTTAAAGGTTTCTGTGCCAAGAGAAAAGCCTTGTTGGGCATTGATCGGATATCAAAATTAGCACAATTGAGCACCGAAAAGACCTGCCATGTCTATGGATTTATCTATTGCATGCTTAGGCCGGAATAAAGCCCCCTGCACAATGGTGAACACGAATATACACTTGCAACGCAACACACACACGCACACATACACACTCTCATACAGTTGTTGGAAGGTGCACAACGATTGCATGTCCATAAGCAATTTTGGGGCTGAAGATTCAATTGATCCTCGCATTCTTATCTGAGGCAACACATTAACTGTCATGGATGTGGAAGAGAACGCAAAACTGAAAGCGGTTTTCGGACAGACTGCTTGACTCATTTTAATGTTATGTCCATGCATGCTCTCGCCTGCCAGGCATGTCTTTATGTGCTTTCTAAAGAAATCTGCCATTAATGGAGGAACCTTTTAACCCATATGGACAAAATGCTTTAGCTGGAGATTTTGGAGGTTCAGTGACGGAATTGATCTATATCTTTGGCTGATGATTGATTCGGCTCTTCTGTTTGCACTACTGATTGAGAATGCTTATAATGCCAGTAAAATTACTCTTTCTCATGGACATCTGCCCTACTCACTGCCCCTCTTCTGATCCCTACTCACCTGCCTGTGCCTACCCCTTCGCTAAGTGCTCGATACGCCCACTCAGAGGAACTCAAGAAAATACAGAGGATGCTGCAAAATCCCTGAGAGCGTACGAATCAACTACAGCTTCAGGTCCAACGCCAGAGACGACAGACACAACACAGTCGATTAAACTGCAGGTTTCATCGTCTCAGCCCTACACTCGACGGTACACCATGCAACATTCAATGAGACTCATCAGACAAACTCAGGTACAGAGACTCTTACTATGAGCCTGACTGCTAGTCAAAGCATAGCCCTTCCTATAGAGCCCCATAGGGACCTCTGTGACAGACAGGGGGCTCACAAACACGCCCTGGCTCATCAGAGTCATGTGAATGTCATGTGAATTATAATGTCTAAATAGTTATAATACAGCTGTTTTGGTGCCACCGTCGAGAGAGCTGTTGTTTATCAGTTCACAAGACATGGGCCGGCTACAGACCCTCACCAGGAGACTGAATGCAGTGAGGACGCAGGCAACAACCCAGGTCAGGTGAACTAAATGTAATCGACAAAGAGGAGTAAACAGTTTTCAGATCAAGGAAGGCAGTATGAATAGGACATCCTACAGACAAGATGTCAGAGACGGCATATCAAGACAAAAAAGACAACACTGTACCACCCTCTCAGTAATGGAATGGTGAGGATATTTAACAGGACTCTGAAGGATCAGCTTGGTAAGCTTCTTCTTGCTAAAGGGTGGAGAATGGGATACTCTAAACTCCAATAAAGGTTCCTTACCTTATTTTATTGCTCATGGCAGAGACCCACGCTTACCTGACGTAAATCTCTGTAACTAACAGGCACTTCCATATTTATATATGATTTATTTTTGAGATTTTGAGCATAACAGAATACAATACACCTCATACATGAAGTGAAATTGAAACATTCTGGGAAACAAGGTACTAACAAAGAGACTCCAACCCCCCCACCCCCTTCCTTCCCTTACAGAGAAGTATCAATGAAATAGGGTATAATGGGTTTTAATACAGGTCTTAATGGTAATGAATATAGGCCATGCATGCCTTAACATATACAGAAACATACGTATACAAGTCATGCATGCTCATTTGGTTACAGAGACACAAAATAAAATAATAATAACACTAACAGCATTAAAAAATAAAATAATATCAATAAGTAAAAGTAATAATAAAAACAAACAAAAAAAAACTTACTGTGCTACAAACTACTGCTTATTGGGGGGGGGGGGGGGTATAACTAGGTTTTCTAGACATCAAGGTCAGGCAGGGAAGCCAGGAAAATGATTACGAACAACATTTCTGACTTGCAATATCTAAAGAAATGAGTCGGCCGCAAATTGAAAGTCTGAGTTAGCAGGTCGAAGGGAGCAAATATGCCACAGAGAGAAAAACACTGCCTTTAGACACTGCCATGGTTTAATAATGGTTAACACACTAACACTAGACGTTTGAAAACAAAATTACTTGTTTTTGAAAAAGAGAGGTTTAAAAGGTAAACTAAAAGTTCAGTCGTGGGAGCGAGCTGCCTGCGTGTCACAGAGTGGAACGATGTAACACCTGTTTTCTGTAAAATACTATTTGCCAGCGACGAAATTGCATTGATTATTATGTTCACGATCGTATAAGACATATGACCACTTTTATAGAAAGAACGAAACAAAACAGTTTTGTTTCACCGGCTCCTTAAGGAAATCTCAAGCTTTCCCCAAAGTCATTCAGTACGGCTGCTTGAAACTATACCGGTCTTGCAGGGATGAAACCATTGTCAAGGGTCCTCAACTATAGTGCAATGAATCAGCCCTCAGCTCAAGAGAATACGGACACTCATCCCAGATACACAGCATTGTCCGCTTCCCTCCCCTTGTATCCCAGACCGCCTGACACAGGACAGGGTTCGGCTCCTGCCAGCTGCCCTGTTCCCCTGCTGCAGAGGCCTCCGGTCCCTCTGGTCCTCCAGGACAGGACAAACGGGCTCATACAACTTTTAAAATCACTGTTAGAGCATCGAAAGTTCTGACCAACTCAGAACTCACTAAGGAAGAGTTGCTCAGAAACCACAAACCTGTAAAGCTAACTGACCCAACCAATATAAAAATGGACCATCCCTTCTGCCCCTGCCCCTAGGTCCCTGCAGCTGGGGACTTTCCTGTCTTTACATGCCCACAGGCCCATATAGGCACACTCCCACATCACAACCACACCTTCCTTTTTGTTGACACCAGATTGGAAACAGATTGCTTTTGCTCTTGTCTCAAGCTTTGATCACACAGTTACTGACACATGGATACATGGAAACATGCACTTGCTGAGATGACATGGACATCAGGTGGTCACATGGACTTTATTTGTAAAACAAAAACAAAAAAAAAACAAACAAACAATAAAAAGGATTTGGACAAGAATGTTAATGGAGTAATTTTTGTAATCTGTTTCATAAATTATGCAATTAACAAAGGTAACGGTGTCTCATACTCATTATTCTTATACATTGGTTTGTTATGGTATTTAACGCTAAAGTTTTCGGAGTTTGGGAAGTAGTTTGCAATTTTTTGACCCTCTTAAAAAGCGATTGAAATTTGAAATGAGGCCATGTCTATTGAAGAGAGAGAGAAAAATGTTAGATGATATTTGTTTTTGGCTTTAGATATATATTTTTACAGTTAATGTTAAGGTTTTTTTTCCATAAGCTAAAGGATGAATGTCTGTTCCATAATCTCAACAGTTTTCAGTAGTTTCTCATACAGCTTTAGTTCACACTGCACACGCACAAGGAGCCATGCTTCCTGAAACCCTGATTAATCCTGGTAAATATTACAGGATTACATTAACTTTATATACACACTGGGTCAGCACATTCCTTCCACCCCATTGGAGATGGACTATCCAAGGTCTAAGTTCAAATGGCCAAGTGGCAGCATTGTAAATTCAAGGACATAGGAAGAGGGTTTCCATTCAGACCTGCCAGTGTTCACAGAGTCTTGACAACTGCACTATAGACAACGTGAATTTCAGGGTCAGCCCTTGTCATTCAGGTAAAGCTACATCCATAGTCTCCCAGTCTCATCCATATCTAGCCTCAATGTAGACAAAGAACGGATCCTCTCATTCCTCTCCTTGCAACTCTTCTTTAACTATTCTTCAATTCTTCTACAACCTCTTTGCAACGATTTAGATATGTTTTTATTTTTTATTTAGAAGTAGGTTTTGTAGCTTATCATCTCATTAACAAAACACATTTAAGGAATGGGCTAATTGGTGAGGTTCCTATCCAGAGTGGCAGGAAGTCAAAATATATAGTTGGACTGTTTGCCGAAAACAAATCATGTCTAGATTCTGCATCCAAATTGGGATTTACAAGACTGATGAGGACAGAGGGGGGAAAAATGGAATGACTGTGTGTGTGTGTGTGTGTGTGTGTGTGTGTCTGTGTGTGTGTGTGTGTGTGTGTGTGTGTGTGTGTGTGTGTGTGTGTGTGTGTGTGTGTGTGTGTGTGTGTGTGTGGGTGTGTGTGTGTGTGTGTGTGTGTGTGTGTGTGAGACCTTTCACTGCGATATCTGTCCTCAGGATACACTTGTTCTGGTCACTGGGACGTGAGGCGGGAGATGGATGCAGATCAACACACACACACACACCCACACACCCACACACACACACACACACACACACACACACACACACACACACAGGGGTTCCATTTGGCAATTAATTAACCATAAGTTAACATTAGTTAATGCAGTAATAAGCATTTTAGCATTTGGATTAGGGGTATTAGGTTATTAATGAAGGTATATATAATATCTTGTGCAGACACTGGTGGCGGTTGTTTCTGCACTGTAGGTCTAAGGAGGGGGGATCTGGAGGACTCAGTAGGGGGCCGCCGTCTGCAGCACAGAAAACCCTCCTTGGTCAGGTTCCTCCTGAAACACAGCTCAAGCTATTGGTTCGGTTTTATACTTTTTTGAGAATAAGCCTGTCTTGATGGTGTATGATGCTAAACACATGGTTTGAACCTGAAACAACCCCCCCCACCCCGTCCCAAAAACATCTCAAAGCAATGTTACACAACTGGGAGGTACAACAGTGGGTAGACCTTGGGAGCCATTGTAGAGGTCTGAATCAAGCATTGCTCTGAGGGTTTTGGTCCCAGGACATCGAGCGGCTCCCTGACTAATCCACTAATCCAATTGTACCTAAACCAGACAGTTCAAGAAAACGTTCAAGAGGAGAAAAAGCGGCGTACACTTGTCATTCTTTTGGCCAAAGAAGTACCTGAAGCACTGAAGGACTATCCCTGAATGTTCCTTTCTTCCTCAGCCATTCATTCAGACAGAATATATCAAGACACAAGACAGATCTTAGAACTCACTCTGAACCTTCAAAAGTCTAGTTTAAAGCCTCATATTTCTTAAAAGGCCGGAGGGAGGGCTCTCCTGCTTCCACTCTTCTGGGACCAATAACAATGATTGGTTGGACTTCGATATAGCTAACCAAGCTCGATAATCTACACAACATACAAACACTTAGAAGCTGTTGCCAACCACAGGATCCAGAAGTATGTTTTGTAGCCAAACTATTTTGCGTTAATCACCATGATCTTATTTTTATTATTTTATTATTTGCGATTTGACAAAACCTTTGGCATTGTCTTTCCTTTGGCCAAGAACAGTCCCTGAAGCACAAGAATAGTTCCTGGAGCTCACTCTGAACCTTCAAAAGGATAATTTAAAGCTTTATATTTCTTAAAAGACCGGAGGAAGGGCTCTCCCGCTTCTACTCTTCTTGGACCAATAACAATGATTGGTTGAACTTGAATATAGCTAATCAAGCTCCAATCTATAAGAAGTCCAGGTAAAGGTTGTTCTTACGTTTTTGTTAAGGTAATAAAGGGTTTTTACTCCACTTTTATAGGGTTAAGTGTTTAACTTTGATCACCTAGTTGGGCACTCTGGTGCAGGGATAATCAGTCCGTAGTTTAAGGTGGTAGTCTCTAAGATCTCTCCTATCTGTACAAAGGAACACCCATTTAAAAAGTAAAGCCTGTTTTATTGGACTCTCAGCCACCTCAGTGATGTATCCTTATTTATCCAATCAGCCATTGGGATCTTGAACAAATGTGCTCAGGCTTTAGTTTACGACTGGCTTGCACTCAGACAGTTATATTCTGTACTGGCGGGGCAGCAGGAACAAAAGGACATCTGGTGGACAGGTGGGTAATGGAATCTAAATAACAAAAGTAATAGTCAGACTATGACGATCTGTCTGTATTTTTGTCCTACAACTGTGGTCCAAAAATGACATGAAAGATTTACTTCACACATTGCTGTTGTATGATTATGAACACTGTTACTAAAGTACTCCTCAAGTAACCTCATTCTAAAGCATTTTTTTTCTTCTACTTCGACACTAATCAATGGCACCACTAGACAGACCACAGCACCACTCATGTATAACACTAGGACTTCAGCCCAATAGAACAATGCCATAACTGGCTGCATTACTGGTGGCCTAGTGTACACAGGCATAGCAACACACTTTACAGCCCGGTTCCCAAACAAAATATATTGATCTGACGATGATTTCAGGCCAAGAAAGACGTTTCCTTCTGCAGTCTTGAGGGAAAATGTATGATAAGATTGTTTGGCAGAGAGTGGTTTCATTAATTTTTTTCTTGACCATTCGGATGCAACACGCTCGCTCTGATATTCATCGCTCTGATGTTCTTGGCTCTTTCTGCGTGATCGCAGGTGATTGGAAATAATTGCAATGTAAGTGGCTTCATTGCTCTCTGGCCACCTTCTCGCCAGCCGATTGAACAGATGCCTTTCATTTGCCTGCATCTGTCACCAGGTATCTGCTCACCAGTCCACCATGTGTGTGAGAGAGAGGGAGAGAGAGGGGGGGGGGGGGGGGGGGGAGATAGATGATACCGGCCGTGTGGTGTACAACGTCTGCGTGGTCACGTTTCCTCTACGCAGGAATACACAGAATCACAGCGAGGATGAAACATGAACTGGGTTCCGTCTAGACACTGCAGGCTCCCAGGAGAGCACTGAGAGAGAGAGGGGAGGAAATCACAAGGACAATCTGGGGTGACCACCAACCAAAGAAAACCAATGGAGTGATAAAGCCGTCTGTGTGTGTGTGTGTGTGTGTGTGTTTGTGTGTGTGCACGGTACACCAGCTGGCCCGGGCACCACATTGTGACCGGGGCGGTGGTGTGATATACTACACCGGCTGCCTGTCTGAGCAGCACCCTACAGTCAGCAGCGAGCATCAGTCAGGGAGCCAGGCGCCCCAGCATCTCTGCTTATCGGCTGGATTGACTCGCCAGGCTTTCTGATTGATCTCTATAAGGCTCTGAGCGGCCACAGGTCACACCTCTCTCTCTCTCTCTCTCTCTCTCTCTCTCCCTCCCTCTCTCTCTCTCTCTCCCTCTCTCTCTCTCTCCCTCTCTCTCTCTCTCTCTCTCTCTCTCTCTCTCTCTCTCTCTCTCTCTCTCTCTCCCTCTCTCTCTCTCCACTGGTGGTTGTTTGTGAGGTTGTCAACGACGCAGACGGTTTGTTTCAGAAGTGCACTCCCGCCAGGTGTGTCAGGTCAGGTTCGGTCTGTCGGTCGCAGTGACAGGTGATCTGGTGCTGGTCTGTGGCGTGGAGAGAGGAAAGGGGAGGTAGAAGGTCAGTTGTCAGCTGCCATTTTGGCGTTTCCTAACATGATCAGACAATGTTCACACGTTTATACGTCAGTAGACACATTGCAATTCTACATTTTGTCCCCAGATATAGAGTTCATAGAATCCTTGCTCCGAACATAACAAATATAACTCTAGAATAGCCCAACTCTCTTCAATTGAGGTTTTGTCGCAGTGAGCCTACGTTCATATTTGATTGTGGAAATAAACAAAATATCGATTAAGCCAATCTAATGATATGCTAAAGTTCAAAAATGAATGGAATCTGAGACTAATTAAAAGTGAATTCTGGGGTCTTTTTAGGAATGAACTATTAGACTGGGGCTATTGTTAGCAAGGGACTATCTGAAGGTCCTATTTTGGTCCAGGTTAGGGTGATACATCTTCATCGACTTTATATATAAAGACCTATTAACCTGGGTGGAGTCTACCGCTTAGCTTCATTCAATATGCATATGTCTCTATTAAAACCCATTATAATGTCGCTAATCTTGCTCCGACTGACTTTTTCTCTTATGCAAACAAACGTTGTTATATTATGCATATTATGGAAACTGCTGCAGAGGATTTGTGGCACAGAAGGGGATCAGGGTATTTTGTAATCTGATTATGTAATCCAAGGATTAGTACAAACAATTCTATTGAAAACTAAGATGATGAGATGACGAAAAACAAGGGGAGGAACAGCACAGGGAAAAATATAATCCATGAAAGATCAGAAGACTGCTGCTTGATGCCACCTCCTCGGTCCTGTGTCGGAGAGGAGGATGTTACTCTAATGATCCTTAAGGACTCATTACTTTAGAGCCCAATTCATCAGACAGGTAGTTAAACTTATAACTTATTCCTGGACAAATTCATCACGGACTTCACCTTGTTTTATTTTTAGTCCTATGACTGAATCACACTAATGGCGTTTAGGGGGACTGCGCGCATGTGCGTGTTTGATGCGAGGGTGTGTGTGTGTGTGCGTGTATTTGATGCAAGGGTGTGTGTGTGGTGTACCTATGTGTGTGTGTGTCTCAACTGCCTTGCAGCCTGGCATCCATTTAGCAAAAATAACAAATTCCTGTCACTTTATGTTACGCCTCCAAGATAAAATATTAACACGCAAAGTCCTGGCAAAAAAACCCCGATGACATCCTATCCATTAATGATGTTTTTAAAAGTGCCGGGGAAATGAAATGCCATTATGTTCTTGGATGCCGCGGACTGGGAAAGAGGATATCTGAAGCTGTCAAATGACATGGAGATAGAAAAAACGGCTGTGCTAGGCTTTTTTCTATGGCTTTGTTCACTTCGCTCACAGTGTCTGGAGGCCGCATTCATACAAAGAGTTGGACAACGATGGGTTTAATGTACATAATTTATGGTTTGATCAGAGATGATTATTTCTGGCTCTCATTTTTGTTTAATCCATACTGGAGGATAATATGAATCCTTAATCCACAGAAAACCAGGGCGCTCGTTCAGCAATTACATAATCAGTATGATTATAAACATTGTCACCATAATTTACTTTTTTTTTCCACGGTTATCTGCCATCTACTGAAAGCTTTCCGAGATATCTATGTTCAAACACCGCTGAGACTGATGATTCAGTATGAACAACCACACAAGCACCAACATCTTGTGGTTCTGCTTTTTGCAAAATTAATTGAAACATCTATTCATGGTAGTTTAACCCTCAGCTCCCATGTTTTGGAGATCAAAGGTTCAGTGATCAACACTTCACAGGCAGAGCTCCTTTAGTCTTTGTAAAACATCCTGGATATTGTAAACCACTAGAGCTTTCATTTCAGAACAGAAGTTAGATCTTATGCACCACATATCTGGAACAAACTTCTGGAACATGATCAGGTCTACCTCCACACTGTTGACTTTTCAATCAGAGCTCCAAACCTCTCTGTCTGCATTGGCATATCTTGTATTTTAAAAACCTCAAATTTCCCATTTTTTGCATTGCATTGTCGTTGATTGCATTGCCTTTTATTGGCTGTTGTTGCTTTGAATGACTTTAAAAAGTGTGTTTGAAGGCGGCTGTATATATAAACGTGCCTTGCCTTTACGTTTAAGAGGCTAAATCTTCTTTTCAACCATTAAGCACACATCTTTTTTCCTTTCAACCCAGCCTTGCTCTCTTGACACATCAGATACGGTGTGATCAGATGAGCGTCTCATCCCATCTGTGCTGCTACATTCAAAGCAAATCATCACATGGAAATATTCATTGATCAGGGAACTGGATGATGGATGATTCTTGACACTTTTCATATGTCTTGGTCCATATCTCCCATCCTGTCCCGGGTGACTCCGTCTAACACATGTAACGGGGTGACAAATCACCCTGCGTGCCACCCAACTTAATTGATGGGATTTGAATTTATGACTTTGAATCGAGGGATATCCGTTTTCATTACATTTTTCGGCATTGCCTCGTCAAATTCATATTTGAGTTCTTGTTCTTCTTGCTCTGTGGACTGCTAACAGATGTACCCTCATCGGAAGTAAGAGAACTGAAATTGCGATACTGTAGACCCGGTACGCCATACAATCCATGGCCTGCTCTCGGCCTATAGGACACACCACTGCAACAATATCCCTGTGTTGCCTGGCAGTGAGGAATCATCTCTACCAAGCGACACACAACTGCCATTGGGCCGCAGCTGTGTGATTATCATGATACGCCCAGACACACCAGTGGGTTTGACTTTGACACTCATGACCGGAAACTAATAGCTGTTGAAGAAGTATCCCCAAATCAACAGAGTGAGTTTATCAAAGGGAAGGGCGGCCTGTTCGGCACCTTGAAAGGGCCGGGTAGAGAGTTAATGAGTAGGAGAAACAAGTTCTGAAGGACTTTCTCTCGCACAGAGTGAGAATGTTGTAGCAGAATAATGACATGCGTTTTTAAGATGCACTTTCCAAGCGCAACAAACAAAGTGCTCTTGTGCCAGAAATGATAATGTCTTACATAAAAAAAGAAGAAAAAACATCGATGAAATTAGGTTCAAGCCATCATCCAAGATCTATAACGGGAACAAACATGACATGTATATGAGAACGCCTATAGAGGTGGGGTTGAAGGCAGATTTAATCTTGGTTGCAGTACGGGCCCACATAATACTGTTTCAGTGATTGAAATTCAATACCACAATGAGAAAATTGCACTCCATAATCGCCACCTTAAAAACATCCCATCCTGTAACATTTCCTCCAGCAAATGAAAATAAAGAGAAGATGTTAACTACTTTATATTTATATTTATGTGACTGCCTGAGAGTGTCTTCCCAGGACAACATATTGTAACCTTTTGCTACATGATCAACAACAAAGAGGTTCTTGGGTTCAAGGCAAGAACTTGCCTTGCAGCATATATTTTTGTGCATAGATATCACACAACATACAAACACTTGGAAGCTGCTGCCAACAATAGCATCCTAAAAGTATGTTTTGAAGCCAATTTTTTTTGCTTTATTCACCATGATGGATTTTTTATTATTAGTTGCCCTAATAAAATTGGACAAAACAATCACTTTTTTTAAGCCAACCACATTCTTGGAAATAGAGCGAGATCAAAAATCTATTCAGATTCTTACCTAACATGGAAAATAATATGAACTGGTATTTACAAGGCTTTCATCATCTTTCTAGTCAATAAATCCCCAAGTAAGAATAAGTGCGCCTTGGAGCACTACTGTCTTACCCACAAGTCCTTCAAGACACGCCTACCCCCTGCCTGGGTACTCAAAGAGGAGCTGCAGAGGGGCACGAAGAAGCAGAGGAGTGTTCATGTGTGTTCATGTCAAAGTAAACTTGGACGAGCCGGGTGGAACATGTTAAGGTCCCATGGCATGCTACTTTATGGATGCTTATATATAGGTGTTAGTGGGCCCTTAAAGGAGAAATCCGGTGTAAAATGGATTTGGGAAATGTTTGGTATGATAACGAGTTGGAATGTTCGTTTTGGAGCAAAAAAGCGCGTATAGACGCATTCTTCAGTTGGCTGTTCTTAGCCGATTCTATCTAAATGCTATAAACTTGGAACGATAGAGATTGTGACATCCGTCAACAACACACAAGCTCTGTGTTCGCCAATCTACTTATCAAGTCTTAAAAACAAGATGGCGTTGACGGGTGAACTACTGATGGTATTGTCTGTATAAAATGTCCTTCTTAATAAACAATCTGTACACTTACAAAGTTATCAATGCCTCGTTTTATATGTTAGACCCTTTTTATACCACCAAAGAAGTGTCTGGCTACTTATAGCCTTTTAAGTGGTTTAAAATAGCGATTTAGTTTTTACCATAACACATGCCCCCATCATTCCAAGTTTATAGCGTTTTGGTAGAATCAACTGAAAACAGCCAACTTAAGAATGCGTCTATACGCGCTTTTTTGCTCCCAAACAAACGTTCCAACTCGTTATCATGCTAAACATATCCCAGATCCATTTTACACTGGATTTCTCCTTTAACACAGTATTTGAAGACGTTCAAGAAATTCAGTCTTGGTGCAGAGTTACAGCGACTACGAGCCAGTCCCACAATGAGCTTTCCTCAAACGTGCCGTTTTTTACAGGCGGTTCAAGGTGGAGGGTGGGGGTTTGGCCCTAAGCAGCTTGCGGCCACGGTACTTGTGTTTACAGTGGACATATTACAATGGCGAGGCACAAACAGCTTTTGGCCGTGTTCTGTAAATATTCTAGAACACTCCAGGAGCTCTGGCGAGAGTCCTGGGGCTCCCTTGGGCTCCCTGGGGCTCCCATTGGAGCCCCGCTGCCCGCTGCCGAGGCACCACCGTCTCGGTAGCGGTGGTGCCCCGCGGCAGAGGTGCCCCGCGGCAGAGGTGCCTCACGGCGGTTGGCAGCGGGCAGCGGGTCTCTGGCGGGAGACAATCGCGGGCAACAATCCCTTTCTCCTCCATGTGGTGGTTCAATGTACTTCAGGGAGTCAAAGCCAAAGTTCCTTACCCCCAATTCCTTATCAACCATGGCTGAGACAACCCCCACTGCGAGTCTCGTTGACGTCAGAGAACCCGACGTGTTATGCTCCATAACATCAACAGGTGTTATGGCGGCTGAAGTAGACTGAACCGCAACATGGAGGAGGAGGTCAGAGAACCCGACGTGTTATGTGCCATAACACCAACAGCAGAACGGTTATCCAAATAAAAAGAAGTAGCTCAATTGTCTCACTGGCGGGCCAAATTCTCTGGGCGGGCAAAGCAGAGAAGGGGAGGTAACATGTTCCTGTATGACGACATACGGGGAAAATTCAAAATCGGAGCGTCTGAGCTTTCATTTTTCAAAGGCAGAGCAGGATACCTAGTGCTCGTTTTACACCTAACGCCATTTCTAGCTACTGGAGGACCATAGGCAGGCTAGGGGAGCTCATATTATTGCTAGAAAACCTCATGAAGTGAAATCCTCATGCCATTGGACCTTAATATGAAGTTAACATGTTCCGTTTTCATCCAAACAGACAAGGGAGGTTTAGACTAGAGCATCGGCTTATTAGGCTGGTTAGTGGGACGTTGTCGGGAAAACTTGCCAGAAGCCCTCATAAAGTTTCTCTGAACACACACCCATCACGTGTGTGTGTGTGTGTGTGTGTGTGCGTATGTAAATGTTCAGCTCCACAACATTGGTGTTAAGTCTCAGGCCTTCATCAACTCCCGAAGGACGGCCCGGTGTTGAGCTCACTGAGGGACGCGGGCTGAGAGAGAGGGATTGATAGATGCTCGTGGCGGCTCATTATTCAGTCAATCCTTCTGAGTGCTGTCAATAACCTCTCACCATCATCCCATAACCACACCGTTGCCATGGTAATAAGCCACAGTGGTTGATGGACGGCACCTGTCACTTCTTTGAATAAATAAGAGTCTGGACATCCACAGTGATTTATGAGAAGGTCAGCAACGCCGAGATACATTATTAAGTGCAAGGAGCCTGAGAGGGTGGATTTTCTTCTTTAATTTTTTATCTCTTTTCACTGCATCATCAACTCTCCACACGTGCAAATAGAACGCCCCGTGTTGGCTGTCCCTGCGAAGGAAGTGTGCAGACGCATACGTATACAGAGACATTATGAAGATGGACATAATTCTTTATCCACTGTATCCACCCGAGCAATATGAAGAACCGATCCTGGCATTGTCCTTTAGGAAATATACTGTGATATAAATACGATTGGCCTGTTCTTCTCCTACCTCTCCAAAATTATGATATGATATTCATGATATTAGAAGAGTCGTGATCCTAGGCAAAAGTTGGCTAACTCCTTTTCAGCTCAGGTCTAAAACAGACACAGGGAGACATAGTCTAACAGAAGGGACAAATAATACATAGCCATGGTCATAACACTGACATTAAAATAAGGTAATCCCACATAATGCATATCTCTAACCAGAAAAGATAATAGCTTTGGAGGCAGGGGAGGACGGGGTGACGGGGTGACAACATGGGGGCAATTACATCTAGACATGCTAGTATCATAACTGCTCAATCCTCCTTTAAATTAGTTATTATACTATCTTGGTTCC
Organism: Pollachius pollachius; assembly: GCF_949987615.1. Lineage (NCBI taxonomy): Eukaryota > Metazoa > Chordata > Actinopteri > Gadiformes > Gadidae > Pollachius > Pollachius pollachius. Next base: position 14,290,758 of record NC_136935.1, read on the forward strand.
AGAACTAATTTGTGCAGATTGTTCCCGGAGTTTCTTATTCAAATGTAAGTTTTCCTGTTTTAGATTCAATACTCAGTGCTCATCGACAAGTCGAAGAACCCAGTCGACCTGTTCAGGTTATTACTTAATGTAACATTTTCTATCGTTGCTATGGTGATTGACATGGATGCCACTTCCGATGAAACCAGGCATCTTGCAAGGTGTTTGGATCATCGTCATTGTGTTGTGTAGATATACAGTGGGGCAAAAAAGTATTTAGTCAGCCACCAATTGTGCAAGTTCTCCCACTTAAAAAGACGAGAGAGGCCTGTAATTTTCATCATAGGTAAACCTCAGCTATGAGAGACAAAATGAAAAAAAAAATCCAGAAAATCACATTGTCTGATTTTTTAAGAATTTATTTGCAAATTATGGTGGAAAATAAGTATTTGGTCACCTATAAACCAGCAAGATTTCTGGCTGTCACAGACCTGTAACTTCTTCTTTAAGAGGCTCCTCTGTCCTCCACTCGTTGCCTGTATTAATGGCACCTGTTTGAACTCCTTATCAGTATAAAAGACACCTGTCCACAACCTCAAACAGTCACACTCCAAACTCCACTATGGCCACGACCAAAGAGCTGTCAAAGGACACCAGAAACACAATTGTAGACATGCACCAGGCTGGAAAGTTTGAATCTGCAATAGGTAAGCAGCTTGGTGTGAAGAAATCAACTGTGGGAGCAATTATTAGGAAATGGAATACATACAAGACCACTGATAATCTCCCTCGATCTGGGGCTCCACGCAAGATCTCACCCTGTGGGGTCAAAATGATCACAAGAACGGTGAACAAAAATCCCAGAACCACATGGGGGGACCTAGTGAATGACCTCCAGAGAGCTGGGACCAAAGTAACAAAGGCTACCATCACTAACACACTACGCCGCCAGGGACTCAAATCCTGCAGTGTCAGACGTGTCCCCCTGCTAAAGCCAGTGCATGTCCGGGCCCGTTTGAAGTTTGCTAGAGAGCATTTGGATGATCCAGAACAGGATTGGGAGAATGTCATATGGTCAGATGAACCAAAATAGAACTTTTTGGTAAAAACTCAACTCGTCGTGTTTGGAGGAGAAAGAATGCTGAGTTGCATCCGAAGAACACCATACCTACAGTGAAGCATGGAGGTGGAAACATCATGCTTTGGGGCTGTTTTTCTGCCAAGGGACCAGGACGTCTGATCCGTGTGACGGAAAGAATGAATGGGGCCATGTATCGTGAGATTTTGAGTGAAAACCTCCTTCCATCAGCAAGGTCACTGAAGATGAAACGTGGCTGGGTCTTTCAGCATGACAATGACCCCAAACACACCGCCCGGGCTACGAAGGAGTGGCTTCGTAAGAAGCATTTCAAGGTCCTGGAGTGGCCTAGCCAGTCTCCAGATCTCAACCCCATAGAAAATCTTTGGAGGGAGTTGAAACTCTGTGTTGCCCAGCGAAGGCCCAAAAACATCACTGCTCTAGAGGAGATCTGCATGGAGGAATGGGCCAAAATACCAGCAGCAGTGTGTGAAAACCTTGTAAAGACTTACAGAAAACGTTTGACCTCTGTCATTGCCAACAAAGGGCATGTAACAAAGTATTGAGATGACCTTTTGTTATTGACCAAATACTTATTTTCCACCATAATTTGCAAATAAATTCTTTAAAAATCAGACAATGTGATTTTCTAGATTTTTTTTTTTTCATTTTGTCTCTCATAGCTGAGGTATACTGTGATGAAAATTACAGGCCTCTCTCATCTTTTTAAGTGGGAGAACTTGCACAATTGGTGGCTGACTAAATACTTTTTTGCCCCACTGTATGTGCAGTTATGTGTTATTTTATGTTTTTATGTTTTAACTGTTCACAGCAAGCGCCTTGAGTTTACTGGAGATCAAAATGTCATCCAGGTCGTTGCCTAATCCCAAACACAGTCATAACTGTTGTGTACTTGTATGAAGTTAGTGGTGTAGGCCGTGGGTTCATGAGGTCGTCATGAGGCCCTTGGAGAGCCATGGAATACTTGGTTGCCACTCTGCTGCTTCAGTCTCTGTATCTTAAAGAGGAAATCTCCCCACCTTTCCATCCTGCAATATGTTTTTTAAGATTCATACCTAGGCCTACATGTCAAACAAACTATTCTGTTGTGTGTAATTCAGATTTGGCAGCTTCCTTTCTTCCTAATCCAAGGACATCTCGTTCCCCTCAGTGCCTCAATGTTCAGCTCAAACTTTAGTAGAGTGCTTGATTTACAAAATTGAGTTTAACAACCTCTCGATATTCTCTATTTTCTCCCTGTCTGTGTCTATTTGTGTTTGTATGAGGGCCGCACAAAGTAATGAGTCCCTGGAAGATTTCAAGGATATGGAATTGAAGGACCACGATAAAGACACAGCTTAAGAGAAAGACTGAGCTTTCGATCGCTGCGCTACATTCTTCATTTTAATGGGCTTGTTGAAGGGGATGAAATGACTGTCTTCCTTTTCACCACCTAACACACTTCTATGTTTGACCCCTGCTTTTGTTTGATCTATGTCTAGTGATCTCTTTGTGTTTCAGCATCTCGTTTGTTCACGTGATGGTGTGGCCAGAGGTCTTTTTTCAGGTTTTTCTGCACACACACACTTCGACAAGCCCAGCGTCTTTAGAGCAGAGTGTCATACACACAGCTGTATGGTTTACTCTATGCAAACGCAACGCCATGGCTAATCCACTCTGAAAATGCTCATTAGTTACAAGGAGTCCAGAGCTACTAGTTGTACTTGTTATGACCCCTAGATTCAGCTCTAGTTAATCCATCCGATCATTTTGAAGGCTGAGCAATGAAGTGTGAATTTCTGTTTTATGTTGTTGGCAATGCTCGCTGAATGAAATGGACATTTTAGTTAAAAAGTTATCAAATGGAAAATATATACTTAGGTTATGGACTACATGTATGTAGAATTTGTTTATTTTAGAATTAGAGGATATCAAAGTAGTCCATATCAAGACAATTGTTAGGATTCTCTGAGTGTTGAAACAATTTTATGGGAAACAAAATAAACATACATGCGTGTGGTTCTCCTTTTGTTTGTATGTATGGGTGTGTGTGTGCGTGTGACTCTGTGTGTGTGTGTTATGTAAAAAAGGGCCTGCCAATGCATTAGTGTAGCAGTCCAAATCCTAATCAGGAGCTGAAAAACAAAATGCAATAATGTTTATTTAGTCTCACAAACTCAGTGCAACAGAAACAAAGTTATGAAGTAATATAGACAACACAAATATGCTCTCCAGTCAAGGCTGGTATTGTGACATAAATGTACAGACCACGAAACCTCCCTCGATCTCTTTGTGATGCATGTCTGAGCGACGCCCTCAACGAGGCTGAACATACATCATGTGACTGGGCCGGGCATTGCTCGGGAAACCATATGGGAGGGCATGAGCACCGTGTGCAGACGGACAGCCCTGCTTCAGCTCTATATACTGGTCCCATGTTCGGTCGATGGTCACCCCTCCCCCTAACGCTAATACATATTTTGAATGCAGAGGGATCAGGTAGACGTTCCTGTGTTCCCAGGGTCCTATGTTCCCCCATTCTACATATGTGCTTTCCCAAGGTCCTGTTAACAGAGTTCTACGTACCGCACAGTGCTATGATCCCAGAGGACGGTAGCCTCGGACTCAAATGTGTACGCATGGGAATCTACAGTAATTGGAACCAAATTATGCACAACATGTTATTAATTATGAAATAAAAAGGGTGTTTGGATGATGGGGATACATCTTACCCACTGAGAAAATGTTTTTTGAATAGTACGGCAGGCTGCAATATAACATTCTATCCCAACCAAGGAAGAGTGTGAGTCAAGTTTGAGTAACATTTGATCCAGCCTTTGGGGGCATCCGTGGCATACTGGTTAAGGAGTTGGACTGGTAACCGGAGGGTGGCCCGACTCTCCTACGTCCTCTTCCACGGATGAGGTGCCCTTGAGCAAGGCACCTGAAACCCCCACCTGCACTGCGGCAGCCCATTGCTCCGGGATTGCCAGTGTGCCCCCATGTGTGTGCTCCCATGTGTGTGGACCTCTGTGTGTGTTTGTGTTCACCGGCTACCCGGATGGGTCAAAAACAGAGAAAGAATTTCCCCCTAAAGGGACAAATAAAGGATATCTTAACTTCAATATTCTATTCAGATTTTCAATATTAAATGAATGATAAACAATTGTTTTGTAATGTCTATAAAGCTGTTTTTAAGCCTTGTTCCCGAAGAAAAGACCTGGATATTATTTATGAAATATATAAACTTTAAATGGGTAAAATTTGTCCCGAACATAATTGTGTGTTACCAGAATATTAAACTTGTAAATTGAGTACACATTAGCTGGATTGACAACCCTCCCCTGATGTTTTTATATATATACATTGTGAGAGCTAGACAGTAGCTCACCTCCCCTGATGTTAATATATGTTGTGAGGGATACACATTAGCTCAATTAACACTGCTAGGCCTGTATCGAACTCCATAAGTAAATCACAGAGCACAACTGTTTTTTTAAAAATATATCTATACATGTATATACTTTAATACTGACATGGTCATCATCACCAGCGTGCATTTAGGAACTGTAAATAAATCTCATGATAAGAAATACTCCTTACACAAAGAAAAAACAAAACATACATACGAAAAACGTACAGCAGAACAAGTCTCAACATACCTTTGTAAGTACAGCACAACAAGCAGTTTTCAAAGGAAGTTGATATGCAGGGAAAGGAATGGGAGAATTATGGGAACTCTACCTATCTGTACATATTGGATTTTCTGCCTCCACTTATCAACATGCAGTGCAATCTTTCTACACTCCTTTACCACACAATCCCCCTGACTAAAGCTTCATTGTGTGTGTGTGTGTGTGTGTGTGTGTGTGTATGTGTGTGTGTGTGTGTGTGTGTGTGTGTGTGTGTGTGTGTGTGTGTGTGTGTGTGTGTGTGTGTGTGTGTGTGTGTGTGGGAGTCTGCTTTGCGTATACGTGTTTGTAAGTGCACTGTGCATTTGGGTTTTGGATAATGGGTACATTTATGGACAGTAACACTGTGTATGAAAAGGTTATTTGGGACACCAAAGTGCTATTTGGTTATTTTCTGCATGTCCTGTACTATGATTGGAATGGCTAAAAGCTGTAACCTCAACTTTTGACCAGTTTCTGATGTTTTCCTTTCAAAAGAAAGATCGGGAGAATACAATAATGTATCTACTCGCAGGTTGGCTGACTGTTTGTCATGCTGTTCTATTTCTAGTTGACATACAAGACGTATTTAAGTCTCCATCATAGATACATTTTGCATCGTCTAACACCTTTATGGCAACTGGCAAACCATTTCTTTCTAAATGAACCAATTGGATAATCATTCAATTAACCAATTAATCAATATACATTTCTTTAAACCTGGGTTCCAAAATGGTAGCAGTTGGATTGAGGTGAGGATCCACAAAAAAACAGTTTTTGTTGAAAAGAAGACAACACATGCTACACAGACATAATTCAGCACGGCAAGAACACAGAAATCCATGACTAAGTTGACTAACTCTGTGAGCGAGACCGGCCTGATCGGACATCTCCCCAGAACACACGTACTTGCAAGTTCCCAAAGTTACACGTCAAAATATCCATAGATTCGCACACAGTTGGAGGGGGTCTTGGTATAACGCAGAAACAACAGTGTTACATATTCAAAACATTTCCCAATCACCGCGTATAGAGGATTTGACAAGGAGTCTTGTGTGCACAGACATCCAGGGAGCACATAGAGCACACATTCAGGTAAAGGACATTTCCAGAACTCATCGCCTCATTCCAGATTCACAAAGTGACCTCCTTTCGCCTTGGGGCTCTGCTGAGATGTATAAGCAAACTCTGACGAGGCAGGGGATACTGAAAGAGCATAGCAAAACAATGCCTCCCTCTGCCACTGCCATTGTGAATGCAAGGGGATGGGGAGGATTTTTCAAAAGAGAAGACGTGGTGAGGTGAAAGTGCTGTTGCAGACATTTGAAGAACACTAGATAACTGCAGGCTGATGCTGGGCAGGGAGAGCTGGGTGAGGTGATTTGCAAGTGCGCCCGTGCCCTTACAACATGGAGCTGTACTCTGTCTCCCTCTCTCTTCCTCATGCTGGCAGGCAACTATTTACAGTGGGTGCTTCTGGATACTCAAGTTCCCCAACCATCCTTCCTTGTGTAGTGTGTGGTTTATGCCTGCGGTGCATAGAATAATCGAGGCCTACAGTATAGACCAGCCATCGTGTCACACACTCAATGAAGAACTCTGACATGTGAGCATGTAACACCTGCTCTGCCGTGTGTCTGTCACCTTTTCCGCACTCGCTAATAAACGGGGGTTTACCCCATCTGCCAGTGTCCTTTGCGTTGGGAGGGGCCCCGCACAGTCACTAAAGGATCAACTGCCACATTACTGTTTGATAATGATTGTTAGTCACATCTGATCTGGAACGACGCGACCACAGAACCCAGAAGAGGCCCGGTTATCCCTGGAGTTTTGTTGATAGATCCTTAAATCCTTCTGTTTAAAGTGGTTTCCCCTACACCCCACACGCCCCCCATACCCACACATCAAGTGGGACAAGCCATCAACATTGTTGGCATACTGAATCAAAGCTTATCTATGTTTTCTTTGTGTGTGTGTGGGTGCGTACATAAACTCAATTCTCAACACGCAGCCCAGCCGTTAAGAGTCTCTGTTGGGTTTTAGGGGATAGTGGGCAGGGTGAGCCTGAACGTGTTTGCTTTGTCGATTTTGTTTTCCCCCAACTTTATTCCCTGACTTAAAGTAACCCCTCGCCATTCGTTAGGATTGCGCGGCTCTCTGCTAACGATGACAGGCTACAGGTACGACTAGGCGGACTAGGCTAACAGTGTAGTGTACGACTTGTGGCGGCTAGCTTGGGGGGGGGGGGCGGGTTCAGAGGGAACATCGGCAAGGCTGGGGCAACAATGGGGTTAACAATGGAGGGGGGCACACACACATAAGACACACGGACGCAGGTGTCCCGCGGGGATGACCGTTACATGGGGCACACTTTGTTCTCCGGGATGGGCAGATGGGCGAAGGAGCTGCAGGGGCTTGGAGGGTCTTCGCCCGAGGACCCGGCCCGGCCCCCCGCCGGGATTTGGGCAGCGATGGCCGACATCTCTCCAGTCTGGCTGTCGGCGGTGAAGCCGGGCCGCTCCGAGGTCTGGTTGATGTTGTTCTCCGGGATGGTTCCCTTGCCGGTAAACAGCTGGATGAGGCATTTCCTGAACTGGAATGAGAGAGGGAACATTAGGAACATTAACACCTAACGCTCTGGAATGATGATGTTGTTAGAGAAATGTGTTAAAAACACAACACAAAGATATCAAGTCTAGTCTGTAATTAGTCATTATATCTCTACACCGCAACATTTGTATAAAAGTCATCATCAATTAGGTTAGGGCTGTAACGATATGCGTATGCGTATCGAAACCGAAATCGCGACACTCAAAGCCACGAACCTGTCTCGCGGTGTGAGAAGGCAGAAGCGCGATATGCCCTCTCTAACTCTTGCTAATAATTAGTCTGAATAATAGTCTGCTGACACCGCCCCTCTTATCGATGCCGTAAGTCTGCGACGAGATGCCCTCTCTGTGATGACAGCGCTCCGTGGCTACGGAGGATTGCATTTCTCCACAGCCTGCCAAGTCCTCATATGCGATATGAACAACATTTATCCAGAGTGGGCCGAAAAAATAGCCTCTGTGATCCCTGTCTCTAGTGTTTTGTGTGCTTTGACCAGCAGTTGGTCTGCTTATAGGTTGGAATGAAGCGGCCACCGATTATTGACAGGATGGATACTTTATTCTACTGGACTCGTTCGTTTCTTCACTAGACACACACACACGCTACCGCTCGCTCTCCTTGCTCGTCCACTCACTCGCTGACGTCACTCGCGCACACACATACGCACACTGCCGTTCTCGCGCACACACATACGCTACTCGCAACACTATGCCTCGTTATTGCGAATCAGACGTTTATGTTTTTTCCCATCTATTTAAAAGTTAGGCTATTAAACATGTTGCATTCTATATGGCCTGATTATGTCATTATTTAAGCTACATAGACTAATAAGAAGCGATAATAGGATATTTGACTAAACCACAAAACTAGTTGAGGGTTTTTGCCTACCTGCAAGCATCCTCCAACTGCAATCTTTGGTTATTTATTTATTAATTTAGCTATACTTTAATAGTATTCTTTCTGTTCAAATCTGTTCAGTGTTCCAAATTATTTGTTATTAAATGTTACATTAAGTTAATTGTTATTTAAGTGTTGTTTAAATAAAATGCTTTTTAAATTTAAAGAAATCGTGGGATGTATCGAACCGTGGGTCAAAAATCGTGATACAAACCGAATCTTGAGTTGGTGTATCGTTACAGCCCTATCATCAATATATTATGTCAAAATAATAATAGGAAGTCAATTTCAAGCCCTTTTTAGTACATAAATTACAATGTAAAAAAGCAAGTATGTTTCTCTGACATAATAATAATAATAATAATAATAATAATAATAATAATAATAATAATAATAAAAATAAATAAATAAATAATAATAATAAATCAGTCTTGTATAGCGCATTTCTAGGACCCAATGCGCTTCACAACTAAAAATAAAGTATAAGACATAAATGACACATTCATAAATTCTAACAGTTTGAATCAATTCTACTGAATATTTCTGAATCAATATTCTACTATTATAAGGCCAGGATGACCTGACCTCCAATATTTCTGATTTAGAACCTTACCGCTGGTTTGCTGCAATGAAGCCAATAACACATAAAGCACTACTTGTCTCAGATCGCCAGGAAAAACGGAATTCTAGAAATGCCACACAATTGCATAACAACACTTCCAAACTAGGATTTGACCAAATCTTGGACCCCATTTATCAATGATTTGTATAAGAAGTTATAAATCCCTAAACTAGGAATGTCTGTACACACTAAAAAGTTGGCATTCATGAGGCGTTCTTATGCTTGCACAACTTCACTTGATATATTAATCGCTAATCGTTCTAAATCCTATATGCTCGTGCCCGGCTTAGCTCATTACCATACATTCATGCCTAATGACCGTTATATATGACAACATCATGGGTAATGTGTGAATGAATATGACCAAAATGGAAATAGATATTACATATACATATTCAACTGTTGATTAATTAAATGGATGTGGACAGTAAAATACAAATAATAAATATAGAAAATGCATTTATCACAGAGTGCGATATAAGTTATTATGAAAGTAGGAAGTTTCTTGTAACACTTTCCATCAAAGCTAAAGAATAGGCCAAAGCGGTTTGCAATAAGGAGAACGTCTCTATACCACACACAGTAGCCTATCAGAGGTTAGAAGTACTTTGACCTAAAATTAAGCACTATAAAATCAGTGTTTTCTTATTAGCGGGACACTGGCCAAACTCTTTTAAACTCAGAGACGTGCATCGCCAGCATCATCGGTGAGTACATTCCCTTTCCTTGTTCCTTGTTTTCCTTGTGTTCTTCATTGTCGGATGATTATTGCACTCTATCGCTTCTATAATGTGTCTTGGCTTGGAAGTCTCTCTTTGTATTGCTCTGTTGTGCAGCATTGTATAGAAACAAGTTGAACAACTGTGTGTGAAAAGTGCTGATCCTGTCAGGGTCTGCAGGCACTAAACAGCTTAGGGAGGGGTGGGAAACTCCTGCTATATCTCTTAAATCCGCTGAGACTTAAGGGTGGCAGAAATACTGAGGGTGAGGAGGACTTGGACACCACCAAAAAGGATTGTGCTCTTTGTATGCAGCCTGCAGCCCCCATCACCTCCTGTCTCATTGCTCTCTCTCTCTGCTCTCATTTGATTCAATGTTAATTCAATCACACGCAACACGCGCACAAATCCAGACACACATCCATACACAAACACAACTTAAAATTCAGAATTGTCCAATTACCTAAATGGGCAATTATCAATTTTATTGATTAAATTGGTGTACAGGCCTACTTGAGGAATAGGACTTCGCCAATTTTACCATTACAAATCTTGTTACTTCCAGGAAATTGTATTTCTATAAGTTGGTTAAAAAACATTATTTGAACAGAACAAATTGAACCAATTTATCAATTCAAAGCTTTGTCGAAAACACATGGTGTACGCCGATTTATTTGTACACAACGTTGATAAATGAGAGCCCTGGTTCTGTGTCTGTCACAGATTTCCTTTTAAAGAAAATCTATTGGTCAAATTGTTGAAATGGATTTCGTAGACAAAAAATAGACTTAGGCAGAAAAATGATGAATGCCAAAAGTCAGAAAATCCTTACTTTAACTTAACACAAACAAAGAGAAACACATCAGAAGTCGACTTCTCTGTGCATACAGAAGTATGCAAATTACTTTTAAACTAAGCATGTTAGTGGAAGTGGAAAATATGCATGGGTTGCTCTTCTGAGGTACGCAAGAAAAACTCTGGCATCAGGTGAATGCAGAGCCATTCAGCCCTGCCCCAGATAGAAGTACGTCTTCCGCTGAGCCTTCCCAGCCAAGCACAACATAATCACCTACGCAAAGGCAAATTGAGCAAGGCACCAGCAGATCTCACAGCATTATTCTGCAGCTCCTGGCCTCCTCCCTGAAGCATATACAGAATTGACCCAAATACATTTTTTCAGGAGCAGACCTCATATTTCCGGGCTCCTGTCATGCTGGCATCAGTGTGACACCAGGTAGATGTCCTGCTGTGTGTGTGTGTTTGTTTGTGTTTGTGTGTGCTTGTGTGCTTGTGTGCGTGGGTGTGCTCAGCTAGACTCTCTGGAGTTAACAACAACAGTACCGAGATATGGGTGGGAGGCGGGGAGCAAAACAACATGGAAACCCTCGGGACAATCGCAGCATGCAGAATAACCCCCTCCCTCCCACCCCCAGCCTTGGTACATAACTGGGCTGGAGTCAACCAAAGAAAATCTTGGTCGATTAAAAGTCGGCCAACTCTTCGACCAATCGATGGGATGAAATAAAAATAAAAAACAATCTGCACGTTATCTGTAGATTAACTAAAGTGTCCATGGTGCCATCTACTCTGCCTGGTACCCAAAATATGAGGGAGGTGCTGTTAGGAGGATGTCAGGTGGGTTTTGGATCCGCTCTTGGTCTGAGAACGACTATGTCCCTCCCGCCCCAGAAAAATCATGGATTAAGAAGCATTTTTCCCCTTGTGAAAGTAACACCAGCGATTGTCTGATCAATGAAATTTTGATCAAAGAAATGCATATCGACGAACCCAGAGACCAATCGACCAGAACTTGACAGCCCTATACTTGTAACTCCATCAGCGTAGAGAACGAGAAGCCGAGCACTGGATAGATGCTGGAAAAAGAGGAGAGTGAAATAAAAAAAAGAAAGAGAGAACTGACGTCCTTTGACTGTGGTAAGTAGTTGAGCCAGCTCTGACCACGCTTAGAAGCCCAAGATCTACCTCGCTCCCGCTGCCCTTATTGTTTAAATTGACTCAGCGGCGCCCGATCTCAGAGTGTAGGGGTTACTTAATCCATTCACATGGCGACCACTCCACCCCTCACACACACGTCCAATAAAGAGGAAATAGAACAAGCAGCGGCAGCCCTGTGACCCTGTTCTGCCCTCCCGTGGGATGTGTGGGGCTCTCGCTATATTCCGATAACCAACTCTGACAGCTTGGTGACTGCACACACTGGGAAGCCTATAATGGATGCTCATAAATAAAACAGGGAGCCATGCAATGCCACACGCCTCACAACCGGGGAGCAGTGTTCAAAGCGGCTGAAATACACGCGTGGACACGATAGCGCTGTGCTCTCTAGTATTGCGTCGTCCTTGAGACATGCTTGTGTGAGTGCATGTGTGTGAGTGTCTGTGTGTTTCTACCATGTGGGTTGGGGTCTACGTGGCAGCGCTTCAAAGCAGAAGTGCCCTTGTTTTAGGATGCCTTCTCAAGGACACTGTACCTGGACATGGGACTTCCCCTGTTGCGTAAGTGTTGTCTAGACATCCTAATGCCTGTTTGGAGTCTGAATTAATTCCATTGGCTCCTTAATAAGGACATTTTGGAGCCTTCGGGGATAAAAAGTGAGTGCCACTAGTACACAGTGGGGAGATTAAATATGTTCCAAATCCACAGTATTTGCACGGAAGTCTTTGATAGACCCTTGATGTGGTTTTAAAGAGGAAAATACATGACTTTGTCCCGTACGCTGTTTTGCGTTGACAAAGCCTGTTTCAATAGCGTGCCCTTTTCTAATGCCTTGAATTTATCTAAGCATATGCCTCCGAGGATATAATTAAGTCATGTCTATGAGTAATTATTTGGTTTGGAGGTTAAACAGTTCATGGTTGTATTTCAGCATAATCTGAACTGCAGGTGATTCTGTCGGGGCCCTCAATTCCCCCAGTTTAAATGTTCAGAGTAATTTGGCGTCCTAACGTTGAACAAGCTAAAATAGTGCACAGTAATAATCCAACCAGACCGTGAGCACCAATTTGGTTACAATTTCGAAACCTCCGTGGCAAACCAGAGGGAGCTAATATATTATTAAAGCACCAGGCTTGGACAATTGTACTCTCTGGATTTCATATTTCATTTATTCATACACCATGCATTATTGAGAAACAACCTAAAACTCAGCAACTACCGCAAAAGAAACTCCATCAACCGACACCTTCCATACAGGCCTTTTAATGTGTTCCGTACAAACAGTGGTACCCTGCCTCCCTCGGGTCAGCATTCCGCTCGCCCTCTCTATCCGGCACACTCGTGTAAACTAGTTTGTCGGTGTGTACGTGTTCACCGATCCACACAGTGTTTTCCAGCCAGGCAGCAAATGGTGTCATGGACAAGGGGCAAAGCACATTTCCATCCTTTAATGAACAGACATCACGTGAGCAGCTGTGGAGCCAGGGGTTAAGGCCACACAGCAGGGTCACCATCCCACCTCATTCCAGTCCTATCTTTAGGACGTATGACACACGCAGGAACATACACACAGACAAACACACACACACACCCACAAACACACACACACACACACACACAGTCCCACGCACGCACACACACACATACACACACATACACATGCGCATGCACACACACAAGCACACACACAAACACACACACACACACACAGGTACAAACATAAATACAACTAAAAAGAGAGACAACAACTTACCCCAAGGCTACTGGCTAGTTTACTCAGGCATAGGTGACATTCGCCATACACAACCCATACACGCAATCGCCTTATGCCCCCTGCGACACACACACACAGACACACCCACCCGCAAAGACCCGCATACACAGGTACAAGCATACACACAAATATATAACGCGGGCGCTCCGGGCCCCAGCTACCTGTTTGTTCATGTAGACGTAGATGACGGGGTTGTAGACGGCCGCTGTCTTGGAGAAGAAGGCGGGGATGGCACCCACACGGGGGTCCAACTGGATGGTGGGGCACGCCGTCACCACGATGGAGAAGGCGGCGTACGGCGTCCAGCCCACCATGAACGCCACGATCATCACCACCACCATGCGCGTCACCTGCCGCTCCGGCTTGCGGGCCGTGGCCAGGCGACCGTGGGACACCTGGGGGGGGGGGATACATGCGGGTGGGCAGGGCAGTGTGAGGGTTAGGGGGATGGACCCTCGGTCAAGGGGTGGGCTCCATCCCGATTTCTGTGGCCTAACTTGATAAACACTCGACTACCTCAATGTAAGGGCAAGGTTGGTAGACTCACCTTTACTAGTTGAGTCTAGTACCCTTGCCCTGGTGCATAGGAGCTGACCCGTTCTTAGAGTTAGGAGCGGCACCTGTGTTTGTCCATCGATGACACAAAGATCGATCGTGCGATCGATCGATGACACATAATATAATGAACAAAAAGGGTTCATTATACTGTAACTGATTTAATTTAAGTCGCTTACAATAAAAGTGTCTGCAATAAATGTAAATACTCTGTAATAAATAGCTGATAGAAAGATAGTCTGTTGTAATAAATGGGGCTGAATTAGAGTGTCTGTCATTGCTACTGTGTATTCTATTGTCATGCTTTTGCCATAACAGTTGAGCTCAACAAAACATTGTTTTGCGAGCGCTTTCTGGATCAGGACAACATCAAGATGAAACGTGGTCCAGCATCTCTAACACTGGTTTGAGGTGATAGATAACATCTTGAAACAGAACCATTAAAACAAGCCAGCAGCAACATGAACACTGTTTGTCACCGGTTGGTGACGTTGTCTTTGAAAGCCCTTGTTCAGAGAATACAGCCATGATGGAACAAACACAATAGTTCTCTGTGGCTGACATCGCCGTCTATATACGTTTTATTGTTCAGAGTTACACCAATTAAAAATAGGGTTACACTGTATTAACCTTAAACTAGACTTGAACTGCCAAAAAACAGAGCTTCACCTAGAACTATAGAGGCTCATGTTGAAATTACCTCATTAATCTCGGTAATACTTCAGCAATAGGCTTAAACTTTGTGGACTGACCTTCTTGAGCTTTTGTAGGAGCTTGCCGTAGCAGAAAATGATCACTCCTAGAGGCAGGATGAAGCATGTGACGAAGAAAGTGATGATGTAGCTGTGATCCACCATGTTGGTTGAGTACCTGTTAGAGAGGCGGGGGAGGGGGGAGCAGAAAAACATAACTGTATTGATTTATGACATGTAGTTTCCCCACCACTCCAGAGCACTTAAAGCTAGGTACCTCAATGCAAGGGTAATTTATGGTCAACTGCATCATAGACAGTACCACAGAGTGCAGTGAATTTGGAGTATTTGACAGATGGAGAGACACATGCACTACAGCATAAAGGCAAGTGATAAAACAATTTTGTGTGCATTTCAACCTTTTTAGTATTATCATTGCACATGTTCAAGTACTACGCAACATAAGTAGTTCTCTGCATTTGACCCTGAACTAGCTAAAGCACTCGGAGCAGTGGGCCGCTCTTTATGCAGTAGACCTGGCGACCCACTGCAGGTCTATAGCTTGTGCCTTGGTCAAGTGCCCAAGCAGGATTATGAACCCAACATGTATGTCTTCAGGTTGTGGGACAAAACTGACTCACCAGGAGGAAACCCACGTTAACAAGGGAAGAACATACAAACTCCACAAAGAAAGGTCCCCCACCAGGGTTCAGACCCAGGCCATAGGTGCTTTTGGGTCTCACCACTGTGCAACCGTGCCATATGGGATACGTGTCCTGAGACTATAATGATCTCTTTGCTTCAACCCCGGATTGGCTGGAGCCCAGAAGGCAAGCACATTCCTCATACAACAGCTCCTTCAAGGTCTGAAAGCCGGTTTACAGAACCCTTGATTCCTACAGTACAGCTCTGGACCGGAGAGGCTATTTCTGGTTATAATGGACTTTAGCTGGTTAGAAAGAGGAGCTGTGTGTTGCACATCAATTGAATTGGATTAAATGAGGTAGAGTTCAGCCGATTATTCGGCGCAGATGGGACATTTCACAATTTATTTTGAACGTGCATCTCCGTTTTGCATGGAGGCTCTATACACAAAGTCATTATGTATAGTCATTGTATACCTGAGAAGAGTTTTTGATAGTTGTGGACCTGACTGGGAGAGGGGCAGCTTTAAAGTACTTTTTCAATGTAGGCTACATTAGAGATAATCTTTTTCAGAAGGAAATTCTCCACTCAATGAGAAAACCTGTTAGAAAATGTGGGCTTAGTCAAGTTAATTCCTTTTTCAGTTATTTCCCCCCCACAAACGTTATCTCTTGAATATACAACACTATCAGCTCCTTGTTCAAGATAAAAAAACAGACAGAAAGGGAGAAAAATAAACCATTCAACTTTTACTTGACTTACCAATTTGGCCTTGGCGTTCCCTCTCCCAAATAATTAATCCACGAAACTATCCGTTAATGAAAACAAGTCCTCGGGAACATGCACAAACATTAATGGTTTGTAAATGCCGTTGCCGTTTAACAATAAAACGGAACGCGCAACAGACGTATCCATCCTGGCCAGGGATAAACTGCAGAACATCGTCCATTGAAGACCAACGATGTAACACATGAAATCACACTTCAAGATATTCTCAAAATAATGATTAAATTCGGAGTGACGACAAGCAGTTAAAAACGGTATAAGTAGACATTTGCAAAAGTAGCTGACTAGGCTAACGTTCTTCCAAAATAAAGCACACTACAAACTCAGATGGATGTAGCGGAAATGAAGGGCTAATTCACCTTTTAAAGAGCAAGGAACCCACTGTTTCAGCTGGAATTCTGAAACTAGGAGATTTAAAACAATGAACTTTGGGCTATTCTAGGAAGTACAGGGGGGCGCTGCATCCCCATGGTTACAACCCACTACAACTTTGTGATACCGTAAAAGTACATTTATGTGTAAACGCGTTATTAGAAGCGATATCGTATAGGAAATGTAACATACACCTGATTGGGGTCAGTTTCGGTTAATTTTGCTTTCGATAGAGCAACACCCATTAAACGGTAACTAAACTGGAAATTCTTCAGAAAAAGTCAAAATGGGGTGAAATACAAAAAAGTGGTGTTTTCCTTTTAGTTCAGTCCTCCTTTGACTCAATGAGCTTTGGCGCCAAAATTTCAAGGCGCTGTCCATTTAGAGGTGCTGACATTTTAATGTTTTGCATTGTAAATGTTTTGCCTTTTATTAGATTTTCTCTTGGTTTATGGCCTTGTACCGCTGTGCATTACAATTTCCCTAGCAGCGACGAGAGATACTTCATGAACCACCTCCAGAGTGCAACCTTGTTTCTCTGAATAAACCATGTGTTTAACATTTACCACTCTCCGAGTCATACCTAGCCTGACATAACGATCCCACAAAGGATTAAAACAACGTTTCATCACACCATAGTGTTATACTATAGGGGTAGAGGAAGCCTAATCCCAACTCGGACTCAGACATTAAATCAACACTATAAGTGTCCGGGAAGACGAACCCTCTCTAGGTATTCATTACTCTGACTTAGATGTTCAGTTTGACAGTTATACAGTTTGTAATAAAGTCAAAGATTGTTAATCACCTCACCTATCTGCTTTTTCCTGCTCCAAACTATTGTTAATATATTGGCCTTTAAAAATCCACAATCGGTCAACCTCTAAACCAAGAAGCCTCTTTAAACAACTGTGGCAAACCCCACAAAGATACTATTAAAGGACCAGGGAGAAATGATGAAATCTAATCATATAATTACCATGACAATCTATCTATAACCAAAATAGATCAAATTGTATTATCCATCTACCCAGGGAAAGGGGAACTGGTCAGTCTGTGTGCTTGCAAAAACAAGATGAACAGTAAGTGCAGGTGTAATCTACCCCATCTACTCCATATACACACACACACACACACAAATGTATGTTAGTGTGCGATTAACATGCTCTTTCAAATGTGACGATAACGTTAATCAGCAGGTCAAATGTGATGGCTTGGATTTGAAGAGGATGCAAATAGGAAACCCTGGGGGTGAGATAGACAGCATATCAATCGCGGCCCCTTCCTATTTATTACTGGCTGTCACTCGTTTGGTCCCTCACATGTTGCACCCTTTCAAAGCTTCCACAAAAGGGAGATGTGCCTCTGCTGTTGGCCTCTTCACCTGCCCTCCGGTTACCTTCTGCACAGACGGCACATGGACGCTTCGACCGGCACGAAAGGACAAATTCAAATTGGATCAGCAACAGTCACAGACAGTTCTTTGTGTGGCTAGGCTCATTGTACCTCTCTCGCCCCGTCTCCCCCTCCCGGAGCACCAGGGTTGTTTGCAGAACCTGCCGAGGAATCAGTGATGGCTAAATGCTTGGTGACAGTAGCCAAGCGGTGTGTAGTGTAGCCAGGGGCTGACCGGGTCATCCATACAATCCACCAGCTTCCTCTTCCCTAATGCTGATGTCTCAACCATTTTCCCCCATTGTGTTTCATCTGCGCAATAGCTCTCCTTAACTGGACGACAGCACCTGGGCCCCCTCCTATAACCCTACCCACAATCACCCTCTTTCTCCTTTATCTGTGGTCTTAGGCGGTTAAATGGCATTTCCCAGAATGCACCGTTAGGCCAAGGTCAACGCTGACATGATTCTTGAGATACTTAAAAATATAGACAAGGCCCTTTTACACCATTGGTGTTAGAACACAGCTTAAACAGAGAGGAAGAAGAATGTGTCTCGATCTATTGCATTGTTTGTGCTTGGGTGCATTTGTGAATGAGCATGTTGAGTGTGCATGTGTGTGTGTGTGTGTGTGTGTGTGTGTGTGTGTGTGTGTGTGTGTGTGTGTTTGTGCCATGTATCCATGTGGGTCTGTGTGTAAAACCAAGGTTTCGTTCCACAAACAGATCACAGCTTTGATTCATGACAACCTTGAAATGAAACAGTGCCGTTTTTTTTCTCCAAATTCCCCTTCAATCCAAGGTGGCCCACTTTGTGATCTTTCACACGTACAACTGTGCCAAACTATCACACGCGAAAGACGGATAGTTAGCTAGTTTCACACTCGCCCCTAAAATCAGCGCCTCCCACTGTGTCCCCCTGCTTACCAGTTGGGCTCGCAGGTGGTTCCGATCTTGCTGACGGTGTAGCTGTTCCAGCCCAGCACAGGCGGAAAGGTCCACACGAAGGAGAACGTCCAGACGAAGAGGAGGCCCAGCATCGAGTGCTTGCCCCGCAGACGCACGTTCCCCAGGGGGCGGCAGATCACAAAGAAGCGCTCGAACGACAGCACGGCCAGGGACCACAGGGCAACGATCCCTGGAAGAGAGGACAAGATGGGATGCTGGGATGGTTGTCTCTGCCACTTTGGGTTGGACTTGGGAGTGTGAAGCGTGAAGAATGTTATCAGTAAACTACATTATGCTTATTGGACTGACCAACCCCGGTCTCTGCCTTAAAGGATGCACAGCGTAGCGGTATGCTGGCTGGCATGTTGTCAGCAGCATTGAATAATTGTAAGCAATGAGTGAGCCAATTTGAAAACCACCACCTATAGTAGACCGCTCTACCGGAAGGGGCGTGACTTCGCCACTCTAGAGTGGCGAAGTCACGCCCCTTCCGGTAGAGCCCATGGGACCTATGAGATCGAAAAATATGAATGGGTTTCAATGGAGAGAAAGTTCTTCTGGTCCCAGTCTTTATACAACCCGGATTACACATATGTTGTTTGTGGATTTAAATGATAATTTTTGGAGTGACTTCGCCACTCTATAGTATACTAATGTGTGTTCCTGAATCCTTGAACGCCAGACTTCCGAGTCGAAAGTCGAAGATCTTCCAGCTTTCTTGCGGCATTTCTCGAAGGCACGCCCCCTTTTTGTCTTTATCTTTCGAAAATCTGAGAGTAGACCGAGAACAGTGATGACGCTCTCAACAAAATAGCTGCGCCCGTGAAGATTTTGCTGTGCGCGCAATACATTGTAAAGTTATGTTGTTTGTTTTCGGGCTGGTTTGCCAAAGAGGCTAATGTAGCTAACAATAAACAACGACTAGCCAATTTCATGCCACAATCACAAAGACGATCAGGAACGCTATGAATGCTCCGAGACCGGAAGTGACGTCAAACGTGCAACTCGGAAGGCTGTCGTCCGAGGATTCAGGAACACACCATAAACTAGACTTGGTAGCCCCGCCTATTCTGCCGGCGATTTGAGTTCGCCCTAGAGAAGGGTCTGGAGAAGAGCAATACATTTCTTTCCAGATTCGATACGTTTTTGCGGGAGCCAATCACCAAGCTGGCTTTTCCCCCTGGCGCGCTATTGACGACAGAGAAGCGACAGCAAGCAGCCAATTGCGTACAGAGTCATTTGAATTAGGCCCATTGATCACGCCTCTTGTGCTGAAGAAAATGACAGCATCTTCCCCAGACCAACATGCAATCTACGATGGAGCGTGGTCTGGCAATAGCCAGGCTAATAATATACTGACGTGCAGTTCAACCTTATCATCTATTTAAAAAGTTTATGCACCACTTGTCGTCAAATAATCCTCACCAGTCCACCCACTCCCTCTCACTGATCTGACACAGTATACATGTTAGGGCTATATGGATTCACACAAAATAAAATGTATTCTCTCCCTGTCAAAGAAATATAATCTTTATACAACCCAAGCACACGGGTTGAAAAATGCCATTAGACCATTCCCAAACGTCTAATTAATGGACAGAGAATTGACGTCCGGGGGGGAACAACACTGCCTCAAAAGGCTTAAGCAACACCAGTAGAGGCATATACTTTTCCCTGAACTTTTAAACGTTGCAAACGTGCAAAAACATAATTATATATTTATGTGGCATTCAGTCCAATGCTTAAAATCTATCTGTTGCATTCAGTAGGCCAATGCTTTGGTCAAGTGTGTCTCAAATGGAGGGCATGTCCGGGCAAAATAGGACGTCTGGTTACCCTACGTAGGGGAAACCCATTTGATTCCTACCTGTTCCACTGTTAAATAGTAATAGCGGCGCAAATTGGTGAGCGCTATCCCGGCAATTTCTCTGCGTGAGAAATACCAAGTGTGAGCGTGTGCGTGGGTTGAATTGCATGTGTCTCACGCCGAATGCGTGAGACTTGAGAGTCGAAGTTGTCCTAACGCAGGATGATGTATGGGGTTAGTCGAGATGCTTTACTTTTCTTTCATGTTCAACGGCCATGGCACCAACAGGGGCTCCAACAAATAAGTAGGCTGACAGCAGTAACACACACAAACAGCACGCTCATTTGAGAAATCTATACAGAAAAGTCCATCCACTTACCGAAGAAAGTAACGGCGAAGCCCTCCAACACGCACGCCCAGGTCCCGAGGAAGAAAAACCCGCGAGCGTTGGTCAGGAAACTTATAAGTCCGCCGGTGAGCGAAACGAGAAAGTCGGCGATGGCTAAATTGACGATGATATAATTCAACGGTTGTCTGAGCTGTTTGAACTTAAAGGTGACGAACATGACCAGGAAGTTCTCGCTCAGACTCAGCGAGGTCACCACGAACATGAGCACGGCCAGGAAGGTGAAGTTCCACGGCGCCAGTGACTTGATGGGCCCGGTGAACGGGTCGTCCGGCAGGTCGGCCGCCTCGTAGATCTTGGGCGCTTCGGTGTACGAAACGCCGTTCACTGAAAGACTCACGGTATCCATTGTTCATTATCCAGACGCTCTGGACTTTGCCTGAGTCACCTAAATGAAGTTCAATCCCTCAAGAAATGAACCAAAAACGCACCTGTAATTAGGGCTACTTGTTTCCTGTTTCTCATTTTAGCAGACTCCTGCGTAATCAAAGCCGTAGCATTACACTTGGTTAAAGTCTATGTTTTAAAAAAGTGACACTCGTGCAAGTAGGACTTTTTTTCTCTGGATAACTTCCTCGCTTGGAGTCGGGCGCCTCATGAAGCGCATTGTGGACCCGGGAGTGCGCAGACCCACCGCGTTTCTTCTTTCTCAGTCCAGATCTTTAGTTCTTAGCGTGGGGAAACTAAACGCGAAACCTAGAGAGTAAAGCCGTCTTTGATGCGGCGGACCGAAACGAAGTCTCGAAAAGCGATATCTGCAACAGAACAAATGACTGTTTAGTGGCATCTTGGAAGCGCTTATATACACAGCCTCAGCCGCTGCCGAGTCGCAGCCGCTCGAGCATCCCTCTGCCCTCGAGGACGACCGAGGCGCGCGCGTCCTCCCTTTTTTTTTTTCTCCTCCGAGCCTCGTTCACGCTGATGCCCGGACGACAAGGTCTCCGCGCTCCGATTCAATTAAAAACATATCATGTATTACTGGCCGTGGTTCGTAATTGTTCCGCTTTCACTGAAACACACACGCTTCCTCGTGATTAGTTATAAATCCATAAAGTACACAAAATTGCAACTTTGTCTTTCATCTTTGATTTGCGCTGAATCTCTTGTGTCCCATTAATGAGTTAGTATGGAGCAGGAATGTAATGTTATTGTGCAGCAATGAAAGGTTCTCTATTGTTTGATAATAGGCATACTATTCGAGTATTTCAACTACAGCTGGCTTTACTTTTGCAATAAAAATCAGTTGAACCTATAGCTACTCTAGAAGAAATGGATTCAGTAATATAAAACAAAAGAAAGTAAAATGAAGACACAGAGGCATCTCTATTTTCTGTGGAAGGACCCATACCAATACATTACACAATTAAACATATTTGAAATCTAAAGGGGATGATAAATGTATTAATTACAGTAGGACACAGAAATACATCAAAAGTTGTATCCAGCTCTAAGAATAGCTAAGACTTCGTTCCAACTATGACTACGGCCACAGAGAACATATGCTCCTAGTTCAGCAGGAAGCTTTTTATCTGCCTCATGTTCCACCTCTCCAAAATTTGCGACGCTGTGATATTACTGGTCAGGTGTTTAATAACCACAGACAAACTGCTCGATATCTAGTGTTTACTCCAGTGGCTATGCAAACACGCAGCGCCTTCGTATGTTGCTTCTGGCTCGGATAACTTGGCTCTGATGGGTTTAGAGAAAAAAAATCCTTTGTCTTTCTAACTTCCGGCTTTTAGCAGAACTTATTTTAAATAACAATAATAAGCAGTTTCAAACATGTCTATCTGCCACCATGAGGTAGGTGGATTATCTTGACTAGGCTATATGTACCTGAACCGGTTTACGCTCATTTAAACCCTAGTTTACACCATTACCAGTATCAAGGGATCGAATGTGTCTCTAAATGTGATGTGGAATGCCTAAGGCAGTGTCCATCACCTATGAACCAGACAAAGCTGTCATCCTAGGACGCACAAGGGTGTCTCTCATAAGACTAATGATGGGTCTCCTCATGTTATGCACCAGGGCACTGGTAGTAAAGCTAGTGTAGTGTTTGATATTCTTATTGTTGTTTGCCACTTTATGGAACACTAGGGACAAAAAAAACAACACATTCAGGGTTTAACAGGGTTTCTTAACCAGAAAAGAAAAGTTTTACTCACAAAGAAGTCAAATTGAGAAAGATATCTGAAAAAAAAGAAGATATAATTGATAAAGCTGTATCTATATATACTGTATAGATTATGCATCGGGATCATTACGGATCAAGATATCTTGTTCTTTGGAGGTGAAACACAGGCCCTTCTCCCTCCATTCCTCCCCTTCTTTGATCGGGTTCCCTCTTCTGGAAGCCAACCTGTCACACCTCAGCGGTCATCCACTTAGATTGAGATTTATCGCCTGCGATGGTTCCTTACCTCCTGACCACCTTGGTCTGGCAGACGGTTTAAAAGTGTCCAACCTTCTGCTTAGCTCGGGCAAACAGTCCAAAGTTATTGGCTAGTTGGAACCGTTTGAACGGCTTTTAATTTTTTGGGCCAAGAGATTTGAGATATTTGTCTTGCTAATGTTAAGTATCGGAAGACTGACCCTGATCTTGAAAGCAGAGGACGACAGAACATCCTTTTTTCTTTGCCTTGTAGGAATTTTAATGCATGGCTCCGTCTGTTAAATCCCTCAGTTGAAGGCACACAGTTGGAGAAACATGCATATAATTCCTCACTTCAAAAAGGCTTGGGTTGGTTTGAGCGGTTCAGAGGGTATAGCTCGCTCACACTCAGTGCACATCCATTAAACATGCTAGTGTGGTACCAGCAGGAGCCCAGTGATGTTCCCAGGACTAGTGTTTTCACCCTCTGCCACTTGTCAAACAAAAACTCTCATGGTCCCCAACACCCCAATCCCTCACCTAGCCCACCCTCTAAACTCACTTCTCCCTGAACATGCAGCGCCTGCATCGGAATGAAATATGACTGATCCATCCAGCCTCCTCACTGGAAGGCTGTTGGGGTCAAATATCTGTTGATCAAACTTCTGAACAGCAGCGGCAAGAGGCATGGATCCCACGGGAGAATTATAGACTGTAGTGTGTTTTGCGGTCCTCATTGCCAAAGAGGGTTCCAACTCAACAAACTCATTTCAGATTGGTATCGATCACTTTTTTGTTTCTGCACTTTCAGGCTCACCTCTGCAGGAATTTTTCTTCACCTTGAAAAAAATCAACCCTGTTTTGTTTTACTTTGTTCACAAAGGAATATGTATACTAATACATATTGGAAGATAGTGTCAGCTATACAGTTAAGTATATATCATTGCCAATCCGAACCAGAACCTCATCAGCGTGTGTCCGCCCAAGGCCTACATGCTGTTATTGAGAATTATTTCAACCTGGTGCAATAAAGAGGAAGAACTAAGCACATGAGGGTCAGCGGGATGAGAACCACAATTAGGTGGCAGATTGACCGGTTCCAGAGTCTGATGAACTACCACTACTAAGGGGGGGGAGGAGCGTTCGAGGGCTACGGGTCGGGGCTGTGGAGAATTGCATGTGCCGCCTGGGCTTGATTACTCCAGAGCCCCAGCCCAGGTGAAATCCAGCGCAGCTCGGCCCAGCCAAGCCCCCACCCCTGCCCAGCCCCCAACCCCCTGATGGGACACATCCGTGTTGATTACACCCAAAGGCCCCTTCAGCAAGCTCCCGGGGGCATGCTGTGTATTCTCAGATGGACGTCGATGCGCAAGGTGTAGTGGTGAGGCATAAGGGGGGGGGGTTAGAGAGTGGGATGGGATCCCCTCCGATCTGTCTTGACACACGAGACCTTGAGGAGGCGCAAGACTGGTGTGGTGCCTCACAATTGTGTGTTGGGTCAATGTGTCCCATCGAGCCTGGATCGGCCGATACTTGGATGATAGATGAAGAGGGCAGCAAGCTATTAATTCCTCCAAAAGATGAGGCTGATATAGTGGCTTTAAATGGGCAGGAGATCCTTTAGGATAATGAGATCCTCCCAGATGTAGTCCCCACAGCCGCAGAAGAACAGTGTTTTTTTTGTTGCTTATGCATCAACAGGGACACTGATTGTGTTACTTGTTTATACTGCCATGTGGAAAGGGCAGAACACATTGGTGTATCATATCGTCCATTTGCTAAATTTCCCTTGTGAAAACACAAATCAGAGTGCCAAATGTTAAAAGGCCAGTTAACCAGTTTCAAATGTGAATAATGTCTGGCGTCAGTTTTCGACATTAGGCAATTAGTGTAAGATCATAGGTGTGTATGTGTGTGTGGGTGGGTGTGCGTGTGTTGTGTCATTAGACAATGATAACATGAGCCGCATGAAGGGAGGGAACATTAAATTTCGTACACACCAAAGAGTATCCCTTGGTTACCTTTGCACCAACAACTCATAAGTTCAACCAGAATTGGAAAAGACTGAGACCTTCGCTGGTCCCTTGGAGATAAAAGGAGGGCCACCAGTGACTGACTTTTGATCCTTTGAAGAAACTCTATTTGACTTTACTTTTCCCTTGATTGCGTGAGGCAAAAATGACCTTTGACTCGTAAGTGTCACCTTAAACCTCAGCTAATTTCCCTCCATACCTTTTGCACATCAATGGCGGCGGCCCCAGTCTGCTGTCTGTGTACTGACATAGCCATTTTTCAATGAGGGTGTTAGGTGTGTTTAGGGTTGTTTGATTATATGTGTGTGAGTGTTGTGTGTGTGTGTGTGTGTGTGTGTGTGTGTGTGTGTGTGTGTGTGTGTGTGTGCGTGCGTGTGTGTGTGTGTGTGGGTGTCTGTGTGTGTGTGTGTGGGTGTGTGTGATTCTGTCTTCCTTGTTTCTGATGCCACTCATACCAGGACCTTCTGGTTGGCATTAAAAGTAAATTTCTCTCTGTCTGCCTGTGTGTGTGTGTGTGTGTGTGTGTGTGTGTGTGTGTGTGTGTGTGTGTGTGTGTGTGTGTGTGTGTGTGTGTGTGTGTGTGTGTGTGTGTCACTCTCTCTCTCTCCCTGGGTAGTTTAATTTCATAGTCTCTTATCTTCCACATGAGAGGCCCAGACAGAACTCTCTCTCTCTCTCTCTCTCTCTCTCTCTCTCTCTCTCTCTCTCTCTCTCTCTCTCTCTCTCTCTCTCGCTCTCTCTCTCTCGCTTCCCCCCCCCCACCAACGGGTGATAACTGCAGGAGCAGATGCAGGTAAAGCAGACAGACTGGCATTTAAGGACATTCCTCCCGTTAGTCTGTTGGTATTAGCAGAAGCAGATAGGGGAGTCCAGCAAGCAAACAAGGGTGCGCATCCGGACAGAATCTTGATACTCGCCCATGTTCACTTCAGTAGACAGGAACCTGTGCCTGGCTCACCGGTTAAATGTCCTTCATGAATAAAGGGACGCTAAACCCACAAGTACATGCATTCCTTTTTCTCCGGGTCCATCGGCTTTCCATGTATCATCCGCCCCGCTGCGAGGCTGATTGACTGCAAACTGCCATCTCTCCAGGACTCGCACGCCTCCGGGCCTCCGGGCTTCCGGGCCCCCGGGGTGGACAGGTGGGATTGTGGCCAACCCCTCCCACCCTGGACACAAACCCTTCCAACCATTCCCCTCCGGAAGGAGGCTGAGGTCCATCAAGACCGAACACCTCCCGCTAAAACAACAGCCCCTTTCCGACAGCAGTTCCTCCTCAGCGACAAGACCCCGGTCCCCTGCTGACACTGACACTGGCTGTCGTGTACCCGGTAAACCACCGGTGACACCCTACATACAGTCTCATCGCACTGCTCCCACGTCACACTTTATGGTACTTCCATTATGAATACTTCATCTCTTCCATTATTATCTATTTATCACCATTCTGTTATTAATTATTATTGGTGTTATTATTGGTGTTACGTGTCTTGTCCCAATACGGGTTGTTTGTGATGCACCCCGAGACCAAAACAAGTTCCTTGCAAGTGAAAACCTACTTGGCAATAAATCTTCTGTTTCAGATGCAGATTCTGATGTCACTATCAGCAACACTAGTGCTGTTCATTTACTCACCTACAACAAGTAGCAATTTACTAAATTGATTGTTCCCATTAGGTCATGGATGATAAATGTCATCCATGACCTTCTTAATTCCGCCGACATCTCGATAAGGTAGCCCCCCACCAACCCCCCACCTCATTCTAATCCCATCTCTATGCTAATTGCTCTGTTGTAATTGCAGCACTGTGGTTGAGTCGGGGACCACCCCAAGGATCCCAAGCTGTCCCCCGATCCAGTTGAAGCGCTGCTAACCTTTAGTAACAATGCAGTAACGCCGTGGTTGCGGCTACGGCTGTTCATTTGTAGTAACCTTTTACGGCTAAGCCACAGACAGCGGCCCACCCCAACACCATTCAGTTGCCTCAACTGGACGGTTGTAGGGCTCTGGCCTACAAGCGGTAATGCGCTTGACTTGACCTTCTCCCCCCCCCCCGAACAAGTCCACCGCCGCAACGGCGCTAAATGTCACCTAATGTTGTGTGAGGAGGGAAACGTTTCTTTACTCAACGTCACTTCTATGGCCATGCCCCACTTTCTTCTGTGCTATATGGGGCAGGCACATGCAGCACATCCATGTCCCAGGAACCGCATGCTGAAACTCGGTTCAATTAATTCCCTGAATAACACATCTGAACTTCTGGCTGGACGGAGGTGTCGGTGTGTGTGTTCCATGTACCTATATTTCTGCTTCTGTGTTGGTTGTGTGTGTTCTTCTTCTGTGTGTCTAAACGTAAAAAAGAGGTCCCTGATTACCTCATCTCAGCGCCAGATTGCATAGCCAACATGCTGCGCAGAGATCCAATGGCCCTCCAAATGGCTACTTTAGTTTGCGTTCGACCTTCCGTATCTTTCCAACATGGCTGTGTTGTGTGGCCTAACTTGGGAATGACCAGCAGGGGGGCAGCTGGGAGTGTGTATTCGTGTGTGTGTGTGTGTGTGTGTGTGTGTGTGTGTGTGTGTGTGTGTGTGTGTGTGTGTGTGTGTGTGTGTGTGTGTGTGTGTGTGAGGGGCATTTTGGGGCCAGCAAAGGTGAAAGGAGACAAGATGGGGGTGTGGGCTCCCCATGTGGCGATCATGAGAAGAGGGGGGGGGGGGGGGGCTGCTATATGAGCATGGCCTTGGGGTGTTGGGGGGAAGAGTGTGTTATGGAGCAGCTGGCTGTCCATGGGGACCTACAGCACTGCTGGGAGCTCAGTACACACGTCCTCTGCCCAGACACTCTTCCAAGAAAGTCACAGATATTTTTCTGTTTTTTCAGTGTCACTTTCATGTGTTTGTGTGTATGTGTGTGTGTGTGTGTGCGTGTGTGTGTGTGTGTGTGTATGTGTGTGTGTGTGTGTGTGTAGGTGTGTGTGTGTTTGGGTGTGTGCATGTGTGTGTGTGTTTGGGTGTGTGCATGTGTGTGTGTGTGTATGTGTGTGTGTGCAACTTGCAGGATGTCCTATATCTGGGATAAGCATATGGCAAGATAAATATAGTTCACCAACATATATATATATATACATATATATATATGTATATATATATATATATATATATATATATATATATATATATTTATATATATATATATATATATATATATGTATTTGTTCAGAGAGAGATAGAGTTTTGATGGAAATCTAGGTTGTTAAATCTAGGTCATTGATGAATTGAAGTGACCCCGCTTGGTGCAATTATTTAATATTTAGAATATAATAACATAATAAAACATGGCTTTTCATGCTAATGTTCTTTATCCTGATAAATGAATAATTTGGGATACCTTTTAATTCCAAACAGTTACGCTAGCTCAGATTCAGTCTGTGGTTCACCATTCCTGATGTAAAGGGACAAAGAGTTTAAATGGGGTCAAGGTCTAAAGGGCATATGGGGGGGGGGGGAGATGTGCAAGCAGGTGAGACAGAGCAGTGAGAGAGAGGCCGGCCCCAGCTGTTAGCCTGCAGGCTAGACAAGTGGGCTGAGGAGATGTCGATGTGTATCTGTTGAAATAACCACAGGACACTGATCAAACACACACACACACACACACACACACACACACACATAGACACACACACGCACACTCGCAAGGCCACACACTCACACACACACACACACGCGCACACACACACACACACACACACACACACACACACACACACACACACATAGATGCTTAAACACAAGCATACACATAAACCCACTCCTCTTGCTTCATAATCATCCTCATGGAGAACGGAGAGTCACTGTGATATCAGGAGATTTTCTCGTTGTCGTTATACATGCTGTTCCGTTGTGGTCTAGACCCATCTATATTCCAGCCCTACAGATCTGGTTCAACGGCTGACCACTGACCCTGTTCACATGCGGCTCTTACTTACACACCCATTCACAATGGGACTCAGCAGGTGTCCACTTAAACCTGAAGCCTGCCCTGGAATTACTACCATACGGCCAGGAAGAAGCATGAGCAACAGGATTAGCCAGAAGGGACTGGAGATGCCGGGCCAGCAAAAACAATGTTGTGCGTCAATCTTATCTCGGCGTTACGCTCAAATGAGTAATAGCCTAATTCCTTTTCAGATTTACACTCTATTTGTTGAACAGTCATGCAGGGTCTGCCCCTTCCACCAGAATAATCACAGACCCATTTGGGCAGTGTATGTTAAATGAACCGTGAAACAGAATATTAACACCTCACTAAAGCAGGTAGAATAAAGGCAGAATTTAGGGTTGAATTCAAATTGAATTATGCATTCAAATGTTCGCATCTTTCATATAATCCAGTATCGTCATATCCTGTCATCTTTACCCATGACTTATTCAGGAAGTAGACTTCAAATCACAGGAAGAAGAATTATTATATTAAGTGAACAATGGTGCCCTCCTTCCTCACACAGGTGAAGGGGAGCTTTTATGTGTTTAAGGAGAGGATTAAAAGACATAAAGTATAGTAACCATCTCTCTTGTTTGTTTACTTTTGTGTTCTCTATCTCTCTCTCTCTCTCTTTCTCTCTCTCTCTCTCTCTCTCTCTCTCTCTCTCTCTCTCTCTCTCTCTCTCCCTCCAAGAAAATAGGAAGTCCACTTGCATTACCTGCATGCTAAATTAGACCATTGGCCTTGGGGTGATCATGCATGTTTATCTTTCAAATGAACTTCAACGATATACATACTTGAATTGAAGCCACAATTGCCCTATGTGCCTATGTTGGTATTATTCTTTTTAGTTTCAAATGTGGGGGGAAAAAAATCTGGAAAACTGGATTCTCTGGAAGATAATATCAACAGCCTACCTTTTTTTTATTAAGACAACAAACGCCAAAGCAAGATTTTTTTTAGATAAATGTCATTAAGGAGCACTATGGGTTAGGGATTTTTCCAAGGATGACTACAGGTTAGGCCGCAGACATTGGGATTCAAACTCTGAGCCTTTCAGCCTTTCCAGCACCGAATAACCAACATTTATTCAGGACCTGCCTGAGGCCTGCTTTAAAGTCCCAGCTTGTGGAAACAGGCATGTAAAGAATATGAGAAGCAGGAGACGAGTATAGCAATGCTCTGGTGGCCTCAACATGGCGTCTCTCTGCGTGGTCTCAGGCAAACAGGCTACATCTCCAGACCTCTGACTGAGCTTGCATTACAAGTAAGTAACATCTGAGGCTGAATTAACATGTTGTGGTTTGTGGCTATCGAAAGCAGCTTTTTTAGCAGTGTACATTCCCTCGAGTCAACTTGATTTTGAATTCATCTTGACAAATGTGGCCAATTCATTGGTCAAGGTCTGGACCCCCACTCCCCAACCCTGATTGTTGATGTTTTTTTTAATAACTCGGAGACCCTTAGTTATAACCCTTATAACTGGTCTGGAAAAAGGCACCATGAGATGTATGTGAATTTGCTCATGCATCACATGGATTTATACATATTTGTTATCAGTAGAAACACAATGTTTCACAATATTATGGATCCAATATAAATCCATTCTGTAATCCTTTTCATGTACTGACCCCCTCAGAGATCCCACCATTCTGATTTAATAAGGAGAAAAATACCCTCCCTTGAAAGTGTGTAGTGAGTGAAACAATTTGCTATGACACTGTTCTTGTCCTGCTCCAAGAATAAATGAGAATCCAGTCTACTCCAAGTGGATAAAAGCCATGGATTCTGGCTTGCGGCACAAGGCTTTTTAATCATAATTAGGACCGTCTAGATACACATCTCTGATGGCCCAGTATGTGCTCATCAATCTTGGCTTGCTGTTTAGTACTAGACAGGCCAGTGATCTGCCGAGCAACCTAGTTACAACTATAAACATCCTTTCCGTTCTCCTGCAGCTCTACTCTATTTTAGTTTTATTTCCAATCCGCCACTTGTATCTCTGTGGCTTCTTCGCAGGGATTGTAAGTCATAGTTCGATATGAGGTAACTATCCAATCATAAGGCAGCACGATAAGAAAGGGCTTGTTTTCTGTTGGCTGAAGTTACAATCTATCAGGTGTAAATGCTGCTAGTGCTAGCTACACACTTCAGAAGCACAGGAAGAAAAAGTAAACGATATCAATGGATTTTTGTGGTTATATACATATTTTATTTTAATAAAAAAATGTCTAACTGATTTACTGGCTGCATCTTATTTTGAATTCACACCCTTAAGAATAAGAAGAAGTATCAGGAAATAAGGTCTTGGGAACATGTTTTCCTTTGGGGGGGACCCCCAGATCCCCCATGGTGGTCTCTGAAATCTCCCTAATTCTGAGGGCTCTAGATTGGCAGGTATAACCATCATGCTGTGTGCACCTCCATCTCAGGCGTATAACTTGCTATATGAAATTGACCTAAGTGGGACTGGCAACTTTACTGGCTTACCCTAAATTCAACTTTATTTTATTGATAAGCTGAAGTAAATGACGTAACTTAACGTTGCATTCCATCTTATGGCCAAAAGCTTGAAAGGTGAAGGGCATGACCAAAGCTTCTTAGTCAATGTATCTTTTGCTCCAAATAACAAACAAAACAACGCCGGTGCATTATTGGATTTTGCGTTGAACAAGGTGCCCCACTCAAAAGCTATTGTTTTATATGGATGCCATTATAGTTTTCATGCTGACACTGGAACATTTATGGGACTTATATATTTGACACAGCACTACATGACCTCCATTGAGTCGTTTTAAGTGTTTTAATAATCATCATTACACATTTACACATCCTATAAGCCTGTCTAGTACTTAAACTAACCTTATTTCAAAGACTTGAAAGGAGGACAGAAATTGACTCTATTAGCTGAAAGATTACTTTATTAGGAGTGATAGGCTTATTCGATTGTCCGGCATTCTGGTTAGGATTGCTCCCTGATTAAATGTTTACTATCCTAAGCATATCAGACCCCCTCCGTGCAACCAGCCCAATTTGAAGTAATTCTCATTCACGTAAATCCAGAAATAGTTTGGTATCATTTAATTTGAATTTCAGAGGGTTGCTTCAGCCTGAGGAGCTAGGCCATCTGACTATATTAAGCTTCCCAGGCGGACCCTGATATTTTAGTGTTAACTGAAATCTGGCTAGAGAAAACTGTTGATGACTCTGATGTAGCTCTGAATGGTTTTAATCTGTACAGGATGGACAGAAGGGGAGGAGGGATAACTATACGAAATCCTGCTTCTCAGTCATGGTATGCATGCAGCTACTATCCCAAAATGTTTTGAACTCATAGCTTTGAAGGTTTATCTGGCGTTTACAGACTACATTACTGTGGTCAGCTGATTCTCCCGCTGTAGATACATTGTGATTGCCCTTTTTGGGGGAACTGAAGCCTCAACCTAAATTAGCTGACACCTGTGTCGGATCAATTGAATGATGTGTACAAAAACATGAACATATCACAAATAATTATTGATCCTATTGGTGGCTAGCCTGGTGG
This sequence comes from Pollachius pollachius, assembly GCF_949987615.1. Classification (NCBI taxonomy): domain Eukaryota; kingdom Metazoa; phylum Chordata; class Actinopteri; order Gadiformes; family Gadidae; genus Pollachius; species Pollachius pollachius. The sequence goes on from NC_136935.1 coordinate 14,323,604, forward strand.
CTAGCCTACCAGATTCTCGTACTGCATTTAATTTGCACATAGAGTATGGATCAACTCAATTGACTAACGGTAACTCCCTTGAAGGTGAGTGTCTGTTGATGTTTAAAACTATTGGATCTGCCCAGTGGCACTTTGGATCTGCCATAACCAATCGCTTACGTTTTGCCGGGAATCACGTTGCGAGCAGGCTGTAAACAAACCAAACACTGTACGTGAAGATGTCCGTCAACGAGAGCTGTCTTTAACGTCAGTGTTCTAAGCCATTCCTTCTGTTCGCTGATTGGACGCACAAAATTTGGAGGAAGAAAACCCAGGAATATACGGCAAACCCAGACGTAGTATTGAAGGGATATGAAAATTGAGTGTAAGTACTCAGGCGGGCGGAGCCAGGCTAATTGGTGGCCACTTCTAGGCCAAATCAAGGCCAAGATCACAAGGGGTTTGCCTTAAATGGCCAGTGAACCCAAACCTTCCTTTTTGTGACGTCCATGAGCCTGAATGTCTGGAGCTCCGTCTGTGCAGCGGATGATGTAAATGGCTACGTCCGAGAGGGGGCAAGGCTTCTTGGACACTAGTATGACACCACTGTGTGTGTGTGTGTGTGTGGATGTTAAACTCTGTCTGGATGGCGGTTGATTTCTGATACTCGTGTCTGAGAGAGAGTTCAGCTTCTCCAACACTTATACCTTAAGGTCACGTCTGTGGCTCATTTCATAGACAACATCCCTCATTATAACGCTCGTACACTACGTCAGCACTAAAAAGTACAGTTGGTGCAGGTGGTAGCCATAGGGATAACGCAACCACCCCGCCTTCAAAGAACTCCTGAAAGGAGGTGCAGATACAATCTGCACCATTCATTACAGAGCCAATCACATATATATATATATATATATATATATATATATATATATATATATATATATATATATATATATATATATATATATGTATATGTACCCTTCTATTTCATCAGGCATTGTTCCCCGTGTGTTGAACAGTGGCACCTTTTGCATAATGGTTGAGATCTCAATAATTACTGTCCAAATTCCAAATGGTCCTCTCTTTCAAAAATAGGGCTTTCAACGCACCGTAGCAGTAGATGGGTCCTCTAGGTACTGGGGTTAGAGCATTATACTTCTGCTATGTTAAGGTATGCGTGCCTGAAGTGTGAGTTCAATACAATCCATCTACATTGTAGTAGACTCACAGGAAACTTCAAACTGTCACGTTAATATTTGAGATGCAGGCAACACTTTATTTTCAGCGTCACATTCGTTCGTTCATATAATGTATGTTTCTTCGGTCTAAATTAAACATCATCTCGGTGGGAAAATAGGGGCCAACAGTGCAGGTTCAAAAGCCTTTTGAGCCCAGCCTTAAGTATCAGCTCCATTATATGCTCCTTTATTTTGGGTTGCAGAGAATTTCTTCCTCTCAGCATGAATGGCGAGGGAAACAGCTGCAGGCTTTTAAGTAGGGGTTGATGTATCATACTCGCTTTACCCAAGAGAAAAAGAGAGAGAGAGAGAGAGAGAGAGAGAGAGAGGGGTCTTGGGGTCACTGATTCGCAAGCACTGAGAACATTGAATAAGGGTGCATTATGACAGGCAAAGTGTTTAGTCATCAGGAATATATAATATATAATCACTTTCTTTTTTTTTATCCGGCAAAACTATAGTTTTGATACACATATCTGGGTAACAATTGCTCAGTGTCCCATGGTACAAATTGATAGGCACGCACGGTTCTAATAAGGGGCGAGGACAGGGGCAAACCTGGTAATGGTCAGGCTAATGATTGCATAAACAGATACCATCTACTTGCCTCCAATGTCCTTGAAGCACATAGAGACAAATTAAAAATCAATAAAGGGAATCAGATTTCCTCCTGCGTTAGGTCAAATGAATTGTACACATTACTGGGGCATGCCGATAAAATGATCGACAGCAATCTGCTGTGATAATACAGCTATACTGCATATAAACATAAAAGCCCTGTGTGTACGATAAACAACAACATGAGCATCAGTTGGAGCTGAAGCAAAATAAACACGAAAGGTGGAGTGCAGCTGAAAGGACTGAAAGGAGTTTACAGTATGGTTGTGATTTCACATTTTTTACCCTTAATGCGTTAAACTTTGCAGATTCAAATATCCCAACCAGACTGCTGTTGATGAATGCCATGGGAAAGAAAGGTGGTTTCATTGATCTTCCCCTCAAAACCTCATGTGCTACAGTGTAACGACAGACCCCAGACGTATAGTCTCCCATATTGGGTTGGGTGTAAAGTGAATCACTATAAAGCTGTACGATGCTAAATGTCAGGCAGGAAGGAGGGACCTCTTGTGACAGGCCGCCCACCATTATCAGCCTTTATCTGCAGCCCAGCGCGGATCCTTGTGTGTTACACCTTGCTAAACGCCTGTGCATCATCATCATCAACGTGGCTGCCGGCTTCCCTGATATGGATTTCTACTTTATTATTCCCTGCAGCCGCACCTGATACGCATCCACCGCGGCCAATTAATTGAACAGGAGCGGCTGGGGCACTTTGCTAATTTGTCTCCATTTGAAGCTCCACTCGTACAGTTAACGGCTCAATGTTGTGATGTGGCAATGAAGTATCTCCAGTGATAACAGAGACGCCCTATGCAACCCCCTCGCCCGCACCCTGCCCGCTTCAATCCTCCTCTACAGTCTATTCTACAGGTACACAGGTAGTCAGAATCTCTTACCCATACCCTTTCTCTCTCTCTCTCTCTCTCTCTCTCTCTCTCTCTCTCTCTCTCTCTCTCTCTCTCTTCCTCTCTCTCTGTTTCTCCTTTTCAAAAGCGGCTTCCTCCACTTCAGCTCTGTTAGGGAGCCAATGACTGTAAAAATACAGAATGGGGGGGCCGCCTAGTCATTCCATTCTGATCCTTGCCCATCCCTGCCTCACAAAAAAGCACACAGACACACATGCAAAAACACACACACACACACAACACAAACTCCCCTCCCCATGACACCAGGAATAAGAGGGTACCTGATCGATGGATTTACCAGGACACTACAGTGTTTCCCCCACGTTCTGCAATAAAAATCCTTCTCCTAATTTTTTTTTTTTTTTTTTACGTAGCTCCTTTTAGAAAATGTACAGCGCGTAACGTCAATTGCGCAGCACGCGGCACATCGTGACGTAACCAACATCAAAGAAGAAAAATACACAGCGAGTGTAGCAGTTGTTGGCAGTAGGCTACCCTACACGGTTGCAAAGTTACATTGATTCTAGCAGTAGCGAGTGAAGCGGAAGATTGAAGAAAGAAGGAAAGAGTGAGCCAGACAGAGAGAGAGAGAGAGACAGACAGAGAGAGAGAGAGAGAGAAAGTAAGTTGCTAAAATGTGTCGCTACATGACCACCAGTGTTAAAAACCCTCTGAGCCCAATCATTTTATTGTATCTATAAACCGCAACCTCCGTGCCGTTTTTCCTCTAGTATTGTGTGTGTGTGTGTGTGTGTAGGCCTATGTGTGTGTGTGCGTGTTGTCGCTCTTTTTGGGATAGCAACCATGTTTAGTGTTTAAGCATTAGGCAAAAATCTGTAAATAAATTGTGCAAATTATATTTGCGTTGTGGCATTTTTTGTTTAAATATTACTATACAAAAATATAAAAATCTGTAAATGAAGACACAAAAGGCAAAGTTACAACACCAATAATCCCATCTACAGTAATACACAGGACTGTTTGAATAGGATTTAAGTGCATATTCTCCTCTCAAAGTGCACCAGATTCATGCATTCCAATGTAAAGGGTACAAAAAAATTTCGGCAATTTCTCGGCATGCCCCGGACCCCCCTAGAGGGTTCGGGACCACACCACCGCTGCTGAAAAGAATCCTGCGGGAAACACTGCACTAACTGTGGCTCGAAAAGGCCCAAGTGGTAGTTTATCAGCCTCGAGTGGATTGACTCAAAACTTAGTTCCATCAACTTGTGCATTAAGGACGCCTTCTGCTAAGAAAAATGGGAGCTGTCGTATAAAGAGCTGCTGGAACATTCTCAGGTACAGGTAATGGTATGTAGTGAACCAGAAATTCAAGCCACAGAAGGCTCACGACAGATCCGCCCACCCTCATTTGTCTTAATATGGATTTAAAGATACCCCCGCTTACCCTTCATCCCTCTTTAATTCACTCACTTCATCATCAATACAGCCCCTCGTTTAGGGGGGCCAGCCTCCTGGAACCAACACGTTACCAGCCCTCTTCCGTGGAGCGTTAAATAAGCACAAGGGATGATGGGTAAATAAATAAAGGATTCAAATGGTGGAGATGTTGGTGCAAGCCCTGGCTGGGCATGCTTGAGAAAGGAGAGAGAGAGAGAGAGAGAGAGAGAGAGAGAGAGAGAGAGAGAGAGAGAGAGAGAGAGAGAGAGGATAAGGGGTGGAGAGAGTCGAGAAGGTATAGAAATAGCAAGAGAGGAGGTTGAGAGAGAGAGGAGGTGGGGGTGAGAGAGAGAATATAAGTGGTGAAGAGAGAGGAGAGGTGATTGAGAGAGAGAGCGAGAGAGAGAGAGAGTGGTGGTGAAGGGGAGAGACTTTTAGGTGTTGGATAGAGAAAAGAGAGAGAGTTGGTGGAAAGAGACAGGAGGGCTGGGGAAGAGCAGATTAAGTTGGTTTCCCTTCAGAGGTGACCTCTCTGTGACCCGATGGCCTTCAGAACCATCTCCGAAAGACGCAACCCTCCCGCTGCCAGCCTTTGGATGCGGCTCCAAGAGACACACACACACACACACACACATACACACACACACACACACACACACACACACACACACACACACACACACACACACACACACACACACAGTGATCTCAGTGCTGCCTCCATGACTGCCTGAAGCTACAACGAATGCTCCATCTCGACTACAAACTCCAACACACACTGGAATGTCTCCTTCCAAAAAAAAAACAAGTCTGAGGAAAAAGGAATGTTCAAAATTAGGAAGAGCTGAGGCCCTCTCCAACGCAACATGAAGAGAACACTTGGGAAGGTTTGGTAAATGAGTTTAACTCAGTTCAGTTGTTTGGTTGCAGAAACAACAAAACAAAAGGGATTTGTGGTGGTTGTTGTTTCGTTGGCGGCTGGGTTTTCTGCAAACGCATGACTCACAGAAAGGACACACACATCATTTGCATGGACACCACTGACAAATGAACTTTCAGAATTCTCTGCACCTTCCCTTTTCGAGACATTAACATTTTGGGAAAAGGTTAATGTTTGGTGATTGACACATATTTAATTTCAATGCACTACAAAAAAGAACAGAAACAGCATCAAAACACATCTCAAAGAGCGATTCTTATAAATGTTTGTTAACTCAATAATAAACATACTTAATTAAAGGTAAACCTCCTCTTGGGATAATTTGCTGCTTTGCAACTAAGATGATTTAGAATGCCAGCCATTGATGCTTTTCCTGGGTTTCACCCTATAACCAAACTTAACCTTGCCAGAATGTTTTCAATGTGAGTATAATCAACAGGAATTTCCGTGGTTTAAAAGTGATGAAACGCTTGGTATCCAAGTTGTGTCAACTCTCTGAATCTGCAGGAACATTCAAAGAGGTGAAGTCCAATGACCTCTTTGCCTCTATGTTTGTCTTTTTGGCCGACCCCTGCAAAGGACAGTTTAATTACCTTCATATTAAAGGTCCCATAATATACCTCCAGGTGTAAGTGTTTTAGTGACATCACAAGTGGGCATGTCCACCTAGATGTATTATGGATAGATGAGCAACGTTTGCTACAGTCCACTGGGTAGGCTGGTAGACTGATCGAACACACATCTAGGTGGACGGGCCCAATTGCGAATTGTCACTAAAACACAGGAAGAGGCAGGCTTTCAAAACGGCTTGTAATGGCTAATCACACTCACACCTGGTGATATACCATGGGATCTTTAAAGCGGCACATTCGCGCATGCGTTGTCGGAAGCCTTCCGGATTTGGGCCATGTGCTCACACAGTTATCGGCTCATCGCAGAATAACTGACATTTATGCGCTTTGACATTTCTTCGGGCTCGAAGGAGTTAACAAATCAAGTTAATCAGAGCCTTGAATGAATTACAGTTTCCTTAATCTTCCCCCCCCCCCTCCCAACCCCTCACCCCCCACTCTATTTCTTCCTTCCACGCATCTTTCCACGAAACCTTGGCCCCCCTGCGATAAGATCTCTGCAGCAGCGACTTGGGACAGACGAGGATGAATCGTGCCGCACGGAGACGTCTTTGTTATCTGCCTTCCTCAAGGTGGCTGACTCTGCCTTCATCTCACTGGGAAATTAAATGGAACACAGATCTGTAATGTCAAATACACCACCACTATTTTACGTTACAAGCCCGCAAGGGCACGCACACACCGCTGGCCTCGCGGTTTCGTCATTCCTCCTCCGCCTGCAGACAACGTCGGGAAGTGCACTCCCGAATTCGGCCAGATTTGTCCCAGCCGGGACAGAGGACTTATCCTGGTCCCTCGACACACAGTGTGACTGCTTCTACTAACGTTTTGCTTGCACACATTTTTCTCTCTTTCTCTCTTTCACCAACGCTATCTCTTTCCCTCTCTCTCTCTCTCTCTCTCTCTCTCTCTTTCTCTCTCTCTCTCTTTCACTACCTCTCTTTCTCTCTCTCACACAACTCTCTTTCCCTCTCTCTCTTTCACTGCCTCTCTCTTTCACTACCTCTCTTTCTCTCTCACACGCACCTCTCTCTATTTCCCCCCCCTCTCTCCCTCTCTCTCTCTCTCTCTCTCTCTCTCTCTCTCTCTCCCTCTCTCTCTCCCTCTCTCTTTCGCTCTCTCTCTCTCCCTCTCTCTCTCTCTCTCTCTCTCTCTCTCTCTCTCTCTCTCTCTCTCTCTGTCTCTCTCTCTCTTCTCTTTCTTACTCTTACACACACACATATCACTTCAGGCTCATGGTACTTTATGATGCAAAAGGGCATTTCCCTTCATTTTTATCCTTTTAGTACTCCCTGACACCTTAGTACAACTCTTGATGTTGGTACTGCCATAGTTTACTGCATCCTTCTCTGTTCTATTTTATTTTATTTTATTCACTTTATTTCAATTTATGTCAGTTTACAAATGAGCTACTAGATGCATCAATATCTTTCAGGCACAATCAAAAGAATTGCTGAATTCTAAGTTTTAATGGCATTTTGATTATGGGATGTCAGCGAGGATAAATACAATGTCTCAAGGTTCCCCGTTCTCTCTCTCTGTTTATGTCTCTCTCCATCTCTGTCTGAACCACCAATAGCCAGATTTCTGAAAGGCATTGTCATAAATATATCCAGGAGTTGTACTTGATTTCCCTCAAGCCTCGATGCATGTGTTCTTTTATCATTATGGATTTCCCTCCAGGTAGGCCTTTAAAAAGTTGTTTAAGACATTGATTTCCTCTTTTCGTATTGTAGCCTAAATCTTGATCTCTCCTTATCCACTTGCTGACAATAACAACAACAAAAAACAGCCATGGAAATCAGAAAAACTAATAAAAAACATAATTATGGCTGTGGGGGAGAGGCATCAACTGAACCTTTCCGGGCGTTGATCAAACAAAGTCCTGCAGTATCCAGGGAGACACGACAACGCGCCGGTCGCAGCCACACACACACGCAGGGACAGTGGGCTCGTCGAGGCTGTCAATGGCTCACACCTGGCCCGAGAACAATGACTTTCACAGCGACGGCCTATCAAATCCAACGCTCAACTTTCATTTCCTTCCAATCCGCTGCGTCGGGCACCCGGGGGTCAGGCTGTAACGGAGGCTTCAGCAGTTTTTTTTGCTGAGAGCAACGTGGAATATAAGGACACACACACACACACAAACACACACAAACACACACACACACACACACACACACACACACACACACACACACACACACACACACAGGTCAACTGAGGATTTGCAGTTGTTGTCCATCGAGAGACCAGGGAATGAAGACACTGAAGAACGATTACGCCCCTGAGTTTTGGGGGTTATTTGTTGTTATGGCTGAAGTTATTGTATTTGTTTGGGGGTTAAAGTCTGATTTCTGACCAAATTTTGTGGATTGAGTGTTTGGGAGTGGGATTGAAAGACTCAATGAACAATGTTTGCTCCTTTTTTGGGGGAAAAAATAAGTTTGATTTAAGATGATGCAAATAACACCGATCTTGGCAGTGGTGTGGCGCCTTTCTTTGCAACAAAGCGAACAGTTTGCTCACCACACTCAGCGCTCTGGGCTCTTAATTGATTACATTTGGCCCCTACCCTTCTATGGTCTGTTTTCAACCACATGGACAACATGATGCTGTCAGAAGGACCCCTGAGGGGCCAATGGGGCTTGGCCTCGCATCTGCCCTGTGATTGGCTATTGACAAGCTGCCGGGTGGTTGAAATATGATGCAATAATGACAACTATACTGCATTCCAAGCCATTAAAAAAAGACAAGCTCTAGAGATCCACCCAGCATTAGCTTTATGCTAACAGCGGACTGCCACATTCCTGGCTGCATCGTTCCATCTGTTTGGGGCCTGAAGGCTTTACACTTGTGTTGTTGCTTAAAACTGTATGAAAGGAAAATGGCTTAAAGGATTGGTTCTGATTATATGCTGAATTGTTTGAAACCTCTGCATACAAAACAGATACAAAGGGTCGACAAACATCTATTCTGTCGTTTAGATCAGAGAAAAGCTTAACCAACCGATGTTGCTCAACATTGATTATTGATTGATAGATAACTCTCCAGGGTCTTCCAGTATCCCCCTGAAGATATGGATCCCAGTTTCAACACCGGTCCATGCATTGCTGGTCGGCACAAACATGGACTGTTGGTGGTGGCTGTGGCATAATTATAAACGCAAAAGCGGATTGGGGCATACTTAGCCAATGCCTTATTATTATTATTATTATTATTATTATTAGTAGTAGTATTGTTTTTTTACAACAACACACTCAATGGGAAACTTTAACTGTGACACTTTGTAACGTATTACAGTTTTTCTCAATCGTTTAAACACGTTTACTGAAACTATAGCTCAATTTCTCAAAACTCTAAACACAAACCATTTTGTCAAAACTACACAAATTCATCTCAAAACTGTTTTTCCACCAAACAGTAGACATAGCTATCAAATGAATATCTCTTAGAGAGCACAAATTAAACACTGGTGTGACCAATTCAAAACACTTCCATCAAAATACAATTTACATATGTTTTGGCTTTATGAGGCCATGTTACATATTTCAATGTATAAAATTGTTTAGAAATAGCTTGTTTAGAAATTATTTTTTAAAGTTGCAATAAGGGGGTACATATAGTATGAAGACTGTTGCCAAATTGTAATACAATACTGTGGATATATCATATAAATATTGCATTGGGACAATCGTATCAGAATATACAATGCATATTTGTCTATCCAATGAGCTCCAATGGGCTAAACTCAAAATCCCAGCTTCCCAGAGTCATACTGTACACCTATAGTTGATGCTGCACCATTGTTCTGACAATACACCAATGTTACCTATTTTGGTAAATTAAAGTACAGTAATTTTACTGATAAGTAAAATGAAAAACACTACAGTAAGAAAAAATTTACACTGTCTTTTGGGGAATGTAATGATGAAATCAGTGTAAGTACAAGAACAAAAAGGTAACAACGCAATTTTTTTTTACTGCAATACAGTAAAATGTTCAGCTGAACTGACTGCATAAAAAGCTTTTCGTAGGCCGACAAAAAATTAAAATAAGAATATAAATGAGGTGAAACAGATCTAAATTTAAATCAGTATGTATCCCACCTCCAATCCTGATCAGGCCAAGGGACCATATCTACAACACAGTAGAGCTCACGAGTCCTCTTTTATGCTCTGACACATGATTGAAGTGTTTTGCCAGTTGAGATGGAACAGGTGAGAAGTAAGTTAGACTTATTGATAATTAGTTGTTGCGTTTTGAAGGCCAGTGTGATCCAGGTGAACCAAGTGTGCTAAATGATGAGATTTGTGCTTAGAGTTGAGCAAAAGTGTGTAAACAGTGGAATTGTGTTAAGAGTTAAGCAGTCTGGAGTCTTGTAGTTGATACATGAGCTTCAGGTTTTCAGAATTGTGTGCATAGTTACATTTTTTGTGAGTATACAATCGAGAAAAACTGTAAATCGTGAGAGCCAAGCTCATGTGTTAGAGGGACCATTCCCTTCAATAACGATCAGGTCCTTTAATCGAACAGACAGGAGCTGGAGTCAGGGAATGCGGTTGCTTGGCTTCCTTGATATCTGTCGCCATCTAGCAGCTATACTGGGTATGCACCAATTGGTTGACTTCATATTTGTTGAAAGAAAAAATACTTTATCGTAATAATTCTAATTTAATCTTCAAAATGATATGAGGCCTAAATAAAAGAAAAACATATAAACTGTGGAATATGAATACCATCACCCCTGTTAAATTAATTAATTTGCAATATAATGTGGGGACTGTGGTGGTAGCGCCTTCTGTTTAAATGAACGCCCTCACTGGTGGGCTATTGCGCCCCTCAGTGGTGAGGTCGATCTGTTGGCCGATAAAAACTTAACCACAAACCGTTTCTTTCTCTAGACCAGGGGCGATTCTAGGGTCAGAGCTTTAGAGGTGCTGAGCACTCAATGAGCCCCACTGCCACACCACCCACCCTTTTTTCACACAAAAACAAAAAATATTTCTATTGAAAAATAACTTCATAATTTTAACATTGGTTCAACTAACTCAAAAGATTTTATGTTTTGGACATTATTTAACAATTTCAAAGACGAACAAATATAATTTTAGAATAACATTTCTTACTCCCAAGTTTTAGGGGTGCTGAGCCCCTTTTTAGGGGTGCTTCAGCACCCCTAAAAATGGGCTAGCCTCGCCCCTGCTCTAGACTCTAGAGACACATGTTCCGGAGGTTATGGTAACGGACAACATGGCAATGAGAAGAACGGCTAGGATAATATACCCTCTGCACAAACACGCTGTGCCGCTCATCACTTATGATGGGTATTACTATTATGTGTAAGCCTACCAGGGCCCGGGTAACAGACTGTGGATAGATTGGGCCATCCTCTTTGTATTGGCATGGCTTAGGTTTCACAGAAATCCACGTTCATCATGTATGAGCAACTTTCTGCACGTGAAGCGTTCAATTTTTCTGAGTGTTGTGAAGTGATTGAACGCTTCAAACGGACTCTGATTACAGCGTGTTGCTCATGCATGACAAATGTGGATGTTCCTCACACACACACACACACACACACACACACACACACACACACACATACCCGTTTGTCGGGCTACAGGGACAATTTTTGATTTTTTGCTCAAATCAGACTGGGCATAGGGATGCGAGGACACCGGGTTCCGGTGGTGCTAGAGCTACAAAAAACATATCAAAAATCATGAAAAAAATCAGCGAACCTATACACGATTTAAAATTAAAAGATTTTCTTTGCATAACTGAGATATAAGAAATGGCTGTTTTTCAGACTTTCTGGTGGTTTGTAAAGACTTTTCTGTAACACGGTCTATAAGGACAGTGTGGGATACAAGGTCAGTGATGTCATCATACACATACACTATGTATAACCTGTTTTGAAAGGACACAAGGTTTGTAAGGCCAGGTCACCATACACATACACCAAGTATAACCTGTTTTGAAAGGACACATGGTTTATAAGACCAAAGTGACTGAGGCACACCATTATAATAATATGGAATATATTAAGAGGTCATTTTTGTTTTCTTTGTTGACCTCTGTTGTGCATTACAATTTGGCACATAAGTTGAACGAAGTGTAAATAACTCATCACATCGAGACATCATTTGCAGATGATGTACAGTACATGAGGAGCACAATCACTCCATTCTACACTTCTTCCTCTAGAAAACATCAGTACCTCCAATCAAATTCTGTCAAGTTACAAAAGTTTACAAATAACACCACGGCTCTTATCTGATGGGGTCTACCTACCGGTGGGCCAAGTGTCATTAAATCAACTAGGAGCATAACACAAAAACAGTGCTTGCATCCACTAGGACGAACTCAACCCCACCAGCACATATCATTGCATCCTTGCGCCCTAGTATTATGTCCTGAACCAACTGCTAACCTGCAATCATGTTTCTCTCACTTTCTGATCAAACACGATAACATTTTACTGGCCCATAGCCCCTAAAATCTACCTTTAGAAGTGACCTGGACTTTTAACATCAACATGAATAAAGGAATCTCATTTCTCCAAATATAACTAACTACACTTGCTCCTTACCAACCCACTCTTCAAAAACATGTTTATCTACTTTGGGATATTATCACAGATTACAAAGTGAGGGTATACACTCACCTAAAGGATTATTAGGTACACCATACTAATATTAACTTAACTCATCTACATTTAAGCTAAAAATTTTGAAAATAATTATTTATTATATAATAATTATTATATGTTTGTCATTATTAACACACAACACAACATTTGTTGAATCACTGAACTATATTTGATTTGGTCACCTCAAGAATCTCTTCCTTAACAAAGGACAAAGCAAAACAAACAAACAAAAAACTGCCCGTGAACAAAATAAATGAAGTGAACTAACCCATTTCTGAACACAGAACACCAACTTGTAAAACATGCCTAGAAAGGCTCAAGCAATCCAAAAGTGCATTTAGCGTTTAGCATTTGAATGCCTTTTAAAGGCCAAGCCTCTGTTGCGTACAAAATCTCGAATGTTTTGAATGGATCTTGTCTCCAAGATAGGGTGTTCCTTTTCCTTGCACTGCAGGCACTGCCCACTGGTGGCAGTGACACCGTTTTCAACAAAAGGCCTCAGATGTTTCATCACGGCTTGTATCTCCTCACCAGACCATGGTCTCTTCGTACACCGCCTTGATGAAACACGGAAACCTGAACAATTAAAAAAAAGATTAGAAGATAAAAAAGATGTATTTGCAAGGATGTACTTGCAGGTAGGGAAGTTGCTGTTCAAAATTGCCAAACAAACTGGAACTTGTGTAGACAAAATATGTGTGGTAATAAATTGACTAGATCTGCTAAAAATGAAGTTGGATTGTTTTCATTAACATGACATTTCATTACACTGCTTGTTAAAAACAAAATAGACCCAGCTTCTTTATATGATTTGTGTGTTGACTGTACATTAGCAAGTGTGCCTAGTGCGCCTAGTGACCACATTTAAATAATACCTTGAGTAACTGAGTTAGGGAGATGAGGTGAACCAGAAGTTACACAGGCAGAGTTCCCCTGGTCATCTAAAAAAACATTGCACAGTATAAATGTATGGGCTTAAAGAGCCTGTCTGCCTACCAATCAATGGGGAATATGAGCCCTTTTAGGACGAAGCTAGACCCCTCCGCTTCGTGTCGCCCTGTCTGGGCTCATATTCCCCATAATGACTGGTGTTCTATACATTATCCCTTACATATGTCTAACCAAACATAATGTAAGTGTTGACTGCACATTGGCAAGTGTGCCTAGTGACCGCATTTAAATAATACCTTGAGTAACTGAGTCAGGGAGATCAGGTGAACCAGAAGTTACACAGGCAGAGTTCCCCTGGTCATCTAAAAAAACATTGCACAGTATAAATGTATGGGCTTAAAGAGCCTGTCTGCCTACCAATCAAACATCATGGGCATAGAGGGGATACATGTAAAACTGTAATATATTCTACCACCATGCACATGACAAGCAGACAGCCAATTCTATATTATAATAACTATGCTCATGGCAAAGTTGTTGAAGCGGGTGAAGTCAGGAGAGCCTGAGTGTGCAACCATACCTTGAGTAATAATTTTACTAGGAAATTATATACATTTTACACAGGCCAAGTCTTCCCTGTTGTTTTAAAATGATCATGCAAACTACTGAACACATCAAAATACTAACCACAAAGCACATGTGTCACAATGAAGAGAGATGACAAAAAGGTAAGCTTGTAACAAAGTTTCTAACCATCGTACTACTGGAAAATTCCTGACTAAAACACTTTTAATACACTCTAATGAACCCACAGATCCCAGCTCATTACGATATGTTCGGTAAATGTTGGGTCCATCATTGAGATTATACCTTGAGCTGCAGTCTCAGAGAGATGAGGCGATCCAAAAGTGCCAGAAGCCAACATTTCTTCATTGTCTAAAAACAACAAAAGACAAAAAAAAAAACAATTGTTGATTAACCCTGGAATATCTGGAAAACCCCTGGAAAAATCTGTGCACGTGTTTGTAACACAGACAAACTCAAGGTATGCAAGGACACTGTCATTTGGACCTTGAATGACATTCTTGATCAAACTCAAAGTCTTGCATTATTGAACTCCCAGTGTATGGCACACTCAGAAAAAAAACTGTGTTGTGAGGACACCATGGTTAGTAAAACCATCCATACTGAATAGAAGACATTTCCATTACTGAACTCCCAGTGTATGGCACACTCAGAAAAAAAACTGTGTTGTGAGGACACCATGGTTAGTAAAACCATCCATACTGAATAGAAGACATTTCCATTATTGAACTCCCAGTGTATGGCACACTCAGAAAAAAAACTGTTTTGTGAGGACACCATGGTTAGTAAAACCATCCATACTGAATAGAAGACATTTCCATTATTGAACTCCCAGTGTATGGCACACTCAGAAAAAAAACAGTGTTGGGGGGACACCATGGTTAGTAAAACCATCCATACTGAATAGAGGACATTTCCACTGTAGCTGCAAGATGTTTACTAAAACACTGAAAATTGTGTTCCATAGAACATCACAGTACTTCTAACCATTGGTCAATTTCAAAACACAGGTAAATTCAAACTCACCTCACAAGCAGAGTCATTTGGCGCAGCTCTGGATGATTGACACCCTGATCTTGATTCGGTCTCTGTACAAGAGAACACAGGGAGATTCAGTGCTCGACTTTCCTCAAGTCATAAAACCACATATAGGCATAACATACTCAACTCACATCCCTGACAGATGATATTCTACTCAAAATGTCCATCAAGACATAGAAAAATGGCCTGATATCGCCACATTTTTCATGCTGCAACCCCATGGCAGGCATGACATGCATTGCCAGAAGTTAACAACATTTACTCAAAACTGTAACTGACCACTGGCAAGGTCTGCTGAGAACACAGGGGATGACACCTCCTGGTGCTGGCCACCAACTTCTCCAATCCCCTCTTTTGCAGAAGAAGTGCCACTTTGACCGCTGACACAGTGCACCTAAAAAAATGAACAGCAATATGCAAAGATGAACAGGTATCAACTGGTACAGTGTCCATTTCACTCAAACCCTTAAGTGTATGACACTCAAAATGATGTAGACAGAGGAACAGTGTTAAGTGATGGCTATCTGTACCGACAAAGATTTTCAGACTGTACCTGCAGTATAATTGTAATTCATTGATAAATATGTCCCTTACGAAACTACATCATTTCTAAACATTCATACATCCCAAAATAAACAGCTAAATTCAAACTAACCTCATGCGCAGGACAGTCTGGTGTGGGACTGGATGACTGACACTCTGCTCTCCATTCGGTGTCTGTTGAAGAGAACACAGTACATGAATGCAGAGTACCTTGCCAGACCCTAGTATTTACCAGGCATTGTTTCTTCAAGCAGGGACTCACCTCTGAATAAGTCTGTAGAGAAAACATCGGGTTCCAAGTAATGGGTGTGGTCACTAAGCTCTGCAACGGAGTGTTGGCCAGAAGGGAAGCTTGCACCGCTGAGTTGTGTCTAAACAAGTTAAACAGAAAAATGCACATGTGAACTTGGACATCACTTACACAATTGTGTTATTGTACAGTTGAACTGACTAAAACAGAGTAACAATTTAAAATGACCCTTGAATATGATCGGCTGGATCACATTTGATCCTGTTGTGAAATTCCCATCACATCTCTGCATTTTGTTCTATGTTAGTGCACCTTAGAAAAGTTACGCTGTCTGCATTTGTGAATTACTTGCCAACAATTCAGCTAGAGAAAATATATTTTGCGGAAGAATTGTTATTTACGAATAGTTCACTACATTTTCCTGTGCCCTTGTTCAATAAAACTATGCCAAGTGTACATGGTGATGCTTTGTGTTGTGACCTACTTCTTTCCTTAGCCATTGTAAAACAATGGGACTTATTGGTTTAACAGACAGCCGTATTCAACCTTACCTCACAAGCAGAGCTGCCTGATGTCATATTGCAGGACTGGACTTCTGGTCTCTCTCTGGTCTCTGTAGAATACAGGAAAGAATATGAAGAAGGCAAGGGAGGGTGGGGTTGTGCATCACTCTAGAAGCAACCACACTGTCGCTGGTTCACATTCTTTATAGACACAATATGTTTATACGGCCACCATAACTAATGTAAAAACCATCTCAGTAAACATGGCCATATGTGGCATAAATGTTTCTCAATCATCGATAGCACACCATTGACAACTAGATAAAACATTTAGTCAAACATTCACTGACCTTCAATACAGACTGTGGATGGCATGATTTGGGCTTTGAAACAGTCTTTGATGGACTCTTGGGCAGCAGTGCTTGTAACAGTAGGGGGAATCTACAAAACATACAGATAAGCTTGCTCTCATCATCTGGGAGAGAGACACGATTGACCAAAAAACAGATTGAAGACCACCAAGATGTGACTTCTCACCAAGCAGTGACTTCTGTTTTTTGGTTATGATTGTTGGCACTAACAAGCGATAGGTATTGTGTAATCTCTGTGGCATCATGAAACTGACACAGCTTAACACAAAGAGATGATTTCATTTTTATCAAGATGTCAAACTATAGGATATATTTTTTAAACCTTGACACCAATTCATAGGGGAAAAAAATCAAAATGACCCACCTCTTTACGCCAGGGCCATTCTTACCCACCATAGTCATAAGTGATTTCAGTTCCTGCCATAATTTCCTTGAGTGCAAAAAGGCAGAGATGTGGCTTCCCATCTGCTTCGATCAACTTCATTCTGCAATTTGGTGCCTTGTGCTCATCGTTTACCAGTCGTCCAAATGACCCATCTTCAAGTGCTCCATCAATGCTGCAAATGTACAAACATCATGCACTAAACAGACGTTTATAGTGACACTTTTGAATTGTACTTTAATTTGCAAGCAACTACAGTAAACTAATGCCAACATCCAATACTAGTATAGATGTTCGATGCACAGTTGATGCAAGTTAAATTGCAACACAAGATCTTTACCTCAGAAATCCTGACTTCTCACTATAGTAATCTAAACATACAGTATTAGTCATTCTGAACCTACCACCATGTCTTCTGCTTCCATGTGAAGTCAAACATGAAGATCGAACATGCATTGTGGTACAGTTTACGTCTATGTTCGGCTTCGGCTGCATCAATGAGCTCCCCTCTATACTCGACCACAAAGTCTCCTTGATTGAAAACAGCTAAAGTGAAGATACCACGACCTGCAGACACAACCTTATTAGAGTAACAGGGGTAGCAGACTATCCATTGGATACAACTTAGCACTGCAAATAATCTAATAGAATGAATTATTCCTATAAATTGCTACAATGCAACGTTGTGCTTTTTTTTCAATTCCTCATGTACAATAATGAATACATGTCCAAGTGTAGAATACAGCAACAGACAGGCCCACTATTAACTAAGATATTATTTAAATACTATTAACAACTTTAATTTATATTGATGTTTGTACAATTAATAGTCATAGACTGAAAACCACTCACCTTTAACTGGATTAATATATTTGATTTCGAACATTGAATTCTTGTCTCTTCCTGCAAGGATGTGATTAGTGGCATCCTGAAAGGGAGTTCTCCGTGGCATGATGGAAGTTACTAACAAAAAAAACAAAAATGTAAACAACAACACAACTTCACCACTTTTCATCTCACTAATACCATGGATATTCAAACAGTATGCTCAGATACTAAATGACAATGTGTCTGCGTTGGCCGACTAACTTTTTTTAGTTAGGATATTCATGCTGCGCGCCTCCTATAATGCAACGGAATTTGTTTAAGATATAAAAACATTTAATTTAACACACACGCACTAAAAAAGATATTTTCGTTTTTAAATAAATATTTGGAAACGAAAAATGTTAGCCGAACATGTTTTCCGCAGTGTGCCTCTCTGGCATTGAGCGGGTCTACAGGATCGCACTCTGCACAACCCAGTCAGTAAGAAAGTGAACGGTCTCGGGCCCGTAGGCACACGCCTCCGTAGTCAACGCTGTCCAAGCATTAATTTACAGAGCAATCCCTGCAACGTTTTTAGCTTATATAAAATAAGAGACTAGGAGGATGAGTGTGTGTCTGATGGCGGGGGGGGCATCACGATGGTGGCCGTCCATCGTGATATCGGTCAGCCATCACGATGGACGATGACATTGTCCAGCGGCACAACCAGGGGCGAGGCTAGCCCATTTTTAGGGGTGCTGAAGCACCCCTAAAAAGGGGCTCAGCACCCCTAAAACTTGGGAGTAAGAAATGTTATTCTAAAAATTATATTTGTTCGTCTTTGAAATTGTTAAATAATGTCCAAAACATACTTACATACTTCTGGAAAGGGCTCCAAAAAAAGAAAAAAATCTTTTGAGTTAGTTGAACCAATGTTAAAATTATGAAGTTATTTTTCAATAGAAATATTTTTTGTTTTTGTGTGAAAAAAGGGTGGGTGGTGTGGCAGTGGGGCTCATTGAGTGCTCAGCACCTCTAAAGCTCTGACCCTAGAATCGCCCCTGGGCACAACCCTAGCGCTGGACATTAAGCTTGCCAAGCCATAACCTCTGGCTATACTTTCCTCACGTGGGAGTTAATAAATAATAAATAAATAATAAATACAATAGTGTTAATCTTACCAAACCATTTCCATTTACCATTTCTTACCTGCTCTCCACAACGTGCATTTCCAGAACTCCCAGCAAATGAATCTGGTAATCAGAGACGTAGTAGCTCTCTTCTATCCAGCCAAATATCAAAATGAGCATGTGCAGTGTTGAGTTAGCGTCTAATTTCGCGCGTTGTGTATAATCTCCCGCGTTGTGTATAATTTCCCGCGCTTGTGTGTCGCAGCATGCAGGGACCACGACCACCGATAGGGGCAGTGGCGGACACACAAATATACAAAATATGTCAGATTTTTGGTACATAAGGACTTTTGAGAAAACCACTTTTTGGGTATTAAAACATGCTGAGAAAAGGTTTAATAAGGTTTATTTTTATGAGGACAGCCAACTGTCCTCCTATACCGGAGGGTCCTCGTAGCTCTTTGAAATGTCTTGAAATCTGTCCTTCTAAACCCCAAAACAAACACACACACATACACACACACACACACACACACACACACACACACACACAGATACACACGCGCGCAGGCACTCGCACGCACCCACACGAACACACACTCAAATGTTGACATCACCTCTATTCTGTGATGTTAAAAGTCTATTCCACTGTCTATTCCACTGCTCGCTACCTGGGATCGTGCCTCAAAGACGTTTATATTGTAGCAGGACATCCCGTGGGTTGGAATGATCTTCCCACGGTAATTGATCAGAATACAATTTACCTAGCCATCTATAAATAACATCTTATAAAACACCTCAATGCATGAACTTGACATTGGCATCGCTTCCAGGTTCTTCATTTACTGCAAGATAGTTTATGTTCGTCTTCGTATCCACACGCCGTAAATCCAGCTGGCTAAATGGTTTATAATAGGCCTGCTGTTGGTTCCACTTCCCAGCGTAACTTGCGGTTATTCGTATTCCAGCCACCAGAGGGCGCGCGCGTCGAGTTTATGCAGCCTCCTGTAGAAGAGCCAGTGGTGTCACGAGATGATAATAAACCACCGCCACCGCACTTCCTCATATACGTATCGCTCTGGGGGAAAAAACCGCCCCATCGCTTCAACTTCGGTGATACACATTTAAATTAAAGGACTTCGATTAAATAAAAAAAATGCATAATCAAGACTTTTGGTTTGGCATAATTATAGGCCTATTGAATTTCAATGTATATGTACAACCAAAAGCCATAGTATAGCTTTCTTTGGCCTATTATTATATTTATAGCCCGCGTCATCTTTATAGGATAAAGAACAATTTTCGATAATTTACACCAAAGCGATAGACCTAATAGTTCAATAGTGTCAAAACATAATGTTTGAGGGAAATAGAGAAGCAATTGATAAATTGTTATTAATTTAATGATAATAAATATCAACATTAATATGATGATGATTATGAATACGATAATTATTAAGATAATTTATAATAATTTGCATTATATTATTATTATTATTATTATTATTATATATATTATAAGTAATATGATATAATTGTGTGTTTAAAGTTTTGGTTTTTTATTATTATTTTTACCAAGTTATTATTTGCATGCTTATTGTTTGTAAATGCATATTAGTAGGCTATACTTCCTATATTTTGGTCAATATCCATCTTACGTCTTGAATAGTCCAATGATTGAGCAAGCTATAAAGAACTCCCCGCTGGCCAATTTTATAATCTACTTATCTTGTAGGCCTATTTAATTATTAGAAAATGATATAAAAATGAATAATTTGATTATGCTTGATAACAATCTGAAACAAAGTTTGGTTTTCACAGCAGTGCTGTTGAGGTTAACATTGTTCCAGGCAGCAGATAAAAGGAGACATCAGAGACGAGCGCTGATTCCCCCTTCAGCTGGGCCACAAGTACCCTGGCATTTTGATTGATCACATTCATGCGCATAAATAAACTGTATGCATGTATTTAATTATTGATGTATTAATATATGTTGGCTCATTTATTTATTCGTTTTTGAGACACACTTTATAGGCCCACGCCACGTGTTTAAAGACATCCCAACGAGAGAAATCACAGCAGACTAAACGCAATCTAACCGAAATAAACAGAGTCAAAAATGTGAATTACTTCCCCTGAAAACCCTTTTTAAATCAACATTCGTTCTCAGTGATCAAATGGGCAGCAAGGTGCATTTGCTGAGGACTCTCCGGTGCTTACGCGGTCATATTTCACTCTTAACGTCCCAGCATCTCCATAAAATATTATACAGCACTCAGTGTGATGACGCCCGCAGACCGGCGCTTTGTCCCACTACGGTGGGCCTTTAATAATGCCATTTATCACCAACCTGCAGGGTAATCCTAATCAAATAAAACCCAGCTCGCTGTATGTGCAGTATAATAGGCGTATGTAGTCATTTGGCCACATGCTATCTCTTATTCATCGTCTTCACCAACAATATACAAAACTATACAATAATTGCAGTGGCGACAGTAAACACTTCGCTGTAATGATAAGACAACTCTGAGGAAAATATTATTTTGTTGGGTAAAAAATAAGGGTGGAATTTGAAATGTAACCTACCTTAAAATGTAGTCTAACATGATAAATCCTAAAGGCCTAAAGGTAGCAGAATGTGTAAATTATTTATTAATTGACCATCTGTGTAAAGTAGGCCTATCCTAAAATAGATTATAATTGTGGTAATAAAAGGCTTAATGCAGTTTACTTTAACCAATATGAAGCTTAAAAATACGGTGTAGGCTGAGAATTATCGCCTAACATGAAAGATACAACTATTTATTAAAGACACAAATCAAAATAAACAGCATGTGTTTTTCACTAGTAATCCTACGGATCTTTAAAATGCGCAACAATCTGATCTCCCATCTTCATCAAGTCGTTAGAAAACAACGGAACCATCCCTCATCCTCTCTATCCGTCTCCAGTTTAATACAGACCCCTTTCATTGTCAGCCGTAATGGCTCATCATGTAAATCTATCTTTTGGTCAGATCTTGAAACAATGATTCCTGCAGCATGCGACGCGTCATTAGAAGGGGCGCACTAAGATCTTAATAGACTGGGGGGCTTTTTGTCCGCGGGACGCGCATGCAAATGTGCTCGGCCCGCCTCGTCCAATCAGCGCGCCGTCTCACTCAACATCCGCCAATGGAGAGCAAGCTCGTGCAAGGTGGCCGCGCTGTTATCAGTGCATCCAGGCTTTCACTCAGTGCATAGCAGTGGAGTCAATTTACCAAGAAAGACGACCCTTATGGTCACCATCAAAACCAAAAAAACAAAACATCATCCGCTTGTTGGGGACTTCCGAGTGGACTCCTCGCCGGTGGACCTTGCACGCGGCGATCCCCCCAGGCTGACAACACGCACACACACACATACACACACACGGAGACTCGTTTTTCAACCCGCACAGAAGTACCACCAGCTCTGAGAAGTTTTTCCTGTAGTTTCCACCCCCGGTTCCAGCGGCTTTACTTCATCGGGGATACTTTTGGAGAGACGATCGGGAAGAGTTTGGCCTCTTTATGCGCTCGTCATCACAAGGCTGAGCGCTGCTTTTAAAAACTCATATATATATATATATACATATATCGCTCTCTCGCCTATATATATCTATATATATATATATTTATATATATCCGGGCGAATTTGTTCGGTTCATGTCCACAAATGTTAGCGGTCGGGCAGATGGACGGTAACCGGCAGCAGGGCGCCTTCGTCCTGGGCAGCGCGCCGCTGGCCGCCCTGCACAACATGACGGAGATGAAGACGTCGCTGTTCCCCTACACGCTGCAGGGTCACCCCGCCGCAGGGGGCTTCAAGGCACCCTCGCTCACCTGCACACTAAACTCGCACCTGCCAATGGGCACCCCGCACGGAATTAGCGACATCCTGGGGAGACCCATCACCTCGGCCGGGCAGCTGCTCACCGGCTTCCCCCGGATAAATGGCCTGACCGCCGCCACCGCAGGGATGTACTTCAACCCGGTGACGCGGTACCCCAAGCCCCTCACGGAGCTGCCCGGGAGGGCGCCCATATTCTGGCCCGGAGTCATGCAGAACCCCTGGAGGGACCCTCGGGTTCAGTGTCCATGTAAGTTCCGTTTTATTTCCTTCCTTCTGGAAGCCCAGATGAGCTGTCTGGGACCCTTTCGGCTCAGCAATTTTTTTTCGTTTTATAGAGCATGTTAACTATTCTGTAGTCAGAACATTTTAGATTTAGGGTAAAAAAGACAACTAGTGCTTTTATTTACCCGTCCAACTTATCCTGTGAGCTTCTAAACACTTCCACACGAGTCACTTGCAAAATGCATGTGTTAAGCCTATCTGAACCAGAGATATAATCCTTTAACAAGTGTGTAATAGTGGTAAGCCTACTGCGATACAGCCACAGAGAGACTCATACAGTGGCTGGACTGGTGTGTTGTGATTGAGAGCAAACTGTGACCGCCGTGTTGTTGTCTGGTGTTCAGCTCAAGCCGGCATGATGCTCGACAAGGACGGCAAGAAGAAGCACTCCAGACCCACCTTCTCCGGGCAGCAGATCTTTGCCCTGGAGAAGACTTTCGAGCAGACAAAATACCTGGCTGGGCCGGAGAGGGCTCGGCTGGCCTACTCCCTGGGGATGACCGAGAGCCAAGTCAAGGTGAGGACCCCCACACCGCCATTGGTTATTGTTGTTGTTTGGTTTTTACTGCATTGTTTGAAGGAGCATTTTTTTTTTATTGGAATCCCAATTGATTGGAGCAGGGATTAAAATGTAGGATGTGTTTTGTTTTTACAGGCCAGAAATGACACGTATTGTGCTAAACCTTTGTTATTCGCTTGAATCAGTCTTACTGGTTTATACCAAGGCCAAATTTTTGATTTTATTATTATTATTTGCTTTTAATTATTATTAGGCTTATTATTATGATTATTATTAATAATAATAGTAGGCTATTGCTATTGATGACAATAATCATTATCATTATCATTTATATTATAATTATCATCATAATGATGATAATTGTGGTGGTGAGTAAAGCTTCACTGTTAAGCTTCTTTGAGTGTCTAAGCGCTATATAAATTCAATCAATTATTATTATTATTATTATAATGAGGATTATTATTATCAATATTAGGTCTATAAATAGGCCTAGCCCCAATTACAAGTTATGTTTAGAAAGAAGGTATATTATAACATCTTTGGAACAGTAGGCATAGGTTATTATTTAATCTGTAAATGGCCTAGTATTACCGTGTATGTGTGTGTGCGTGTGTGTGTGTGCGTGCGTGCGTGCGTGTGTGTGTGTGTGTGTGTGTGTGTGTGTTCACGTGAGTGTGCATCTTGTCCACCAGCCACTAACCCGCCGTCCCTCCACAGGTGTGGTTCCAGAACAGGAGGACCAAGTGGAGGAAGAGGCACGCCGCGGAGATGGCGACGGCCAAAAAGAAGCACGACTCGGAAACGGAGAAGATGAAGGAGAGCTCGGACAACGAGGAGGACGACGAGTACAACAAGCCCCTGGACCCCAACTCCGACGACGAGAAAATCACGAGACTTCTAAAAAAGCACAAGGCCACCAACCTGGCCCTGATCAGCCCGTGCAGCAACAGCTCGGACACGTTGTGATGGTGCTGTGGTGGATCTGTGCAACAGAGACGCTCTCTCTCTCTTCTCTCTCCTCGGAGGCTTCTAAAGCTCGTCTAACCAGGGTATCACTTCGTTTAAAGTCACAGAGAATGGCGCTCGGTTTGGAGATGGGGGGGTTGGAGGAAATAGGTGTGAATTGGGTTGTAGCCTATAAAGACGGACATTGTAAGTGAGATGTATATATTTTTTACTGAGTAAATTATGTTGTTGAACCCATGGAAACAGAAATGTTGCAGCCCCGTTTCCCGCCATGCTGACGCGCTTATGCCCCCCTCTCCCCCATGCTCTGCTTTGGTTTGGTTATTGCAGAATAATAATTATAGGCCTATTGCCCGATTTTCTTTAAGTTTCACAATTCTAAATTCGGTACTGGCACACATTGTATAGACGCAAATGTTGTAAATAATATTGTAAAAAGCTTGTTTAACGACATCCACCGACACCATTTTTCCTTTAATCATTTAATGGATTTTATGTTTTACCTCATCCGCCCGAAATAGATCACTGGACATTTGTTTATGTTGGAAAAAGAGAGTATTATTGCTTCCGCCAAGGTTATAGGAAGAAAAAAACACTTTGTATTATGAATAAATTATTTAACAAGCATTTTTGATATTTCTGATTTCTAATGGTTTATTGAAAGCCAAACGCATACAGAAATATCGTTGCCTATAATTACTGGTAACAAAAAATAATCAGAATCTGAACGAATCAAGCAACTTCGTTAGAAATTTAGGACAACATTATGCGAGGTGTTTTAATTAGGCTATTGCAAAACAAGACGCAATTCTGAAAGATACACTCCACTTAAAATATGAACGAAAGGTCTACATGTAAATAGAGTACTTCAAGAACCTTTACAATGTTTTTTTATATTTCAACCTAAAAATGCATGAATAGGGCCACAGATATTTAGCCTACATGTAGGTCATATTGGAGTTGTGTTATATTCATTTCTAAATAGGACTAACCTGTTTATTGTTATATTTATATCCAAGCAGTCCGAAGAATCAACGCACTAATAGCACAACTATACTACTTATATTTCTGTTCATATAGGTAATCCTACTTTGATCGGAACCTTGATCAAAATAATTACAAATACGTTAGTATCTACAAAGATCTTAGCCACCTGTCATCACCAGCTTGAACTTTTAACAATAACAATGAATTTCCATTTGGGTTAAATAGGAACTTAGAGGAAAACTGAAACAAAGATTATTAAAACAGTCAATGTAGGCCTAGCATTTTATTTTACCTCATTTTTTTAGTCTGCCAATAAGCAAATATAACCCTATAGGCATATGCTACCAACAGGCCTTTGCTCAAAATAGAAGGGGTGTGGAAGTTAAGTCTATTATGGTAGGCCTGTTAGGCCTACAAGTCTAAATATAGAATATGTATGGGATGATTATTATCATACATAACAATGGCCTTCATACAAAATAGAGTAAAGCAATGTTGACCATTTGGCAGACATGTAGGTGCTAGGACTTGGTTTCAACAGTGTGGTGGCCATCCTACGAGCTGCCATCATGGAGCGGAGCAGCAACAGAGAGGACGACCAGGCATTGTGGAGTTCTAATGGTTTTATTGCTTGAGAACTGCATTGCCAACAGTAGAGGTTGTAATGGAATAGAATAGAATCTCTATCTGCGTTATAAGAGGAGTGAAGAACAACAGCAGCCTCTCCTAACATCAGGGCCAGCAGAATTAAAAACAAGCAGTTTCTAAACCATCCAAAGGCCTGTCAAGACAACAGAGATATTGCGACAGGCACGAAAAATAATTTTCACTTGCGGTGATTTAGGCGGGATGAAGAAATAAAATAAAATCAAGGATCATTCTAAGGAAGAGCCTGCGGACTCTGTAGTGTAGTGAATTAAGTCGATAAAAAGAGACGTTGGCGTTTTATCAACAGTCCTCTTATAGCCGTTTAATGCTCGCACGACCAATGAGAGAGGGGCTGTCCAAGGCTACATACAAAATTGAAAAGCATTTCCTTCTGGTTTCCCCCTGCGTTTAGCGTTCTTATTTAACAATTTATAATCAAAACAATCTTTATCCATTCGACTTAAGTATTTTTATGATAATTCTCACACACTTCATTTTCTGTGTACAATACTTGGCACCATAATGCAGTAACAAAAAAAAGAAACAAACAACTGTTTACATTGTAAGGAATACCCAAGCCTAGGTAAAATATCACATTACGAACCATCATATATTACGCAGAAATAAGTTAGAGTAAGAATAACAACAATAATAATAAACGTGAGATAAGGTGAGACTGCTATGTGTGAAATATTATCTTATATAGGCCTACTTGCATGGTCTATGGCACTGCTTAAAACATTCTTGGATAGGCTATAAATCATGTGGGCTGAAAAGTTTCCTTTTCTCCCTCTCCCATTCTCCCTCTCCCTCGCTCTACCACTTTGTAATGACTATTCAAAGGTCGCTGTGGCCGAGGGGAGCTGCGAACACCACCCCCCCCCACCCACCCCCGTACCCTGCCCTCCCATGTCTCTAGACATACCTTCCGCATAACAATTTTGGTAAGAATTATAAATTATATCTCTTTTTAAAAAGTACAGTATATAAAATGAGACTCAAACCGATGTGTCAGGCATGGCAGTGTTGTGTGCAAACAACCACAACAACGACGACGACAGCAATTCAAACTTAAAATAACGACGCCATTAAAAAACAAAAAGGAACAAAAACAAAAAACTGTTGATATTAAACTCAAAAAACATTCTTGATTCTAACCAGAAGGACCTCAGAGTTTGGGTCGGAAATAAAAAGCACTTAAAAACCATTAACAAATCTATGTTATACTGTCCCGTGTACAAATAAACCTAGCAATAGACATACCACTTTTTTTTTTCTTTTGTTTAAACATCTTAAGATACCAAACGGGACCGCAGCTTCTATGCGTAGAGGCATACCTTAACGGACAAAATAAAAATCTAAAATAACCATGGCGTCGGGAGGGACTCCACTTAGAGTTTTGGCAAGGAGGTTACGACATGAAAAACAAAGTCTGTCCGTCCGTCCGTATAGTTTTAAACATATAGATAATATAGATGTGTGGTTTTCTTTTAAGGGAATGGGGTTGCATGGCAACAGTGAGGTCAGCGATGTGTGTGTGTGTGTGTGTGTGTAGTCTGGAGCCAGGCTGGCGGGGTGGCTAGTCCACATTCTCAGGGTTCTGCTTGTGTGGAGGGAGAGACACGACCAACAGTCCGACCTGCTCAGCACTGCTGGACACGCTAGTGTTGGCTCCTTTCTCTTATTGTGTGTGTGTGTGTGTGTGTGTGTGTGTGTGTGTGTGTGTGTGCATTTTGTACTCCTGTGCTTTTGTGTGTGTGTGTTTAGGTCAGTGTGTGTAGGTCAGTGTTGTGTGTTTGTGTGTGTGTGAGCGAGTGAGAATGCGAGTCTGTGTGAGAGTGCTACTGTGCGTGTTTGTGTGTGTGTGTATGTGTGTGCGTGTGTGTTTGTGTGTGTTGTTGTTTCCTCTTGGGTTCTCACAGAGGCGCTTCACGGCATATCTTCTCCCCCTTTTGGCTCCATTTCCCTGCCAAAATGGGCAAATAAAAGGTTTTATTCCCAATTGTCTTCGTTCAACTTGGGTCAGAAAAACAACCAAAGACATTTGCTTTTTAGTGTATAATAAACCAAGTGTTCAGAGTGTGTCATCTTTCTTTACAGTTTGTTGGCAAATTAGTGAAGATGGATGAAATAAAAACATGATTGACTTAATTTTCTCAACACAAACGCAAATCGAGTCCAAGAGCCGAATAAGCAATTTGTGGAACAAACCTCTCCAAAATATATAGGAATAAATGAATGATTGTGTCAGGATGTTAAATAATAAATAAATGATAGGATAGGAAGGCAGAGAGGTGTAAAGAAAGAAAAATAAATGATATTTACCAAGACATCACTGCACCACACAACACTTGTGCTTATTTGCATTAGGTTTACCTGCCCCCGCTGCTATTCGGAAGGACAGGAAAACAGGCTGGAGGGGAGAGAGAGAGACATTAGGAACCATAGTGAGAGAGAAATCCACAAAGTTACGGAACACACACACACACGCACACACACACACACACACACACACACACACACACACACACACACACACACACACACACACACACACACACACACACACACACACACACACGTACAGACAAACACACGTACGCACAGACAGAGACACGCACAGACACAGACAGACACGCAAAGACAGACAGACAGACACGCACCACACAGAAACACACACACACACCCACACGCACACACACACACGTTACAGAGCGATATGCAATGCTCTGCGGGACCAGAGCAAGTTGACGTGCGCTTCCACAGACACACACACGCACCAACACACGCACACACGCTCAGCGGCCCTGCGACACCCGGGTTAAACTCACAGAGCAGCCCCGGGCATCCTCCCCCCCGGGCTCTAACTACATCGGACGTCTCTTTAGACATGGCCGCCGCCGGGGGATTGTAGAGGCAACGTGTTGATCTCAGCCCCGTCGCCCCGGGGGGTCACATGACACACAGCTGCTACAGTGTCAGCGCCACACCACGGCCGCCCTGAAAGCCTGGCCGGCGGGTTCCCAGAGACCACCCCCCCCCCCCCCCCACATCCAGCAGCAGGTTTTAAAGAGTCCTCTCGGTCAGAGGAGTCTCTGTGGCTCAGGGCGGGCTGGATGGGGCGTGCTACTGCACTGGGAGACGCAGCCGGGGGGACGGGCCCAATGCTAATACGTTTATGGTCAACGTTTAATACCAGAACGGTATTAGCTATGATAATGAGGACCGTCTGGATAAATGGGCATTTCTCAGCTTGGACTGTAAAGATAATATACATTTTGTTACAAGTAATTATCCTTCCCAATGTTGAGCAACGTTTTACCTATCCATGCTCGATTTGAGAAAATAACATTTAATACAATTGTGTTATGGAATTCAAAAAAGAAAGGGCCAACACTTTAAATTTTCCATTTTCTTTGAATAATATCTCAATCTTTTTTTGGGGTGAATTTAAAGGGACAGTGCACCCATTATCGCAGACCTACAGACACACGAAACACACAACACACAACACCTCAATCAGAAGGAGAGCGAGGCAAGCCTTTGGAGTTACCTTGTGGTCCCCCATGCACACATTGGGCCCTATGTTATCGTAGACTATAGACCGCTCCTCGTTTTCTGGCTGCGGAGAAACAAAGAGAAAGTCACAGTGAGGAGCCAGTCGGACAAATTCAGAGGAAATAATAAACACACAATATCAAATCAAATCATAACAGATCATAGCAGATACATTAATCTACAACCCATAACCATGCTGTGCATTGCACATAACAACAACAATGACCATGGAAGAAGTTGTCTGGACTGGAGTCTGAATAACAAAAACTATGTTGTAACACGCTGTATATGACAAACGACAAGATCCAATATTTTTGTTGGTGGGTATTCACGGATGTGCGAGAGGAACTGAGAAACCGGTGTTAGTACATCTGGCTGAAAAGTGGCAGCATTACTTTGGATAACAGACGTGTATCAAATTAAAGGATGAATGCATTATGACTATTAACACATGCTTCTGTGTGCTCTGACTCAGTGCTGTGCTCATGGTAATATGTGATTCATGCTTTACTGTTTAATCATTAGGAGACGTGCACTAGGCCATTAAGAAGCTGCACTTTGTTGTGTACTGAAGAGATGTTACTGCAAATCATAGTCACGGATAGCAGGATTATCCATGACTAAGTATCTACAGTGCGCCACGGTTTATATTGGGGCTTTAAGATAGAGAAAGGTCTGTTGTCTGCGATTAGCTGCTTGCTTTGGGCCACAGATCTTAATGTGGTTAAGAGCATGAAATCCTTTTCCGAGTTTACAAGCAAGAAAATAGATGCACTGACAATATCTCTGACAATGCGATGGTCTGGAAGATACTTTTGGCAACACAAATGCAAAGTTTTGACGGCTGCACAACAGTAAGCGAGAGGTATATGGATTCCCTCAACGATGCGCCCTGACATTCGCTCTTAATATTTGCGAGTCCATTTCTCATGCGGACTGGCATCTTCTCAGAGAGGTTGATGGAACACACATTAGTTAAAATGCATCAGGGTTAATCTGCAGGTGAACTCAAATTAAACAAACTGACAGGTGGCCAAGCGTAAATTTTTCAGCGGGACTTTAATTTACAAGGCTGACACACTACATGGACCTGCAAGAGCACCTGCTGTAAAAGTGCACTCCATGATTCATGGCTCTCTCGCCGCAAAAGTAGCACGTCACGCCCTTTCTGCCGTGACGCATATCTAATGTTTCCCTGTATCGGAAACCATCCAGTCAGGTGGTGGAGAGAAAGGCGGCGGACTGGGTTGACTTAAATTGAATAAACACACCAAAGAAACTCTGTTGCCGTTTCTTGCGCGCTCAACCCATAGAAGAGGGAGCCTTGTAGTGATTTACAAAGACCATTTGCCGGAAGACCGAGAGCCCCGGGCCCCTCCCCTCCCCGACATGATCTGTGAGAGCCTGTCGGTGAGAATCAGGTTCCAATATCCCCCCTGGCAGAGCCCGCAGGGGGCTGCCCACAGAGACATGAATCTGGAGGACGGCCGAATAAATCATACATCTCTGGTTGAGCTAAAGACTTTTTAAACAGCCAGCCTGCTTGCACACACACAAACTCACACATGAGCTCAAACAACCACATATGTGCTCACACACAAACACACACACACAAACACATAACCACAGCTGCATACACACAAACACAAAACCATACGCACACACACACTGGGGGCGGGCAGGGCAGGCAGTGGGGGGTCTCTGAGAAGCGAGGAGGTGAGCAGAGGAAGGAGCTGCAGGCGTAGGCGCTGGGGGGGAGGAAGCGTAAAGAAATCTAAATGAACGTCACGGCGCTTCGCTACGAGCGGGTCGGATGGTGTCGCCTCCTCCGCCGTGACGCCAGCTACGCCTTTTCCCCTGGTGCTGCCCTGCACCGGGACCCCCCCCCCGTCTATACGTCCGGGCAGTGCACCCCCCCCCCCAACCCAACCCCCATAGCCCGTAGCTAAGGAAGATCCATTCATCAAAGGCACACTTGATCATTTACAAGCGCCTTCCATTAAACTGGAGCCTTTTTCGTCTTCTTTATTTGGGGGTTTTCGGCCAGCATAATCTTTAGACAGATAAACAAATTACCCCGGGTCCTCGGCGGCAGAGCGGGAGCGCTCGCTCGGCTAAACATTCATTACCGGGGAGGAGTGGGGGCTAGGCGCCGCGCGGCTCAGCCAGCGCACAACCTTTGCTGTGTTAGGGCTCGGCGAGCAGAAAATAACATGATGGCGGGTTAACCGAGCGTGCCATGATAAATGAGGCCGTCGTGCGCGCCGGGCTTGCTGTTTACGGGCGCGTGTCTCCACAGTCTGTAGTGGCGCTGCGCGGGACTGGTGTGCGGCTCAGCCAATCGTCAGGCGATTGGGGGGGGGGGGGGGGGGGGTGGGGAGCGAGAGCTAGCCGCGGGGACGCCGCTATTGCCCCGCTGTATTACTAGCAATTAGCCGGTGCTCGGGAGGGGAGAGCAAACAGTGACCCAGCTGTGTGTGGATAGCAGTCAGCGCATTACCCTTTTTTTTTGATGCAAACCTGCTGAATTCTGTCACAGTGGCGTGGATACTATGAGGGATGTTATCAGTTTGTCGTTTGATTTTTCCTCGTTCCAGTTTCTCTTACATCAGAGGTGGAGAGAGCCCGCTCCATTCCTGGAGTTGTTGTGGATCAAAGGCCAGGAAGGAACTGTGTGTTTGTAAGAGACAAAGAAAGCCACCCGCCCTGGCCTGAACACATGCATGCGCACGTGCAAACACACTGACAAACACCCAAACGCACGCACGCACGCACACACACACACACACACACACACACACATCTATACACAAACACATCAGAGGAAAGTTGGCTGTATTTCCCAATACCTCTAAAAGCCCTGGAGGTCTCTGGGGGTCTCTAAACTGAAGTGAAATGCTAATGGTCAATGGATTAAGGACGATTATATCCTCCGTCTCAAATCTTACCCGGTTTGGGTTTCCAAATCCTCAACCCCCCCACAGGTCCCCCCTCCCCCTCACACACTCAAAGGACGGTTCCTTGGGGAGAGGTCTAACATAGTCTGGGTTGAATCAGAAGTGGTGCGCTGGAACCCCAGACAAGCCACCATACCCAGAGCTCAACCAGGATGGCTACTGAAGAGTTAACTCCACCGTACAGAAGGTGGAGACGTATCCGGGGTGGACGGATGGCGTGGGGGCGGGGTTGGTTGAGACAAGGGGGCGACCAGATTGGGCGGGGTTAACGATAGCCCCCCCCCCCCCCCCGAATGCAGCGTTTGCTACGGGTTGAGTGTCGTCCTCATCATGGTGCCGCCGGGCCCCTCTGGAACTCTATAAGAGGCGGGATATATACACTGTCTGTGTGGACCGGTGGCTTAGCGCTCCAGATGACTGTGGAGACAGGAGCCTCATCCCGCCATCTGGGGGCTTACGGAGGCAGGGGAGGGCGAGGCGTTATGTATTTGTTATTCGAAATACAAAATCCTGGAGGAAACGCTAACATAATTCTCGGGTGTAGGAATGATCAGCGAACCCCCCGATTCGTCCCTCTAAACCGAGTGGACCGATGGGACGGCCATGGTATCAGCCTTGTTTAGCGCTTGTGTGGTGACGGAAGGTACCTTCAGAACTAAGTCTCTGGCAGTGGCGGACATCAGGATGCGGTCGCACCACGCAGGGCACCTGGTGGGCATGTACTGCTTGCCCTGGCTGCTGTCTTCACTGTATGGGTAGCTGGAAGAGACAAAAAAAACACCAATTAGTTACCAACACGACATCTCCAATTGGTGGATCAACATTAACAATTAGTGGATCAATTGTCAATATGGACCTCTCAATCAATTCCACCTCCTTTGAAAATACCATAGAGCAATCGAAGAAATATCGAAATCAAAGAATACAACTCCTGAAAACAGAATGGGAAATGACAGAGGCACAGCCTCGAGAATTCAACGGGTATACATGCTCCTCTCCCCCCAGAGGAGCATGTATATCCGTATGACCAATCATCTGTGTAATCTACTGAATCAACACACATGGATGGCTCAATCGAAGCCATCCCTCTCTGCCAACTGTACAGCCGGAGCCCGTGTTTGTCAGACTTCGTCTCTGCAGGGGAGAGCGAGGCACAGCGAGAGAGAGCGAGCGAGCGAGGCAGAGAGCGAGAGAGCGAGCAATAGAGCGAGAGATACAAAAGCAAAAGAGAGCGGGATGATTTTGTTTCCCCCCCCATATGTACCATTATGTCCCCACGCGGTCATCAAAAAGAGATTACGCCCCCCCCCCCGGCACACGGCCAGGCAGAGGAAGAGATTGTATCTGAGAACAGCAGGGGAACAATCGAACAGCCACCCCCCCCACAATACCCACGCATCATCTCTACATTGTCGAGAATTCAATTTGCCCACTGCTCCTCACGACTCATCAAACGGCGGTTGGATTTGCACGCCTCCGATCCAATTTGTTTGTTGCCGCTCATTAAGGCTGCGAGTGCGGGCCTAGCCGCCGCCGCGTTGCCAATCCAATTTGCTCCTCCAGTGCCGCGCGAAGCTACCCGTAGCATAGCCGTAGCGTTGCCCGCCCGCCTCCCATTCTTTCCTCCTTTTCCGGGAGCCTTAATGGTAAAATAAACATGGGTTAGATCTCCTTTCTATTCATCACAGCTGCGGCCCGGCGCCGGCGGCTTAATTGGACAGTGTGTTCTGTGATCGCTCGCTCGCTCTGCGAGTGTGATTACGTACGGAGGCCGCCGCTGGTATGAGCCCACAGGCTACCGACCAAAGACGGCGAGTACCAGATAATGTCGCCAACGCGTAGCTTTGATTGGGATCGCAGAAGAGTCAGACACCCGAGTGGAAGGCTGTTTTAGTCTGTGTTAGGAGCCGACAGAACGTTTGAGCAATGGAGACGGTGCATCTAAATGTTGTCCTCGGTAGATACGTAAGCTCTCAGTGGATTGGACACAAACACGCTGGCTGGCTACCAGGTTACCCTCAGGTGCATTTTACCTATTGGTGTCAATCAACTTGAACACGCACGCATGCACAACCACAGACACACACACACACACATTTACCCACACACATGCTAAGATAAACAGGGGAACACACACTTCAAAATAACAGTATATCATTCAACGGCCTGCAACCATATAATGATGCAAATACCCTGAAGCCAAGCCACGGAGTGGAGATCTGCATGAGGAGCCGGGATCCACCTTGGTGCCGTGTGTGTGTGTGTATGTGTGTGTATTTGTGTGTTCATGTGTGTGTGCATGCGTGTGTGCCTGTGTCCCCAACAGGGGCTCTTCTAGTCAAACAGGGGTGGTAAACAGTGTTACCTCACATCGATACACTGGGACAACTGTTGGACAGCCATGCTGGAGTCGTGTCATGGCAACCACACACCTGGGACCTCCAGAGGGAAGGTTGTTGTTACTGTGTGATGGTGTGTGTGTGGGTGTCAAAAAGGTTTGTGTGTGTGCGTGCATTTTTGCGCGTATGAATGCATGCATTTATTTGTGTGGGCATGTTTGTGTGTGTGTGCATGTTCGTGTGTGTGTGCGTTTGCATGTGTGTCTGCATGTGTGTGTGTGTCTGCATGTGTTTGTGTGTGCGTGCGTGTGCACGCGTGTGTGTGTGGGAGGTGTTGGATGTGAGACACACAGACACTCTCTCCCTCCCCCCCACCAGGTGTACAAACAAACCTGCTGAGAGCTACTTAGAGAAGGACCCTGCCTCCAATTAGCATGAATAGCCCTCAAAGCATGGGGAAATGCATGGAGGAGGGTCTTTGGGATGCTAATCACGGAGCTAAAGGAGTGATCCACCGGATAAAAGGGATGAAGAATAGGATGAGTGAATCAGAGATAGAGAGACAGAAAAGAGGGGATAAAGAGGATCAGATAGCCAGAGAAAGAGAGAGCCAGTGTATATGTAAGAGAGAAAGAGAGAGAGAGGAAAAGAAGAGACACAGAGAGGAGCAATAGGAGAAGAGACACAGAGAGGAGCAATAGGGGGAAATGACTTCAGTGTCTTCAAAGGGCTCGCGAAGCAGAGCCCTTTTCAGGGTGGCCCTTAACATGCTCCATTGGTCCCAGAGGTTCCCGCGCACACACACACACACACACACACACACACACACAAATCTAGTCCCAATTAGATTTGATTTTCCACCTATACATATTAAAAATCGCATATTAAAAATCGCACCCCATTATGCTGTACGGCTCAGGCATGAACTGTCTTTGGGTGACCAATAGGTCAGGTCTGAGATAAGCTTGTGTCGCGGGATGTTTTGCACTTGTTCAGTCTCTCCTGTTCTTCCGGCATGTTATGCTATTTATGTTATAAACTGGACGTGTAAACAAGGGGAAATTCCTGATCCACCTGCACTGGACTGTAACCACGGCCCTGAAATGCTCTAATGACCTCCCAGCCTAAAGGTGAAGCCGTTGCACATCAGCGGAGGAAAGAACACCCAACTTCCATGCCACCCTTAATAAACGCCTCGCGCCGCTCATCGCCACGGCGACCCGTCTATAAACACAGCCCGGCCGACCGCTGTAGCGCATCAATCCACCGCTCAACAACAGCGATT
The DNA here is from genome assembly GCF_949987615.1 of Pollachius pollachius. NCBI lineage: Eukaryota > Metazoa > Chordata > Actinopteri > Gadiformes > Gadidae > Pollachius > Pollachius pollachius. Next base: position 14,359,898 of record NC_136935.1, read on the forward strand.
AAAGGGCTATCCTATATGTGTGTGTGCGGCTATAAGGTTAGCTGGGCTCTGCCGGTTCACCGCACCCTCTGACGGCCCCGGGGCCCGATAACGGCCCTTAATGCAAAGACAAACAGCAGAGTGGCGCGCTGGGGTGGCCGCTGTGATTAATGTGTCCGATTAGCCGGCTCACAAACTTATCAGGGAAGGTAAACGGACTGAGTGGGCTGAAGGCAGCACTCAGCGGGGGCCCGACGCCTGCACCAACACTCATTACACTAATTAATGGGGCCCGCCTGATAAGGCCAACAAACGTCCACCTGTTGGGGAGGCGGGGCCAGTCCCCACGCGCACACGCGCAGACACGCACACGCGTGAACAAGAATAACGGCTCAGACGCACACATGCAGACACAGATGCGCTTCCACACACACACATTTGCAAACTCATAGAGACAGACACACACCTTTACAAACTCATTTAGACAGACACACACACCCAACACACGCGCCTGGACGCACAAACACTATACATTAACAAACAGACAGACAGACACACACACATATTTACAAAATTCTACATACAGACAGACACACACACACACACACACAGGTGCATGCATACAGAGAGAACTTCGCAACAGCGCTTCGTACGGATCTCACCCGTCAATCTATATTTGTACAGCACTATGGTTGAAGGGGTTACAACGTGCTGTAAAATAATAAGGAAGGAAAGCAAACATATTAACAAATAATCCAAAACAATGCACCACTGGCCCCTTGACAAGCCTTCCTGGCCCCACGGCGGGGGCTGATTCATGAGCCGGTTCCAACGAGGAGCAGGGACATATTGCTCAGTCATGGAATCAAAGCGTAGTTAGAATCACACGGGCCCAAGGTTAAACTAATCTCATTCTAACTAAGCCAGGCGCTGTACAGGACGCAGAGCGCCTTTCAGCAGCCACCGGTGTTAACAGCTCATTAATAGCCGGAATGGTGAAAGTCCTGATAAGAATAATTTAATATTTGACAGATTACTCTTGATTATTGGAACGATTAATCATGGAATTAATGGATGGAGAAATGATGGTGTACAACTAGAGTCTTTGGGATTATGAAGACAGGAAATACTACACTATAAAAATTAAAGGAACCAATAATTGTTAAGTTGAGCAAATAAATTATTTTATTTTTGAAAAGTTAAAATGTATACAGGTTTATATGTATACATCTATATATATATATATATAGAGAGGTATATATTTATTTATTTGTATATATCTATATCTTTATATCCATCTATATTTAGATATCTACCTATATCTATATTTAGATATCTATATATGTATAGATATATAAATACATTTAAATGTACAATATCTTTGCATTTCTTATCCCAACGGTAAAAAGGTATGTAACATTACAGCAAGCAATGACAATGAATTTCTCTTGTTCTGGAAATGTGCAACTCATGCTCCTGGGTATGTCACACTCGGCCACCTCCTCTCCTTCCTCAAACTATCCCACGTTCTCCTATCTGCAGGTGAAATAAGAAATCACCTTTCTGCACACAATGACAGGCCTAACAGTGGCCCATTGAGCGACTCTGTATTTAATGAGCACAATATAAACTTGGGAGTATGGGCAGGGCAGGAAGCCAAAGATAAGACGTAAAGTATCAATGACAAGGGGTCAAAGGTCCCCAAGAGCATCATGGGATTTGTTGCAGCAGTTTGTTTGCTGTTGTCAGGGGAGGCTTGGCAAAACACTCTCTCACTCACACACACACACACACACACACACACACACACACACACACACACACACACACACACACACACACACACACACACACACACACACACACACACACACACACACACACACAAACAGCACCCACATGAATTCATAAAGATCAGCCAACTGCTGTCAATAAAGCTGAAAGTTTGCTTCGCATTGCAACGCCGGGAGGCTCAACGGTACAACACTGGCACACTGTCGGACAAACGGACGGGGTAAAGGTAGATTATTGTTATTTTGGGCCAGCCTGGGAATAAGTGGTGAGAGCCTGACAAAGTAGCCTTTTTTAGGATCCCTTGGGAAGTAGATGCAAGCATAAATCCATGCAGCCGTAATTATAAATAGTGGTATCCCTTTATACCGTCCCTGCGTCGATGTTGGTGACGCCGGTGTAATCTGCAGCCACTGTTGCCCTCATTGTTCTCAAGGAGGCCTCTCGAGCAGTGTAAGCAATGGAAGCCACACGTAGGAACAGCTAGCATGGCACAACAATGTTCCTGTTGTCCTGTCCCCCTAGAGCTTCAACCAGCAGCCTCATGGCAAGTGCACTTTATGTTACATGTGCCTGAGTTGGTATCCCTCAATGTTCCCGAGCATACGTTTAGCGAACAAGAGACCTTCTTCATGGAAGACACTCAGGAATGGTACCATAGGACATAGGGCACACAGACCAACACGCAGTTGGATCTATAGGGAGATAGTGATTTCACTTGAAGGACGCCCATTGGTATGAGTTGTTGGTTTGATCTCGATAGGGTAATGACCGTGACTGGACAAAGCATAGTCTCTTCCCTGTGGATGGACTCATGTTCTCCACATGAGGGCAAAGCACAGCAGTCGTTTCCAATGAATGGACCATTCTTCAGAGGTGGAAGACGATGATCTCCAATGTAAAGATATCTAAATGGAACCTGGGGTGCAACACATTGAGATTTGATTAAAGCCCTGCGTGAAAACATGCCTCACGAATGATGTTCAGACCACCAGGTCGGATTTATCCTCAAGATAAGACCTGGCTTTCTATCCTGGCCGCAACATAACCATGTTGTTAAATAAACACATTACAAACATTAACTTGGGTCGCCCGCCTCTCCGGTTCAACTTCCTGTTTAGATACCGAGGCTCCTTTCTCCGTGGCTCCTCACCTTCTTACCTGAGTCACCTCTCAAGTACCCTCCTACTCCCTACGTCTAGACTTAGCAAACACACAGACACACCGGCAATCTTTCTGCTTGAGCTCCTTCCAACCCTTAACCTGGGATGGTTTACATCCGGAGAGGCGCGGCCGAATAAAACCAAACAAATAACCCAGCACAGGAGAACCCTGTACAGGCAGAGAACGCACGCATTCCCAACTCCGTTTGTTTAATGTTCCTCCCTTTATAATAATCAATCCAGTTCCACTTGTTGTGATTATCAAGGTAATCTGCTCTACCACGTGAGTAAGAGAAATGGTATTGTATTAAAATGTTTACGATTTGATCAATGGATATTTATATTTTTTTCTAGAAACAGACATTGTAGTTTATCATTATCTTTCTTTTTTAGAGTTAACGAAATCACATTATGGTTAAGTAAGACCGTGTTCTAGTCACAGAGCGCTTAACCTAAGGCGCATAAACTCAATGGATAAAAATGCAATAGGAGTAAGTGGAAAAATTATGGTTTTTGTGTTTTGGGTAACAGCCATCCATCTCTTAACTTATTCCAATCCTGTGAGTTGTATTTTGATGGGAAAACTGCTTCTTCCCCAATGTCCCTCAGCCTTCCAAGGCCCATTCCCAGTAACCAGGTTAAAGAAGGAAGAATATGCTCTTCCGCGTAACCCACATCAACCCAGTTCATCCCTCCCCATCAGCCTGGTGTCCCTGGTTCCATTTTTGCATCGATCTCTTGCCAAACCCCAAAAATACAACAACACATCAGATAAATCTGATAAAGGCAGTACTAAAAGCTTTGCCTTAAATCAATCAAATCTATGAATACGTTACCGGGTGCTTTAGTCTGTTTTAGTGGATAGTACCCTAGTCATGCTATTCTAGATATCGGATCAAAAAGGACCTTAATGTACGCCACGCTCCGGCATGATCCCCGGTTAAATGCCTGCACGGCGGAGGCCACATCCAAACACAATGACCCTAATGGTCCGTCTAGCGGCGTGCGGCTACAGCTCCATGTTGCGTTCGCTTTGGATCTCTGTAAAACGATTGGTTTATGATTTATACACCGGTTCTCCCTGAAACGAAACAAGAGAAAGCCAATACAAACGTCTTCCCCCCGATTGATGGGCTGAACCTCTGGCCGGACGGAGACCGTGGCGATGGGAAGGGCTCTGGGGCCATGCATGGAGTACCGTGTGTGCATAGAGTGTCAATAAAAAACGCAAGTGTGAGGGTGCGTGTGTCGTGCGTGCACGTGTGTTGTTTTCCCCCCGCAGCAGACCAGTGCACGTCGCCGGACTGGCTCCAAGTCCGACTGTGGCACGACTGGGCCAAATTCCACACCGTGGTGCGCGCTGCTCGGACATGTCATGGCCGTCTTTGACTGACTCCCCTCATGAAAGCCCGGGGTGTGGATCTACAGCGAGCACTGGAGCGCCGTCAGATACACAGGCTTCTCGTGTGTGTAGTGCTGGGGCGGGCGCGAAAGATCACTTTCGTTGTCAAATTATTGTTGAATCGCTTTCTAAGTGTCAGAGATATTGGTGGATTCCGTGGCATATGGCTGGCGGGTGACCAGATCTCTTAATATAAATGTTCAAGCTTTTTTTGAAATAGCAATGACATATTTGCAGCAGCATATTCTGAAGCAAATCATTTTATTTTGACCAGGATTATTAATTGATGAAAAAAATGGATAGATGAATACTGGAATTGAATAATTCAATGATAATTGAAAAAAAACAATAAATCCTTTAGTACTATATCATCAAGACTGCCTTCCAAAAACTACTGCTTGGGCCGGGGCTTTGGCTATTGCGGTCTATGGGTTCACAGCTGTGACTTGTGTTTACATTGTCTAGCTTTTTGCTAGGCTCCCCTTAAACAATCTGGCTAAACCCCATCAGCCAGGCTACCTTATGCAACACTTGCTGCAGCCCATTAGATGTGTGTGCGGGGAACAGGTGACTTCTTTTGCAAATAGCCCGAGACAGAATTAACTTGCAGATTAAATATCGATGACTGCTATTGATTTATAGGGGGAACACGAATGACCTCTTTCCATTGTGTGCGTGTGTATATTCATTTGTATGTACCCTAGGTGGGCGTGCCCTGATGTCCTAGATGTTAAAAAACCCAATAACCCCACAGATGGCGAGGGGGCGTGTCCGGTGCCAGGCCATGTGACGGGGGACAATCCTTCTGGGGCTTGATTGCTCATGGAGCACAAGGCAGACCAGACAAAGGGAGGGAGCGTGGTAATGTGTGTGTGTGTGTGTGTGTGTGTGTATGTGTGAGTGTAAGAGTGTGCGTGTGTGTGTGTGTGTGATTGTGAGGGGAGTGGTTGTTTAACTTTAACTAGGCCGATGCTCCCTATTCAGGGCTGACAATGATGCGGCGCACGGTGCGAACCCAAGTACATCAAATTGGATTTCATATGCATATGCCCTCACCTTTCATTTTTCCCACTTCATCATCCACTGTCTGCGGAGTGGGTGGAAATCATTTGCAAGCGCGAGCGCGCCCCGCGTGCTTCACGCGTCGCCGCGGAGACGGATGATGCAGTGTTATGGAGAGGGGTGCGGCAGTCAAAGCAACAATAAATACAAACGTCAATTATGCAGAAGCATGTTAACCTGCCCTCTGATGAAGACGCAGAGAAACTGCGCTGAGAAACAACGCAGCCGGTTGGCGGGGCCGTGGCACGCACATACACACACACGCACGCACGCACGCACGCACGCAGGCACAGGGGTAGACACGCACACACACTTTTATAGGTACACACACAAACACAAGCAGGCACGCAGGCACACACGTACGCACGCACGGCAAACACCTATTCCGTCGCTGGGTTTCAAAACACCACAGGAAAACATGGAGACTATCTCGGAAAAAAACATCCATACACAAACATGCACTTACACCCTTTTAATTCAGGATATATATGGCTTCCACACACACACAAATACAAACACGCATACGATAACTCAATCTGAAAACACGATTACTCAATCTAAGAAAACAATATTTTCTCACTCAGACACACACACACACGCTCACACAATTAGATAGCTATATCTCAAAATCACACACATTTCCCCACACACAACGTGACAGCTATATCTCAAAATCACACATTTGCGCGCACACACACACACACACACACACACACACACAGAGTCTGAAGTCCCCTGCCGCCCTCCGGCTGCCTCTGGAGCAGTTTATCAAGTAATTATTGTTTGATTACAGCGTTTCATTATCTCCACTGATTGAGTCACAAGCGATGGCAAAGGTCACGCGCTATTAACGCGCTGCTCCCGAAACATATTTTCACGCCAGCGGTTGTTTGCCCTCCCTCTCGTCTGAAAGGGCTAATTGCAAATGCATTTGTTTGAGGAAGAGAGGACCCCCCCCCATACTAACCTACACCCACCCTGGCCCAACCCCTCTCAAAATCCACACTCTGGCAGAATATCAATGCAGCTACCATCAAGTTCACACCTAAATCCACACACACACAAAATCGAGTGTAGTCATAAAGTGTAAAAAATAAAGGTGATTTGATACTGTAGCTATTTCATAAAATACAACAGACTTCTAGAAATATATTGTTTTTTCATTAAGTTGACCAACTGTGTTTATTCAAAGTGGACGGCTGCAGTTGGGTCCATCCCACTACATCTCCCACTGGTGGCGAACCAGAACGTAGCATTACTCTCCTTCCCACCCCCCTCTGCTGCTGCTCGTCCAATTAGCAAGCTCGATCCCAGAAAGAAGCACAGACACACAACGTGAAACACGCCATACCTGGGAGGGAAGGTGATCTCCAGCTCATGCAGACGGTCCTTGAAGACAGACAGCTCTTTGTCAAACTCTAACAGCTGAGAGAGGGGGAAGAAAAGCGGGGAAGAACGTGAAAGAGGCATCAGGGTTTTGTTGCTAACATCTTACACGAGCCAACACCTCACATTACTGCCACTGTCGTAAGCGGCTTTAATCGGAAAACAAATGCCAATACCCATTACGGTTCAGATGGGTGTGTGCGTGTGTGCATAATGAGGATATTATAAACATCCATTAGCTATAAGTACGCTGTCGATAGAAGTTGCTCAATGGCAATAATAAAAATGAAACCTCTGGAGTAATTATATCATTCATTATACCACGATATTAAAACCGGCTTCCTAATTGGATGTAATTGTGTAATATCTCACAATAATAGAGAATGGAGAATGAAAAGACTTTCATTTTGTTAAGAGAGTACAGAGACATCAGCATTACCACACAAGTCAATTTATTTGTGTGAGTGTGTGTGTCTCTGTGTGTGTGTGTGTGTGTGTGTGTGTGTGTGTGTGTGTGTGTGTGTGTGTGTGTGTGTCTCCAGTGGGGGTCTGTTTTTATTTTTGTCTTTCGATCCACACACTCTTCATCAATCATGTCTTCTCTTCCAGCTGTACTCACTCAGCACTGTGTACACACACACCCCCCACCCAAAACCACTCACACACACACACACACACACCCAAAACCACACACACACAGACAAACTCACCCAGTAACCCTCCCGTCACTCCCCTGCTCCGCAGAAACCATAAATCATTACTGAGAAGTGTAATTAGTGGCTGCTTGTACACATTAATTATCTGGGAGAGGAACAGGTAGCAGGGCCACCTGCATGACTGACTCCCCAGTCAACTGACGGACTACGTATCCCGGCAACTCAGAGAGGGTAGAAGGGGAGAGGGGAAGAGAGAGCGGAAGATCGAGAGACAGAGAGAGACACAGATAAAGACGGAGAACGAGCAGAATGGAGTGGAATAACTTGATAGAGACAGAGAGCTAGAGAAAGAGAGATAGAGACAGAGGGATGGAAAAAGAAAGAGACCGTGACAGAGGCTGCTTCCTCTATGAGAGAAGGAGCTCCAAATAACTCTGTGTCTGGTTTGTAAACGGCGCCCTAAAGCACAATGATCGGAGCTCCAACTAGCTACCTGACAGAGCCCTGGTGGTGACACGACGCGGCCCGGGGGCGGAGCTTGTATGGCTTGACGTTAATTCCATTACACGGGTGTTCTACACGAGGCAAGACCCTGACGGCAACCTAATGAAACATCAATAGGAAGATGTCGTGGTAGACACCGACGGTGTTTGGTGGAGCATGTGGCCGTTAATGTGTGTGTGTCGTTGGGTGTGTGTTGTGTGGATGTGCGTGGTAAAAACAGTACTCTGGTTGTCTACCGCACACTTCCGACATCGCTTACATGTTTACATTTGCGATATGAACAGAATTCTGCACATTAAAGCTGATAAGTTTGGTCGCTGGTGGACATGGCGTGACGCACTGCAATTATGGTCACGTTTGTTCAAGTGCACAGCCACACGTACAGAAAACGTGGCAGATTGAAGTGAGGTACAACACTACTGTCTTACAACAACACCACGATCCAGGAGCTATTTTAATCAGGAGCCTTTGAGACATGAGCTAAAGGTGTTTCTGCATGTCGTATTACCCTCTTCAGGTTCCATACTTCGAGTTTTGTTTGTTTTTGCGATCGTCTGCACCGTGGAAGTGTTTTTAAAGGTTTTTCCTTTAAATTAGAGGCTGAATAAAGAATAATCTTTTTTCTACTGGGATTTGTCACAAACACTCTTCCCAACGTGGACGTTTCTGTTTTTTTCCACTCAAGACTTGCAAATCACCTCGGTGTCCACGTCAGTGGAAAAAAAACATAAAAAAGTATTAATACAAAATGAAATAAATAAAAAGCAGCCATTGGTGGCGCTCCCAGACACGGTGCTGGTGGCGGTTCGGAAGGGCAGATGCGGCGCATTCATCAAACTCACACGCGGCCGGGGGGTCACGGGGAGAGGGGCTCACACACTGTGGATGAGGGATGGAGAGGAAGAGGATGGACCGCACGCTCCACTGTACAGCCCATCTCTCCTGGCCTGCTGCACACCGCCGCGAGAGTGTGCACGCTCGCGTGTGTGTGTGTGTGTGTGAGAAAGAGGGCGTGTGTTGATGAGCGGGGTGGTGTGTGTGGGGGTGAGGAGGGGGGGGGGATGGGGTTGAGTGCACTGAGACACACACAGAGCCAAGCATGACAAGTTTGTACTTTGCCCGGCGTGGGCGTGATCGTGAGAACGCTGTGCACGCTTTTCACAACTAAAAACATTGCTTTCTTTCTATGGGGTGGAATTTGCGGTGCGTTTTTTTGTGCGTATGTGTGCATGTGCACTTAAATGCATCCATCATTGTGTTTTCAAGTGTGACATTGGATTTGTTTGCGAAGGCCTAAAACTAGCTCTAAAACTTTAAGCGTTGGACAGCTTTCCTTCCAGGACAGTAGCAGGGAGGCAATGCAGGGCTGAGTGTGTGTGTGTGTGTGTTTACCTTGTGGGCCATCTGTGTGTGCGCGCGTGCATGTGTGTGTTGTGTAAGTGCCCGCTTGCTTTAAGTGAATGTTGTGTAATTCATTTAAGTGACTGGAAATTTCACACTACATTTCATCCCAGGTCAATTAAGCATAATGACTCGCTGGTCCGATAGGTCAGTGGTGTGAAAGGAAAACACACACATGCACACGCACACACACACACACACACACACATTTATATTGTTTCAAGGCCTTCTGACATTGTAAAGGCATTGGTAGTTTGTCAGTTAAATATGACCTTGGATATGTGTGTGATGTGTGTGTGTTTTCCAGATCATGACACAGGAGGAGGGGGACGGACAGACGGACAGAAGATGAAAAAATAAGAATAATGTGGTAAAAAAATAAATAACAACATTTGAGCAAATGGCTTTGCTCAAATGGACTTACTTCAATAATTGTCTAGAACATGATGACGTACCAAGTCCACTTGAGTATTAGTATATGTATTTGTGTGCCTATGTGTGTATGTGTGTGTGTGTGTGTGTGTTTGTGTGTGTGTGTGTGTGTGTTAGAGAGGGAAGGTCTCTGTCCCCCATGACTGCCCGCCCCCCTCCCCCCTCCCACCCTGGCAGTTTGTCCACTGGCCGTAATTGTGCTTTGATTTACGCGTTGTCAAATATCCTGGGTGACAACACCTGCTGCCATTAAAAGCCATCAATAAATGCTGGGGTGAGAGGTCATTTAATTTGATTTTTACACCGCACACTTGGCTTTCATTGCACCGCGGCCATATTTTTTCTTCTTTTTTTTATGAGATCTTCATTATTTTGTGCAGAGGAGCGATAAACTGTCACTGGAGGGGTGGGGCGAGAGGGAGAGAGAGATTTTCAAAGTGGGTGTGCATGTGTGTGTGGGGGCAGGGGGGGTAAGCAGACTGTGGGTAAACAATCGTGGCCTCATCTGAATAAATGCGACATTATTCTAAATCAACATTATTCCCCCCCCCCCCCCCGCTTACTGACCACTCAAATGAACACTATTCACAGTGGGACTGGTGTGAACACAGCCAGCAGGAGGAGAACCTCTGTGTTAATGATCTCTACCTTTCCCCAGAACACCTGACCTCCAGCCTCACTCCCTGCTGCTCAGCCACTTCCTGAGTGTGTGGGTCAGCTTTTATTTAGCAAGACGCGTGTTGCTACCTGCTACTTAACAACTTGCACACACGCACACACACACACACACACACAGAGACAGAGACAGAGAGAGAGAGAGAGAGAGACAGAGAGAGAGAGAGAGAGAGATGGTCCGTTATTCCATTATTTACCCACCCTGCATCCGTCCTCCATTCTATTTCCTCTTGAGGTTTTCTTTATATCCGAGGGGGGCTGTGAGCGATGCGCCGCCGCATGCTGCAAGCATCTCAAGGAGGGCCGTGCACCAGACAGAACGAGTTCATCACCGGCTTGTAGGAGCCCCACAACAAGCTGCAAATGCAGTGCACCAACAACCCCCTTCACGCATGCACACACACACACACACTCTCCCCATCTGGCCACGTGCCACTGATAAAGTTACAATAAAGAGATTCTGAAACAAAATCAATGACAGAGGAGGGGACAGGCCCCGGCGCGTGTGTGTGTCGGCGTGAGTGTGTATCTACGTGTGCGTGTGCTGTCAGACAGACGGCAAAAAAATAAATGTGGTATCCGTGTTGTGCATCTGTAGATAGGCAATCTGTGTAGACAGACACACCATGTATGTGCTCTTGTTTGTACACACAGCATCACACACACACACACACACACACACACACACACACACACACACACACACACACACACACACACACACACCCTGCTCCACCTCTCTCTCCATCCTTCCCCCCCCCCCCATGTCCCCCCCCGACGCCATGGGCAGGTCGGGGGAAATTTAATCTTCCCAAATACTCATCAGGGCTCTCCATCGCTGTGCAGTGACAGCGCCGGGGATTATTAATTATACAATTTCGATGGGAATATCGACTAAACAAACCTATTAATCATCGCAAAAGTCAATAGGCATGGACACATTCAATCATGTCCCAGCCAATGATTACTCCCCTCAAAATACAATAATTATTTTCAAGAGCTGCCTCGAATTAAATTTCTGTCAAGCCGGTACAAGTCTAGCGGTTGACGAAGGATGCCATGGATTTTTCTCTCTCCCTCCTTCTCTCTCTCCTTCCTCTCTCGCCGTCTCTGGCTCTCTACCTCTCTCTCTCTCTCTCCCTCCCCCTCTCTCTGTCTCCCTCTCTCTCTCTCTCTCATTCTCTCCCGCCCTCTCTCTACCTCTCTCTCTCTTTCTCCCTCCCCCTCTCTCTCTCTCTCTCCCTCTCTCTCTCTCTCATTCTCTCCCGCCCTCTCCCTCCCTCTCTCTCTCTCTCTCCCTCTCTCTCTCTCTCCCTCCCCCTCTCTCTCTCTCCCTCTCTCTCTCTCTCATTCTCTCCCGCCCTCTCCCTCCCTCTCTCTCTCTCTCTCCCTCTCTCTCTCTCTCATTCTCTCCCGCCCTCTCTCTCCCTCTCTACTCCGTCGCGGTGGCCCGTGGAGGAGAGGGAGCAGAGGGGGAGAGGCGCGTTGGGGGACATTTATCCTTTTGGAAAGGTAGTTTGTTTTATAAGGATCATAACACGGTGTGTTTAACTAGACCATGACCATCAGATTATCTCCCGTATCCCCATTATGTCATCCATCATGTCTGCGTGTCGGCATAGGGGACTGACACCCCCCCAACACTACCCCCCCCTCCCACTACACCACACCTGCAAAGCACCCCCCCCCCCCCCCCCCCCCCCCCCCGAGTGCCAGCCTCCTCCTGAGTCACCTACAGCCATGTTGATATACAGCACATCAGCCCGCACACCACCATTTTGCTAAGCATTTTCCAATTCTTATAAATTCTGCTTGTCATATATATTTCCTCCTTTTTACACCCCCGTCATACAGAATGATTTGTGCCATCGTCCTATTTCCCAGTGCTCAGGTCTCGTCCGTTTAGTGTTGTTATTGGTATTTTGGTTTGAGTTTTGTTTTGCAGTTTAATCGCTGATTGCTTCAACCCCTGAAATAAAAATAAATAAATAAACCCCTGAAATAAAACAACAAGGGTAGGTCAGTGTTTGGGTGCACTGAGGACTCAGTAAGGTACACACCGACATATGTAAGACACAAAGGGTAGGTCAGTGTTTGGGTGCACTGAGGACTCAGTAAGGTACACACCGACATATGTAAGACACAAAGGGTAGGTCAGTGTTTGGGTGCACTGAGGACTCAGTAAGGTACACACCGACATATGTAAGACAAAAAGGGTAGGTTAGTGGTTGGGTGCACTGAGGACTCAGTAAGGTACACACTGACATGTGTAAAACAACAAGGTCAGGTCAGTGGCTGGTGCACCGAGGACTCAGTAAAGTACAGACTTATAGAACAAGGTGAGGCCAGTGGTTGGGTATGTGTCGAGGGTCAGAGGGGTTGAGGTGTAATAAAATAAATAAACTAATGGCGAGACTTACCGAGGTCCCATTGTTTTCCCGGAAAACATCCTGGTTGGCATATTTAAAAAGCTTCTTTTCAAGTTCGAGAACAACCTAGAAACAGTAGGGGGGGGGGAGAAAGAAAGAACAAAAGAAAGAAAGAAAGAAAGAAAGAAAGAAAAAAGAGAGCGCAAGAGAAGGAAAGAAAGAGAGGCAGTGCTCTTGTTAATTGCTATGCAAAGCGAACCACATGTAGGAACTAATGAACATTCAATTAATGGACATTGAATGAATGGTTATTGAATTAATTAATGTAGCCGTAATGAACTGCGCTGTGCCGCATTGGTGATCAGAGAATAACCACATCTGAGATTAAATACATTATTACATTATCTATCAGGGTAGATCAGGTAAAGGTCTAATGGGGTGATTACACTTTGGCTTGATGGTAGAATTCATGTTTTTCTGGCATCGGGGACAAAATATTGCAATAATGTCATAATCTTATTAATGTCAATGATATTAACACATTTTATGCATAAATTATCATATAATATTATCTATCTATATATATATATATAAAATGTTATTATCTATAAACCTGGATAATTTAATAATTCAAGTTTTATGGAAACAACACAGATTTTTCATGAATAATCTAATCAGTATTATTATCTGAGTTTTCATTATACATCTTTGTGAAGTAAGAGGATTTATGTCCAACGGTACATCAGCTGTCATTTGACGGACAGCTTCACGATGTCCCAGGGTGCATCTGGTTACATGATGAGGTAATAGGTGAGGTAATGAAAACGAGCCGCTGCCAGCACTCCGACGCAGGGCGTTAAGGCGTTGTAACGTACCTTCCTGTCGTTGTCGCTTTCTCTGAATATTAGCTTGTCAACTTCATTGGTGTCAGCGGCCTGGACCGTCTGCATAGTGGCAGTGGAGCAGAGGCTCTGGAGGGGAGGGAGGAAGGGAGGGAGGAAGAGGGAGGGAGAGAGAGATTACATTATTTACATGGAGGGAGGGAGGAAAATATATCTAAAACCTTTTCTTGTTCATCACCATCAATGAAACAAACAGGGGGGCGGGTTGGGGCTAGATATAAATAATTGTACGTTCAAACACACATACACACACAGACACACACATACACACGGGGTGCATTGAGAGGGCCGCGGCGCAGCACATTATCGCCGGCGATTCTTTAGTCCGTGTAACACCAGGCACTACTTCAGGAGGCATCTGAATGTTTTTTTAAAGAACCGGCACCACAAAGTACCACCTCACCGCGCCCCACTACCCCTTCTTCTTTATCCCAGTCTATGTACTGACCCTACAGGCCGTGTGCATGGTTAAATTCCCCTTTGTAGACCCCTAACAATTAGTTAAACATTCAACCATCTGTGTTTGAGGACAGTTGAATGAGGTAATCCTTCAGCCACTGGTTCCCATACCGCCAGGCAGCGGCAGGGCCACCCGATTGAAATTCAAAGCACAGACCAGATAATCAGGTCAAGCCAATATGGCGGGCAGTGGGGGGGAATAAAGGGTCGCTCTTAGGGCTAAAATGTCACAAATAGCCCTGCATCCCCCTCCCCATCCCGAACACACACACAAACCCACCAAAACAAAAGAAAATAAAACGCATATCAGGACAAACACCCTACCCTAGACTAGAGCAGAGGGACCGTCAGATCCCCTCTGCCTAACTCGCTCACTCTCCTTCTCTCTCTGTCTCTCTGTGTGTCTCCCTCTCACTCTCTCTCTCTCTCTCTCTCTCTCTCTCTCTGAAAAGCAACTTTCTAAAGCCCTAACAAATCGCTCCATCTTCCAGTCATTTAGGCCTTCCAAATGCAGGGTCAATATGGCCCCCTGGCAGCCAAATGCTAATGCGCTTAAGTGTGCTTAAGCAGCTTTGTGCAGCAAATGGGCCCGGAGAGGGGCTTCTGGAGACCAGCACGGCACCCCTACTCCACTGGCAAGGAGTCCTGCTCATTAAACTACAATCTCCCAATATAGCATTTTATTTATTATCGAACGCAGTTATTATATTTATTCAATGTGGTGTTTCAGGTTTTCCTGACCGATGGCGCTGCAGTAATTGAGGGTTTGCAAAAGTAACATTTGCGCTATTTACATATTTTGATGAAACAATTTCACACTCAAGTCATTTCATTGTCATCAATTTTAGATTTTTTAAAACATGCTTATTGTATATGTCAAACATTTCAAGTTTGAAATAAACGTTAATTTGATCTTTCAAACACAACTTGCAGCATGATGTTGCCCTGCATCCATGTGTCCCTGCAAATGGTTTAGTGGTGGCGTGATGACCGCTAGAGTGTACATGTGATGAATTGAGTGATTGATCTGTGTTCATTGACTTTGACTGATCAGCATGTCTTACACATGCCTGGTCTGCTGATTGCACGCCATTGATCATATCTCTCCTTTCTGTCACTTAGGAAGATCCCTTCAGCCCTCTCCCAAAACAAGGCCTCAAACTGCCATTCGCCCAGAAGTCTCTACTAACTAATCTGAGACACTAAACAGAGAAAGAGAGTCTGATAAAGAGACAGTGAGAGAGACAGTGAGACAGAGAGAGACGGTGAGACAGTGAGACAGACAGATAGACAGGGAGAAACTGAGATAGAAAGAGAGACAGAGAGACATAGCGAGATTGAGAGAGAGACAGAGTGAAAGAGAGCAGGAGAGAAAGACAAAGAGAGAGAGCAAGAGAGACAGAGACACAGAGAGACAGAGACCGACACGTTAGCAGACTCATCGTTGTACTTAAAGTGCCAATCTCCAAGACCCTCCTAGATTTTCATTTTTATCACCACTATCTATCGCCGAATGAGGTCACTCAATGATGATTGAGTCTATGGCCGACTATTGCTATGGCTGCACTTGTATTTGCATTTCAATTCCTTGGAAAATCCCAAGCAGCAGCCAGTTAGTGAGGCGGTTGCCATCAACCAGTAGTGGTTTTACAGCCAGAGATGGTATGGCGGAGCTACAGCGATAAAGATGCTCTTCAACTGACTTGTGTCTGCAGCTTTGTACGGGTTCCTTTCACTGTAGATGCCGCCAAAGAGAAAAAAACTGAGATATTCAAGATTGCTACTCTAAGGCCTTATCAATGCACCAATGCATATGTACCACATCCAAAAAAGCCCAGGTTGAAGGCATTGATGGAATTCAAATTACAAAAAAGCACAAAATCCTTACACACACAAACACACACACTTAAAGAGAGTCGCACGGCGGGGTTGTTGACCACAACTTTTACGGCGCTCTCGGGCTGTAATCACAGTATCATGCCTTGTGATAATGAGCGCTGTGGCTGATGTGCGAGCCAAGATTGATTTGAGGATTAAAACGGGAAGAGGCCCATCAAAGTGCCTGCACATTACTTTTAAAACATGCCGCCATTGACCGTGCGGAATCAAATTAGCATAATTAGTTTGACTCTAATTGCCTCCTCATTGGAAACATGTGAATCGGGAGGGAGGGAGGGAAGGAAGGGGGGGAAATAAAGTAGGACTCAAACAGACATGAAACAGAGGTAGTTGGGACAGGGTGGGGACCAATAAGGCTAGGATACAGTAAGGGTCTTAGAAGTAGATAATGGCTACTGAACAAAGTGACTTGGTAATAGAGCTTTAGACCAAAGGTCAAGCAGACTGTTTGCAGAGGGAGGAGAGAGAGTGTGTGTGTGTGTGTGTGTGTGTGTGTGTGTGTGTGTGTGTGTGTGTGTGTGTGTGTGTGTGTGTGTGTGTGTGTGTGTGTGTGTGTGTGTGTGTGTGTGTGTGTGTGTGTGTGTGTGTGTGTGTGTGTGGAGGGGGGCTGCTGCCGTGGAAGGCGCAGGCTTTGCGCTTCAATGGAAGATAATCTCATGACTGTCGAAGGAGGAAGCGGCTGTTTAAAAGAGCTCTCTATTCCAGCTGCTCCCTTAGAACAGAGGTTAAACCAATCTGTCCCACTTCAAAGAGCAAAGATTCAAACACAGACACACACACACAGCACAACAGCCAGGCCTTCTGTCACTGGGCCTGCCTGGTAAACAGATGGAGACGGAGGGCCCAAATAGGGCCAACATAAGGGGCCTGTAAGAAACTTAAACTGCGGCCCTTTGCACAAAACAGGGAGAGGAGCTAATACATCGCATGGGATGACTGGCTGTACCCGTTTCATAACGGGGGTTAGAAAGGGCTTCATTCAGCTTGGTGGTCAGTCAGTGCAAAAAATTCAAACAGGTAGTGTTTATTTCCAAGCTTGCTAATGCTGTGAATAATATATAGTTTATATAATAATGTACTGCTAATTTAAGCATTAAAACTCAGACTTTGCAGTCATTTTTGCAAGGACAATAATATATCAGGACCTCCCCCACAGAGACAGATGAGGACTTCCCTGGAAAGGACTGGGGGGACGGGAGTGGCCCATTGCCATCAAGGTACCGGCCAAATAAATGAGTCATCCTTCCTCCCCGGGGATGGATATCAGCTTTGCATCCCTCCTGCTCCCTGCCCAAGCCCACTACTCAGCACGCTGACATCCAGCCCAATATAATAACCAAGAGGGCATGTAAAACATGCAGGTTAATACCTATTGGGCCGAAGAAGACATATGAGCTGAGAACAAGGTTGGACAAAGAGACAGTGCAGGAGAGGAGATATAGCACTACTCGGTGTGACTTGTTTTTGGTGGTACAACCAGTGGATTGATTCTGGGGGCCACAGGGGAAGAGAGGATGGCTGAGCCCCACACAATGACGACTCCCGTCGAACAATCGTGGATCAAACCTGGGGCCATTGACAATAGGCAAATCAATTCTACTGATCACAACATGAAGTCATACATTTCCAAATGTAAAACGGCAGGAGTCATCCTTTAACGCGTGATTTGACTTCATGTGACGCATGAAACTAGAGTCGTCATCTTGTTTTCGGGGCTTATTGAAACGGTCTTGTTTACGACAGCCCCCTCAACAAACCCACAGGCGGCCATTAGCCAACGTTGGCCGACGCGTGACCCGTCCTCTAAAGGTCTTCCTCATGGGTCAACCTACTGACCAACTGCTCCCTCAGCTCCATACGGGGACAACACACTCTTGACACACCCAGCGCACCCTCCCATCCCTTCCCATGAACCCCATGGGTACTGTGCGTGCTTGTGGTGGGGATGATGGTGGTGGGGATGGTGGTGGTGGTGGTGGAGGCGGTGGTGTTCGTGGTAGGGGGTCCGACTCCTCGACTCGGCCCGGAGAGGTAAAAGGGGCGTGCGGGGTTGGACGATAATGGCCCCTATTTATCTCGTGCATAAGAAACATCTGGGAAACTTCTCAGAATACAATAAGGTGCATTGAGTGCTGCCCTTCCTTCTACCTATAGGACCCCCCCGCCCCAAAAAAGTATTTGTGCCCCCAAATGGATAATGGACAGGCCACAAATCATCCGGGACAACAGGACCGAGGGGTGTGAGTGTGTCTGTGTGAGAGGCAGCCAGAGTGAATGTATATTTTGTGTGTGTGTGTGTGTGTGTGTGTGTGTGTGTGTGTGTGTGTGTGTTCTCCCCCCTTGGTATTTAGCCTCTTTGCAGGCCATTCTACAGGGATCCATGCGGACAAATTGCCCTGCATGGTCGTCTTTGAGAGGCGGTGCAGCGCGCAGAGCTGAAACACAAGGGAACAGGCCCATAAAAATTCATCACTTTGACCCCCCGCGACCTGCCGCTACTGGGGGGTACACGCACAGACACACACACACACACACACACACACACACACACACACACAGAGGCAAGTGGCCCTCCATTCAACAACCCACACAGATATATGCACATGCATAGACACATAGGCTCATTAGAAACACAACCACACACATACAATTGTTCTCAAAAAGATTTTGATAACTCCTCCCGGCGGCATACAATAACACACACACTCAATGTTTATTCAAAGATTTGATCCAGAACTTTGTCGGCGTTAAAGTCAAATGGAGTAAAAAAAGAAAAGAAAAACCTACTGATCTCCATCTTTCCGTGCACGCACAGACAAACACACCAAGACACACACTTGCAGACACAATGTCCATGGAAAGAGTCAACTCGAACAGGAAAAAGGCCACCAGATGCTTCATTGTGTGTGTGTGTGTGTGTGTGTGTGTGTGTGTGTGTGTGTGTGTGTGTGTGTGTGTAAAGTAGTGGTGGTAAAAGGAGGGTGGGCTGCAGGCTAGGCGCATTAAGGCCCCAAGAGATGGGGGACATTGTCCTGCAACATTACTGCCACCTGTACAAAGAGAGCCCATGACAGATCTCATCAGAGGCAACCCCCCCCTGCCAATTCAAATCACCAAAAAAAAGAAAAAAACACAAAAAAGCACACCGAAAAACCAGTGGCGGCAGATGCCGGCATGGCTGTTTAACGTAGCGGCTTCTCTTACCTCCTCAATAAGGGCCATACAATCAGCCCGCTCTATGGTCCCCTTAATGTGGCATTCATTTGAATGTTATTAGTGAGCGCTTGTTGTGCTCCTGAAAGGCAGGCCTTCTGGTGGCGAGCGATCGGACGCAAACGCAGTGGCCACTGGCGTGTTTCTCACATCACGGCTTAGGGGGTGGGGGGAGAACATTCATCCTCTTAATGGGAACACAAACCTGAATCTAACCAGCAAGCAATGATTATTTAACATTAAAAACTGCCAATGGGACAGCTATTGATAGGGTACAAACACTTACTAAGCACTTAAAAAGCATCAAGTCCCTTTTTAATTTAGTTATTCCACTATAGCGCTCGCCGGGGAAAATCAATAGGGAGGAAACAGCCGGCGAGGGTTAGGAAATATGCAGTTGCCGAGTCAATTAGAGGACATCAAGGAAACGATTGGTGATTGGTGTTTAGCACTGGTGGTCCAATAAAAACGCAGAGCCGATGGGATTCATTACCTCGCTGTTCGATTGAGGCCCAGACCAAACAAATTAATGAAGCTCTAATTCTGTGGCTGCTTAGAGAGGCAGAAGCGCGCTGCAGCACTTTGGAACCACAGTCGTCTGCAATTATCTTGATATACATTGTAAATAAAAACAACCAACAAAACACGAACAAGAGGGATAAAAACAAAACACTAAAAATGACCTAACGCTAGCTCAATCCCGATCCGAAAGCGTGGAGGTTCCAGCAAATACAAAACGTTTCCCACTGTTTTCCTCCTCTTTTAATTTAGCAACCGAATTGTTAGCGCCCACAGTGTTCTGGGATCAAGGCCCGGGCAGGAAGGTGACCAAATACGGACCTGCCCTCTTCCTTCCAGCCCAGTGTGAGGGGAGAGGTGTGGAGGGAGGGGGAGCCACAAAACCCTCAGCACACACAAAACAATACTGATTCATTCGGAGCACCATCTTTTAATTAGTTTGCACCATTTCATCATAACGATGTGCTGGTCCACCTCACTGGGTTAAAGGGGAGGGGGGGAGGGGGGGGATAGAGAGAGACAGACAGAGGCAGAGTGGGAGGGAGTATAATTCAGTAAAAGGGGGAAAGGGGGCTGGAAATAGGAAGGTGTTTGCGGGGAGGCAGTGGTGGGTGTGGCAGGATGGGTTGGTTTGGTGGGTCTTGACACCCCACCACTGGGCGCTAGGCAACCATCCGGTGGGTGGGCTTTGTGGGACATTTTACCAATTTTTCATGGCCATCCCTCTTGTTGTGACCCCGGTGCGGGGCCCTTTATGTCGCTGACAGCTCCGTGCAGGAAAACATGCTGCCGCTCTGATAGCATGAAATGGAGGAACAAAGACCCCCGGGGAGAGGAGAAGGGGCCCGCCGAGGCGCGCCGTGCTCCAGACCCGCCTGGCGCTGGACACAAACAGATGTTAGGCCGGCCCCGGCGCTCACCACGCCCCCCCCCCCCGGAGGAGGGGAGGGCCCGGGGCCCCGCAGCAGCTTTGTTTCAGGGCTCCTCTAAGACAAAAAGAGGAGCCACTCCTGCTGAAAGGGCCCCCTAGCAATATGGCCGCCGTAGATAAATCACGGATGTGTTGTGTGTTGTGTGTGTGTGTGTGTGTGTGTGTGTGTGTGTGTGTGTGTGTGTGTGTGTGTGTGTGTGTGTGTGTGTGTGTGTGTGTGTGTGTGTGTGTGTGTGTGGGGGGGGGGGGGAGAGACTAGGGGTGGTGCAATGAATTCTCAATGTGCCACTTAATAGGCCCCCCTCTTAAATATGATGGGATCTTTTTTGGGGGGGGGCTTGAATGAAGGCTTGAATGAAGCCCAGAGACTCTTAATTTGTGAAGGCAGAGTTGTTTAAGAGCCGGCGGTGCCAACGTGGGGCTTTTACAGCTGCGTTACAACGGCCCATTGTGCTGAAGGACATCACTCTGTAACCCTGCGACGCCGCAGAGCGTACAAGAAGCCAGCGGGGCCGGGCCACTTAAATCATCACCTCACCAACACTCACAATGAGTTGTAAACTACCACGCCATATTACTGGCCCTTTTTCCTCTTTTGTTTTTTGTCTCTTATTTCCATCTTCATGAATCAACTCCTCGGCCAGCGACGACCTATTTGTGTCCTTTGCTTTTGATCCGAATGGAAATAATGCGACGGAATTTCAATATGTTGTTTGCAGCAGGGGGAAGGGGCTAAGAGGAATGTCCTTGCTTGCGGAGGGCTTCATCAACACCGTGTGGTGTCGGAGACTTCCAGGCAATTATTGCCAAGGACATGGATACACCGATGAAAGTGGTGTGTGTGTGTGTGTGTGTATGCGCGAGTGTGAGTGCGTGCGTGCGTTGAGCGTGCTTGTCTGTGAGCGGGCCTGTGGATCTGTTTCAGGGTCTCTGTCCGAATAACCCTTATGTAACCACCATAGACCTAAGACACCCATGCCCCCCCCCCCCCCCCCCCAAGTAAGGGAAAATCAAAAACGGTTATTGTGCTGCCCCATGGACAGGGGACTGTAGTATCCGAGTTGGGACTGACATCATACGAAGCAAGGCCCTCAGTGCCAGTCACAAAGTGTCGCCTATCCTTCACTGTGGGTGCCTCCATTCTTCTGCACTACATCAACATGAAGAAACCACGGTTATCATTACTCGACTTCCTCGCTGTCGTTTCTCTTCTTCTTACGATTGTTATGAGTTGCGTTTTTACTTGGGCTCTCCACTCCACTCTGACCCAGAGGATGGGGGGGGGGGGGGAGCATCAATTGAGAAAATTGCAAGAGACAAACAAATGTTATTGACTTGGAGCCAGAGTTGATCATTCATCATTTATAGGAAAAATTGAGCGGCTTCCAAAAAAGGAAAAACTACTGACCCAAAGATTTAATATCACTCTGAATTTGAGTGTGGGATGCCAGACTGATCGGATTATGATTACAAATGGGATCCCACATTACATTATTAAGAAGGGAATAATGTCGATGACTACAGGACTACAAGACAAACACACAAGTTGCTTGTTCGGATTTTAAATCAAGGTTGGGTAGTCTAATGCCTGCAAGTGCACACGCATACACAGACACCTGCGATCACTTGCTCACGGTGCCTTCAAAACGTAGCCTTGTGCAGTCGCAGTTCTTCACAGAAACTTGAGCGATTGTGAGAAAGGGAGGAAGAGGAAAAGCATAAGGGAGGTAGTGGATGGGTTGAATGTAGAGGAATGCTACTATTCTCCCAAAAGTATCCGGTGCTGACTACAAGCCCAAGACGGGCGCCGGACTCCTCCATGCCTCCTCGACCTCAGCATCATCTGAACGCTAAACACATCAGCTCTATAGCTCAGTCAGAGGGAGAGGTGCGTCAAGTGTGGGTCAGGGTGCGAGAACTCAGTGCCCCTCCCCCCGGTAGGCACCGTCTTGTGCCAGGCTCTGAGGTCATCGTCAGAGCCTGGTTTGGACGGGTCACGCCATGCTACCACTGGCATGGCGTGTCCAGCTGCCAACCCCCCCGCTCCGTCCCGCTCACAATAGCGATGGCGAGGGCGGCCGGGCGCGGGCTCAAACGGTCTGTTGTTAATGGAGACATGGCTTGTTCCTCGTTTGGTCAGAGCTTTAATTATACGGGCAGCGCTCCGATCAAAGCCGCGCGGCGTGTGTATACGCCCCTCATTGGTGCACTGTCTCTCTCTCTCTCTCTCTCTTGCTCTCTCTCTCTCTGTATCTTTCCGTTTTCCATCTCTCTCACTTCATTAGCATACAGAGCAAACAGAGAGAGGGAGAGAACAGGCGCTGTTGTCCGGAGGGAATAGTCTCCCCTCTATATCGAGATGGGTTATCTCTGGTATAATGGGGCCTCATTGTGATAGATTGGCCTCCCTAAGTGAGATAATATGCCTTTATTGTATTGTCGGGAAACATCTCTGTCAGGGACTCTCTGGGGTAGCAGGCGATACACTGGCCCAAGGCAAACAGCGGGACAGCCAGAGTCCATCCGTGACTCCATATATATGGGTTAATCACAGGCAAAGCCCACTGCCATTCAAATGCACAGCCGTGAACTGAATCTGACCTGTTTGTGAAAAGGTGGACATTTTTGAATGAATAGCGTCTCAATGGGACCCGAGCATTTAAATGTTTCATTTCTATAGGAATTTTTGGACTGTTGATCAAGGTGTGTGTGTGTGTGTGTGTGTGTGTGTGTGTGTGTGTGTGTATCCACCAGGATGCTGGAAGCCAAACAAGGTCATAGTCCCCAGCGTGGAGGGTCCCTTGGAACAGGGGCCCAATCAGTGCTAGCCCACTGGTTAATAGATGGATGGGCCCCAGAATTAATTAGCCTGACTAATGTAGTGTACACTTAATTACACTGCCGCCTTTTGATTTATAGCTGCACACATGCTATTCAAAGTCGGGATAAAAAGGGAAAAATATTTTTTCCCCCATCCCCGTCACTATGGGAAATGGTTTGCCTGCCATTGGCTTGGAAAGGACACACTAGCTACTGCCAATCTTCTTGGTATATTGTCTTAACTTTGGGCGTAGCAAAGAAATATTTAATATATTTGTCCTGCCAAAATTACAGATTTTTTTGCAGATGGAATTCAAATTATATTAGACAGCCAATGCATCACAGGAATTTAGTGTCTTTATAAATAAGACCTTTCAACCTGCAGGATCTCAACTGTACTGCAGATCATGTATCGTACTGTAAATAATTCATTCACAAAAATGTTCTAGGATAAAGAAACATGGTACATGAACTTAAACCGTATAGCACATTACACATATTACATAAAACATGTTCCAACGGTGAAAACAAAAAATCTCCATACACGCATAGAATATAGTGGTGCACGTATAGCGTCCTCAACACCAGGATAAGCCAGCCTTTAATGCAGAGGACTACATACTGCATGGAGGGAGAGAGGGGGAGCGCAAAGCCTGCGCCTGTATACTCTATTCCTACTGGCATGGGGCGTGTGCTGCGAGCCCGTGTGAAAAATGAAATATCTATCACTCTGCCTTGTCATTACTGAGCGCTTTACAGCGTTCATTAGGAGTGGGGCTAGTCCTGGGCCCCACCTTTAATTTCATGCTGCTCAAGCAAGAGAAAGGACAGGGGACAAAGGGGGTAAGATTGATGCCTGGCCCCCGTCCCAGCCAACCGCCCGCCCGCCGCCCCTCCCTCGCAATCTCCCTCCGCCTCTGCTCGCAGATAGGGGGCGCTGCTCTAAAAGCACGGGCCCGGGACGCGAGCACTCTGCGCCGGCCGGAGCAGCGAGGGGGCAGCTAGCTTAATGAAAGCCCCGGATGGGCTCCAATTAAAAGAGCCCCGCGTCGTGTCAAGGGGACAGTAGATCAAGTCAGCAATTAACCCTCCCGCCGGCCCCCCATCAATCCGTAAATTGGAGCCGGCCCCGCGCCGCACAATCTCTGCAGATATTAAATTTACATTCTATTACGTTTAATTAGGAGGGATTTTAAATATACTAAGAGTCCAGGCACGGCGCCCCGGGCATGTCAGCCCTGCCGCTGATTCACGACCACTTGCGACCTCCGCGGGAACGCGGGCACGCATGCGCACGCCCACACACACACCATGCCAGGGCACAATCTCTCACGCACACACACACACACACACACACACACACACACACACACAGAGACACCTTCCAACAGCCCAGCGTCTTCCACCTGCCTCAGACAGATGTCGACACGTAGGTGGTGTTGGTGGTGTGGTGGCTATTTTTCGATATAATGAATAAATACTAATACGATTTTATGGAAATACAATCTTGTAAATGTGTCTTCTCGTGTGGGAGCCCTGATTAAAAAGCAGCGGGTTCAAACTCCTACAGGCACAGGTTTATTGACCACAACAAAAAAATACAACTTTACATGACAGTTGGCTTGCTGTTTTCTTGGCCCGTTTGTGAGTGGGGTCGCGTCCTCAATCAAGTAAAAGGCCCGGACACTCAATGGCTGAATGCAAATAAATATTGCTAATCATGTAACACACGTCCCTGACTGTATGGGTCAGACCTGCAAAAAAAGTGATAGTCACCCTTTGTTGTATTATCATTAATAAAAAGAAAAAGGTATTCGTCCTCAAGATCAATGGATCAAAATCAAGGACACAAGGCTCAGGAAAACCCCTGGATGGGTGGCCACCCCATTTCAAAAGGTGTCTCCGTTTTCACACACCCGAACCATTGCCCCTCGGTTGACTACACCGCCTCCCACGCCCACCTTCTTCTGTTCCCTCCCCGTCCCAAGCCTGAGCAGATCCTAGTCTGGGACCAGACACACCTGCCTCCCTCGCTGGCTCCTGGCCGCACCTCTCGGGCGGTGGGGCCCGACCCCAGACAGAGCCTGTGAACCACTTGGAAGGAAGAGAGGGGAGCGGGGTATTTTTTTCGGCGGGGTCCGGACCACCTCTAGGCAGCTCAGCCCAGGCATTAGTCTCCACGTGGCTGTGTCCTTTGTCCGGCAGTCAAAGGACCGCTGAATGGGGGTCAATTGAAGCCAACTCCCTCTGTCGGTCACAATTAATGGGGTAGCCCTGGGCAGGAAGGAGGGTGGGATGGAAAGGAGTTGGTGGTGGGGGTGCGAGTCCTTTGGTTACTGATCCTGACGCGCAACCATCCCAGGAATTTGCCACCTGTATCCAACCTCATGGGGACAATAACCCCCACCCCCACCCCCACCCCACCCACCGCCCTATCCCATCCCTCCACCCCTAATGCCAGCCCCGCCCGCCTTTCGATCCCGAGCTCACCGCCCTCTAGTGTGCGTGTGCAGGTCAATGCGCGGCGCCTGGACGTACATTGAGGACCTGGTGGCCCAGACGTCAAGGCACGGTGGGTGAGATGTGAGGCCGCTCCTGGCTGACCAGTCACCCACAACGGCCAGGACGGAGATGGGGAGGGCGGGGGGGGGGGGGGCTGGTGTGGTCCTACAATACATGTGTGTGCAGCTGCAGCGATAGGGACTTACCAAAGGTCTGAAGGAATGTCCGACCGAAAAAAAGGGGAAAATAAACGGAACCGAAACAGTGACGCAAACCAGCGCTCAATATATGCTTATCAAGCCACATGCAAAAAATAACAAGGAAATCGACTACAGAGATGAATGTGAAAATGAAAAGATGAAGAGTGAGCGGAGAAAAACAAACGCGAGGGAGAGCAAGTGAGAACGAGATGCTTCTGCTCTCCCTCTCTCTCTCTCGCTCCCCCCCTCACTCCCTCTCTCCCTCTCGCTCTGCGTGTCTGAATCAATCTTCAGATAAGCATGGGAGATCGATCCACCTCGGCCCTCAAGCTACAGCTAAGCACTTCGTTGGACGTGCACTAATTGTCCTGCTGACATTAATTGTCATTAAAGGGTTTAAAACTGCTAGCCGGTCCGCGGGGTTAGTGCCACGGTTACAAGCCCATTTGTTTGTTGCCGCCATCACTGCTTTTTTAGCAGCGCTAAAACAGACATGGGGGGGGGGTAGGTGGAAACATTTCATGGAAGGCTCTTCACATTTGTGGCATCTTACATGCATACAATGTTTGATGAAGAACCTGGTGTGTGTGTGTGGGTGTGTGTGTGTGTGTGTGTGCATGCATGCGTGTGTGTGTGTGTGTGTGAGGATCTGTTGTGTATTGCTTCATAGCCCACAGCTCTAACTTCCTGGGGTTTTCTTTAGTCTAAAGAGCCCCCCTACGTTGCTGCCACACCCCTCAGGGAAAATCAATCAGATACATGTGGCTGAACAAATTGGTCCCTGTGAGTGAGTGTGCCTGTGTGTGTGTGTGTGTTCCTGTGTGTGTGTGTGTGTGTGTGTGTGTGTGTGTGTGTGTGTGTGTGTGTGTGTGTGTGTGTGTGTGTGTGTGTGTGTGTGTGTGTGTGGCCAAGGTGCATAAGAAAGGAGTGGGGGGGTTGGGGGGAGAGGGGCAGAGACGGACACACACTGATGCAGGCCTTACACATCCCTGGAAGAAGGGGTCACGACCCCTGGCTCGACTCAAAAACATTTCAGAGTGGCTGGGACAAGCAGAGGGTGAGTGCTTACCTACCCTGGTGTGACAAGGAGGTGTGTGTGTGTGTGTGGGGGGGGGGTGTAGGGGAGAAAGTCATCTAGTTTACTCATTGCCATTGAGCAAGGAGATGACTACAAGAGCATCCCGAGGCACCCGATTGGCTGCTTTTTGTCCTTTGCAGCCACCCATGGGTCCTCTGCCAATGTGTACTTACGGGGGGGGGGGGCAGTTAAAGTGCCCAGGACACAAAATTACATGACTTACTATTTGTACCCACAGTTACTGAAATATGCCCTCGGAGCGTTTCCAACATGATATTTTTTTAACGGCATCGTAAAGCATCGTGATAGTGTAATATATAACGGCACATCATCAATGGATAGCACCGCTGACAGAGCCAAACTTTTAGTGGGTGTTTTTCTGTATTCCGCCAGGGCCGCTTCTCAATGGCCTCAGTGTTTGTGCCATCTGCTGCCGCGGCTCAACGGGTGGCGAGGGAACGACACACTGGAACGCTCTCCGCACCAACGTCTTTATCTTTCACATGATCCCTGTTTTTTACTTTTTTAATGCGACCTAATTACGGCACCGGAATCTAATGTACCACATCAACTTTGTGTGGGTGCCTTGAATTGATCCGCTGTGTGTGCGGAGAGGAGGGCAGCCGCTTTGAGTGGAAACATGTGCCGATCCCTCACATCAGCTGGGACACAGAACGGGGCTGATGGGGCTCACAGTGGGACACAGATATATTCTCCCGAAAACACAAAACTCCCAAAGGCTGCAGCGTATAGTGCCTCCCGAGTCACTGCCCGCAAAGCCCGCCGCATTGAAAAAAACCTGAACTAAATGAAACCCTTTCCCCAACTCTTTCCTTTTCAACAGGCCGCTGGTTGAATGCAACAATGCCCACACCTTGATCAGGCCCACTGACTCCAAACCTATTGTTGTTGTGAGAGCCAGCCAGCGATTGCCCCACAAGTGGTTTTCTTCCCCCACAAGAGGCTTATCGTTAGGCCCCACTGTCTGCGGTGGGCCTTTTATGACTTGTTATTCCACTGAACCACCACCACCACTCACCCTCCCCTCATCTCCTCATTAAGAATGCTGAATGACTGCAATACCCTGGCCCTCGCTTGCCTCATTTGCACCAAGAGAAGGGAAGGAGGAGGCAGGAGGAGGAGATGGGAGAGCAAAAGAGGGAGGGAGCAAGGGAGAGGAAGGGAGAGAGAAAGAGTGGTGAATAGCGCCATAACATAACAATGCACTTGGAGGCTAGGTTGGCAAACACAGCTGGGCCAGCCCCACTGGAGTGGATAATGAGCCATAATTCTGAGGGGACCCTGAACTAGTAAACCCACTTTTACTGTGCCGTTTCTAACCTGAGTGCATACCCTCACATCAACGACTCCCGCAAATAAAAATATCGATATGGCAATGCACAGTGTGCACTGGCTCTGCAGAGACTTTTGTCGATGACATCGTAGGTTATTTGACAGTTATACCTTTCTCGTGTACTGAAATAAACATAGTTAATGTATGTATGCATACAAACATCTCTCTCTCACACACACACACACACACACACACTCATAAGTGAGTGCTTACCTCAATAACCTGCTTGGTGTCCAACCGAAAGTTGAAGTCCCCAAAGACAAAATACGGCAACTTTTCGAACCGTTGGTCTGTGATCCTGCAAAAAAAGGAGACTATTATTAGAACGATTTAAAGTAAAATGACAGTGTGCAGGGTAGGAGGGTGGGGAATTCATGAGAATATAAACAATTACAATTGACTCCAAAGGAGACTGTTAAAACCAATCAGAGGTACATTTGTCTTGCCTCAGGACATCTAGTTTGGAGGACCACAGCACCACCTGCTGGTCTAAACACTGTGGGTGGAGGTAAGCTTTTCAGCTTAGCTATCAGTGGAACTACAGGACATATGTGTTTTACTCATAATTCAATATCAACATATAATACTTTTTTGAGTGGTGTTCTGGATTTTTTAATACCATTTAGACGAGTCTATAATATAGGTCTCATTGAGGTATTTATATTTCATACATATATTGATACGAAGAATACAAATGTGGGTGCAAGATCTATAGAGATTTGCCAGCTGTTTTGCATTTTAGAGTTACAGTACATGAAGCTGGTCTGAGCACCTTTAAAAACCTTGTTTAAATTCAATTAAATCTTAACTGGATAATATCCACAAATTCCTCTGCACATAAAAAAATTGAAAAAGATCCCTTTAATTCAGATCATGTTTCACTGAAAATGATAGAGGGAATCCAGGAAAATATCAAAAAGCAGAAATTGCTGAGTGGATTAAACTAAAAAGGGATTTGACCGGATTCCCAAAATAAGGAGATGCAAGCGATCCTTCAGGACATCACCTGACCCCTGCACCAGCTGAAGAGAAGGAGAACTTAATCTAAAACAAACCCTCGGACTCCCAGCCTTTTCAAACCAAAGTACACAGGACATTAATAAGCCACTGTCCAGCTGCACCTGAGCTCCGACCCGGCCTCAACCCTGCAATACTGGTGTGTCTTGAAGCGGTTCATCTTAGTCTTCTATTTCTCGGTTGTCCAATGTTTTTTTAATGTTGCACTCGGATAATGGTATTTTTTATTCAGAGCGCTCGGAGTTGGGTAGAGCCTGGAGGATTCATGGAGTCCAGATCCTCTTCGTCATGGACTGCTTCCAGACCTTGGGCCTTGGTGAATCACTGCATCCCATCGTGTGAGAAATACGGAAGGAAGAAAAAAAAAAAAATAAAACGCCACCTAAGCGACATATAATTAACTCTGATGCCTCATCACTGGCTTCAAAGTGGCTCCTCTACCGCGCCACGGATAAGAAATTAAGGTGAGACAGTAGCACAGCCTGGGGGTAATTAATAATTGGGGATGCCTGGCACGCCGACTCTGTTAATCGCGGGGATAAATCTGCCCATGGACTCTCCGGGCCCAGATAACAATATATTTATGGGGCCATAAAGAGAGGAGTCATCTTCTCCCCCCTTTCTCTCTCCCTGGTAGGTCCCTTCTTTTCCAGCCAGTTATCGTAAAACATAGCCAGTGTGTGTGTGTGTGTGTGTGTGTGTGTGTGTGTGTTGGGGGAGGAATGAGGGCGGAGCAGCAG
This sequence comes from Pollachius pollachius, assembly GCF_949987615.1. Classification (NCBI taxonomy): domain Eukaryota; kingdom Metazoa; phylum Chordata; class Actinopteri; order Gadiformes; family Gadidae; genus Pollachius; species Pollachius pollachius. The sequence goes on from NC_136935.1 coordinate 14,390,352, forward strand.
AGATGATTGAACTAAAAGGCTGAGAACATAGAGCAATTATATTAAATAGAAACTAGATCATGTTGTCATCCATTAGGTCCTCTGCAAAACGGGCCCTTGGCTGAACATCGCTGCATATGTATGGACAGGCGAACAAGCCTGGGATTCAATTAAATAATAGGCCCCCCGTGCAGCATGTCGGTTGGCTGTTTTTCAAGGGTGTACCTGGGGGTATTTACATGCCTGAGTACCACTTCTCAGAATAACTTATTTCCAATCACTGTCTCATTTCAAATAAGAGACGTTTGTTTTTTTTTAAATTGGATCCTCCACACTGCACAGCGATTGAACAAATTAAAGTTGGAAACTCACGCCCTTGGCTGACAAAATGATCACTCTTTAACAGACTGACTGCTTTCCCTCTCAGCGAATATCGGGCAATGAAATTCCAGTTTGGGCTGCCTTCCAAATTATTGCTTAAATATATTGCTTTTGAAAATGTACCAATTGAACATTTCCGAATAGCCTCGACAGGGGTAATAAATAAAGAGATACCACTTTATTTTCCAAGGAAAAGTTAGGAAAACTTTGATGTTCACCTGAAGTTAGTGCGTGTGTGTGTTTCAGTGCATGCGTGTGTCTGCATACATTTCAGCGTGCATTTGTGTGTGTGTGTGTGTTGGTCCTGTTCCTTGGCCCACTAATACACTGGGAGCCATGATGGTGATGAGGTCATTAACGACCTTCCACGGCGGTGTTAAGAGAGTGAGCGCTCCATTCAGGCCAGGGTGGAGGCCAGTGGATCCTGTTGTCCCCCTTGAGGGGCCATAAACCCCCTGGTCGTATAGGCACGTCAGTGCGGGGCGTCCGAGGCGTGGGAACTTATGTATTACTTCTCACTAATGTGCTGTTAATTACTGCTCATTTGTTTCTTTTGCTGAGAGAATGAAAAAGGAAAAGAGACGCTTGAGTGATTTCGTGAATGAAACGAAAGAAAGAAGAAGGCATCTTTTTCTTCACTTGAGTAACGTGGTCAAGTGGGTCATCGCGGGGTGTGGGTGCAAGGTAGGTAGTGTCCCCGGTGGCTCCAATATGGATGGCGGTTGTGGAAAGGTCAGTGAATTCCCCGGGGAAGTGTCCACATATTACATACTGTCATTACAGCATATAAGGACATAAAGACCATACCGAATAAAATTAAAGTTGATATTTTCTATGAAGAAAAATGATAAATAGGTAAAATAGTCTAATAAAATCATAACAAACACCCATGGGAAGTGAAGCAAAGTGTAGCTAATGCCAACTATTTTTTTCCCCTTCTTTCTGTGGGTCTGCTTCTCTTCCTTCCCCCTCTCCGGCCCCACTAGTACACACAGCTTTATCTGCGCTAACAGCCGTGTCTAACAGCCGCGGCGGGGCTGTTTTGTCTGCCTGCCCAAGGTATCAGCGGTCAGGTCAGAAGGTAACGCTCTGTTTACACGATCCGTTTCCTAAAGCACTCGTGGTGACCCGGCCGTGTGAGAGCTGACTTTTGCTCGGCCTTTTGTGGCTTTCTCTAGTGCTGGAGGGAGAGAGGGAGGGAGGGAGGGAGGGAGGGAGGGAGGGAGGGAGAAAGGGAGCCGAAGAATCGCACACATTAGCTCCAGCGGCCTGGCCGTGAATAGGCTTGAAGGTGGGGGGTCCGAAGCCGTGAAAAAAAAACGAGGAGGGGCCTGGTGTCTTCGTTGGGGGCCACCCCATTAGCGGCGTCATCACAGTTCATTCAGGCAAACTGTAACAGTGTCAATGACATTCTCCCACAAAGATGCACTCCTTTACACAGTCTATAAACATGCTTCAGACCCCACTCCGCCTCCTCCTCTCCCCGCACAATCCACCGTGCAGTAACACCCCCTGAAACGGGCCCTTTACAAGAGCGGTTCTCACTGCGGTATTGGAGAGACACACACACACACACATACACACATACGCACGCAGACACACACAAAGACCAGGGTCAAACACTAATTTATAACAACTCTGCTCCCAGGGCTTTTACAGCCCAAGCACAAAAAGAAACTACCCCAAAAAAGACAGGTCTTATTTTCTTCCTTTTACCCTTCCCTTGCTCAATGTGTCACACCCACGCACGCTCACGCGCATTGAAAATTCTTTCGGGAGCACCTCCGGTTGTTGACACACACACACGGCAATTTAGCCATCAACGAGGACTCTTGGGGAGCAAACGTTTTTATCGATAACAAAACCTAAAACACTTGAAATCGCAACCGTAACCCAAAAAGCCCGGGCCAATGTTAATCCTGCTTGGGAGCGTCGGGATTACGGTGGGTGATTGGCGGCCGGGCCCCGGCGTAATAGACAGTGATCACCGGATTAGCAGGATGCTAATAGCGGGTCCCGAGAATCCCGCCGGAGAGTGACAAGGTGACATACCATAACGAGTCAACATCGGCACGGCCCCGGGGTTTGACTCGCAGCACAATGCCGCTGACGACCGGAGCTAACCTATTGTGGGTGAATGTCGGGAATTCTGGGTGGGGATGGGGGAGAGGGGGGGCGGGTAAATGTTAACATTGGGAAGAATGTGCTGGGGTGACAACTGAGTGAATGGAGGCAGGGGTGGCCCCTGTCAGGACCTCTGACACGCCGCCAAACAGCCACCCCCCCCCCCTGTAAACCCACCCATCCTCAACAACGCCGCCCGACTTACCTAACCACACCACACTGGATGTTCTCGCACCCTGTCCTGGAGATGGGGAGACAGGGTTTAGGGGTGTAGGGGGGAGTGGCAGTGTGGTATAGGGGTGGGTAGCTGGGAGGGGGGTTGGGGTTGCAGTGGCGCGGTCACGGAAAGGTTAAGCCGACTAAAGCCAGTGGGTTGGTGGTTAAAAGTGTTCAGCAGGGGTGGGGGGCATGCTACCAGGTGTCACAAAAGACTCAGAATCTGATCAGAAAACAGCACTGCGTGGTTTTTGCGTAGGGCGCTATGTGTTGCATTGTACCGTCATGCAAGAAAAAAGGAATCCAAGTCACTCTTGGAGACGTACGTGGACTGGACGGTGCATGGGACTCGCAGTTCACAGGTAAACACCATTGATCACTGCTGGAGTTCAGTTTAAAAGGATGCTACCTCATTGGTGGATCAAACTTTGGTCATTGGTATATTTTCATTGCATTTAAATCCCTTCATGGAAGGCGGTCCTCTTGTTTGTGTGCATTCCCATCCAGGTCTACTGAGAGTCTCACGTTAGCAGTAAGCAGAGTGGGATCTTATACATGGGGGCAGGGCTAGGGGGAGCTGAGAGGTTTTTGGTTGGTGGGTTTCAGAAGGGGTGAAATAAACAGGTTTACTCTGGGGAGGGGGTGGGCCCTGGGGGGGGTTGAGTGAGAGGGAGCAGGAGATAGATGGAGACAGTTACTAGGGAGGATTAACCCCACTTTCACACAAGACCTCTCAGGGTGAAGAGTCACACACGCGCGCACACACACATGCACACAGACGCACGCACATGCACACACATACACACACACACGCTAGAACGTCCACCAATATATTTTTTCATAAGCGGATAGAGTCAAATAAATTATTATAAAATAGTAAATAATCTGTGGAACAGATTTGTAAAATTGGTAAGCATCAAATATTAAATAATGTATGAATAGCGAATTGAATGAATGAGTCAAATTAATTAATTAAAGTTAACACACACACACACTCAGTCTCACTCATTCCTCTAGTCTCTAATGAAATCCACTGCAGCTTGATTTTAAGAGCGGATCTTCCTCTGGTTATCCGGCGTGGTTATCTGCAGCAGGAACAGGTCTATTGGCGTTCCCCGCTTTCCCTGCTCTTTCAGCCCGTTGTTCTGGGAAAAGCCTAAAGGGAAACATTTAGATGGGAGGCAGCTCCTTAGGAATGGCCTGACAGTTGACTGATGACCGTCCGCAACGTCACAAAGCCGGGCTGTGTGGTGGCCAGTGCGCCCCACTACCTCTCCATGGGAAACTAATTGCTCCCGATTGTTAAAGGCAACATTATTTTTCTGCCAATCATTGCCCCTCAATGGCCACGAAAATAAGCATGAAATGGCCCTTTCAGGGGACAAAACGGTTAAAATGTCCCCAATGTTGATCAAATTAACTTCAGCGGCGTGACAATGGACTATATTTGTGTGAAAATAATGGCAGCCCACAAAGGCGTCCTTTATGCACGGATTTCACAGTTGTAATGTAAAACTGTTCCCCCTGAACCCGACCAGCCACTTTGAATTGGGGGGGTGGGCGGGAGTGGAAAAAGAAACAAACTTCCACACACAATAGTGGACTTGGAAAAAAAGAAGAAGAAGGAAACGAAGGGGGAAACGCATTTGATCACTCGCTATCATTTCGCAGGATTGGCCCGCAATTAAAGATTCTGGATTCAATCATGTGTTGCTTTAACATTCTCAGCACAGTTTGGTGAGCGATTGGACGTTTTGGTGACCCGTCGTCTGAGCTTGATGCATGACTCGGGGAAAGTGTCAAGTTGCAGATACTTTGTAAAAATAACAAATTTACTCTTCTTTATAATTCATCACACACACTACCATGTTATCAACCCCCAAGCAAAAACAGCAGAAATGAAATGAATCACTACCACGCTTTCTAAATGCCAACCAAACGCTTAACATAATTACAAAACAATGAGCCCCCCCCCCCCCCAGCCCTCGAAGGAAATAGAAAAAAAAACAAGAGGTAACAGGACTCAATACAGAACTTCTAAAGAAGAGAGCTGTTATGGAGGGAGAGAGGGAGGGAGATGGAGGGTGTAAGGGAGGGAGTAAGGACAGAGGAAAGGAGAGAGTAAATGAAGAAAGGAAGGACGGAGTGAGGGAGGGAGGGAGAGGGATGGAAGGAGGGAATGAGAGAGGGAGGGAGAGGGATGAAGGAGGGAATGAGAGAGGGAGGGAGAGGGATGGAAGGAGGGAATGAGAGAGGGAGGGAGAGGGATGGAAGGAGGGAATGAGAGAGGGAGGGAGAGGGATGGAAGGAGGGAATGAGAGAGGGAGGGAGGGAGGGAGAGGGATGGAAGGAGGGAATGAGAGAGGGAGGGAGAGGGATGGAAGGCGGGAATGAGAGAGGGAGGGAGAGGGATGGAAGGAGGGAATGAGAGAGGGAGGGAGAGGGATGGAAGGAGGGAATGAGAGAGGGAGGGAGAGGGATGGAAGGAGGGAATGAGAGAGGGAGGGAGGGAGGGAGAGGGATGGAAGGCGGGAAGGGAAAAGGGAGGGAGGGAGGGAGTTTTTCTTCCTTTGCTCTCGTGGAATGGAGGAGCAGAGCTCAGGACCAGCACGGACCGCTGATCCTGTTCAAGCCCGATTTCGGTGGCTTCTCAGCATTGTTCCTTCTGCAGCCACCCTCAACCACTGCACCCTCCACCACCTCCACCACCTCCACCACCTCCTCCTCCAGCAGCACTGCGGCGCTTTGGAGATAAAGACCGTGTCCATTTAGCCGTTTATTATATTTTGTAAAGGGCCACAGAGGAAAAGGCTTATCAGATGTGTTCTCAATGGGCCCTAAGCTGGCGTATTAAGCCGGGCCGCCGGCAGATAAGGAGCCAGGGCTGAACCAGTCATCTGAGGTCTGGCGGTCAAACCCCCCCCCCCCCCCCCCCCCCCCACACACACACACACACATACACACCTCGGTCCCTCACTTTTTCCCTGTGTAGAGAGGCAGGGCTGCTCGCCACTTCCTCAAAACTCACCCCCTCTGAAAGGAGACTAGAGCTAAAGACTTAAGGGAAGGGAGGGAGTGAGGGAGGAGAGGAGAGGAGAGAGATGGAGGGAGGGAGGGTAAAGAGGGAAAGAGACAGAGACACAGACAGAGAGAGAGACAGAGAGAGGGGGGGGGTAACATGGAGAGAGAGAGAGAGACAGACAGAGACTGAGAAAGACAGAGAGCAAACAGAGACAGAAAGAGAGAGAGTGAGAGACAGAGAGAGACCGAGAGAGAGAGAGAGACATTTTGGCCAACAGATACTTCCCCACGACCCCCTCCCCCCACCCCTCAGCCCCTCCCCTTCTCTCCTCTTTTTTTCCTGCTCGGCCTTTTCTGGGGGTCTAGGAGTCAGAGTGGGGACAATGGGCAGAAAGATGGTTCCCAACCAGCCGCTGAATGGAAACACTGTTGGTGGCAACACCGCATTCAAAGCCCCGACCGGCCACATTGTCCACCCCGATTGGCCCAGGAGAATGGAGTTTGCTGGTGGCTGCCAAAAGGTTAGCAGCACCGCTGAAAGAAGAGCCTCATTATTCACTGCCCCTTACAGAGCTCGCAGACCCAAGATGCCCCCCCCCCCCCCTCCCCCTCCCCCATCCTCCCTCCCTCCCTCCCTCCCTCCCTCCCTCCCATCGACCCCCGCAGTCTTTTCTTACTGTGGTCCGGATTTGCCCTGCAACTCTCCCCCCACCCCATTTACATTTCTGCTTCCCTTAAGATAGAATACAGGCTGTGTTGGTACAGAGTGGACCTCCTACCCCCACAGAGTGTATATCACTTACACCTCAACATCCCCTCCCATCAAAACACTCCAGACCCGCACCCACCCTCCTGGCCCAACAGAAGAGCAGATGGGGGGCTAAAAGACCCTTTGCCATCGTCACCTTCTCAATGATATGGGCAACTGATGAGAACTGATAGCATCGCTGATGCAGAGGGATGCAGGACGAGGGAGGGTGGAAACTGCCACTCAGCCCAAACAGTCAGAGGCCCGTCCCGGGTCCACGCTGCCAGCGCCCCCACCACTAACCCAAAATAAAGGAAAGATTCCGCAGTGGGGCCACAGTTTATACTTATTATATGAAGAAGGAAGTTTCTTCATATAAAGCAACTCGAGGAAGAAACCAAATGGAGACGGGAGAGAGGGAAAAGGCTAACGTCATCAAAAAGGACAACGAGAGTAACCGGAAAGGGCCCACTTTTGGAAACGTCATTTAACGCGTGTAAATCCAAGCTAAGCTAGGCCGTCGTAAAAGCGGCCGCGACAGCGCCGCCATATTCCTCAGAACACTCCCGCTTCGCCGGCAATTAAAGAGCTGCATTTCCGCCAATCAGACGGAGAAGGCGAGGAACCGAGCGCACACGGTCAAAAACAAAGATCAGTAGGAGAACAGTTTTAAAAAGGCCTCGCTCATAACTCAGAGGGGTCTTTGGGGCGCCGGTGATGATGTATGCCGGTCGTATATACATGCATGTAGTTAGTCAAAGTGGTGGCTGTGGGGCAGGAGGTGTGTACGTGTGCACGGGTGCGTGTGTGTGTGTGTGTGTGTGTGTGTGTGTGTGTGTGTGTGTGTGTGTGTGTGTGTGTGCTTGCCACGCATTCAGACGCCATTAGAGCACGCCCCCGCCCCCCCCTGGCTAACCAGCAGTGCTTTAATTCCCCTGTTTGCAAGGCTAGGTGAGAAGGGTGGAGGTTTGTGGGGCTGGGTGGCGGTGATGTTTTAAGGGCACTTCATCATTCTGCTCCACTGCTGTAAATGGATATGCCGTAAATCACATTAGCAGCACGGCGACCAGAGACTGTGTTCCTTGGAGTCGCCTGGCCTCGCGCGTGTATGGGCATCACCCGGTGCCTGACAAGGTGGGTGGGTGGGTGGTGTTTGGGGGCGAGCAGCAGGGATGGAAGTGGATGAAATTGGCGCAGAGTGGTGTCAATTACAGCATCATTCTAGGGTTCATTTGTGCTAATCAGGCAACACCAGTAGCATGACATGGGCTTTTTGTGCAGCTGATTCATCTTTAAAGAAATAACGATGTGGGTCAGAGAGGTCCCACAAGAATTAAGATCCTCTATCGACTCCATTTATATTGGAATATATTACCATACGCTTAAAGTAAACGTTTTAACCTTTGATATGGAAGGCGGACTGAGGGCGAGCTAGCCAAACGAAAAGGCGCGTTACTATTGCACCTTATGGGGAAGAAATCAGATAATACTGGGCAGATGCAGAGAGGAGGAGAAGTTGTGTGTGTGTGTGTGTGTGTGTGTGTGTGTGTGTGTGTGTGTGTGTGTGTGTGAGAGTGAGAGTGAGAGTGAGAGTGAGAGTGAGTGTGTGTGTGTGTGTGTGTGTACCAGTCTAGGACATAGCCAAGGGCCTTCTGTCTGGTCCCAGAGTAGACAGAGGGGCTCTTCTCCAGGGCGACCAGGTTGGAGGCGTCGTGGAACAGGTGGATGTTAACCAGGTCGAAGGCACTGAAGGGAGGGGAGGAAGAGGAGTCACTTCACCGGGCATTGGGGCAACAGGGGACGCTACGGTGTGGATACTTTCTGAGACTGTTTTGCTGTACATTGCGTCCGTTACATTTACGTTATAAAGTAACAAACAGAAAAGACTGAAGGGTACAAAACAGCATCACTCTTAAGACAAATTGTCCCTAGACAGTTGATCAGGTAACTATTTACAATCAAAGACTATCTCAATAACAACGCTACATTGATACCAACCAATAAGAGACAAACGGAGGTGGCTTTCATGCGTCCAACAAAGAACATCCCATGGTGATACGTTTACTGCTGAAGATACAGATCTCAGTAGGGATCATGCCTGCCCCTTGAGGTAGTTTTTCCAACCCGGGAGAATGTGTACGTGTATACCCCGACCTCCCTTGTGACGGCCCCAGCCCCCACAACTCTATCCCACTGTCCTGTTCTTCATCAGGCCCTCTGCTGTCAACCGGCACGGCCCTACTGAACGCTCACTGTGGTAGCTCTTTAGTCCCTGTGTCGTCCCTGTATTAGATTACACGCCCCCCTCCTCCTCCACCTCCTTATCCAGCTCCCCCCTCCTCATTGTTATTTTCTGTCCATTTCTACCTCTCCCCCCATTCTTCCGTCCCGGCGTTCGTATTCAGCCCCCCGCACACGTTTCTATGCCATGTAATGTTTCATGTCATCTGTCATGTTTGAGTTGCACAGCTAACATGATTACACCTAATCCAATGCTCGCCCCCCCCCCCCCCCCCCCCCCCCGACCCATACGTCGACCCCCCAATACATCCCCCCACCGTGGCATGCTGTACAAGTGGAGGACTCAACTATCTCTCATAACCCGACTCACTCTCCTGTATGTATGATGTGGTCGTGATCCCCACCCTTTCTCTCTCTCACTCTCCCCCTCTCCCTTCCCCTCCCTCCCTCTCTCTCCCTCCTTCCCTCTCCCTCCCTCCCTCCCATCCTCTCTCCTTCTCTCTCCCTCCCACTCCCTCTCTCCCTCCTTCCCTCTCCCTCCCTCCCTCCCATCCTCTCTCCTTCTCTCTCCCTCCCCCTCCCTCTCTCCCTCCCTCCCATCCTCTCTCTCTCTCTCTCTCCCCCTCTCTCCCTGCCTTCCTCTCTCTCTCCCTCCCTCCCTCCCATCCTCTCTCTCTCACTCCCCCTCTCTCTCTCCCTCCCCCTCTCTCTCTCTCCCTCCCTTCCTCTCTCTCTCTCTCCCTCCCTTCCTCTCTCTCTCTCTCCCTCTCTCCCTGCCTCTGTCCAGCAGGGATACACATTGGAATTCAGTGTCGAAAGGAAACTTTCGTTTTTATTTTGCATCGCAATCACGTCGGCGAGACTTGTGTAAAACACAACACACACACAGAAGATAACGTTAGCAACAACAGAGGAAGAAAGGACGCTCACCAGTCTGCCAGGGCCCACCGGGTTCTGATGAAGCCCTTTCTGGACCACTTGCACTGCGGAGAAGACAAGGGAACAAGAAGCAGATACTGGAGATTAGAATACATGTACTTCAGTGACATCGCACTTCAACCATTGTTATCGATCTGATCAGAGCACTGTTCTCAAATGAATAATGAAGCATGAATAAATACTAATGTCCCGGGGACCCGAATCTGCAGGGGCATCGCAGCTGCTCAACACAACCTGTCGCACCTTCGTCATCCTTCCAGACCCAGACAGCGTTTCTTTTAATTAGGACGTTTCTTATGAATACATAGAACACTATGGCATTTACATTGTATTACATTATCATACTTTCCATAACATGTCGAAAGTAATTGATTCTCAAAGCCAGGATCACATTATTCCTGAGCAGTCGACCTCTCTGAACGTGGTCTATACATGTAACACGTGAAGAAACCGTGAATAAACGAGGATCTCGGCGCACTGGATGGAAGTCCTCCAGCCTTGAGTGAATTATCCAATCACAAGTCAAAAGATCCTCTTAAAACGGCACATGATGTGCTATGAAGCTAGTTATTACTTGAAAAGACAAATTGAGGTTTTGAGTTCTCATTTTGAATCCATACACACACCGGTAAGACCTTTCTTCTCCATCCTACTCTTCCGCTCTATTAATTTTTCTCCCTCTCTTTCCCTTTCTCCCTCTCTTTTTCCCTTTCTCTCTCTCTCGCTCTCTCTCTCTGTGTTGCACATTTTCCCCATCGCTCTCAAACTCCTTAATGGTGAGTTAACTGTGCTGATGAATAAACTAATTACGGGGCAGGGTCACATAATTACAAATTGACTAATTCTATTTGAAAATCTCCGATGCAAATTGCGCGGCTGAGAGCAATTTGATTGCGCCGCACATCCTTCAGACGGCATTACTCTGAGATTAACTGTATTCAATTGAATTACATTAGCATACTCAAATTAAGCCATACTGCATGGGATGTATGGTCCCAATTACACCTCGCTCTCCAAAAGATGGTGACTCTGAAGTCTCGGTCGGCTAATGCGCGAGGGCGCTGGACTGCGAGGCGTACAAAGCGGTCCCGCCTGCGTGGGAAAGCGGAGTCTCTTTAATGGTCAAGGCATCTCCTCTCTGCCACAGCAAAAAAAACTAAAAGGGGGCCGAAATTAAACTCAAAGGGAAATCATTAGAGTACAATCATGAGGCTCGATAAATCGCTCAGGGGACAAGATAATTGTATTATACCCTCCAACTTCGTTTGATGAATAGGTAAAGGAAGGGATCCTCTGTTTGGGTGTGTGTGTGTGTGTGTGTGTGGGGGGGGCGACGTTGATGTGGTTTTGGATGATGCACTTATGTGCATGCTGTTGTTGGGGTTTTAAAGCAACACCAATACAAAGTTGTGAGAGGAAAATGGCACACACAAACCTACAGAGAGAGAAGAGAGAGAGAGCTAGCATGTGAGACAGATGGACAGAGAGAGAGAGAAAGAGAGAGACAGTGAGGATGAGGAGGAGGAGCAGGAATGAAGAGTGGGGAGCAGTGACAGAGTGAGGCAAGGGGAGGGAAAGAAGTGGATGAAAAGAGGGAGAGATGGAGGAAGAGAAGGAGGGAGGAAGAGAGGACGAGAAGCCCATCCCTGTTCCTCCGTAACAGCATCTTCAACTCCCACCAGAGACGTTTAATCTGGATTTAATTTAAAGAGCCATTAACTACAATCACAGCATTAAAATCCATCACTTCCCTGACACCCAGCCTCAGATTGCACTATTTCCTCCACGTTTGACTGATTGACCTCCTCCCCCTCCTCACTTGCTTAGACACACACACACACACACACACACACACACACACACATAACACAAAAAACAACCACCATAAAACATGACATCATCTACAATCATGGGACACAACCATAAAAGAAAAGTCCCCAAAGAAACACAAATAAATATCAAAGCCAACTTGAAATGGAAAATCATTTCTTTCAAATCTCCTATCTGTTTCCTGATTATGTGGAAGTGTGAAAAATAATATTAATCCTGACCACATAAAAAAAATGAACCAAAGTACATAATGAAAAAAAAAGTGTCACCATTTGGCTCAAAGAGTCCGTACTTAAATCTCCAATTATGTTTTTTTAAAACAGCCACCCAACTCCGGATATCAATCCTCATAGACACTAACAGCTCACAGAAGCCATTGTCTGATCAGGGCCGCGGACGCACGCTTCGTCTCCATCGGTTGACAAGGCGACATCATGATTGCCTAGCTCCAGCTGTCAGTGGAGCGGAGAAGATGACACAGATGCTGTCTGCCAGCGTGTAATCTCTCCCTCAAACACCATTATCATCACCGCCGGGGTCTGTACCTCCGCCTCGGTCTGTCTCCTGATCCACCTCCGAGACACACACACACACACACACACACACACACACACACACACACACACACACACACACACACACACACACACACACACACACACACACACACACACACACACACACCTTCAGAGCAAACGGCTGTGTTCTCTTTTTCCAACAGACAACAGGTCTTTGCATTCTAAAAAACATAACGTTACACCGTTCGTTCCCATATTAAAACCAATTGCGACATCTACATGGTGATGGGAACTTTGGAGGAATAAAAATCGTTCATATCAACGCATCAAATTCATAGAATTATTGTTCAAAGAGTCATCCCTTCTCTTGTGTGTGCAGGGAGAAGGAGGTAGGGGCTGCCCAGGGGAGTCAGGTAGTCAGGAAGGTGGAGGAGGGTGGTAAAGGTCGCCGAGCTGGGTGTCGCACCGGCTGACATTCTGACGGGGGAGGGATGCCACCGCCCACTCCTTGGGCTCGAGACTGTGATGTACGCCATCAAACAGCCTGGGTTGTAGTTTGGCCTGCTGGACGGTGTGGCTATGGGCCGATCGCCGCGGAGACATTATGGGATGTCTAGCGGTGGGCAGGAGGATGACCTCACCATCGCACACACAGATACCGGACAATTCCAAGAGAGAACAACTCCATTTCACAAACAAACAACAATACACCTATTTGCGTCCTTTCCAAACATTAAAACAATCCCATCGACAGCCCTCGATCTGCCCCCCATCTCCCCCCTACATTGTTTCCCCCCCCAACAGCACTTGTGCGTTGCTCAGTCCATTTCTATGACCTTTTCCATCTATCAGCACACAGGAGCTGGTCTGCCATAAATAACACCAGAGGTGTGTTCTGGGGAGGGGGATGAATGGGTGTGTTGGTGGGTGGGGTGGGTGGAGGTGGTGGTGGGTGGGGTGGGTGGAGGTGGTAGTGGTGGTGCAAAGGCAGAAGAGCGCGCGGCGGGATGAGGGAGATGGGGTGGGCTTTATTCAGAAGCAGTGTGACGGAATTGCAACATGAGTAATAAGTGATACACACACGCCCCAGAAGGATCTGCTCCTTCCGGTCGACATTTATCTCTATTCAATCTGCTGGTGTTGGGGGGGAGGGGTGGGGGTAGTGCTGGAGACGGAGGTGGGGGTTACTGGCAGTGATGGTGGGGTGATGGTGGGGTGTTGATGGAAGATGGGGCTATTAAATAAGAAGTCCGTGGCATTAAGGTTCGAAGGCCTGCATGTTCGTCAGCACACACACACACACACAAACCCACACAGGAGACCATTGAGGCCTCAAGGAAAAATACATTGCTCAAGCCTTGGGCCACTTCCAAGCACTCATTTACACACAGACACTGTGGTCCAGTATTTCCGTACTACAAAAGAATGGCTTCTTCTTCCTTCTCCCGCTTAGCTCGAGGAACAGCCCCTGCCTGCCGCAGGTGTCCTGCATTAGCCCTGTGAAACGCAGCCTAACCTTTCCCACAAATTGAGTTTAACTTAACTGGAGTCACTTCCACAACTTACCGGGCTCTTCACATTCATCCACTTCTCCGTGAGCTGTCAAGCCTCTCTTGGTACCGTTTGTGTGTGTGTGTCGGGGAGGGGTGGGGGGGGGGGGGGGGGGGGGGTTACAGAAGCATGCTTCTCTGCGCCGAGGGCCAGAGCTGGGGAGTAATTACAGCCACGCTGGCGTAGCTTTACAACGGAGGCCACTAAAAGGGTAGGAGAAGTCAATGCTTTTATGGTCGCGCCACCGCTGCCAAACAGCAAATACAAACTTATATGGATGTTGATCTACTGCCTGTCGGCCATTTTCTCGCCTCTGTCCTCTCCTATGGCTGGGCGTAGAACAATCAATAGCAAGGGCACATTACGGTCTGGGTCGTATACTTTATTTATATAAGGCAATGACAAATCCTTATGATGCAGTGTGTGTGGGGAGGGGGGGCGTTGCTGTCGCTCTGTCCCCCCCTCCGCTGCGTATCACGGCGGCAAAACAAATAAATAAATGAACGTGCTGGCAGGTGAGGAAAGCCTAGGATAGACTTGACGGAAAACAACGGGAAATGGCAGCCCGGCGAATCCATCAGGCCGACCTTTCAGGAGAAATGGAACTGGCCGTATCCCTCCCCTCATATCCCCCCCCCCCCCCCCCCTCCCCCCATCTGGTTCCTTCTGGTACAGCTCGTAGAATTTACGTTCCCTGCGCCCTAATTCCCGGGGCTTAGACCTGTCACTCATCCGGGAGATGTAGAAGGAGCGGCTTTTGAGTACATTCCTATAATTGAGGCAATCAGGTTGGCAAGTAGGCACACTAAAACACACACACACACACACACACACACACACACACACACACACAATATTGATCTCCAAGAATACTGAATTTCCAGTCTTAAATCAGGTCTCCTATTTATTTATTTATCTATTATTATGGTTGATATGGACTCCCCATGACGTGTTTGTGTGTAGTGTGTAACGAGGTCAGGTATATTGTCAGTACAGGAGGTAGTAATAAGGTTCTATTAACACAGACAATATAATGGCACCGAAGCGCTAAAACGCATTTTACTTGTTTATGGGGGGGCAATTGTGCTCATATTTACAACCGGGTCACTAGTTTGATAAGGCACGATGCAGGACGTACGAGTAGCTGTAAATGTGCGGATTTGTGTATGATAGCTTGTAAGTCAGGGTCAAGCACATAATGCACACACTCAAGACACACACACACACACGATATGTACGTAAAAGCAGGCAAGACCTCAAGTACATAAAACCACACCCACTCAAGTGCACTCAAAGGGGATAAGTGGCATTTTCTCTCAAAGCAGCGCGGAAACTCATTCACAGACACACACACACACACACACCACAAATAGCTCTAAGCACCATGATGTCATCAGGATCCCTCTCCCATCCCTTGTTGACATGCTATTAACAGTGTTGGGGAGGGGGGCGGGGGGGGAAAGTAAAGGTAACACACACAGACTGAAAAACACTATTTTTCTCTCGACTCTCGCCTTCCCGGTTGAGTCTTCGAAGCGCCTCGCCGACCCCTTGTTGGTTCAAACTCAACGATACAAATCTCATTCACATTTCAGGACCACCCCCCCCCCCCCCCCCCCCCCCCCCCCCCGCAGCACCAGAAGAGCCACGTCGGACCACCGTAGGTGCAACCGCCGCGTTTTACCACTCCGATACCGCGGCAACCGTTGCACACTTTCAGCCTCAACAACCAGGGAGGGGTGTGACAAAAAAAAAATAAAAGGCAGAACCAGCCGTCTGGGTCCCAAGTCCCGTCAAGTCCCGTCCCCAAACCACCCCCCCCCCCCCTTCCAGCCTCCGCCCTGGTAATAGGATTCTTTAAGGCATCAGATGGATGGTGAATCCAGGCGGTTTCATCTACTAAAAGAGGGCATAAATCAGCGTGGCAAGGGAGGCGGCGGGACGCGGCCAGGGGTTATCGCCTGCCTGCCTCCCTCGTGAGAGCTTTGCATTAAAGCATTAGTGAAATTAATTCATCTTTCATAAGAGGTCCGAGCAGTATCTGTGATCTATGATAACAACCAATTTCTCACTACGGAAGGGGAAGGGGTAGGGGGGGAGCAGAGCAAACCGGGGAGTGGGGGAGGGAGGGAGAGGGAGAGAGACCGGGAGAGAGGGAAAAAAAGACTTGTGCCCACTCGGTCCTGATAGACTACACAAATCTGATATTTTTTTCTTTATAAGAAGCACTAACATTATGTGAGGAGCTGTTCCGCGGAGCGTCCGCTAGGATTCATAACCAGCGGGCCGGGGACGAGGCATCCATCAGGACACGCCGGCAAAACTTTAGCTCGTTTTTTATCAACGCAAAGCCACACAACCACACACACGCGTCTCTGCCATCACTCGCGTCCTCCCGGTGGAGGTGTGTGTGTTTGTGTGCGTTAGCCGAGTGTCCTGGTGAATATGGAAGCATTGAGGCTCTGTGAAGAGGCTCTGAGGCTGCTCTAGCAGAGTTACTGCCTTTAGATCGTCTCTGAAAGAGGCAACGAGGGGGCAGGATAGAAACACACATAGCCATCTGTAATGCAGATATATACACGTTTTTCTTTTTGTGGATCTATTTCTTTTGTGTGTGCGTGTGCATGCATGTGTGTGAGCGTGTGCACGCCTGTTCCATCTTCCTCAACATATATTTGTAAAGGTGGTCTGTTGGACCATGGCTGACGGATGATTCGGGGGTTGGAGGATGACATGCAGGCGTGCACACTCTTTATTACTACATCAGCACGGACACACACACACACACCAAAGCCCTCCACACACACACACACACACACCCCCCCCCCCGCCTCCACTTCCCCTTCCAAACCGCTAGACTCCCCCGGCCTGGTGGAAAAGGGTGAGCACCACGGAGGAGTAGAGCTGTGAACGGAGCCCAGAATCTCACCAGCACAGGTCATTTGTTTCTACAGGGTCCGGCTTGACTGAGGACAGTGTGTGTTCTTATCAAAAGGGAAGGCAGGGAAACCCGTGGCATTGAAGACGAGAGGGCTTATGGGAAATCAATATAAAATGAGACAGGACAGAAGAAGGGCATTCCATTGCACTCCGATTCATTATGTACATTTCAGCATGGTGGACGATAAGAGCATTTAAAAAAAGACACCGATATGCCTAATATGTGCATCAAGTGACCTCTTTCTCCTTTTTATCTATTAAGGTATTTTCTATTTTCCTTTTAAGAGCTTTTAATACTAATATATTGATTCCACCAAATGAATTAATGCCACGATGACAAAAAAAATACTGTGAAATATTGCTTACTTTCTTTTAAATTATGCTTCCTTTGTATTCCTTGATTGTATGGGACATGCGTTAGCATTTGTCATTCGAGCCCCACATTACATCAGGTAAATCATGGTCCACATTGACAGTGCCGCAAGCCGATCCGCGTGCAGGATTGTTGGCTCAGTCAACCAATGAGCTTGTCGGAGTGTCAATCATTGAGCCAGCGATGTCAATGTCAAATCTATTACCCACCTCTGGGAAGTAATCCTGTGGGAACTTCTGCTTCTCCAGCATGGGTATGCTTTCTAGTGTGTCAGAGCAGGTCTCCTTGCCAACCACCTTCTTGAATTTCTTTGCTAGTAAGAGAAGGAGAATGGAGACAAAAAAGAGAGAGAAAGAGATAGAAGAAGTAGATGAAGACAATTGTCAAAAGAGTTACATTTTGATGATGATATCCTCGTTTGAGGCCCAGATCTCTATACACCAGTGGTAGCAGCCTGGGAACTGGCAGCCCAGGTCTCTTTCAGACAACTGCCCCCCCTGCTGTTCAGACCAACGCTCTGCCGCGAGAGACCGCCACAGTCATGCTACAGCAGGGGGACAGAGACGCGTGTGGTTTCTATGTGGTGCACAGGGAGTCAAATAATAATACAGAAATAATGATAAATTATAATTCATAAATAATGAATAATCTGTCAGGAAATATTTCAATGAGGCTTATTGTGGTCCCTTTGCCACATAAGTTGATTGATCAAAATGTACAGGAAATGGTAAAAGGTTGAGATATTTTCAGGGAAACAGGTTGCACACCTTTTCATTGTGGATATTCACTTTACTTTTACCTGTTCTCTGTAACCATTTCAAAGTAGATATTCAAAAACAAAATTAAAGTGCTGCAACAAAATGGAAATGTTATATTCCAAGCATCTTAAATATCATGTAAATTATGGCATTTGTAACACTTAACATGAAGAGCCATCTGACAGCTTTTGCATTAGAAATATCTACTTAGACGTGCATGTTGGACAGCATATGAAGTAATAAAGGTGCATCTTTTAAGTGCCTGTGCCGTCTTCACATATTTGGCACACATGTTGAAATGATTCATAATGTGGGACGGAGCAGGCCATAGCTCTGAATGGTATTTCCCTGATCATGTGTGAACCCCATGAATGAATGAAGTGAAGCATAGCCACATGTGTCTTAATAATAACCCAAATTTGTAGTTTGGCTGCTTCAATTCAAAGCCAATTTCACACAAAATACTTTAAATTCCTTGATTTGAAAATACAGATATGTTTACATACATATATGTGTCCTTTTTAAACACATATGTTAACTTAACAGTGGTATGTAGGTCTGAATCAATTCTTCAAACTCAAGTCTCTTTCTCAGAACGAGCGTCAACGAAAAATGTCAAGTAGATAGTCTCTGCTGCCTGTCCCAGTAGCGAAGTTCACAGTGGATCATTTGTGTACACATTGGAATAGGGGTGTGTGTGTGGGTGTGTTCGTGTGTGTTGGATCGAGGGGCACAGGCTGGGGGAGGTCCAAGCCCAAGACCAGCCCCCACCCCCCACCCCCATGCCCTGTCCTTCACTCTGGGGTGACTGTCGCTAATGCCGACTGGGATGTAATGGGGAGGTGCCACACCTATAGTCCCGGCCCCCCCGCTCTCCCTTCCTTTAATTAGCCGGGGCACCGGGCCTCGCCCCACCCAGCCTCCTCCCCCCGCTCCGGAGGCCCTCTTGACACCGCTGGCTGATGAGTCCACCGTAACGGGCCAATAACCTCTCGCGGGCGCCGCCATTACCTTCGCGCCGTCGCAAACCGAAAATCGGGATGAATTAAATCCCGATATTAATAAGCATAATAACCATTTTCTCTCCCCGGCTCGCGTTACATTATCCCCAGAGCCAATCGCAAGGGAGCCCCCGCGCCGATCGGTGATGGAGAGCAGCGAGCGCCTGCAGATGGTGGAGGTGGGGGTGGTGTTGAGGAGGTGGGGGTGGTGTTGAGGAGGTGGGGGTGGTGTTGAGGAGGTGGGGGTGGTGTTGAGGAAGTGGGGGGGTGGTGTTGAGGAGGTGGGGGGGTGTTGAGGAGGTGGGGGTGGTGTTGAGGAGGTGGGGGTGGTGTTGAGGAGGTGGGGGTGGTGTTGAGGAAGTGGGGGGGTGGTGTTGAGGAGGTGGGGGTGGTGTTGAGGAGGTGGGGGTGGTGTTGAGGAGGTGGGGGTGGTGTTGAGGAGGTGGGGGTGGTGTTGAGGAGGTGGTGTTGAGGAGGTGGAGGTGGTGTTGAGGAGGTGGGGGTGGTGTTGAGGAGGAGGGGGTGGTGTTGAGGAGGTGGGGGTGATGTTGAGGAGGTGGGGGTGGTGTTGAGGAGGTGGGGGTGGTGTTGAGGAGGTGGGGGGGTGGTGTTGAGGAGGTGGGGGTGGTGTTGAGGAGGTGGGGTGGTGTTGAGGAGGTGGGGGTGGTGTTGAGGAGGTGGGGAGGTGGTGTTGAGGAGGTGGGGTGGTGTTGAGGAGGTGGAGGTGGTGTTGAGGAGGAGGGGGTGGTGTTGAGGAGGTGGGGGTGATGTTGAGGAGGTGGGGGTGGTGTTGAGGAGGTGGAGGTGGTGTTGAGGATGTGGGGGTGGTGTTGAGGAGGAGGGGGTGGTGTTGAGGAGGTGGGGGTGGTGTTGAGGAGGTGGGGGTGGTGTTGAGGAGGTGGGGGGGTGGTGTTGAGGAGGTGGGGGTGGTGTTGAGGAGGTGGGGGTGGTGTTGAGGAGGTGGGGGTGGTGTTGAGGAGGTGGGGTGGTGTTGAGGAGGTGGGGGTGGTGTTGAGGAGGTGGGGAGGTGGTGTTGAGGAGGTGGGGTGGTGTTGAGGAGGTGGAGGTGGTGTTGAGGAGGTGGGGGTGGTGCATGTGTGTGCCGTTTCTAGGGTTGTGGTTTGAGTGAGTCATTTGAGTATTTTACCAAAGCTGTATGATATAAAATAATATAATTGAGGGTGAGTGAGTGAGTGAGTGAGTGAGTGAGTGAGTGAGTGAGTGAGTGAGTGAGTGAGTGTGTCTGAACACACAACATTGCACAAGGACTCAACATTTTTCTGCGTTTTCTGTCTACCTTTGAAATCAAACTGTTGGATGTTTTTCAAGGAGTCGTGGATAAAGTAGCAACTCCCCAGTGCCTGCAAGGGAAAGAGAGAGAGTGCATTAGCTTTCCCATATGTGTGTTAATCAATAATTTCTCTGCCATTAGAAATTCATCCCATTATTTCATCCTCTTCAGCGAGGACGGTTGATGGGTGTGCAGCCGTCTTCCCACAGTCTATTGCTATGTATGAGGAGTGGCAAGAAGCTCTTTTGACACAAAACACTGCCTGCACAACAGGTGCAGCAGCCTGGTGTACACACACACACACACACACACACACACACACACACACACACACACACACACACACACACACACACACTTGAATCTCAAGCTAATGTGCAACATTGAAAATTTGAGGCTATTTGTAAAGACACATTCAGATGGACTTTCCTGTTTTCAAGGGACCGGGGGCAGAGGGTGTCAAACGAGAGCAGATCAACTTCAATAGGATTAAAATCTTAATTTTCTCAGTGAACCATCATGGAAACCTTCCCAGTCGGGGGGTACAAGCCAATCCGGGCGTCTGGGAAGAGGTGGGAAGTGGTGCACATTGGGTGGGAGGGGGCTGGTTCTTGTAGCGGTGGTGGGGGTGGGTTGGTTTGCTGGTGGGGGGGGATTCGATGCGGTTCACAGTCCACTACACTGCTTTCTGTCGCCCGCTTAACATTTAGGGCAAATCTCCGGGCGCTCAATCCCCTGTGTCTCTGAGATTGCTTAGACCTTTTCTTTCAGTGTTTTTGTCGTCGTTCTGCGAAGATTATTCTGCCATTCTGGCACTAAAACTTGCTCCCTTTTTCTCAGAGTTCTTACATTACGGCACAAAGAGAACGGCAAGCATTGGAAGTGGTCGGCAGAGAGAGGCACTGAAAGAGGCGAAAAGAGAAAGATAGAGAGAGACTGAGAAAGGCAGACCAAAAGAGAGAATATTATTACAAGGAAAGACGTTGGAATTGAGTGTTGCCGAGTTGCTCGGCGTGACGGTGAAGGGCTGGCAATGAATGAGAGGGCACTGTGCCATGGTGTCACCTGTGACTGTACCTGGTGACGGTCTGAGGACAGAAGGTAGACCCTTCAGTAGGACCTATTCTCCACCAGATTTGCCCTATTGAGACAAGCTGCCAAAAACAACTGCTCTTGTAAGTTGCAGGGTGTGTTGGTTGCTCTTGCTTCAGTTTTCGTGTGTGTGTGTGTGTGTGTGTGTGTGTGTGTGTGTGTGTGTGTGTGTGTGTGTGTGTGTGTGTGTGTGTGTGTGTGTGTGTGTGTGTGTGTGTGTGTGTGTGTGTGTGTGTGTGTGTGCGTGCGTGTTTGTGTGTCACGCAGGCCACGCTCTCACACCAGGGACCCCTGCATTATTTATGAGCGGCGACACCATCTTGAGATTAAACATTTGCTGATTTGTGAAACGCACCAACATGAGGTCCTGCCCATCTACTTGACACTTCAGCCAAGTTCAGCCGAGAGAAGAAAAAGAAATGAGAAAAATGAGAAAGATAAAAAAATAACAAATTGTTACATTTAATTGATGATAACAGGAGCTGACAACACAGACAGACAGAGACAGGCAGACAGACCGACGGAGACAAACAGACGGAGACAGACAGAGACAGACAGACAGAAGGACTAGGGTAGAGGGGAGGGGATCTCAAGGTCAGTAAGCCCAGCTGGGACAGGACAGCAGCCGGGAAACCCCCCCCCCGACCAGCCCCCATGTCCTCTTCATCGTCCCCCTCTTTATCACCACCACATCCCACTTATTTGGTTTTACTTGTCTTGGCTTTATGTTCTTTTTCACCTTAATCTGACAAAGACAGATAGTGACACACACACACACACACACAGGTTAAGGGTGAAGATCTGTTCGATTTGTCTCTCTCTGTTGATATTAAAATTAGCCCTATGCATTTGATTTACTGAGTACACGCAGAGGATGGGATACGTTTAAATTACAGCAAATGACAGCAAGTTAAATAGAAGAAATTATGCCCCATTCATCTCCCTTGCGTTTGACGGCAAACTCACACACCTCAATTATTTCCCTGAACATTAAAATGATGCTGGCTCTTATAGGATTTTGACTCAAACGTCTTACCCCGTACTTTTAGCTCCACCACATTGATGTAAGCTTTCTGAATAAGCTCCAACACACAAATGCGATCTTTGTGAAAAATGCTCCAACACATATGTTGGCATTCATCTTTTAAAAAAACAAATCAACTCAAATTAACTCTGCATTGGCCTTTCAAGCATCAAGATCATCTGCAACTTCCAAATAATGGATCTAAATTACCTCTGGCACTACAGATGTTGATTTATCCAAAAGGCCAAAGGCACTGTTGCAGAGACTGCCAAAAGAAAAACTAATATGACTTCTAACAAATGATCATTAATCAGCGTTCAAATAAATGATAAACAGCCACGCCTAAGTGGCCATTTGTGTAATCGCAAGAAATCTACTTAACCCCTCCACCCTAATAAATATTTATCTGGAGTCAGGGTTCAAAACCCAGCAGTGACCGGCCGTGTTCCCTCCTCCTGCTCTACCGGTCCGCTCCCCTCCTCCTTCTCCCCCCCCACACCTCTACCCCGGGCCCACCCCCCCCCTTCCAGCTCCCCGGCCACCCCCCCAATCCCCCGGCACACTCTTCATGAAGAATCTATTATATTAGCGGGCGCAATTAATCCATTTGTCTCGGCGCATGACAGCCAGAAAAATATTCATTAGGTTGGCGCTGCGCTGACAGCCCGCGCTTATCTCCCCGCCGGTGGCTTTACAATGGCCCGTGTCAGGCGTATGTTTGTCACGTCCCGCTTTATTGATTAGCTGCCCGTTTCACTTGAAATAATTAAAAGTATATTTTACATATTTATAAAGCCCTCTGCCACGGCCCCTACTTAATTTTCCATTAGTAAAAAGTCAGTCTATTAAGCGCGGCCGAGCGGGCCCCCTACGAAGCCCCGCCGCGCCCCGGGGCCCGGGACGTGAGAGGGGAAGTGAGTGATCGCCATAATTGTAGACAGAAAGACAATAACCGCCCCATAAAAGCTACGCCTTTACGGCTTGCTCCGCCGGTGCCGTCTCCGATCGCAGGTCCTGCTGGGCCGAGCCGCTCCCGGATAAGGGCACACCACACCAGCACGGGGACATCTCCTCCATGTGTCCTGTGTGCGTGTGTCCTTTGTGCATGCGTGTTTGTCGTAGTATTTGTCTGTTTGTGTCTTAGTATGTGTCTGTGTCTTAATATGTGTCTGTGTCATAGTATGTGTGTGTCTGCGCGTCTTAGTGTGTGTGTGTGTGTGTGCGCGCGTGTGTGTGTTTGTGTGCGCGCGCACGCGCCTGTCTGTGTGTGTGTGTGCACGTGCGTATCCTCCACCCAAGAGGTGCACGTGCACAATTGACATTTCCGAAAGCCCCAGCAGACGGGGGGGCTGAACAAGTCCCAATAGACTGTGTCTGCCAGCAGATAGAGAAGAGTGCAGTATGGCGGCAGTGCATCGCCCACGAGCCGCGCTCCCGCTGAGCACCGTGTCGATACAGGGGGGGGCCGCCGCCGCCAGCCACCGCCGCGGGATGCGGAGCGAGGAACCGCTGACCTTTGAATGGATTTCGTACGTTTAGTGTGAAAAATGAGCCATAGAGCAAACATAAAAGTAATAATTTTGCCGCAAGGTCTCACCTCCAATCAGGGCGGGAGATGGGGGGGGGGGTTGGTGGAGGGGGGGCCGAGGAACCAATCCCGGGAGGGCTGACATGTCCGCACCCCGCAGCCATCAGCGTGTCACGTAACAACTTAGGAGGGCAAGGCTTAATGCCGTCCGCAAAGTGCATCGGGACAGTTTGTAGTACTGCGCCGTACTCCTGTTCTAGTGAATGTGTGGTCAACACAACGGCATCCACCCAAGGCACCCATCCCGTAGCTATGTTAAGCTACAGCATGTATTTATGGGCATAGCCTTTTGTGTGTTTTGTGCGGTTCCTTTCTTTTAATTTATTTCAAGTTATCAGGGTTATCCCGAGATAGAGAGAAGGGTCGCCAGAGGTATTTTTGTCCTTAAAACACCCCCCCACCAACCCCCACACCAACACACACACCGTCCCTGGGCTGCCTCTTCCACCCGTCTAGAACTCATTGCATCGCCGAAATCCCTAGGGTGTCCTCATCTGTTAAATCACATGTGAGCCAACACAAAGAACGTGTGCATGTGTGTGTGAGGGCGAAACACCAACACTGAGACACGCACATGCACACACACACACACACACACACACACACAAAGAGTCTTTTCTAAAAGGTCAATCAGATATGCTGTCATGGAAGCACGGTGTCTCCATACATCAGGAACACATGGGGTGTCACTACGGCTTAGGGAGCGCCGATCGGGACAAGCCTCTGACTAATGGCCACAATAATATGTCCATTAGCCACCACATAAGGCTGTGTATTCATATCTCCAGCCTCTAAACACACTCTAAACCCCAAATGTTAATTCAGACAGTTCAAAAGTGGATCAATCACGGCGCAGGGAAAAGCAGCGTCAACCGTGGACACCAGACAGGAGGTAAGAAAAAAAAATAAAAGTAGCGAGCCATTCAATTTCTAATTCGCCGTCTGGCCCGTTGTCGTCTGCTACCTCGCCCTTCGTGAGGACTAGGCGCCCTCGATATTCAGAAACGGACGGGGACTTCCTCACAGAAGTCCCATACTGCACACAAACAGCCTGTTTGTAACCCTGCGCTCCCCCACCCACCCCGGCACCCCACTTCCCAGCAACCCTGAGGGAAAACACTGTCGCCAAAAGACAAGAAACTCCTGTCAATAGAGACGGACCTTCTGTTTTTACCGCTTCAGCCCGGAGATAGAGAGGGACCGCAGCGCCTCCGCCTTCTCCCTTTCCCACTCCGTCCCACCACCTCCACGCCCACCGCCCCACCAACCCCACCACCCGGCCCACCATACATGTTTGCCAAGGCCCTCTCCCAGTGCCATTGATTGAGTATTCAGCGTATTGAGCCACAGTGTCTATTATTCATCGGCTGGCTGGAAGGCCTGACTGGACACACAAACAAAACTCTCATTAAAACTTCTTCTGTCACTTCCTGTGATTTGAAAGCGGCCGGTGGTGTTGGGGAGCCATCCGTCATGCCCCTGAAGGACTCCTTGTCTGCCCGCAAAGTGAAGGGTGAGGGCGGGGGAGGGGAGGCCGGACCACTGGGCTTGGATGGGACAGGGCGACGCCCATGGAGGTGTCAAAGGATTACGTTCCTCCACCACTTGCGTACACGGAAAATAATCATCCAATGAGGAAAATAGTAACGGGAAGGAATTGGATCGCAATTCACCTGGTTTATCAAGCGATGATTATGATCTAGGGATGAGCTCCATAACCACCTCCCATATGTCCTGCAGCCAGCCAGCCCATAAACACTCCCCTGTTCAATCCAATGATTGAAGGCACCAGTCTTCATTTTAAACTGCCCTATCCTGGCACGGCCCAATCTCAGGATGATTGGGGCCAAGACTGAGAGGAATAGATTCAGATAAAACGTGACGGCGGAGTAGACTTCTCCTTGTTTGAGTGTGACAAGAATGAATGAAGAGAGTGACAGCAAAAAGGAGAAAGCCCTTGCATCTGTATGTAAAATCGGAAGTCAGAAACAGAATCTCTGTTCATCCTTTATCTGATGTAAAAGCACCATGTAGTACGCATCTGATATGGTGTGTGCTTAGCCCCGCTTGGGTTTTTCAGACAGACGCTGACCTGCTTTCCTCTTGATATTATTCTTAAAATCCCTCCCAGAATGCAAAGTGACATGTGCTTGTGATTGATCCCGTAACCACTGATTTTATTTTCTTTTTGAGGAGAATCTTACAGATGGGCCTAAACAAAGCGTAATTGGCCAAACTCAGGGCAGCGCCTGACCTGCCAACAATCCCAACCCTCTCCCAAGGTTGGCCGCATCCCTGGGAAATATTGTGCATTAATTTCATTTAGTCTCCCCTCAAACATTCAATGCAAGAAGTTAATTAAATTGCTTGTCCATTGTGTTCATCCACTTACAAAGTTAATGATATTGTGCCGGCGAATTAAAGAGCATTTTATAAAGCGCATGGGATGGGAGCTGGCAGGCACTACATTGCCCGGCTGAACCCTGTCAGTCGGCGGGCCCCTGGATCCCCTAATTAGCGGTGAAATGGATGCTTCCATCTGCCAATTTCCTGCCACGCTCATCAGTCGTGCCGTGGCTCCTCCGACCTGCCCGCTGGACGGGGTCTAAAGCAATAAAACCATCACCGCAATGACATTCAGCCCAAAAAAAAGAGAAAGAAGAGAGGAAAAAAGGGGGAAAGTGAACACGCGTCCATGACATGACTCAGATTTTTAAAGTAGGCTATTTAAAAAAGGGCTACTCTTTTATGGCCGTCGACCACTTGATTGGTTCCTTAGGCATAATACTAAAGATACAGATAACTTGTATCCCATTCTATAGCTCCTGTCCCAGGCCTGTTCTTGCATTCTCCCAGAGGAGGGCCTTTAAACCGGACGTGTTCATATGAAATACGGAATGTTGAGTTCTATTCTGGAACCGGGAGCGTTTAGCATTTCCAATGGAAGCGTTGCGTCGTCCTCGGCTTAAAAAAGGGTACGTCCCACTAGTCTAGGCACTAAAAGGTTAGCCTTGTGGATTCTGTTGGGTACATGAGCGTAAGGCGGCGTTCTGTTCAATAAAAGGAAAAGATTAACGTTCATGTAGCTTATATATTGTAGCTGCATATCTACCGCCGCGAGGTGGCTGCCACAGCAGGTTTTAACGAGGGTGTAAAGAACAGGGGATCAAAATAAATGGGATTACACCTGTGGGGGCTGTGTACTGTTGCTGACCCCAGAGTGAGGTTTGAGTAAATGTCCCCCCGGTCCACCAGTACACTTTGGGCAAAACCTGTAGCTAAAGCAAATGAAATTGGGCCTCGTAAAAGAGATAGATTAGGCATTTTGAGGACGTATAACTCGTTGTTTGCCATGATTAACTCTGCCCAACAACGTAAAAGGTTCATCAGAGGATGATATCCAGTTACCTAAAAGGTTTTTTCAGCTGAAACAGCTGTTAAAATTCCAGGCGGACAAGGCCACACAAGGCCACACAAGCCAGAGCATAGCCAGCTCTGTTTATGTGCCACATTTCCCTTCACATTGGAACATTTAAAAAATAAAATATATCAGACAGATTGTTAAAAAGGCAATAAAAAAAGTCTAAAACGTGAAAATAAAGCACTTAAATAAAACATTGTTTTAAACAACTTGAATTAGGTAGTAATATATCACATACATAAATAAAATATATTCCTAATAACCACAAATGTGTGTTGGAATGTCGGAATTTCTTGCATTGACAGCCGGATAGATACATGAATCGACTTTTACTGGATATTGACATTTGATATATACATTGGCTACTAAGATATAATTGCCTTTGTGGTTCTTCCCAAAATAGAAAAACGATTAAACAATATAGGCAATATTTACTATTATTAAATGTCAACACATTTTCTCGAGTTGGGCTCGGTTGACTTTTGACGAGTCAAATCTTTCAACTGAACGTATTGAATCAATCCGGGCTTTGTTGGCCCATGACAGCTGATCAGCGTATGTGACAGAGGCCTAAGGCGGTTAGGGGGAGAGATGTCTGGGATGTGTGTGAGGTCAGTGTGATATGCAGGTTACCAGAACACAATGTCAGGCTCAGGTGATCCCATGATGTTCGTATGGGTCCGAGGAGACCAGCAGGAATGTGAAGTTTATAGGGTCAACGGGAGACACGCCGGCAATCTAATAACGTCCTCAACACAGCTAGCACCGCAGAAGGATGCGATCCTAATCCAATGAAAAACAGTCCGGTATGGTACCTCGGACAATGCTTTAAAGGGAAATCTAAGAGGAATTGGCTTTGCACTATAGCAAGGGCAACCTCTTTATCTGTAATTGGAACAGACACCGGGAATACGGCCTGAAAGCCATTTTTACCCCCTTTCTTTGCTGTGAAATATAATCTTTCAAAAGCCATTTTCAAATGAACTGCCGATGAGGGAAGTCAAGCCGGTGAATAGTGTCTTTCTTCAGATAACAACGTCGCATAAGGCTTAATGAGATCATCTTTTTGAAAGGGGATATGAAGATGATGAATAGTTCCCTTATTAGATTGCTGCCCAAAAAAAGGGAACAAGAAAAATCAAAGTCCGAACAATCAAGGTTGTCCATTTGCAATTAAAGCAGCATTACGCCCTCCGTGGCTCGTCCGGCCCAGTGCGGTTCTCCCGGGGACATTATTCAATTGTTTTGGATGTGGGGAGATAAAATGGGTTTAATATACTTAGGCTCATTAATGTAAATCATATTTGGCTATGGATGTCCAATAATCCAAAAGAATATTTCAACTTGTAAATCCCTTTATGTAGAAAGTATTCCCATTAGAGAAAGAGGCCCATGCAAATGACTAGTCTTTCAGGTCATTGATTTCCTCCTCTCTCCCAAGACCCCCCCCCTGCCCCAGCTGCGTTCTGGAGAGGCCGCTAATGTTGTCATGGACTGTTCATCAATACATATTAATATCTGATTTAATATTGGGCCTATCCGTGTGCCCTCATTTGTGATGGCAGAGATTGAATTAGGATCATATGGGTAAACTGGAGCTATGAGTGATTGCTGTGGTTGAATTAAGACTGGGAGAGGAAGGAAGTCCGACATTAAGGATTAAGTGGTGTTGCAATTATGGTGATTGCCTTTAATGTCATTTCATAATAACTTGCTTAAAATTTTAGGCATTTTAAAGCATGAAATGACCGACACACACAAGCACAAGCACAAGCACAAACACACACACACACACACACACACACACACACACACACACACACACACACACACACACACACTGACAAATCAGCTTGCCAGCTTATCCAAATTACGGGCATTGAGCAAGCTTTAAGGATGCCGGGATTGTTGTCAGAGCTGCGATGTCTGCAGAGTGTCATCAGTCACAGCATGGGGCCCGAGGCAGCTGTTCTGTCCCTGCCCCACGCTGCCATCGGCCGGCTTATGCAGCCTTGTAATGACAAAGTGGCAGCCTTGGATGGCCCAATGAGATACAGCTCTATTGCCGCGACCCGCCATGAAATATACCGGCTTGCAGCATCTTCGCTGAATCAGTTTGTCACTCGCGGGAGACATTTATCAGGATGTTCCTAATTTCTCTGCATCAAGAGAGCCTTCCTCCACCCTTAGCACACAACACAACTCTTCCCAAATGGGGGCGACATCTTCTAGATCATGGGCAATCTCATGAAACATCCATAAGGGTGACAGGGTCCACATCACAGGGGCTATCAATGCACATCTGCCCGGGGCCCGGGGCCGGAGACCGGTCCGGCAGACGGAGAGGGCAGACAAGAGGGTCGAGTGTGCATAAAGAACGGCTTCCAATCCAAGGTTGCGCCGACTAAAAATATATTTTTTCTGCACGATGTAAAAGAAAAAAAGAAAAGAAAAAGGAAATAAGCTGCTTTCTCTCTATGTTCTCGTCTGGGTTTGAGCCCAGGCTCTCAGAACCACAACAGTGACCACAGGAGCGTGAAGCTTTAGAGAAGTACAAAAAAAAACACGCAGTGGCTCGTCTCAGGCTTAGACCCTCGTCCGGTGCCTCTTTGTGGCCCTCTTTGTCTTTATGTAAAAACCAATGCTCGCCGATGATGTGTTATGTAAAAATCCCAGCGGCTTCATTTAAATGGCTGGATATTCTCCATGCTAGCTTAGTTATACTTCAGTGCATCGAACCCGAGAGCACATGGGTGCCGCGTGAAAAGCAAATGTAAATTCAGTTCCTCGGTTTCTTAGATAACCAGAAATTATGTCATACACGCCCCCCCTCCCCGACTGTGCATTATTATAATAATAAATTAAAAGAAAAAGATTTTTCTCTCGCAGATGTTTCTTTTTCTCTCCGTTCAGTCCACAGGAGGCCCCTGAGCGAGGGCCCCTCTAAACGGCCGGCTAAACAGGGCCTGAGAAGGAGTCTTGTGCCAGGGGCAAGGTGGCAGTAGACCATGTCTGTACCGTCCATGAGTACAACACCCAGAGAGAGAAAGGGGGCATGAAAGGAAAGGAGGGGATTTAGACGGGGCCCTCGTCTCCCTTCAAAAGGTCCTCTTGGGACGACCCAGGGCCCAACGGGTGACCAGGTGGTACGGCATCGCACGCCATCGGGTCTCGTGTGTGTGTGAAAAGCGCTCTATGATTATACAGTGCGGCCTTATGATGTTGCAGCAGTCGAAGAAGTCCACTCATTAAAGCATGTCATTATTCTCCGAGCCAACTGAAGATTGCCAGCTATTTATTGAATCCGCCCACATAGTTCGTCCAAATGTTATCAACATAAACATGAATGCGTGATCCTCCCTGAACTGGATTAAAACATTGAGCGCAAACATCACTGGCCATCTGTGAAGCCCCTCATTTCCACGACGACGTGGAGTGCTTTGAAAATCATTTTCTTTCCCGTCATGCACACAGCAATGTAATTAGGCAGTCCATATTAAAAAGCCTGAATCTAACTAAAAGAGCGTAACATCGAATCTAATTAGAGGGCTCCTTAACGAGGGCATAATTAGCTAAACAGTCGTGCACACAGGACCCTATTGTGGCTAACCTTGTGCATTAAACCCCACTGACTGGGGAACCCTTTGTGTGAGATCACTACCCGCTAGGGCATGATTCCTCATGCACGGCTCCCTACCTTGATAAGTGTCCCTTTCAGTCATCGTGAGGGTCAAACGGAGCCATCAAGTCGACTTCTGCCATTGATCTTACGATTTGGTCCCCCCGCGCTTATGAGATGAAGGATGGGGGAGAATTGGAAGATACTGTGAATTCTACCGCATTCTCTTTTTTTCTTTTCTTATACCCACGACAAAAGATTTAAGACTCAACTCTTGAGTGGTGGAAATAAAAAAAATAAAAAGCCTCCTTGAAATTAATCAATGTGTAACCTCGAGCCAACTCGCGCCGCACGCAACAAGGACACACAGTGCGTCCACCAACTGTGGCGCACTCCATAAGTATGTCTGTTTCTATATTACCATGTTGCATCCTGACCTCCCCGGTTACCACAACAATCATAAAGGGATGTCTTTTTGGGCGTTCGCTCGACGCCAACGCAAGAGGCAATGCATCATAAAAGCCGGGCCGCCCTTGGATGAACCCCGGCCTCCCGTTTCATCAGGAGCGCTCATGGGACGCAGGCGGCACGCAGCTAGGCGCTCATAGTTTGTCCGTCCCGCCCCTCATCTGCCGGGATGCGCTCTGCCTCTGACCCCCAGAACCTTAACAGAGACTGTATTAATTTTCCAAAATCAATTGGCCTGGGGGGGGGCCGGAACCAAAAGGGAAATTCCGTATTGGTGTCCCGGGCTGAGCACATCCTTTCCCCGCAGGTGACAGAATACTGTTATTATGGGTAAAAGTTTACAGGAAAACGGTTGACGGGGGACAAGTACGTCGCTTGGCAACCCCCCCGTAGGTTTCCAGATCCATGGTTATGGGGTTCCATGTGATAGTAGGGAGGCGAAGCCCTGGAGGTATTTTAGGCCGTGTGATGTGAATGTGAACTTATTTACTGTTCATCATAAACAGTAGAGTAACATAAACTTCTCTATCGGGAGGAGAAGAGAGGGCTCCCGATCGCGGGAGCGGTCAAAACAAATGAATGCGCTTCATCAGAGGTCATGAGGGGGCATGCGCGTGGATCTTAATACATGTGAATGTTCATTTTTGTTTGTCTAGTTATACGCTCAACTAAAGGGAAAGCCAAAACATTTCCGCTAATCAGTTTCGGGAATTTGGAGCCTTATGAATCGACGGGCTGTTCCAGCGAGGAGCAGCAGATGTGCTCCAGCGGGCCTTAATGAAGTGCGTTAGATAACAAATCTTATAAAACTACAAGAGGACCAAGTGTGCTTTATGAGACGTCTCAAATGAGGCGCACAACACAAACATGAAAACCAAATTGACTTTGGTATTCGGAGGCCCAAGGTCATTTTTGGGGGTGGGGGGGGGGGGGCGGGAGGTCCGGATGTTTGACAGTCAAAGCGGTTAAGCCGAGTGCCGGGGTGCGTGTGTGTTCTACAATATGGGCCATAGCGGACCTTCCGGTGGAGGGCTTGTATGCGGAGCAGAGTCCTGCGCCTGGGAAGGGGGTTGAGTGACTGAGTGTGCCTAGTCAGTAAGTAGCCCTATGTGTTTAAAATGTGCTGTGGGATACCTACTAATTCTATTAAGTGCTTGTGCCGGGAGCCTACGTGGCTGCAGGTTGATGTAAATGGACAGCCGGTTGACTAAACAATGAAAGAGCATTAGAATAAGGTGATTGGATGATGGAGGAAGGGGGGTGAAGTAGACAAGTAGCCTAAGCCCAGACGCTCCCCCCAATCCCCCCCCCCACCCATCAGGCCCTGCCAAGTCCATTATGGGTATTGGAGACATCCTGATATCCGTCATGGGGGGAGATGCCAGTCCGAAGATAGGGGTAAAAATAGTTGGGGGGGGTTGTTTGTTAAGATGGCGCCCCACCTCACAACATCAAGTTGAGGTAATGCAATGAAATAAGGTTG
Source organism: Pollachius pollachius (assembly GCF_949987615.1). Lineage (NCBI taxonomy): Eukaryota > Metazoa > Chordata > Actinopteri > Gadiformes > Gadidae > Pollachius > Pollachius pollachius. Next base: position 14,422,958 of record NC_136935.1, read on the forward strand.
GTCCCAAACATCTTCGTCCCCTTTCCAATCTTCGCCGGGACCTATTGTACCCGTCTTGAAAAGCTGTGGGAGTCTACCTGCTCAAGGGCGAGCACGGACCCCTGAAGGGCCCCTCTCACTAAGCAATCACTCTCTGCCTCCGCCATACGGCCAGGTCTCGTTTGAATAAAGCAAGTCTCAGGAAAAATATAAATATGCGGGTCTTTTTTGCATGGCCTCATGTTAAGTCGACCCAGAAGGAGGGGGGTGGGGGGGTGATCAGGGTTAAGGTTGTGCTGTTGTCATTCATCCATCATGTTTATCAATCACATCACATGTCTGATTGGTGATGCAGCATATAGCTTGATACTAGTATCAGGCTATATCAGCATGACAAAAGGCTGAATCAGTGCATCGTTTACTACACTGAGACCAACTGAAGGAATTCTAAATAAAGGAAAACAAACAGACATCTGTAAAATATCACTACAAATGAATACTCTAACGCACACTTGGCTTTTGCTTCATTTACTAATCAATTCAATCTTCATCAACAATGCAAACTTTGGAATGGTGCATCAGCACCTCATCTGTGAAGTTTAAAAACCCATCCAGAGATAGGGAACACCATGATTCATTAAAAACTTCCAATCATTTACTTTCAGGATTCAACTATTAAATATATGTTTTGTTCAGCCCACGTCATCATATTATTGAGCAAGTAAACCTTCACTGGGGATCTCTGAGGGCGCACTCAGAGAACACAGTTGACACTTTACTGACTTTGTTGCTTATTTGGAACCGCTCTGCTCAGATACAGCCCTCTCTCACTGAGCGTCTTTACACTGCCAAATACGCCTTTTTCGCGGCACGGTCCGCCTGTTTACACTCCCCGAGGTAAATTGCCTGCTTGAGCTAGAACCCCGATTAACCCTCCCCAATGGTGGTTTATTGGGTTTCATTCTGTTAAATGTGACGGCTCCGCGGTTCCGGGGGGGGGGGGCTTGGGTAGTGGTGTTGCTGTGCTGTCTCCACAGAGACAGCACAGCGAAATGATCATGAGCTAACTTCTAACTTGAGAGAAAGTGAAATACGCGAGCTGCTGATCACGTGAGAGAAGTCGATGCAGTCGTATTAAATAAAGACATTGAAAGATGGTGCGATCTACAGTGTAGAGGAACTGTCCTTACGAGGCTTTTGTCGGGATAAAAAAGCAAGTGATCAGCAAAATAAAGAATATGTTGGCGTTTTTGCACTTGTAAATTGTTAGTTGTGTTTGTAGCCTACACTCAGACGTGAACTTATTCTTGCATGCGGGTGTCTTCATTCATAAAAAAATAAAAACATTCGGGAGTGTGCAAATTATTCTAATGAGGTCTACACTCCGGTGAACCAAGAAAGCCCACGCCGTGACGAACAGGGTATTTTTGATCAAAAACTCAACTTCACCATCGCACCAACGTGGACCGCTTGCCGTCATGTTTATTGTTTAATGGGAAAGAAGGGTCGCATGGACTATACGCCATCCAGCTCAGGTTGCGTAGCCGTGCGCGTGTTGGCTCATTAGCATCTGTACCATGGCCTGAGCACACCTCTCCGAAGTGTGCTCAGGCCACAGAATTGAAGTGGACTTGAGTATGGTTGGCGTGCTCACACTAGCAAAACGATCTAGACTTGAGCATGGTACAGCTGTGAAACGGACTTGGGCACGGTACAGGCCTAGTGTGAGTGCGCCCTGAGACATTAAAAATTAATAAAATCTTCTTAAATCATTATCTTGGTCAACCAATTAGCAAATTTGGCAATTTTCATGATTGTTCTTTAGCCCAAATTACACGTATCTCAAAGGTAAAGTGAATGAAAAGGAAAATGGCTTTATAATAAATCAATGACACATATAAAGGAAATACAAAGATCATCAATTGGCTAAAGTTGCATGTTGAACAATCGAATGATGCTCCATTCCCAGGATGGGAAAGTAAATCTCCTCTCCTCTGCCAAGCTTACATATTTTATCAGTTGTTGCAATGCAATTATATCCTCATATCAATTTGCCAACAAGATAGATATTAATGGCACTGTCAAGTCTTGGCTACATATGGTATAGAGTTAAATATACATACAGGCCCCAGAGAGAGAGAGAGAGAGAGAGAGAGAGAGAGAGAGAGAGAGAGAGAGAGTAAAAACACATTATTTCGTGTGAATAAATCACAATAAAGAAGCTTTGTCTTGGATGGCAAATACGCCATTATCATCTACCTGTTTGCTCACAAGTTTAATTCAGATCTGACACACACACACGCACACACACACACACGCGCGCTCTCGGAGAGGCAGTCATTAAAGCCACTTGTGTGTGAAGTGTGCTTGTTTGAGTTGGTTCTTGGAGACAGGTGTCGAGGGGTTGTCTCTACTGCTATAATTAATCCACACAACACACCACTTACCCCTCCCCCGACACACGCCTCTCCCTCAAACCCGCCAGGAAATTGCTTGGGTTTAACTTTAACGATCACCCGGCCCGCCGCCCCCTTCCAATACTGGCCGGTCGTACGTGACATGCGGTCCGAGCGGGGAGATCAATTCTGCCATGAAAGGGTCTGCCTCTTTGACGGCGGCGGACGGGTTGGTGAACCGACGGGGACGGGGCAATCACGAATTGACACTTTCAGCCACGCCACGGAGAGGTGGGGGGCCGGGGGGGGCTGGATTAAACCCTGATGGATCCCCGGTAGTTGTCTCGCACCCCAAACACCGCTCTGCTCCTTCCTTGTGTGTTGTGTATATATATATATGTGTATAAATAGATTAAAAAATAAATAATAAATAAAAAATAAATATTTTTTTTTTTATTTATGGGTGGGGTAATACTCATTATTCTCTGTGCAATTTGCCGTGTTATGTTTTGCTTTCAGCAATATCATTATTGTTTGGTTGATAATTTCCCCTTTGATTTTTCTAATGTCAGTGGCACTATCCAATTACTTTCTTTTCAAAGTAGTCTAAACCGTTAGACAGTGTCTGGAAGTCAAACTTCCAATGTTTGGCAGCATTTTGAAACCATTAAAGAGTATCCCAAACATAGCACAAATACAAAGTGTGTCAACAGTACCGGACACATCACGCCCCTCACGCTGGTGAAAGTGATTCTCTCTGTCTGTACTGCGTTTCACTGTTCTACGAAATCGAATGGTGCCACATGTGTTCTTTACGCTGAAATGCATCATTCACATGCATTTTACATTTTTATCAGCCAAACGCTTCTACAGCCCCTTTATCGAGGTGGGTTCTGTCCTTGTGTGAATCTCGTGTGTAATCAGACAGACCAGAGTTCTCCATCTCCAAAGTGACTGGCCACTGTTCGATGGCAGAGATGACTTGTATTAATGACTATGTATGATAATGTTCTATATTATAGTATACAAGGCGGCAGCACTGACAGCAGCCTATGCTTTCTTTCATATTGGATGCAGATGACGTGACGGAGGTGCACACTGGTCCATCTACTGCTCCGTTAGCGGGAGGCGCTGGGCCTTGACTATAGACCGCTGTGGGAAGCCCTCGATTGAAGCATTTAAACCATGCAGAAGAAAAGCATGCATTAAGAACCGTCCAATATGATTGGGTGATCAGTGGACGATGGTCTGGCCTGAAAAAACTGATAAGAGGCTGAGAACTTAACTCGAGGAGACCCCTTATTTCTATCCATCTATAGCGATATCCATCTCCATCTCTATATATCTATATCTATACATAACACATATTTAGGAGAAAGGTCAGCCCAGGATGGATGTGGGCAAACAGTGGGTGTGGGGGTGGTGGGGGCCCCTCGGTGGCTTCAGGGGGCCCGGAGAGGAGCCACAGGAGGATTGGGGCATGGCAGTGAATGAATAACACGGCCAAAACCCCATTATTTTCGCCCTTCCCCGCCGGGGACTGGGCTTCATGTCTGCGCATGCTGCCAGTTCATTAGCCGGGAGGATGTCATTCCCCTCCTGGCTGCAGCGGGACGGCCCGACCAGGCCCCAGGAGGACCCCCGGGGGCCCCTCCCTGTTTAATTCCACATCAACCGCTCCGCCGAGGGCCTTAATCTCTGCCTGGGTGATCGATACTCTATCAGTGTAAATTAAAATGACCATCTTTAAGTAATTAAGCCTGTTAATGCTCGAATCACATGCTATTATTTGCACATGAGGAAGGTGCGGATAAAGTGTGTGTGGGTTTGTGCGCGCGCGTGTCTTTTTGTGTAAGTGGTGGTAAGGTGAGGGAGGGTTTGGTGGGAATACTATGAGTGTGACTACAGTAACAGGTACACCCTATAACTACCATGATTCAATGTTACCGCTGTGTGTGTGTGTGTGTGTGTGTGTGTGTGTGTGTTTTAAAAGGGAGTAGGGGTCTTAACAAAAGCATATTACGCCTCTCCTCATGCAAGTCGAGGTACTGCTACAATTCCAGAGGACGATAACCCAATTGGTGAAATTTGATTTCTGCGAGGCAACCCAATTATGGCCAAATGAGATGAGAAGTTGTGGGGAGGGGGCTGGGTCGCAGGAGCTTGGGGCCGCGATGGAAGTGAAAGGGTGAATGGGGTTGAGGGAATGGTGGAAGGTATCGTCCAGGCGTGCGTGTGCCTGTGTGCGTGTGACAGAAGAGAAGTTACACAATGAAAAAGCGCACTTAACTGCAGAATGAAGAGCAGCAGTAATTGCATAATTAGATCTGTTTTGTCTCCCTTCTGCTGTGCTTTTGAAAGGCCATTTAGATTGTGATGGTTAGGGTGAAATAAATAGGGCCCAGAGATAGCTGTGTGTGTGTGTGTGTGTGTGTGTGTGCATGCGTGTGTGTTTCCATTAAGGTGTGTGGGCGTTTTGCTAGGATGTACTGTATGTGTGTGTGCTTTGTGTCAGGATGTGTTTATGTTTTATGATAATACGTGTGTATGTGTGCATGTGTGTGTGTGTGTTTCTGTTTATTTGTGTGCGCACTATGGAGGGACATTTGTGTGTCCCTGAGTGTGCGTCAGGGTGATCACTTCCTTCCTGAAGTGAGTGGTTGTGCGCGACAGACAGAGGAAATGAAATGATCAGATTGTTGCCTCCTATTAGGAACGCCGCTCCGGGCACCACAGTAAGGTAGTCTCTGCTCACAAACCAATAGACCACGCACACCAATTACCCACCACATGGTTAGGGAGCACACAGGAGGGAGAGAGGGAGGGAAGCAGAGGGGCGGGACAAACCAATCTCCCAACCATTCTCTAGCCAAGACCGTATTGAAGAGCGTAGAGGCTAGCCAATCGAATTCCATGCAGCTATACAGGAAATTCTCCTAGTTCTATGGATTAGCCGCTAATGATTAATGTGACAATAGGGGTAAAGTGGTGTGGATGGTGGCTAGGCAGTCCGTGTTTACTGCTTACCCTGGACCTGGCCTCGCTTGCCTCATCCCACTTGATGCAAAAAAGGTAATGCAGCATCTAAGATGGATTAGCAGAGCAACCATTTTAACCAGAATCCTCTGCTTGAGCTGCAGCTATTTCGGATGTTGCCTTCTGTCCCATTGGGGACAGAGAGGAGTATGTTAGTGTTAAGGATTGAAGCCTTATTGGATCGGATTGATTGGATCAACAGAAGAATGGACTTCAAGCCAAAATCGTCTAGTCAAGGCAAGCCTACTTAAAATCATATAAAATAAAGAATGCAATGCGCATTTAATCATGAGTAAATGACACGCTAAAGATGTGTCTAGAGAGATCCCAACACCCACAGATACTTTATACGGTGTATTTATAATTTCCCCGCCAAGTCGATGGGGTCTGTGGAGTAAAAGTGATGGCTGCAGTAAAAAAGTAAAATTGTGCAGCTGTAAGTAATTTGGGGTTTTGCTCTGCTTACACAACGTCCTCAAAGATCACAACCGCATGAATGATTAAAATAGCTGCCGATAGTGAATAGACAGACAACCTCCCCACTGAAAAGCAGAGGCAACCTCTCTGTGTGTGTGTGTGTGCGTGCGTGCGTGCGTGCGTGCGTGCGTGCGTGCGTGCGTGCGTGCGTGCGTGCGTGCGTGCGTGCGTGCGTGCGTGTTTAGAAAAAGGGGTGCTGCCATGCATGACTAATTGTGACTCTGAAGGGTAATGGACACTCAGAAAGAGAAGTGTGGAGGGGGTGGTGGAGAGAGCAAGAGAGAGAGAAAACAGCGGTGTTAGCGCGCTGGTTGGTGTCCAAGCGCTGCGATCCATCACGGTGTCTTGTTTGTGGATCAGGGCCTTTATTAATTATCCACTCGTTTGGAGGGGGAGCGGGATGTGGCTGACCAGGGCTCTAGGGAGTTTGATCGCCTGAAGACGTCGTCGTCGTCAGCCCAGGGATATTCTACTTGCCCTGATCAAGACCAATTGTATACCGCTCAGCTGTAGATGTTGGCCTTTTCTTTTAATCTCCAGCAATGAGTTAGTTGGACCCCCAAAAGTCCCTCGCACAAACACACACGCAAATGAATATTGTTTATTATTTTAAAATGTCCATGAAATACGACTCGGGTTACGTTTTGAAGACGAAATATTAAATTTAAAACAAAATCAACATATGATTCTACTGTTGAGATAACCTGGCCCGGTATCTCAGTCCACATAGGGCCGACTTCGGCCAGCTTGACAGCAGCCAAGCATCAGCGCTGCAGCACCGGTTGTCTTGGACAGAGGCTCCGGAGACGGCCGCTGAAATATGGTGCTATGCTGCGCTTAATAACGCGCTGCTGTTGCATAGACAGATAAGCGGGGGGCCAGGACACTCATGTTAATAAAGGGTATTTTAAAGAGATGCCACCAGGGCCATTTGACAACGCCTCCCCTGACACCGCAAACACACACATCAGCCCGCGCTAATCTGAATGCTGCCGCACGCACAGACGGCATACACACACATACACACACACCCAGGAGAGTGTCAAAGCGATGTGTCTCTTGTGTGTTTGTGTTTCTTAATCTAATTGATATTGGGAAATAATGGAAAAGGATGTTAATATTTAACATTATTGTGTATAAAAATAGACTTTACACTTGGTAAATTGCAAAACACAGCTATAGAGGTTCTGTGTGTGTGTGTGTGTTGATGTACGGTGAGATCCTGAGCAGTCTGAATCGCGTTGGGGGGGGGGGGGGGGGGAACGACACTATCTGTTTCCCCTTTGGACTGAGGGGAGCGGGGAGGGATGGAGGGGGTCGGGCTACGAGGGCCATGAGCACTCTCAATAGGCAGAGGATTATGGAAATCAAAGTTGAGAGATTAGCTAATGGGGATATAATGGCCAGTAAAATGCCTGGGTCGAACTGAGATATGCAAATAAAAGGGGAGGTGGAGGGAGGGAGAGCAGGAGGGGGGGACAGAGGACTTGATGTCAATGGACACTGAAGTGCGGTACTATAACACAAAGCGCACACACACACCCAGGGCCAGCCGCCAGCTCACACTGACATGCTTTCAACGGGAGGAGCCTTCGGGTGGAGAAGCAGAGATATCGCCAGAACTACGTCCCCCACCGGATACACAGCCACTGATGTCAACAGGAGTCATGTGCACACAAACACACACACACACACACACACACACACACACACACACACACACACACACACACACACACACACACACACACACACACACACACACACACACACACACAGCTCTGCACGCTGTCCTCTTTCGTACTCCCCAACTCTAACCCATACTCCCTCTCAATCTCTCTCTTTATGTCTCTCTCCCTCCATCCCTCCTTCAGTCTCTTCCTCTCCATCAACTATCTTCATTAGAAAGTACATAGCTGATGCCCTGCTTGTTCACACAATCGATACTCTGGGGTGGTGGGTGGGACGGAGAGGACAGGAAGTAAAGGACAGGAAGAGGCGTGTTAGCGGTGGGGCACAACCAGGACTTTATTCTCCCAGTTCGGCCACGGCACATCTGACACCCCTCATTTAGGACGTGTGGGACATGAAATCCCTGGAGTAAAATATGTGTGGATGTCTGTGGGGAGGGGGGTTCTGTGTGTGTGTGTGTGTGTGTGTGTGTGTGTGTGTGTGTGTGTGTGTGTGTGTGTGTGTGTGTCGGATGAGTGTATCTGGTGAGGGAGAGGGTGTCTGTGTGTCTGTGTGTGTGGGGGGGGGGGGATGCAATTGACTAGGACACATGACAGCTTTCATCATCAAACTAAATGGGACGTCGCCTCTGCTTCAGAATTCCAATTCTGAGCGTGTCAGAGAATTTCAATTTAGGTTGGAGGCAGGGGGGCGGGAGCGAGCTTCCCTATCCCCCCCCCCCCCCCCCCCCCTCTCATTTTCATTCCCTGCACCGTCCCATTCATCAGGACCCGGGCAGAGGACACCCTCCTGCCTGCTCGCAAATGCATGGAGCAGGCAATAAAATTAACCTTGTGGCAATTGTTTTCCCACCCGTTTGATGCCCGCCCCCCGTGAGCTCATCTGTTACGGGCGGGAAATAAAAAAGTCAAGCTGGGATGTGCAAAAAATTATGACCGGCTGCAGCGGCGGTTGTGTGTGTATGTGTATGCATGCGTGTGTGTGGGTGCGCGTGTATGCATGTGTGTGTGTCAATATATGCGTTTGAGTGTGCGCGCGCGTGTGCGTGTGTGTGTGTGTGTGTGTGTGTGTGTGTGTGTGTGTGTGTGTGTGTGTGTGTGTGTGTGTGTGTGTGTGTGTGTGTGTGTGTGTGTGTGTCTCGGGAGAGACAAGGGGGCAGGGACAGGGGTGTGGATGTTTAACCTGAACGAAGCCTGAGCTAATGCCAGATTATGGAGTCAAGACCCAATCAATCAGCGGTAGAGTGGATGATGAGATGGGCAAGGAACAATGGCTGCCGTGTTCATTTGCGTCCGCCGCAGTTTAACAGCCGGCCGGGTGAATTGCTGCGATATGTTCCGACATATGGACGGCACCAAAGCGCGGCAATAGACGGGTGTATTTACTGGCCCGAGTCACCTCCCTGCCACAGGGAGAGAGAGAGAGGGAAATAGAAAGGAGACTTAAAAATAGAGAGAGATGGAGAGAAAGAGAAATACTGATCTGGAGAAAGAGGAACGAGAGGAAAAGAAAGCAATTGAAAGTCAATAGACAGAGAGAAAAAAATGCAGAGATAGAATATAGCCGGATACAGAAAATAAGATGAATAGAAGGATACAGAGAGTGGGAGAGAGAAGGAGAGAGAGGGCAGGCGGGGTGGGAAGGGCAGAGGAGGTGTTTGTTAAGGGGGGGTGTGTGTGTAAAATCCTTCAGAGGGTGTTTATTATTTGCTCTTGTCGACGCCTAAGCAATCAATATTTTTTAATTTGGGTCCAAGTTATTATTTTTCACATCGCAGGAGCAGAGTAAAGTGGCTCATATTTTAACGCTAAAAAGATCGATATGACAGGCTCACCTTCACTCTGCCACCCCCCTTTTCGTGTGTGTGGCTGTGTGTGTGTGTGGCTGTGTGTCTGTGTGTTTGGTCGTGCTTAGGCATGTGTGTGTTTTGGGTGGGAGGGTGGTTTCGGTTACACACTGGAAACACATCATTATCTGTGGCTGTCCCCCAACCACCCAGCAGCATCCTATTTTACAAAAGCTCCCAGCTCCCCCCCCCCCCCCCCCCCACACACACACAGACCCTAGAGACCTGATTTACTCTTCCTAACCTCCACACACGGGTCCAGTTTATAGGCCGAGCTTACAATAACAGTCAGAACTGCATCAAGCTCTTCACCTCGATATACACATTCCATTCATTCTAGAAACATCTACAGCCCAAATGATTTCACACAGGCTGAACGGCCTGCCTCCTGCTCTGGTCGTCAATCACGGCAGGTGGCAGATTCATGTGTGTGTGAGTTGACTTCGAGGTGTGTGCATGTGCGTGCACGTACGTGCGTGCGTGCGTGCTGAGTGATGGCCAGGGAGAGTGATGGTCCGGCGATACCACTGAGGTGACACCGGCTCCGTTCCAATAGCCTTCGCTCGCTCAGAGCTTCTCACCACACTGAGATACGGGAGGACCCCTTCATGTCCGCTAGGCTGTGATTTTAACCCAGGACTTCTCTGCAGCACTGCTGGCAGGTGGAGGTTGTGGAGAAAGGGGGCTGGGTGGAGGTTGTGGTAGGCCACTCACACTACACAGTAGCCTTCAGTCCCATTCCTTGCAGACATACATGACACAAACGCGACTATCAAAAAAAGGGAATAAAGAGGAGGTGCAATTAAACTATAGGATAAACAGAGTGATGCATTGTTGAGGACAATGGGTTGATGATACCCTTGGGCAAGCTGAATCCGGGTGTTTGGTGTGGGTTAAGGTGGTCTCAACTGGACAGTACTAGAGGTGATTGGATCACTTGACGGGACTGATTCATGGTGACACCGCCAGCCCCCACCCCCCCATAGGTACCCTCAATGTCTCTCTCCATCTCTTTGCCTCCGTCTCACTGCCATGTGATGCTCACAAAATGGGTTCCACTGGTGGCATTATAATTAATAATACAACTTGAACGGACGGACTGACGGACAATCCTTGCCCTTGTCTTCTCCCTCCCTGTCCTATTTGTTTCTCTGGTGAGATGTCCCAGGGCCTATGGTCTTCTTGGTGAGTTCATCATAGTAAGCTCAATTCAAAAACCCAGGGCCTCACAGATTGCTGGGATAAAGGTGTAGTTTTCACGTACTCATGAATGCGATTTGTTATCTATAATGCATTTTTGGTTGATTTTACGACCGCTACGGTGGTCAGGACCAGTCCTGCCTCAACTTCAAAGTGCGTTGCATGTCATCTCAATGTACAGTCTGCACTAAAGGAAAGGGTCGTTAGCCTAATGTTGTAAGGGTTCTACAAAACACCAGTCTGAAGTGGCTAGACAGCACGTCGAGCAAGCCTCAGCACACCGACATAACGGGCAACTTTCAAACCACAGTAACATTTGGACCAAAATACACACATTGAGGCGCACATGCTACATGGGGGAATCAGTGTCATGTCATACTGCAGGGACCTAATTTATCCCTGTGGCCTACTCCTGTCTCTCCCCCCCTAAACCCAGCTTCCCAAACACACACACACACACACACCCTTTAATTTCTCATTAAAATGCCACGCAACAACTGGGGTCTATGGAGGTTGGATGAAAGAGTGTACGTGTGTTTGTGTGTATATGTGCGTGTGTGTGTCAGTATCTGTAACAAAAGGAAGCTCTTGATGACATTCTTTGACAGTGTTGTGAAAGCAATCAAACACTGTGTGTGTGTGTGTGTGTGTGTGTGTGTGTGTGTGTGTGTGTGTGTGTGTGTGTGTGTGTGTGTGTGTGTGTGTGTGTGCCTCTGTGTTTGTCTTTTCGTGCTCTTCTCAGACCTGCCATGTCTGAATGCGTTTCTGAATGTGTGTGTGTCTGAGTGTTTGTGTGTGTGTGAGTGCGACAGTTGGTTATAAGAGCAGGCGATAGTGCATGTGGCCTCAGGGCCGAGTCTGTGGTAAATATTAATGGGCTGGAACAAGCGAATTGGGAGTTGAGTTATCAGGGCGGGCCTTTCTCATTGACATTTCACCTGCTGTATACCTAAGCAGTAGGCTGTAACAGTGGGAGGGGGATGTGTCCATCACTTCTTAACTACCAGTCTCAGACAGGCATATTATCATGCTCAAGTGACACACATTGATTTTCCACATTATTTCCATGTTTAAGATGTAGCCCTGGGATGTTAGCAAGGTCTACTTTGTGTTCTCAATTATGTATAAATATATTTTTTTGTCCAAAGATCCCTACATCTTCAACATGGACAAAACGTTCTCCACGGTCCACGCTCCAGTTCAACTGTTAAACTATCCCTTTAAGTAGATATGGATGGCTAGTGGATCTCCCATGTTGCTTTGCTGTGAATACATTATTGACTTCTGATGAACGTAAAAATTGTTGTCATTTAATCTAATCAAGATGTGACTGCCTGGATTTATCACAATATGAGAGGTTTCATTTGGTATTATGGCCCTCATCTAGATTCTCTGCCATTGGGTTTTGAATACATAAGCATATATTTTGAGACCTATTGATATCATATAATGTCCCGTGATAAATGTCATAATAAATTCTCCCATATTGCTCTCTGTCACAGGTGAATAACGATGAACTAAATGTTTTGGTAATGGACACATACCTGGGCTACCTGTATTGCCTATGCTGTACCCAAAGTTATGTATTTACTAGTAGCTACATCGTTTCTGTTTCAACTTACATATACATAAATACAATTTGTAACATCTTAAAATCCTTCAGCCTTGACTTAGATTAAAGAATGTTGAATAGTTATTCTCTTGCCCACAAGATGTTCTCGATTTGCACAGCTTATTCACCCCGTACCCCCCCCCCCCCCCCCCCCCCCAACACAAGCATACCCACACAAACAGATCTCAAATGTCGCCTCCAGGTTACATTATCTGAAAATTGACATCCGCACACAACAAACATTTGGATGGGGTTGAAAATAAAAAAAAAAGGAATCGAAGTTGGGTCAGAGACAAACACGAGCGATGTCATCAGTGCTAAATAGCAGGCGCGGGCGAGCAAAGGGGGGGGGGGAGGGAGTGTTATTTATATTTACTGTTACTGTGGGATATTTCAATATCCACAACGCACGCTACACCCTCATTTACATAGAGAAGCCCAGGAACCCACAATATCCATTTGATAATAAAAATGAAAATTCAACAAAAAGGTTAATCTATAGACAAACACCGGCAAATAAACAATCCTCCGTACGGAGATAATGCACGCTAGGGAGCGCGTCGTTTTGCAGCAAATTGTAATATGTTTATGAAACGAGCATGAAGCCAACTCGCTGTGTGTCATGATTTATGAGCGTTTGTCGAGGGCCAGCGTAGCGTGGCAGCCCCTCAAATAACACATTAATAAATAAAGAAATAAATAAACACAGCCATAAACTCGTAAGGGAGGGGAAGACAAAGCTGGGCGAACAGTGTTTGTCTGTGTTTGCGTGTAATGGACAATTCTTTATTCATCTCAATTCAAGCCCCAGCTACACAGAGGAAATATAGAACACTGCTGCTGACTTTAAACAGCCATGTCCCGGCACAGAAATCGGCCTTCCAATTACCCGTGAAACTAGTGTGTGTATTTGGCTCGAGATACCGTCAGTGTTAGTATCATAAGACAATGGCGCCATCCAGTGGTCATATGCTGAAATATCAGGGCATCAGCGGTTCAAATGCCATACAGGTTTGCGTTTTATGTTATCAGAATTTACCATATCATGCTGTTGTTAAATAGTACGTTATGTCCTCATATGATAATATATCAAATAGAGTTTATCTCATGTTGTCCATTGTATAAAACATCAGGGGAGGAGAGAAAATCTGCTCATACCATATGATTTGAAAAATAATCTTGGCTCTTGTTAATGGTTAGGCTAATCAATTGATTCCTCAGAGAAATAACACAGAAGCTGAAGAGAATGTAAAAACTTCTCTCTGCAGTACCATTCAAAAAGATTTCTAAATATCTACTGCCACCTTGTGGTCAATCCTTACTTCTAGGGAGATTTAACTTGTTTTGGAGTGTAGTTTATCTTCAAAGTCAGTAATTGCATGCCGATTAAAAATGCAAAGCTTCCATATATTCTGAAAGTACTTTGAAATAAAAAACAAATGCATTCTAAAAGCCATACACTTTTTCAATGTACTTTTCTGATATTGTTCTTTGTCGAGGTACTTACTGTGAATAGCTCCTTGGACTCATAGTTCTCATCGAGGTAGACACGGGCTCTGCTGTACTCCTTCAAGCCATCGCTGGACAACAACTCTCTGGAGAAGGGCAACACACACACACACATACACATAAAGACTACAACAACGAAAGATGAATCATCAACATAATTAGGGGTCCGAGCGGCGAAGCCGCTTGGTCCCCTATTGTTTCTGCAACAGGGTTTTTTTCGCTCAAATTCTGTAAAAGTCATAGTGCAGCCTATACCGTACGTCGAAAACTCTTGAAATTTTCAGGTATGGTTACCAATAACCCCCACTACCCATAAACCTAAATTTAGCGCTATTGTAAAAAATCATGAATTAGGCTTATTTCTCCACACCAGATTGATCTGGACTCAATATTCTTTTTCACCCTGGTCTTCTGCTCTAAAAATGTTTACTTTTCCCACAATTTCATAGAAAAGCCAAACGTCCACAGTCTCAACCCATTTTGCCTATATGACCATTTTGTTATTGTATAACTACCATAAGGCTATCATGTATTGGTGGATACCATTAACAGTGCACATTTTCAGATCTATACTCTTTTAAGAAAGCCCTTAATCATCTTGTGAAATGTGTGCTTGGAGTTTTCTTGATGTTGTGTACTTCAATCGATTGTACTTCACAATCAATGTGAATGAGGCTTCATGCAGGAATGTGCACGGAATAATGCCGTGCACTGGTGATCCTTAGGTTGAGAGTTTGAATCCTGATTAGAGCATCATGAACAAGCTGAACATGACATTCTGTCATTGCCACTCATTTAAGAAACACAACATTGAACAGCACCTGAAATTCATCAGGCAATCAACATTCCGGCTCATTAGTTTCCAAGAATCGGACTGCCAAGATACAGTATGGCATTAAGGGGAACTTCTTCATTAACCATTTTAACCTTCATAATTAACTGTCATATTTATATTTCTTTTGTTAGTGTTCTTGACTACAAATGTTTAATTTCCCCAGAATTTCAAAGATTTTTCAGGTATATGCTTTGAAGAAAGCCCTTAATTCACTTGAGAAATGTGTGCTTTGAGTTTTCTGGATGTTGTGTGCTTATCAATAGACATTTGACCATGTGAATGAGGCTGCAGTTCAGCTTCATAAATGGAACATCTTTCCTTAAATAGGACAATTATATGGTATATTTATACATCTTCCATTAGTGTGTTCTTGACTTTTAATTTCGCTTGGACCCCGTTAATCACCGCTTGCGGTTATATTTACGGTTAATATTACAATTTTGTAATTTCAGCTTTTATCCAAAAAGACTTCTAAAACATTGAGGAGCTGGATGGGATTATAGCAATCCTGCTTAAAGTCACGCACAGGTAGGTTACTGCGGACATTGGGGATCAATACCAGAACCTTTGGGCTGGGAGTAAAACCCATAATTACACTATAATGCCCATGCTTACTATTTGTTGATTAGAGAGTTAATAACCTCCATAGCTTCCAATTTGTATAAGGCTTTAAACATGAAAACTGTATACAAAACAGGCCTGTTATCTTATTCTAACCAGAGGGGGGAGTCATCCACCCATAAGGAAACACACAGCTGGGGAATCCAATATGGCTGCCGCTGAAACCAACGAGAGAAAGGCAAGATCACTATGTTGTCGCGCGTGCATGCTGTAATGGGATACTTACTTGATAAAACTGTCCACGTGTGCCATGGACGTCTCACAGTTCTTCCCCCCGACTTCCTGACAGTGCACCGCGATGAAGTGAGGCTTGTGCGAATGTACGGTCTGTAAAAACGAAAATAGAAATAGTCATATAACACACATAGAATACACCCAACTCACACAGTGTTTTGCATGGGCAAGTGTTACAAAAAAATTGCCCTATGAGTTAAAAAAATAAGTAACTGTTCAATAAAGTTGGATTTCTATTGGCTCATTACCAGTCAACATCACAATATATGAGTCTTGTTTTAAAGTCTGGTTTTGGTTTCCCCAGTCAATTTTTTCTTTATTCAAAGTATAGTTATTTACCTTACAACTTTAAACATTTGCATTTAGCAGTCCTCCAATGAACAATCACAAAAGACGTTTGAGTAAGGCAATGTTGACCAACTCTTCTCAAAGCGCATCCGTGTGTCAACATCACAGCTCCCTCAATAACAGACATCAGATACAGGGATCAATCACATGCAATGTATTCCTCATCATATAGCCCCCGACTTTCACAGAGACCAATGACAGATAACCAATTGAAGTGCACCGTAAACAGAGGTGAACCCCAGGTATAATCATGGAGCTCGACTCGGTTCGGCCCCTCGCCCATCACATCATGTCTCCTTCGCCCCTCCTTACTCCGGTACTGTGACATTCTCCTGTATTTACACAAGACAGAGTGCCACACTAAGGCAGACACCCACATGGATTCAGCTTGTTCAGCGACACGCATGAAGCCAGACACCCCCTTCGGGTCTGCGTCTGCGTCAGCCACCATGCCTTATACCGATCTCTGTGCAGTATCGATACTGGCTTCCTCAGGCTAATGTGGAAGCTGACGACCACGGTGCTTATTAGACTGCCTGGGGTTGGTTGTGGGGCTGGGTGGTTCGGCCGGAACGGTGGGGATTGTGCACGTATGTGCATGTGACCGCGGGCCTGCGGTACTGGTTGAATAAAAAGGACACACCGCCATTTGAATATTTCCCTCATCCTCTCCAAACAGCAGGGGTCGAGTGACCCACACAGTCCTTCCCTTACATGCATTTCTTCTTTTTTCTGAAACCCAGGTGTTTGTGAGCGACCGGTCGCGGTGATTCCGAGGCGTCGACCTCGGACAGGAAATCCATAGAGCAGAGTGAATTACAGCCCTGACTGCTCACTCAGGGCCCTTATGTCAATATCACCAGAGATGGATGTGGGGTGTGTGGGATGGGGTCACTACTACCTGCTTCACTACTACTACCCCCCCCCCATCACATAAGCATCTCTGGGGCCAGGCCGTGTGGCTCACTCACTCTGAGGGGGGTGGGGCCGAATCAAATAAAAGTAATGTATGGCAATAACGCTATGGATTTTCCATCAACCTATGGCTTGCCCTCGGGCCGTCCGACTCGCGAATGGGAGACCCAGTGGGTGGGTCAGCGCTCAAACTTGGGGAAGATTAGTGGACCCATCAGCCAGGCACGTGGAGAGAGAGAGGGGGGGGGGGGGGGGGGGGGGGGGCGGCAGTGTTAACTAACCTTAAACACCTTACGTATGTGTTTAAGGGACAGAGACCGAGCGATCGCAAAGGAGAGGGAGAGAGAGTGCCTGTGTGCGTGTGTGCACGTGATAACTTGCTGGCCTTCTGTTTGTCTTTCCATGCAGTGAGCTGCAGCCCCACTTTGACAAACAGGCTGTATCCCGGAGCTAATTTCATTAGCACAATCAGGCTCTCACTGCACAGAACCACACCATTAACAAGTGAGCCTTATCTTTACATTGGCAAAAAGCGGCAACAACAGATGGACAAATCACCAATTAACTCTAGGGGAGGAATTCTGTTTACCCTTGCAGTCACTCGGCGGTTGTCATGTGGACACACCGAATAAAGGAGCTCTAAAGAGACTTGCTTTATGGTGGGCAACAATGGAAGCTGCCTTTTATGAACACGGTCAAACTCTTTAAAATCTCCATCAGCGGGGGCTGATACTAAGAAACGTCCGTATAGTGAACCTCAACCTGTTCCCCCCGTGACATTTCCTCAAAGAATAGACCCGTGTTGGCGTCGAGAGCATGCTTGCCCTCCGCTCTAACAACATCGCTCTCCAAGGAAGTCATTCGCGGTGTACTTGTACGCCATGCCCAATGGGAGAGAAAACATGTAAACCTGAACGCGGTTCTATCCAATCATGTTCACGTCACCCTCTGACTGATGAATTACACACTGGGCGGTACACAGATGCCTCTAATAAACGATCAAGTGTGTAGCAGTTATAATTTATATTAATTGTAGAGTACGTAATGGAACTCGATGATGAATTGACCATTAATTCTGAATAGATTGCACCCACCAATCAGAGTGCCTTATATTGTACATGGTGTGACCCATGTGGCTTGCCCTACACTAGTGTCATTGTGTTAGGATCCAACCTTTTATTGTGTCACTTTTTAAAAGTAAACAAAGTAAACTAGATGGTAAATGAAAGGAAACACTTACATTTACCATCTAGCAGGCAGTTAAAGAAAACAATCTGATTATAGGTCAGGAAGGTTATTTAAATTCAATATGCATTCCAATGTATTTAAGATAACCTTCTTGTAGACCGAAGCCCTGATGAGCCATCCTCAGACCATACCATTTAGAAAAAGCCACTAAAGATCTGGTGAACTCTCTTGTATGTTTACAGGTTCATGAGGATTCATTAGAAAGAAGTCTGGGTGACGCAAACCACGCACTACAAGAATGGGCCCTAAGAAGTCCCATTTATGCTTTGGGATGGCAGAGCACCCATTGTCCCTCAAACACTACTTGGAAGGGAACCTGCTGTGATCACTAAACAGAGAATCGTTGATTTGATGGAAACGCCGGCAAGTTAACACTATCCTATTTCATGTTGTGTATGTCTATGTCTTTCCATGATGCACGATTAACACCACGGGGTGTCAAATCACATCTATTTATGTCTGCCTTCGTAGTACTACCAGCGGCGGACTAAAAGCAGTGTTGGATAACGGCAGACTGAGCCCGCTGGCGCTGTCACAGTCAGAGACGGAGCTGATGTTATCGTCAGGATCTACATCTGTTTACCCTGCTGGAAGACCTCGGGGAAGCAGCTCCATTGTTGACACTAATGCTGTCGAGCACAGACAATGTTGGCTAGGACCCTTGGCAGGAAATCTGACCCCAAGTGTTTTGGTCCATTGGGACGAACACAAAAAGGATCACGTGCACAGGAGAAGATCGTCTGTCCAGAATGCTTTAGGAGTGTAAGGAGGACTAGATAGTCGTTTGATATACCATTACACACACAGTGGATTTACAATGTTTTGCATCACTATCAATACTACTTCCACTACAGAGAGTCTTAAAGGGAGCAGGGCAGCCTGAACAATGAGCTCTCTTGACTTCAGGTGCAGCACCAAGCTTTCTAATTACAATGTCACAGCCAGAGTGATTATCAGTATTTTATTCCGATCAAACTTTGAAATGTAACTTCCTGAAATGGCAAAATACACACAGAAAGTTCACTTCCGTCAATTAACCACACATATGGCCTTTTTAATGAAGCAACTGAGCCATTGATATCAAAAACCTTAAAATCAATAAAACCACAACAACAGACCGGATTACCTGATAAATCACTGACCTTTGCCACCTAGTGTTTCTATTGTTTTGAATCGTCTCACACGTGGAGCAATGCAAATCAAGGTCCAACAGGCCTCTGTGCGGCTCTCAGGTTGCCCTAGGGCCTCAGCTGTGTGGAAAAGGCAAATTGTCTGTGTATTTGCTTATGTGGGAATGGCCGGGATCTAGACCCACCCTAGTCTGGTGATTTTTGGATCAAAAGGACTGTAGGCTTGAAGAATAACCAAATTGTGTCCTAGTTATGGATGCATGATGCAGTCTGATAGTCCAAACTAGGGGTGTAACGGTACACAAAAGTCACGGTTCAGTATGTACCTCGGTTTAGGGCTGAGGGGTCTCCGTAGTTACGAAGTCGGATTACGGAGTCTGAGTAGTATACTTTGGCTAAACGGTCCGTGGGGAACTCCGACTTCCAAGTTTCAAATTCTGCATTGCAAAACAAGCCTTTACATTCGCCACATTAACGCTATTTATGCCACATTTAAGCACCGCGGTCCACCTCTGTAACCACACCGAAGTGCCTGTACCGTGACGGTTCGGTACAAATACCTGTGATCAGGCCCGCCGACAGGGGGGGACAAACGGGTACGTTGTCCCGGGCCCTGGACTGGCCCTGGAATGGGGGGGGCCCATAACTGGACCCCCATAGAGCACAAGCTTGCAAAGAAGCTGGACTTCAATGACCTCATTGATGACTTTGCCACCACAAAAGTCCGGCGCATGGCATTTCGCACCTAAATAGTTGCACACAAAGTTAATGTTAAAATGTTCAAATAAATTGTTTGTTGAGTAATGAGTATTTTTTTGAATTTCCGTCATTTAAGTGTAGGGTAGGGTCTGAGAAAGTAGAGGTGTGTGTGGTTTTTTTTTTTTTGGGGGGGGGGGGGGCCCATTGAGAGAATTTTGTCCCGGGCCCAGCCAAACCTGTCAGCGGCCCTGCCTGTGATCGTTACACCCCTAGTCCAAACAGGCAAATCTAATGTGAAAGCTAGTAAATAAATACAGATAGTAAGTATATAGACAAGCATTGTGTGTGTTCACAGTTGGCTTGTATAAGATGATGAATTGGTCAGTAAACAAGTGGGTCGCAAATGACTCCAAAAGTAAAAGCTCACCTTAGCACTAGTTAGCTAGCAGCCAAACATACCCCTTTAAGCGGCATCATCAAAAAATATATTAAACAAGTAAGAGTACTAGAGTTCACGCTAGTTTGTGGAAACTTGCTTCAAAGTGCCACGGCCGAGTACTGTTCAAACACCGACTTTATTGTTTGAGTATTTATCGAACGACCAGCTAGCGTAACACAGTTGAGTCCCGTTGTCGCTGGCCAAGCACGCCGTGCCACGGCGAGTTCATAGTGTGATGCTCGTTTCTATGACGTCACCCGGAGAAGGCACAGTGCTGGCACAGGGTCTGCAAGGCCAGACTGCCCTCCTGGCACACCTCCTCACACAGGGGAAGAACTTTTAGTCTAACTTAATGTTTCTCTAGCTCTAGGGAGACGCTTTCTACCACCTTCTGGCTCGTCCCATCTCTTTGCCTGGTCCGTTTACACGTCACAGTCGGATTATCTCTCAGCAAGACCCCCAGGAGGATAATTTGGTCTCACTCTTTAACCTCAACTAAACAGCAGTTTGGATACTTTAACCCAGGATTTTCATCCACAGTCCTAGTCACACTGAATTAATCAATGATCCGGTTCAGCAATTACTTCTAAAAGAGACACAGATCATGTCTTCTGGTTCCAAAGGGGTGACTGTCTGCACTCAGACCAGCTGAATGCATTGTGTGTGTGTGTGTGTGTGTGTGTGTGTGTGTGTGTGTGTGTGTGTGTGTGTGTGTGTGTGTGTGTGTGTGTGTGTGTGTGTGTGTGTGTGTGTGTCAACAGAGGAAAGCCTGAAACACTCGACACACAAACAGTGTCAGGAGAGAACTGCTTGCGTTGCGGTAGAGGCGAGAAGGCCAATATTTGGTGATGTCACAGTGTTTTCCCTTGGGCCCTGAATCAGGAGACCCAAGACACACACCGTAACGGCTCCTCATAATGATCCATGTGACTACGCAAGTGTGTGTGTGTGTGTGTGTGAGAATGTGCTTAACTGTGATGAATTACTCCATCGACTACAGTGTGTGACCATACATGCATGCTGTCAAGAGTTTATCATATCTTTAGTGATGTTGTGCATTACATCAAAGTTCAATAAATGTTCACGTAATGAATCATATTTATTGTCAGATTGAACTGAGACCTACACCTCGGGGTACAAGATAACAGGCAAGAACATATCCTACCCGTCACGCCACTAATTACTATTGTCCATCTGTCTGTCTGTCTCTCCCTCCATCTGTCTGTCTGTCTGTCCTCCCTGTCTGACTATACTCCTGTCTGTTCATCGCTGCATCATCTTGTGTGGTTGTCCATCTCTGGGTCTTTCCTTTGACTGTCTCTCCTTCTGTCCCTGTCTGTCTGTGTTTCTCCCCTCTGTCGGTCTGTCTGTGTCTCTCCCTCGGTCAGTCCCTCAGTCTCTCCCTCAGTCTGTAATATATCTCCCCCTGTCCATATCTCCCCCTGTCCCTCAGTCTATCTCTCTCTCTGTCTCTGTCTCTCCCTTTCTCTGTCTGTCTGTCACTCCCCGCTGCCTTTTTCTCCCTCTGTCTGTCTCAGTGTTATACATTTGGGAGCAACAATGTGTGCCACACATAAATGTGTGTCAGCATATGTATGAATGCAGGTGTGTGCGTTTGTGTGTACATGCTCGTGTGCAGCCTGACATTGTCTGCCCCAGTGGAAAGAAATGTGGTTTGTCAGGGGTTCCTGTGAGTTTAACAGGCAGATAGGAAGTGAGGTTGTGATCAGGCATTGTGTAACACAGCACAGGCACACAGAAGTGGCCTAACATCCCAATGTGTAATCCATACCCACCAAAGAACTATGAAAAACATCAATAATATAACAAAATAATAACTTGCCTTTCCTTTAAGTTCATTTATGTGCAACACAGATTTTCTTTTTGTTTAGACTGAAATAAAGTGGAATTAGAGCTACACCCGTGTTAAAAGGTGCTGTAGGTTTCGTTTCAAGAGCTATTACTTGAGGGTCATTTGTAAGAAATGGACTAGCCATCGGTCAGCTTTTAGTGAGGGAACTGTGCTCTTTCAAGTTTTCTTTTCAAGGGAGTTTCAAGTTGACTGAGCTGACCTCTGTATAAAAGGAATTTCAATTTTAGACCGTTCAGGGATAATTTCTGACAAATCAGGGCAACGTTTCTGTGATTGGTACTGGGAATCTATCTTGCCTGTCAATCGAGGGTGAATGAAAGTCAACACTTGAACTGATAATGGCCAAGACATGTTGGAAGGAGCAGAGCGGGAGGTGACCATTTTTTGGTTGTTCAGTTTTAAAATCGTGCTCTGTTCTGCTGTCTTTCTCTGGACAACTCTATAATGGAACGACCCCCGAAGCACCTACAACTCAAATCGATGTTGAATACACGCTGTGTGGTGTGTTGGGGTCACAGGGCTACTGGGTTGAGATTGTCTTGCTCTGCTGTTCATCCCTTCACCTTGAAACCCGCAAGCTCGTAATTATCTGCAGCTTCAAGATAGAACCTTTACGCAGGTCAGAGTTTCAATATGAGACTCAACCGACAACTGCTGACAAGACAGACCTATTTCCTAGCAAGCACAATTTATTTTATTTTTCTTCTTCTAGGAATGGTGAGTGACAGTCAGGCCATAACCAGTCAACTGAATCCTCCCAATCAGAATACTTTTTTGTATTCACAACAGCTTGAGTGCAGCACACAACAAGACTTGCTCTCTGTGAACCTTTAAAGGCATTAAGATGGTTTGCCAAAAGTTTGTCACGACCCAATGACAATCCAAAGGGAGCATGCAAGGACACACACACACACACACACACACACACACACACACACACACACACACACACACGTTAGACCACATTGTAGCACAAGACCACACCTCCAAAATAGGAAATATGTAGAAGCCCTTGAATGCGTAATAACATTCAATAAATTATCTCTTTTAAATGATTAAAATAAGAAGTACTCGGAACAGCGTTTAGCTGAACGTGGGGGGCTGGTCGGATGGGTATGCTTCACCGTACCTGCTCGAATTCCCTCAGCCATGTCTTCTGGAGGTTTTCAGGCTGGAAAAGAGAAAACAAAAACAAATCAGTAAGCGATGCAAACAACAACTTCTCCCTCACAAGGTGACCATGTGTTTAATAACAACACAAACTCAATTCAGATGTACACATGGCTTTGTGGAGATGAGCCCAAGGATGCTTTTGTAAGGAAATAAAGCTAATTGCAGTTGCCTAGTATTTTATTGCAGTTTGTCACAAGCTAGGTATGCTAGTTAAAATAACGCTAGTACGTCAGGTACCCCAGTAAGTACACTTGGTTAAGACTTTTTCCATAGACCCCTTGATATAAAAGCCAACGTTTGCAATCCAACGGAACGATTGGCACCAGCCGTTGTGTTTCCTGGTATAAATATAGTAACGAGGGTACAGTCGACTGTGAGCGCCCTGCTTCTATTCAGGGCCAGCTATAACGCTCGGTGACACGCTTTCCGTTCCCTCTCATTCACCTACTCTCTCGCCCTCGTTTTCTCCCCCTCTCCTTCCTTCCCTCTCTCTGTATTTATTTTCAGAGACCTGGCCTTCATTTCCATTGTGCTGTGGGATGACAGCAACCCGGACAGTCCACCATGTAAGGAGAGATCTCCTCCCTGTGTCCATACAGTTCGGATGAAATTCTCTGCTTGTGCGTGTTTGTTTGTGACTGAGTGTGTGTGTGTGAGCGAGACCAGCCCTGCAATAAGCGAGCCTGTTGAGAGCAGAAGCATGGGCAGTGTTCCCCTGCTCCATCAGTGCAGGTTGGTGCAGTATCCTTGGATAACTTCAGCAGCGCAGACAACACCAAAAATCTCAACGCCATGGCAACAGAGAAAAATAACTGAAAGAAAATGCAACTAAGCAAATATACTCTGTGGCTGTGCTACGCAGGGCTTTGCCAGTTCCAAACAAATGCTACCGGTAGCAGGAGATGAAATCTAGGTTCAACTTATCTTGGCCCATTAGCGTACAATGGTCATCAAAATCGGTTATAGGATTTTGTGTGTGTGTGTGTGTGTGTGTGTGTGTGTGTGTGTGTGTGTGTGTGTGTGTGTGTGTGTGTGTGTGTGTGTGTGTGTCCAATTATGTTATTAACGAGTGCAGTACTATACTTATAATGTTAAGGCAAGTTCTAGTGAATAAACACTACATATATCTCGTGTGGGTAGAGCGTAGGTTAAATTGTAGGTCATCACTTTCCCATTGCATATTTAGGTAGCAATACTAAAAATAATCCCACTGAAGGATGTCTCCAGCAGGAACTTGGTATATCCTTTAAACTGCGTTTTTTTTTTTACGTGTGCGTGTGAGCGAGTGAGAGTGTGAGAGGGAATGTGCCTGTGTGTGTGAATGTGTGTGTGTGCACGCACACACATGTATCTGTGTGTTGCCCCCCACCAGATCCAGCCATGCAGAAGGTCTTTATATGGACATCGGCGCTGGACCTTGTCATTCATCACATGGAGGGAGGGAGCGAGGGAGAGAGCGGGAGAGGGGGATAGAGAAAGCGAACCTTCCACCTGCCTGTCTGTTACAGTGTCAAGGCAGTTAGTATTCTTAATGGACCAAACTGCTACCCGTGTTACAGGCAAAACTTGCCTTTGGTTTTGATTGTACATAGTTAGCATGTGTTTAGGCATAGCACTTCCTTTCGATCACTTTACGATGCTATCTTGTCAGTCGTGCGGCGTACGTGCATGTGCATATGTTTGCCTGTAATGCCAGTGTGTGTGCATGAGTGTGTGTAGTTGTGGTTGGAGGTTTTGGGGTGATAGACATTTTATAACTGAACAAACTAAACCACTGTTTGAATGTTTTGCACACCGATGTAAGACAGCCAGCAAATGGCTACCATTACCGGCTGTGCGTTTGTATGTTTCTGTATCCAGCTAGTCTAATTTGGCTTGACAGCTACTGGTGGGCAAGAGGGCCGCTTGGAGACCCTCTGAAACTCCTTTTGAATTAGGCCTTTCCTCTTTTCTTTTCACCAAGAACTAGAGTTGTTGTAACTAGGCCGAACCACCTCTGGGCTTGTGGCGAGATGGTTTCTCGTCCCCTGGAACAGATGCAGACCTTGCTGGCATTGCCCACAGGATAGACCAGTGGGCCCACAGGGAACACCCCCCCATCACCACCACCTTCTCTGGCGGCCAAGGTGGCCCCGGTATGCAAAGTGGGCTAATTGAGGGACGGAGGGAGCTGGAGCCAGCGTGCACCTGGGCCCTGGTCCCTGCGTGCACCTCAGCACCTCGGCACCTCCCACAGCCAATCAGAAGTTAATTTGCCGCTAATTAGAGAGCTGGGCTGCACACCAGCACAGATGCAAAAATAAAACCTTCCTGGTCACCTGGTCCCTTCTCTCCCCTTTCTTCCTCTCTCTTTCTGTGAGCTTCCCATTCCTGTTGCTCACTCCATGGCCTACTTCTTTGACAGCAGGGTGGGGAATAAATAGACTCTTCGTTAGGTTTAAAAAGTGAATGCGCCTGGCATAAAAAGCAAAAAAACAGAAGAACGTGCTTTCTGAATGAGCCAATAGAATCATCAAAACAAAAGGCCTCTATTTCGGTACGGCGCACCATGGAGATGATCATGTTTGCCCCCAGATCAGTTCAAACCACATTGGATCATTGTCCCAAATCTGAACACACATTTCAACTTGAGACTGTGATGACGCCGTGAAGCTGTTTAGACCGTGTGCTCACACAATGAATGATATATGGTAAACAGACAGGTGTAATCGTACAATCGCCATATCAGATTACATTCGCCATATCAGATTATATCCGCTGCGAGGCTGCATCAGAGTGTCCTGGTTAACTCACGATGGCAAACACATTTGGGGATTGCAAATTCCTTGATTTTGAATGCGGCAAATGCAATGCAAAGAGGTACAGCTGGGCCAGCCGGAGAGTGCAATAGTGAAAAGTGGTCACTGACCCGCGCATTTATTTGCAATAAAATATGGAAAAGAGGAATTTGCATACCAAATCTGGGGTACGTCTCAAAAAATGGAGACAACCATTCTCCAAACGTCCTACAATTAGGACAATAACAGACTTACGACCTTTGTATTTCTAATGGACCAAAACAACCAGTGGCTGAGCTCCTGGAGAGAGGGTGGACGAGGCAGAGGTCATGACCTCGTCCCAGACCTAAGAGGCATTCTATAGGCTGGTCACAGCACACACATTCCTTTCCATCTGGGGAGTGGCGCTAGTAAACTGCAAGAGAAGGGAATTCGAGGGCTTGTCCTGCAGAGAACCCCCTACTGGGTTCTGCTGGGAACCACCTGGCAGCCACATGATCATATTTCGCACCACCTCTTCCAAGGAATCGACCCCCTGTGTGTTTGCTGATTCACACCCTGCCCAGCTATTGCACGGCCGCCGCATCCACCTCCACAGAGATCTAGATTTGACCAATGACCAACTGGACCTTGTTTTCTCCTCCCATCCTTTCTTAAAGCAGCAGTCTCCGTCTTGTTTCTTACAGAAACAATATGAGGTCAAGAGGCTTGCTGAAAAGAAAAATTACTTTTGTCATGAAATAGAAAAGGAGAAAGGAGATTGAAAGGAAGTGAAGCCAGCTGAAGATTTAAGTAGTTGTTTATACCGGTGTGTCAACACACTGTGGAAAACAAACCTCCCTCCACCTTCTCCAACAAAAACTGTGAGCTGGACGATAATCTCAGGGTCAGATCCACTCTCACAAGCCATCCATCACTCCCCACCCCTCCCGAGGCCCTGTGCCGCCCATTAAAACGCCACATCTACGCAACCCCCTCCATCCACTCTCAGCATGTTGGTCAGTACAGTCTCTACGAGGAGGACTTCTAACCAAGGATACTTAAAATAAGCAACCAGTTGCTAGGTGACACCTGCATCTATTACTAGACACAAACCCATCATGCATCTCAGAGAAAAGGAAGAATCCAGCCCCAACCTGGTCAAAGAGAGTTACAAAGCCTGCAATGTGTTACTCATGCACGTGTCCATACAAAAGATCCCCATTATAAAGGCACAGTGCCTCTGAACCTCAATGGCACAGCCATCGTTGAACATATGCGTAATCATGTGTTAACACATCACCTAATAAACTGGGACACATGAGCTCCTTTGACAGTGTTGGAGTCTTTTATCTGTTTTGACATTATAAATAGGAATAAAACAGAGAAAGATGTTCACAGGGACATCACGATGTGATCAGTTGGCTCAGTCTTCTGTAAATCAAATGCAAAGAGGGCTTAATGTGAGTCAAGGTGTTGTTATTGACATCCACACTGAGCATTTGATTTGACAAAGCCCGAGCTGGATTCAAAACCATTATGTCAACATGGCCAATATCTATATGATGATCAATGTTAGAAAATCAATCGACGTATATTGCTCGGTTCTGCCACATACTAATCAATAGAAACAGGCAACAACCCCCTTTGAGGTTCCTATAACCACGCTTTGCAATGCAGATTCTTGACAGCCGACAGCACGTGAGTGTAATGGATTTCAATTAGTAACAGAGCCTTTGGATCCAGTGACGCATAGCCACTGAAAGACAATCCCGCAAAACTCATTAATAGATCCTGACTCTAAAGAGCCGACAGAAAGACAAATGAAATGTACTGAGAGTTCAAACGTCTAAGCTTTAACGTTATTGACCCTCAACCCCTAGCGGCGCGCTTGTGTGTGTGTGTGTGTGTGTGTGTGTGTGTGTGTGTGTGTGTGTGTGTGTGTGTGTGTGTGTGTGTGTGTGTGTGTGTGTGTGTGTGTGTGTGTGTGTGTGTGTGTGTGTACACACATGGTCAAAAGGACCAGATATTGGCTTACAGGGGAGTGAGTGAGGGCATAGCTATAAATAGCCTTGGCTCCACATGGGAGAGCTGTGATCGAGGACAAGGTGTGTGGTTTGACGTGGGAGAGGGTGCAGGGAAGGAGGGAACAAAGTTGATTGGCTAACAGTCTTGGTGTGCCACTGAAACAAACAGATCTCTTGCAGATCCCTCCCTGCTCCTAAAATGTAAAAATTCTAATTAAATATATATACATGGTACTCTGACAAAGTGTATAGAAGTTGTATTGTAACCTTTTCTTGTCATCTCATCTTAATGCTACCCTATTGGTTCAGTGAAGAACGATTAATTGATTAGTCAGAGACAACAGTTACAGACCGATAATGGAGCCAAATAACTGCTGGTTGAAGTTTGCTGAGCAGAGAACATTTTTG
The DNA here is from genome assembly GCF_949987615.1 of Pollachius pollachius. Classification (NCBI taxonomy): domain Eukaryota; kingdom Metazoa; phylum Chordata; class Actinopteri; order Gadiformes; family Gadidae; genus Pollachius; species Pollachius pollachius. The sequence continues at coordinate 14,451,411 of NC_136935.1, forward strand.
AGTTTTTGTGGGGAAGGGTAGGGTTGACCTCTGACCTCAGGTGATGTTGGTTGGGGGGGGATTGTTGTACTCTGCAGTGTCTGGCGAAAAATGATAATCACCAAAGACCCAGTTGGGGACAGGACACCCAGGACAAGAATTGTGCTAGAAGTGTGTGGTTGCGCTAACACAAACACACACATACACACTTTGAAACCAAATGGAGTAGAAACGGCCCGCTTCCACCCAGGATATCGGATGTGGCCAGGCCCCAAACGCAAACCCACATAGATAACACGTAGAAGATGTTGGTGGAGCCATGTGAAATAAGGTATATGGGATGTATTAGTACACATATATGTTCTAGCTCTCGACTCATACACGCAAACACATCAACTCGTACACAGAAACACATAAACCATCTGAAAAAAAAACTGAGAAAATACAATGCAATCATCTCGGGTGGGTTTTTTTGTCGCAGATAAGAGTAATCAACAGGAAATTACACGGCAGACAAAACCCCAGCTGCATGGCTCTAAAGGTTTTCAATCGTTGCCATGACTACAGCACACATCCACATATACAATACCCGTTTTGAGCAGCTACAAAAATATATATAATAACCTTACTATACGGTCCAAAACAATATTCTAAGGGCCTACTAACAATGGGTTGAGTTCCTTCTGAACACTCACATTGTGAAGACTTTTCATCAGGCAGGAGGTAGCTGTGTAAAGATCAATCTATGTTAGCCTTATGCTTCACTTCCTGGACTATGTGCTCTGGGCCTACTTGGTGAACTGAGAAAAAAAGAAGGGTTTACTTCAGCGAATCACTTCATTTTCCAAGATCGTTGGGACAACAGTTGATGCCTGAAGAGAAAGCATTTACTAACAAAGATGGAAATCAACTAACCAAGAATGTTCACGTCAACGACGCAATGAACCACTTGTGTGGCAGCCCGCTGGACAAAGCCTCCACTCCAGTGTCCCCGCAGTGCTTGCTGGCACTCATGCTTATTTGCATTTTTTCCAAAACATCTTACAAGGCTATCCCTGTCTCAAGTTTTCACCACGCTAACTATGGAGCGACGTGGCTGACCTGAGATCAGGGGGATGGAAGGAGAGGAGAGGCTGCTTGAGACTGCAAACTCTACCACAAGGTCAGATCATCTATTATACTTGGCCGAGTGCAATACAGTCCAAACAACCCATCCATTCATATGTCATGAAGCCATTGATGTTCTAGATCGAATGTGATTACCGACTGAGATTCAGAACATTTTGCCACAGCAATTACAAAAATATACTACAATACCTCAAATCATACATGCAAGGACAAACATGTACAAACATCAATAGATGTGTTTAATCTCATCAAAAAATCATACTATGACACAGTCACAGTAGATCAACTTTAAAACAACCAATAAAATAAAAGTTAGGCCAATGCGTTTCCCTTGCCACATTTTTTTAAGCACCAAATCCATTAAAAAAAAATGTGATATCAACAATAAGATTGCCTTGTTTGTATCATTACTCATGTTAGGACTTTGATTTATACCAGCTTGCCAGACCAAATAGCCACAATTAAAAGCCTTCTATGAAAATCAACCTTTAACTGACACACCGTAAACCAGTTCCAAAGTGGATGGTCATAAACCGCGGCAGATGCACAACAAAAGAAACATGGTACATTCCTGTGTGTGCAGGCACACTTACAATCCCACCTGGCAACATAGCGAAAGTAAGAGGCATTATTTTGATCAAGTCAAATTGCATCAAGGCTTCGCACAGTTTTACAGGTTTTGGGCATTTGCCGGCAATCCAAAATGAAAACATATGGGCTCCCATTACACAGAAACAGGTATGTGCTTGCAGGTCCTAAAAGGCTGTTTACAGCAGGGCAGGCCTTCAAGTTGAAGGGGGCTTAACCCAGTGCAACGTTTTGCTTGTAGCAAGCATGGCCATGATTAGATTCGCTAATTAGCCTGCTTAAATCTTTTTTCTTTTGTAGTTTTTCTTATACATGTCCACGCTGTTCGGTTTGCATTGATCAGGCCTTGTAGAGAAGTGAATGGAGGGGGATGTAATCTGTGATTACCTGAAGGCAACGTGTGAAGAACTTGGTTGCATAGAACATTCAAAACATTGCATAATATAGAAAATAAACGCCCCTAGAACCAAGTTTCCTGAGCAAGCAGTATTCCCAAACAGAGGCTTGTTTCAAGAGGCCACGCTATTGACACAAGCAAAATAGGAAAATAATTAACACTAACTGGTTCCACCTGAAGAACACACACGTCGTCACCCATCAATCATTTAAGCTGAGGGTGATGATCAGCCAAACATCTCTGTTTTCCGTCATTGTGAGGGGAAGGATGTGGAAGCGATGTGCAGGACACAGAAGCCCTGCTCCAAAAGCCCTCTCAGTGCTCTGATAGCAAGGCCAGGAGAAATACATCCTCTTACACAAAAAGTGGCTCCTTGAAAGAAATCACCACATTAAACATCACTTAGATGATAAGCAAACTTGTATAACTATCCATAATTGAACTGTCTGATTAACTTATTAATCAGACAAATTCTAATTAGATTTATTGCATATATGTACAACTTTAAATGTTTTTCAATGGCATCCATTCATGTGCTTTAATTCACAGCAATTGACTTACTCTTTGAATCTACATTAGAAGATCCTCTGCATTACAGTCAGGTAGTCCTGGTCCCCACCAGGGGGGGCTGTGGTGTACCCCCACATTTGTACACTCAGGTAAATTGAAATAAATCTTAGAATTATGATTGATGATTTTTTACGCAATTATATCATCTATATAATAATGAAGCACTTATATGTGTTTCCAACAGGTTTGTTGTGCATGAATACAGTCGTTTCTGGGCTCGCTTGACCACCAATAAGACATTTATTTTGTCTACAAATACAATACATGAGTATGTACTTCTCGGATTAGTTCAGCAGGTAGGAGCCATAAACTGCTTCATCTCTGCGAATGTATGCATCTAAGAGGTAGAGATCTTGTGCAAAAAGAACTGAGGACAGCCAACACAAGTAACGTACAGTTAGCTAGTCTCAGTCTAATCTCAAAGATATCTGTCACACAGAAGATGTAGACATGGCTATCAAATAGTCCCTTCACAACGCCAAATGTAAGAAATGATATGATAATGACCCTGGAACTGTAAATTGCAATTCAAACAGTTACTGTTTGATGAATGAGTTAAATGGTGCGTCTCCGCAGCAATTATGTTTGCAGGAGGTTTTTCAGTTTAATTTGTTTTTTTCTTTCTGTACTTCCAGGTAAGGTGTATTAGACATAATCACATCACAACAAGATCAGAGTTGGTGAGCTTTCAGTAGTTACAGAAGCAATCAGCTCGGGTCACTCATTTAAATGGCTTCCGAAAAAAGATGTAAAAGATAAAAATAATGTGCAATGTTGCTAACATTGTTTCTATTTCAATCTTGGCGAATTTCAGAACTGCTTTAAGACGCAACTAGCAGGTTAGAACTACCAAATATATAACATCCATGAAAAGTATGAAGCATATCGCTCTGAACAATATATTTATAATATAATATATTTGTGGCTTAGAATTAAAGATAGACTCATTTTATTATTGCAACATGCAAATGCACTAGAATACTTAATTTGACACAAATCCAACCAAAGGGGAATACCCCAGATGTCAGCGCTACAAGAAACTTGCTGATTGACGACGTCATAATGACATCTCGACAGATGATTGACAGCCCCATGCTGCTTTGTCTCAGTGAGCCTATGTAGGTTTTCACCTCGGGATCTCATCGCACAAAGCGCACCACCTTAATACTACCTTAGTTTGCTGTTATACCCACCTGCAAGCAGTATAAAACAAAAATAAATTCATAAATTCTTTGCATGATCATACAATATGAATTTGCCCGTTGCACTTTAAAGATGGACAATCAGGCTGTTTATGTAGACATATGTCATAGGTTAAGTATAATAAGCTAAAATAGAGACAGGAAGGGACAATAAGGAGCACAGGAACAGGACGTGGTTAGCGACAGAAAGAGATGCCAAGAACGAGAGACGGCGTCGACCTGACTAGACACGTAACGTCACACTCAAGTGTTGACAAAAGGTTCCCTTACTTTGTGTACACTAATTAAGATGAGCCCAGTCCTAGTCTCCAGGTAACGATGACAGGAAGCTCTGCCTTACACTACGTTGTACCGGCTCAACATCAGGCCATGTCCTGGCTCTCCGTTCAACACCGAACAACTTTCCTTCGCTTCTACGGCTTCATCTCTCTCTCTCTCTCTCTCTCTCTCTCTCTCTCTCTCTCTCTCTCTCTCTCTCTCTCTCTCTCTCTCTCTCTCTCTCTCTCTCTCTCTCTCTCTCTCTCTCTCTCTCTCTCTCTCTCTCTCTCTCTCTCTCTCTCTCTCTCTCTCTCTCTCTCTCTCTCTCTCTCTCTCTCCGGGCGTTATCTCGCGGCGCGCTCCTGCACGCGGCATCCTGTTTGTGGTGGGGTCATCAGGACAAACATGGTCTCCCCGTGTGACACCCAAGACATTTCACAGGCCATCACGCTTTCTGCATGGGCCCTGGTATCTCTGTAATTGGGCTCTTCCTGCTGTGGGATTAGGAATGGGTGAAGAACAAGAGTGGAAAATAAATACTAAAAGATGAGATTGAGGAATGGAGGGAGGGTGAACAAAAAAATGGGGGAAGGAAGAAGGGGGAAGGGAGAGTTTCCCAGTGGGTTGAGTGGAGAGGAGGGACCAATGTCAAAGCACTCGTTTAAAAAGTCTGGACCACAAAAAAAAAAAAGTAAGTAAAAACATGGCTCATCAAAAGCCCAACTATACCCAAATCAGGGCTAGTCTTAAGAACCCCCTTTCACAATGACTCCCTGAAGCACTGACCTTCAGTGTGGGCCAGAAAGCCGGAGTTCCAAAATAAGCAGGAGGGAGCAGAGGGTTTCCACAACAGAGACCTCAACTCCGGTTCAAACTGAATTCCTTTCATGCTCTACCAGCAGCAGAGCTGCGCCCGGCGGTGAGCTGTGAACCCAGAGCCTGACCAGGACACAGAGCTTGCTGCATCTCGGTCAGTCTTTGGAGGAACACCTGGTCAAGGCGACAATAATTTTGAACCGACAAGTGGCTTGTTGTTGATCCAAACATCTCCCACGCAAATTCACAATCGTTGAAAAGGTCTCCTCCTTATACTCATGTAGCCGGCCACTGCAGGGTTATTTTAAAGACCTTTCTTTTGTTTTGGGGTGGGGGGGATCTGGAAGGAGTTTGATGGGGCCCCATAGGAGTCACTCGAGCTGCTGTTTATTTTGAGGCCGGCCCTATTGAGGCAGGAGCACAAGACACTTCCTGAAAGTGACGCATCGGAACGAGTGGCACGCACTTAAATGGGAAATGACAAACTTACGCCATTCATGATACAATTTGCTAATTTCACCACCACGTTCAATACATTTTTAGGAATCGATGACTCAGAACGCTGTTGAGAAATGGCCTGGAAACAAAAGCACAGCCTATATTTCCAAGATCAATTCATAAGTGTGTCATGCATTCACCAGGCCTATGTGCAAGCAACCTACTTAAAAGAGACTGGAATAGCCATATAGGTCATTATTAAGAGTTGGCAAATACGATTCTAATTTTCTCTTCCATCTTGCGCTCAACTGAATTCTTTATGCCACCCTGGCAACAGATGAATGGTTTGGGTGATGTCGCTGGTTGCCAGGAAAAAATAACGCTGCTTCCCTTGTGATCAATGCGTTCCGTCGGGAAACGTCATGTGCAAGATGTAGAAATACTTTCTTAGTCAAGGTCTTTCCGTTCCCAAGTAAAACAAATGCACAGTTGGTAAACAGATGATTCTTGGGCTCCTACTGTGTTTACATTACTTTGCACATGTATACAATGTATACATGTTAGGGTAGGAAAGTGGAAAACTTGTTCAGTTGATTACCAGGAAATGAGCGCAGTTGGAAATAGAGCGACCCTCAGACATTGCTGAACGGACAGGAACGCAAAGATGTGGATGGAGACCCCACAAAAGTTTGAATTAAAAAAACACAACAACAATGGGTGTTGTGTTGCACCGGAGCTTTCACAAAAAATGAAACTGCCTCCACAGGGACTCAAAAACAAAGTGGGAGAAGTGATTCAGAGCAGCGTCTTTGCCATCATTTCGCTCATACCTCTGCAAACATAGTCAAGGGGTTTGCCTTCTGGAAATAGGTGGAATCGTTTCTACAGATGGAGACGGTTGGTAACACAGGTTAATAGGTCAGGTCCCATCAATCATCTAAACCCCCCCCCTGACCCAGCCCACCACCAAAGGGGAGGGCCTGTCTGACTCCTGTGACCCCCCTGGAACAGAAAAGACATGGCAGGAGACAGCTCGGACATGGGAAACATTCTCACACACACAGCACAGGATGAGGGTGTGTGAGCAGGCCGTCAGGAGAAAGAGGCGTAAACAGGAATTGAGAGACAAAGTGCCGTCTAATCTCCTTTTCCAGATGCTAAACAAAAACCAAAACAGCACAAAAAGTGTTCTTCTCCCTGTTTTGTTTACCCACAGTAATAAGTAAAACCAACGGACAATATTGGATATTGGTTTTTAAGACGGTCAACCCTTTGCCACAATGTTGCATTGCCCTTATGTTATTTGGATAAAATAAGTTGAATCAACCGTTAATTGATGAGTTAATCTTAAATTTCACAGCGGTAATTAGCTGTTAATTGTTGAAGTCATTGATCAAGTGCCAATGACAAACTTATACTGTTATGTTGCAGTTCAAGTAACTAAAAAGGAATAGTTTCATTCTTGATGGAAAAAGAGGTGAGGAAAACCTCCTGTGGTATCTCTTTGTTTAATTTTCTTAAGGCGCTCCCCATGACTGCTACTCCTACTTCAACAGTAACAAAGTTAATTGTGTTTGCATGGAGCCTACATTATAACATCTAGTGACACACAACAGTGAACTGTTGAAAAAGAGAATGCAATATATTTTGTGACACGTGACATTATATATGTTGTCTTTTATCAAAACAAAGTGCTCAAATTAAATTTCCATTAATTTACACACATCACAAGTCTGTTTTAAACTTTGTTTCATAGTTCACATTTCTTTAGTTTACTGTGTCACATCGATAATTCAGCATGATTATCTGTTGAATATCCAAAATCTTTCAAAGAATAAATAAAAAAATACATTATTGAAAAACTGAACACATGTACCAGGGCCTGCATCTTAACACTGCCGGACAAACGCCAGACAATGTCACTCAGCCTCTGAACAACTATGCATTAAATGAGAAACACTTGAAAAAACGAAAAAGCTTACTTACTTCTTCTTTCCTGGGTCAACAGGTCAACAAAACCATTAATTGACCTTTGGCCAAGATGGGCTAAAGGGAAAATCCCAAGGGGCGCGGCCCACTAAGATATGGTTTTTAATGGCATGTATGCAACTATGCGTTCTTTGCTATAAATAATAAAATGCTGTTCAATGTGCAGCTGCCTTTCTATAGTCAATATATATATACATAGGATACAACGGAAAGCTCCATTGGGGACACAGCTCAGTAAGCACCGTTAAGATCAGGAAATATGACTTGATGAATGTTATTAAACAATTATCCACTTATTTTCTGATATGCATCACAACTCACAATAGAGGAAAACTAACATGTGGGTACCTAGATGACTTCTGGGAGAGTGTCCACTGTGTCTTGGGTTGTCGTGCTCTGTGCGGGTGGAAGAGCCCGGGGAAGAGAATCAGAGCAAGTAAGGTAGGAGGGCTGTGGAGCTGACCAGAGGGATTTCAGGCTCTTATAGATCAAGGGCAGTTTTCATCAGAGTGGCAGCCACTTCCCGGCCCTGTCTTCAACCAATCAGATAACATGATATGTTTTAGCAGCCAATCAGATAAGAGGACCCCATTTGCCCCAGCAAGGAACCCTTCAACAACACAGTAATTGCCACATGCCTGCTTTTGAATGGTTAGCGATATCAATTGGCATAAATTTGAGCCAATTCAAAAACACATTCTAATTTCAAATAATAAATGCTCCTCAGAAATTGTGTCTTCTGCTATATATGGCATATACAGGTATGGTTGTAGTTATCGATGCCGCCATGCCATTTGTGGACCGGAGAACCATAACAATATAATATTTTTCATTGGCAGACACAAAGCAGATGCCAAAGACCACATAAAAACCCTTGTTGCTGCGTTTCTGTCAATTTAATGAGCCTGTTGATAGTTTTTAGCAGGCTGGAAGGAGCAAATGATTGGAAAAGTGTAGAGTATGGCTTGTACAGTGTTACAGGGGACAGTTTTACAACCAAAAATGAGTTCAAGCCATTTCCTGTGGTTTATTACACGCTCAGGCAGGGGCCATTGCAAGTACATGGCAAAATAACAAACTAAAAACCTGATTACAGGTAGAAGATGTTTTACATTTCTCGCACAGACAGCGAGCTCTTAAGCAGTAAGCCAAGCAGGAAACCCTAGAAGCATATCACTGCCAGAAATAAAATAAAAAAACGATGGCAAAAATGACTGAGCGCGTGCACAACGAACACATCCGTGTACTGCACACAAACGATTATTGCGAGCACTTTTAATGTCAGCGTGCCCAGTATTTATCTGTTTGTGAGAGCAAGTATATAGCCTGTGAGGCAAGGAGAAAATCCTTTATTGAGCGGGGCACATAATGGGAAGCTGACTCACGCAACCCGTGCTCACTAACTCTTTGCTCTTGTACCTGCAAAAACTGATCAGATCTTTCTTCAGTTATCAATCACATTTATAGTTGTGATGGCCATGGCTGGCTCAACCCACTTGGTACCAAAAATAATAAACACCCGTAGCACAAGTTCTCGCAATCATCATCCGTGTGCATGGATGTGTTGGTTGTGTGCGTGCAGTTGTTTTTTTGCTCGCAATATTTGGCAGTGATATGCTGCAATACTTGAACACCATCATGGAAAACTAGTCTGCCAGTAGGTATTTCACAGTACTCTGGGCCAAGTTATCATAAACCTGTAACTACTTCCAATTAAACCTGTAACTACTTCCTTAAAAAAACACCTGCCAGGGGTGGAGTAACAGGGACGGTAACTATGTCAGCTATACTGTTTTTACTGTGGACCCAGGCCCACTTCTGGTAGTCTTCAGCCAAGGGATCAACTGGTACTTGCCCGAGAAGTGACTGACATAGCCAGGGCAGAGACATCCGAGAGAGAGTGAGCTAATGAGTGGGAGATTGATTAAGTCAGCCACCCGGAGGAGTGCAAACACGCAAGGGTTGCCCGTGAACGATGATGCAATGTTGAAGTACGCGGAAACCGCACTGGTCAGAGGGGCAAGAGGGTGTGACTACTACTTTTCTTATGAGAAGACTCCCTTACAGGGAACAAGGAAGCACAGAGTTGTTTAGTCAAGTTGGAACGCAACTTGCCACCCTGCGCCTCTATCACACACGCCCATTTAGGATTTCCAAACAGTGAAGCGACCTCTCACCCATTCATTTGAAGCTCAGTCTTTCAGTGAAGCAAACTCCAAACCGCAACATAGGACATGTTCCAAAATAAAAATAACGGCAACGTGCACTTGTTTGTTTAAAAAAAAAGGATGTGTGTTTCCGTGCGTTTGTGGGGTGGATTATCGCATGCCTGTTTGTTGGCCACCATGCAAACACAGCAAGTTTCCACCTTGGACAACACACACACACACACACACACACACACACACACACACACACACACACACACACACACACACACACACACACACACACACACTTTGCTAATTTGATAATATAACACTGTACCCTAAAGCCTAAGCACACACATGCATGGTGCTACATGGGCAAATATATGTCTCCACGCACAAAGTGTGCCATGCTTAATGTGTGTCATTGAAATGCGCACGCATGCAGCACACACCCATTCATAAACGTGAGTTTCCACGACATAGAAGGACGCCTGTTGGAAAACCACCTGTCGGCTGGACTGTGATGCAAGCGCTACTATAGTAGCAGAAGTAAGGGTGTTAAGTAGTTATGTTTGCTTTTGTGTAACTGTTTTTGAGTCTGACCGTTCTGTTACTTTATATAATTGGAACTATATACACAATCAAATTCAGATACTAGTTATTTTGGAGCAAGCAAGGGTTTGACAGCTCATCGTAAAGGACACCTATAGGTAGATGTGGACTTGGGGGATCGGACCCAGAGCCTTTTAGCTGATTCAAACACCTTAAGCACTATTCGGCTTCCTATCACCCGACGAAACAGACATTTTCAGTTCTCAATTCTCAGTGACTCCTGACTCTCCCCACTCCTTAAATTGGGAGATCGACATACACATATTTATGTAAACAGGAACGTTTCGATTTTACCAACGCGACGCACGCTCTAGGACACCTGGACGCTACCCATACTTTGATTAGCGGCTACGACAGCGCTGGCCTGGGCGCCGCCACTACATCCCTTCACTGAATGAGACTCTGTTGTTCCGAGGTCTAGTGGAGGGCCGGAGTCCTTCCCATCCTGCCTTGAGCAAGGAGCACGAGTGTGAGGGTTATGGAACTATTTAGCAGGGCCAAGAAGACGAAAATAACCCCAGGAAGTAACCATATTTTTTCCCCCACACTCTTGAACAGTTAAGAAAGCGCCTATGCTAATAATGTAGCTAACCAAGCGTCCTGCCCCTTTGAGTTATGGAGCCCGGGGGAAAAGATATTCCACAGAGGGCATTTCTCTCATATTAGCTCCGCCGAGAGGATAATATAAACTCACAAGGAGTTCTAGGGAGATAAAGCCCTAAACCACTGGACAGGCTCCAACTTCCTGGTTCTTCTCTCACAGACAGGACCAGGGGAGGTTAAGGGTCAGGCCTGTGAGATAAGGAGGGATTATATGTTACATTTAATGCGGTCATCACAAATTACATGGAAATGAATTCTGCTAAGTAATCTCAATTCTTATGCTCCGACCAAAACCTCTCAGATGCAAGTCTTATGTCATATCTCATAACTTAGTGTCATATCTTCTTATTGTCATATGAGCCTGTTTAATCTAATTGTTAGTAACTGTGTTACAATGGCTTCCTCCCAGTGTTTATGTTAGTACCGGCGACAGTAGACAATACTGGGATGATAACAATATGATCGTGTGGACTGATGAAATATCAATCAGTCCTACTCAGTCTGCGGTCTTATCGCATACCCAACTCCATTTAGGCCCTGAACTGGCTTTTATTAACGTCTATTCAGATAAGCAATCTGTTTACTCTCATAGCATTTGCATGGGAATTTCTACATTCCCTATCGACATTTGAACCAACTTGGTTCCGATGATGCACAAGTTATAACTAGTAACAAGGTTGCAGTATTGTACTTGGAAAGTACCGGTGTAATGATAGTCATAAAATAATCTCATTCTCTTGGGTTTGATGGAGAACTCGCTTCTACACACACACAGTGAGTGAGTGAGTAAAAAATCTAATTCAGTGGGTTTTATAACCTCTAAACAAACATTTATCCTTTACTTTGTGTGTGTGACAACACACACACACACACACACACACACACACACACACACACACACACACACACACACACACACTTAAATGCATCCCAAAACAAATATGCCGCAGGAGCTACGTGATGAGGGGAGGCCTGTGAAACATAAATGCAGCTATGAGGATATTCCTGCAACAGATTCAGTGAGTAAGTGTAGCCTGAGCCACTCTGTTCAACTGCTGTCCTTCTAGGGGATATGTGAGAGTTGAACGATATAATACTAACATTAGGGTAGTTGAGGGAAACCTTTGATGGGAACCAAAACTCAAATGATATGCTACAGAGCATACACACAGCCAGTCGAATGTATGTTAGATTAAGTTAGGTGTGATAAGGATAACATTGTGCGTGTTCTGGGGTACATGGCAATTTCATTTAAACTTCATCTACAATAGAGAGAAAGAATTTCACAATATGAAAAAGAAGAAGAATCATAGTGGCATTAGCAAACCCTGTGTGACGACTTGGCCAGATGACGTCTGACACAATGACCTTGGAATCATCCACGTATTCAGCGTGTGCACAGGGCCTAGACAATAAGTATACAAAAACAACAGCTCTGCTGCTGGGAATTGGCTGGGTGTGTTCATAATTAACATACACACTCCATTGTTCACTATGAGACAGAGACGCAGACAGACAGACTGCCTCTGAACTTCGGCCATGTGGAGAGCTGCCAAGAAGATAAAGAGCCATCAGCATGAAGGCTTGCAGCCACCTATAAATCAAACCATCTCCATCATCTCCCACATTACCATTATCACCTCCGTCACCTTCATCCCACAACTGCTGCTACATTCTTCTGGATGCAAAGTCACACTGTGTTGAGAAGTAGCAATGAGTCAGAAGAAAAGGACGCCCATCACAACAAAACTGCTCAGCAAGAATCTCCAACTCACCAGTCTTTCACAGCCAAAGCGAGTGACGGCATTTGTGTGGAGAATAGAAAAAGAAAGAATCGGTCATCAAAACAGTGGGCAGTACATTTCTGCCTTGGTTACCCAACTAATATTTGTTTTGTAAATTTGCTTTTGCAGTGACATTTGGGAAAAAACACGTCATGTACGACACAATTTGTCGGCTCATACCAACAGGTGAGCAGAGCAAGCAAGAGAGTCTATGCGGTCTCACTGACATCAATTTCAGCCTTCGGACAAAACAAGGGAGAGGAGGGATCTTCAACTGACAACTCTTTTTAAATCAACAGAAAAAAAACAAAAACCAGCTGTGGACAGATAATTGCAATGCACTTCAGGGCCTTATTCGGGAGACGTTAGAAGTGAGTGAAAACATGCATCGGAGCTGGGCCCCCCGCTGTGCAATGGGAGGAAACCTCCTCCCATCCAGAGTGGTCCCCTCACCGAGTGGGGTTCTGAGGCACTATGGTCTGCTCAGCATTGCCCGTTTATTTATTGATTTGTTGTCTTTCCCGCCATTGTTGGAGTGTTGCAAAAGAACAACAAAGGAGGAAGTTTCCCACAAAACACTCTAGAGAGAGGTAGAAATTATGGATCGGGTGAGGATTGTGAAGTGAAATGTTTTTTAAGAGGCAAAAATTAGACAGAGCGCCTATTGTCAGAACTTAATATCCATTCACGCACACAATAAGATGGATCACACCCACATCCACACACACACGCACACACACACACACGTTATCTATAACATTAGTGTCACACTCTTTTACATATCCACTGTAACTAATAGACAAACTACACAACCCCCATCCCCTGGACTCAACTAGCAAGTCTGTGATGGATATAAAAGGACTTTACATTCAATCTCATAATTGGGAAACAGTAGTAGTAGTCACATTCCAGGAGTCGGGCTAGTGTGGACTCGTAGAGAGAAAATGCAGTATGGAGGGAAGGAGTGGCCATTGCAGGTTGAGTAAGTGTGGAAGGGTGAGAGGAGCTTAGGGCTGGTAGAAAGCGTCTGGTTATGTAAAGACTGCACTGCTGCATCATCCACACAAAAATGTGGGTTACATAAATAACATCAGCCTTCTGAAACGGCCAGCGGAGGGTTTCGAGGAACAGTCACAAAATAAATATATTTGGCATACAAACTAGTCTGGGAAAAATTGTAAAAAATAAAAAAATTAAAAAATAAAAAAAAAAACAGGGCAGACAAGGTTTAATAAAAATGCCAGAGCTGTACTACGGGACAGACCCTAGAAGAGGAGCAGTGTACCGTAGAAGACAGGCGACAGAGCAAGAGCTCAATATCGCCCGTCGCCACAGATATCCCCCACCCCCTGCTTCAAAGAATCCCAACGTATACCATTATTTGTCTGATGCAATGAGCAGCAGATGAACCCACACCTTATACAATCCAACTCCAACACAAACCATTGAGCAAAGTTATGCACCTACACCACCTACCCATAGCCTCCACCCTGTCCCCCACCTCACCCCTTTACTCCACCACCTCCCCCCTTATCCTCCACCCCCACCCCCTCACCCCTTTCCTCCAGACCTATTCCCTACTAACGATTCGTCAAGAAGGCTTACATCGTCTGTCGAGCATGTGCAGACATGATAGAGGAGTGCTAAAGGGTACAGGCGTGAGGAGCTACAGGCTTTAAGAACCAAAGAACTCCATGGAACTCCCTCACCGCAATCTACGCAACGAAGGGTTACATTCAAATCAATTGATATTTAAGATTTAACTTATGAAGCTACGGTAGCCTCTTACCTTACCTTAGCCTTTAATGAGTGAATGGATGTTGTGAGAATGGATAAATAGTGGATTTAAATTAATGTCCTTAATTATAACAAGGACTTCCCTCCAAAACTGACACAAACACACACACCACTTGTATCCTGTGCCCAATTAGTCTTGCCGTTTGCTTGGAAAATATTGCAAATCCCCCACTCTATTCCAAACAACGTCATCAACTCCGAAATGCTTTCATGCGTCATTTTCAGGAGGTAAAAAAAATGACTACATCCTAATCCCTACCAGCCAGTCTCCTTGCTTGTCAAAGGTCTGCATCTATCTGCATATGGCATACAAAAAGATTTAAATGAAAGCTAATATTGATTGTCAGGAGCTGGATGTTCAACTTTACAGTCCTATGTGCCAGTGCCTGGTGGGCCCTAACCCTAATTTGTTGGTGCAGTTGAATCCAAAAATAACTGGTTTTCAGGGTGAGAACTGGGAAAGCACACTACTTAACAGGGACTCCCTGGTTAACAAGAGAAGCCTTCAGGCTATGGCCGAAATCAGGTACAATTAGTTTCGAGTCAGCATAAAACAGGAACATTTAAGGACTAATTCTTATATTATATACTTGATGAAACTTCATATTTGACAAACAAAATTAACCAAGGTCTGTAGAATTCTAACTTGATTTTTAAGTCTAGATAAAGAAAGGAAAGAGTGAGTAACGTTCAATCAATACTACTAATAATACTACTACTATTTTCCGGCATCTGGTTGAATTTTGCCAGTTTGATTGACATTCAGCCCAAGATTGTATACTACATGCGGAGTATTAATTTGCCAAACGTAAATTGTGCTGACGTTTAAAGCGAAACCATCATGTTGAATGTTGAGACAGAGTTGTTGCATATGGCCTTCACTGGCACTGATGCATGCTACACACCATTTTAATGTTGATCTATTCATGTCGAGCCACAGCATTCACATAACAAGCTCACTCGTACGTCCTTGGCTCAGAGAATCAATAAATCAACCTCTTGGTGGAGACTGATGGCCAACACTGCTAAAGTGTTTACTACATGATGAATATTTCTCCATCAGTTCCATACGTTTCCATGTTGAGGCACAGGCTGAGAGGGATCTATTGTTGTGGCAGGATTGATGGGCCGACAGGGTTCTGTTTTCAATACTAGGTTATGCAACTTGAGTTAGGGGAGTCGATATCTAAGCCAGTGAATATGCTAAGGGTACCTTTTTGTAGGGTAGCAGAGAGAGGTGGGGCATGGAGAGGGCTCTGGCAGAGGCTGCTGTGTTCTGTTCAATTGGGGTCGAGAGCTGATACTTAATTCATCACTCTAGTCTTTTTTTTTTTCCTCTTCTTTGAAATTCTGCTTTGGCTTCTCTGAGGGGGCGAGGGAGGGGCAGGCACGGGGAACACCAAAATAGCATCATCTGATCCTTCTTTCATAAACTTTTCCACTCCTGCAGCCACATGCTGGACGTTGAATGCAGCAGAAGTGACAGAGGGACCATAGAAAGAAGGCAATAAAATACAGGAAAATTAAATTGTAGACATTTTAAACCAATCCCCTCCATTTTCTCCCCCAACTCCTAATCAAGATGATTGGTGGAGAGGAAGGTGAGAACCTTCTGAACTATACGGTGATGACTGCAGTGAAAATCTCATACTGCAGATGGTTTAGGTTAAGGTTAAACCTTCTGCTGATTCCCCCAAACAGAATAAATGCAGCCTGACACTAGACAGTTCATAAAGGAGGTCTCGTTACCGGTGTAGAGCCTGCTAGGAACCCTCGTCCCAGCCAGCTACGATCACTCGTCTCAGCCATATGGTCTCAACACTCCAGCCTTTTTCACGACCACACACAAAGACACTCAGGAAACACCAGCCCCCGGATCACACAACGCACTCCACCCAACAGCAGCAGGACTTAAGTGACATGCAACACAGCGCTCAGATCAGAAACCAACACTACAAACACTCCAAAGGATGTTCAGTTTCATTATTTACCGACCCTTAAAAATCAGCCTTGGCGTCAGCAGTCTATGAAAAGATGCTCCTGATGACAGGACGTGTCCTCTCATCCTCTACCAGGATGAGAAACCATGAGCAGGGCTGTGGCTTCTGGGCCACTTAAGAGGGCCCATGTCATTATTCGGGGCCGACATGGACAGGCTTTCAGCTGGTCTTGTGCTCAGCTACTTAGGAGCCCTTTGGGAGGTGTAGAATATTCCGAGCAGCGCAGTGCACACAGGGACCTGACTTTAGGACGCTCTGGGTGGAGAGGGTTTTTTGGGCTTCTCCTGCGTTTTGATCTATTTTGGCAGTGTTTAATGTGTCGGCTCACTGGGGTTTTGATCGAATCTTGTTAGAAGAGCGTACTGTGGTGGCCTGCGCTAGATAACCATCACAAGGGAGAGAAGAGGGAGGGGTAATCACGAGAGGAGGAGGGAGGAAGAGAGGATGAGGAAGATAAAAGGTAGCGCTATGGGGAGGTGGAAAGATTGTGAAAGATCAGAGGTGGGGCGCTAGACAGAGAAGGGACCATACCCATCTATAGACGTAAGATTGGGGCAGTGGCAATGTTGCCAATGAACAGACTTACTATTATTATTAATGTTATTATTATTATTACACATTTCTATTACAATAAAAAGACACAGCAATTTAGGTCTTCTGCATCAAAGACAATATATGACTCATCGTTATAGCTTCATACTTATACTTATACTAACCCTAGAGTACAACATGTTAAGTTCACTCATCTAATATCAAACTGTCAATTAGCCCATAGCATCACCTTAGAATAGAAAAAATATAGACAAGCAAGAAATATTAAAAACTGAATTTGATTGTTCACCCAAAACTGTTTCCGGTAGACAGCAGCCTGAACAAATAATAGATAAAACCATGAAAAGCAAACAGTCATGAAGGCCAACAAAGATAGATAAAATGACGCGGAGAGAACAGGCCTGATTGTTAGAACCTGAATAAAACATTCCTAGGCCACACTAGAGCCGTCATTGCTTGGGGTTAAGTACAAGACATGCGATGCACAGATATTTGTTTTGAATTTTTTTGGATATTAACATACACGACACACAAAAGGTGGAAGCCCAATTAAAAGATGAGATACTTTTATCAAAACAGCAGTTGCTGTCAGAACAAAAGGTTAGGACTCATACATAGATCAATCTAATCGAATTACCACATTTTCACATTAGAAACTTGTCATGAGTTTATCACACTGTGACCGCGAAGCTTGTTGGAAAAAGAAGCGGTTACCTTAACTACTGTGCTGTACATCATTCTTTCACTTTGTGCTTGTGTGCTGGCTTATGCGTTTGTGTACTTGCTTAGGGGGTTGAATGTCCGACTGAGATGTTGATGCTGATGCACTAACTGATCCATTTGTTTGGAGTTAAATTCCCTCTCATCCGATAACAGTACATTAGACTGGTTCAGCTTCTGAGAGGCCATCA
Organism: Pollachius pollachius; assembly: GCF_949987615.1. Taxonomy (NCBI): domain Eukaryota; kingdom Metazoa; phylum Chordata; class Actinopteri; order Gadiformes; family Gadidae; genus Pollachius; species Pollachius pollachius. The sequence continues at coordinate 14,469,185 of NC_136935.1, forward strand.
GTTGTCTATAAATGTAAAAAGCACACGGCCTGGTAGAGGTGGGAGTGAATCGGTGTCAGTGAATCGGTGTCAGATGAGCTCCAAACAGAGCGGATGTATAAACAGCTGGGTGTTAGAATGAGATCCATAGGCGTAGACGTCACTGAGGCTGTCTGGCCAGTAGGCACCCCCGCTGGACTGATGGTACCGACTTTACAGCTGAGTTCCCCCTATTGATCAGCCAACCACACTTACTACTCCCCCAGCTTTTTCATTAAACAGCCTTTGGGGGGGGGGTATAGGAATGGAAAGCAACATGCTGCAAGAATAGAAACGTGAAGTTGGATCGGAGTTTGAGTCAGTCAGAAAGTTGACTTTCTGACTGACTCAAACCATAAGCAGAAAGGGTTGTGGTTGTTGTCTGACTGACAACAACCATAAGCAGAAAGTCACAATCTAATTTATCCACTTGAACAACAATTATGTGGTGAAAGTAGACTGATGACACCGTAGTTAGACAGAATCTTGTGGCAGCCGGACGACAGCTGCTCTTATCTTGTGAAAAGCAACAATAGCGATCCACAAAGATTTCATTCAACTCTCAAGTAGGCCTATATCATCATCCAACTCAACCCCAAATAGACACACGAACACAGAGACACGCACACAGAAAAAGTTCTGTAGATGAGCCTCTTGCTTGCTCTTAGCAAAAAAAGAGACTACTTTGAGCCCCCCGTATTTTTGGTCTCGGTGATATAAATGCGGAGGGGAATACGATCCAGAAGACAAGCCGGAGCTCGGCATTCATGACAGAGTAGCTATTAATAGGTTTACTACAGAGGGGAAGGGGAAACTGCTGTGATGCCGCGTTTAGGGGCCAGCAGTTCACACTAGACGGGGGCGGAGGAGGTGAAGTGGCAGGGTGGGGAGAGAGAATAGGGCTCTCTTGACTGTTCACACAACACTGAAACTGACACATCGCGTTTACACCTAAGACATTGTTTGATCAAATCCGCCAAACATACCACCCTTGTTATAACTGGCAAGCCCTAATAACCAAGAAGACTGCAAAGAGAGTGTAGAAGCAAGCAAAGGTTTGACAATCCCATTCATAAAATGTGTCTGTATTAATCTCCAAATGTGATTAGTGCCACTATGATGCCCAACGCCGAGCCTACGTTGCTGTAAGCAGTGTGTCAACCAAACATCATTTTAATTCATGAAGATAAAAAAAAACGTAGGCAATGACAACAAACACTTAAGATCGCTTTGCGGCATTCGTATAGCGCTAAAAGCACAACGACAACGGAGATGTGAATAAAAAGCATATCACATGTGTATTTGCATGGTAATGTGGGGGGCCCATGCTTTGAGATCTTGCAGTAACGAGTCGAAGGTGTCAAGCGATACAAACGATACATCGTATGATCTTCGCAACACCACGATCTTTGATACACGTTAAGATCACGACACATCAAGAACACGGCAACAACACTGCAATAACCGGGATAAGCCGGTTCAACGTTCACATCTCGCGTACGAAACCACCGCACCGGGATCATCAACACATCGCACGAGCAACTTACATCTTCAAAGAGAGAGCCGACGTTGGCTGTCACGAGCAGTATTCCCGTGCCTTGTGCAGCCAGCTTGCCTGCCATGGTTGGTCCTGTAGGTCGTACTCGTAGCTTAGTCTGAGTGTAGAATGATAGTAAACAGATAAAAGCCGGCCAATGTCCTGCTCCAACTGGTTAAAACAGTAAAAACGTGTCAGTGCAGCAAGGGTTGAGACGGCGGCTCGGTTCGCTCATATTAGCAGTGCGCGTGCATCTAACGTTCCTCGCTGGCTTGAACGTCCGCTGCGTGGATGATGCTGTTTTGATTACTTTTTCACGTTCAGGGCCATCGTAAAAGTTTCCGTTTTAATCCACCGCGACCGGTGGGCTCTGGTACATTTCAGGGGTTGTAATGTTTCCCTGGCTTTCGCTGTGAAAAAGTCTCCCTCCAAAGCACGACTGTGCCGACAGGACCATCGCCTTGATTGTTTGGAGAGCAGCACAGGCTGGAGTCCTTCACTGTCCTGACGTCATCATGCTAATGAGCGACGGAGCTCTGCTCTTAAAAAGGCAACGCACCGAAAAACTCCGCGCGCTGTTTTCTAACCATTTCTCAATGTTTCTTAGCTATTTCCACATTATCTGGTGAAAAAGTGAATTGAGAGAATAAAATGCGTTCCAATGATGTTGTCTCACTTCCGTTCATGTTACTATTAAATCATACTCGGTGTAGGCTAATTGTATCTAAATGTTAAATACAACCTAGTTAAATACAGTGTTAAATACAACCTAAACAACCCTAGTTTATTAATGAACCTAGTTTATTTTTTATAATGATTTAAAGATATATTTCTTTGCTAATAACTTGCATCGGATAATGTGTCTGGAAAATTACAAAAAAAATAACATTTATAGGCTATACGGTCATGGTTTACTGCCACCAGGAACATAATGCAATATTATTGGTTTGTAACTACTGTGAGTTCAACTCCAGTCCAACTGTTAATCACCCCAAACATGTTGCAAAGTACAGACATAACTACACAATCACAGCGGGACATTTGGCAGAAATGGTTCTACAAATCCACACCCAGCAACGCCCATGCAATCACTCAACTGAATGATTGACATATCAGCTCGGAGAGGGTGCATTATAAAACATAGATAAAGAGTCAAGGGTCGGTTACACATTGAGAAGGACTTGCGAGAGACTTTGAAGTGAGCTGAGAGATTACGGCCTACACAAGTTATTCAAAGTGCTCACAGCTGTGTCTGGCATCAGTTGAAGAAAGTCTAGAGCGTGGGTGGGTGGGTCTGTTTGTGCGTGTGTGCGTGTGTGTGTGTGTGTTGCGTGCGTGCGTGCGTGTGTGTGTGTGTGTGTGTGTATGTGTGCGCATGTGTGTGGCTGTACAAGTGTATTAGAGAGAGAGTAGTTTGAGCTGATGTTAAACAGTGCGTTTGTGAGTGGGAGTGTGTGATTAAGAGGTGTTGAATGTAACGACGGCTACTCTTCAGCCGTCTGAATATTAAATAATCAAATGATTACACATAGGCAAAAAAACAAAGTAGCATCCACTGGGAGTTACACACACAGCTATCGCCCTGTAGGGAGGGGTATATTGTAGAGTTGTGAAGCGAGCAGACACATCCAGAATGTTCCAGAAAGAAAGAAAGAAAGAAAGAAAGAAAGAAAGAAAGAAAGAAAGAAAGAAAGAAAGAAAGAAAGAAAGAAAGACAGCAACAGGAAAAAGAAGAGAAGAGAATAATATCAGCACCCATAAAGGAAATACCTGGATGGGTATATAGAACTCTGGCTTTAGAGATGAGGGGACGACCTTGGGATGGCAAATACACCCTTACCCGAGTGATGTGATGCCCTCCATGCTAATGAGGGCATAACATTAGCATCATCGCATTAGCATATAACTCGTGTCCAATGGAGAATCCTAGAATGACTTCTCCCCCTCATAACACCATCCATAGATGTGTCTCTCTGTGATGTGACCTCTGAGGTGACCCCTGCCCTGACGGAGTGTGGCCCCGCCCCTGAACCCGCCACCCTGGAAGACAGAAATAGAGGCTAGAAAATGGATCTAAATATAGCATGGGAAAAAACTTGCACCAAGGACTGTGGCAGGGGGAGATAACATCACAGGTAATGTGTTCAATGTGGCGTGTGTGTGTGTGTGTGTATGTGTGTGCGTGTGCATGTGCGTGTGTGCATGTGTGCTTGCGTGTGTGCCCGTGTGTGTGCGTGTGTGCGTGTGTGCGTGTGTGTGTGTGTGTGTGTGTGTGTGTGTGTGTGTGTGTGTGTGTGAATGTGTGTGTGTGTGTGTGTGTGCGTGTGTGTGTGTGTGTGTGTGTGTGTGTGTGTGTGTGTGTGTGTGTGTGTGTGAATGTGTGTGTGTGGAGCAAGTGAGGGGTGGTGGGGGTAGATACAGGATATCCCACAGGGAAGGTACCGTTGGAGGTAGGAGCCAGGAGGTTTGTTTTTGTGTGTTTGTGTTGTTGGGAGTGTGTGTATGTGTGTGTTGGGGGGGGGGGGTTCAAGGGGGCTGTTTGCTGATAAAGGAGCCCTACGCACTGGGCAGCCCCTCCCCCTTCTTCTAATGTGCTCTGGGTAATGGAAAAAATTATGTTGGAATTCCAGACTGTGAGCAAAATATGTGCACTTTGACCCCAATCCCTTCGCTACTTCAATTTGCTTATCTAAAAATAGAAGGAAAAGAAAACTGGAACAAATGGGAGCCTGCCGTGTCCCGAGGGGGGCCGGATCCAGCCTTGTGGAGATGTATGAAGGCCATGCTCGACTATTAAACGCTTAATCTCAAACCCTGTTCCAGAATAGATGCCGTATCATTTTATATTTGCCCGTGGAGATCCCACTTCTTCAGCATGGGAATAAGCCCTGAGAAAACAACAATACGTTACACGATTTATTGCCTGCTTGGTATTTGGGTCTGCAATGAAGCCAATGCAGAACACCGAACCAAGCCCTTTGGCTGCAAAGTTTTCTGGTCCGTCTCCTTAATAATGAGCAAATCGTCAGGTTTAAAGGGGGAGGAGGAACAGATGGCAGGCTTATCCTTTCCTAAACTAATTGAAGCCTGCAGTTTTGTTTAGATACTTGAATGCATTTCTGCACACACATACACACACACACACACACACACACACACACACAGACACACACACACACACACACACACACACACACACAGTGAAGAAATTAAGGTTATATATGCGTTTATTATTTCTATCTCGGTGAGACAATTAACCCGAGGAACATGATCTCAATTTAGGGAGTTCACAAAGTCTGCCTTTTATTACTGCTCCCTTGAATCTCTGGTATCTCTCCCTCTTGCTCCCTGCGCCTCCCTCTCTCCCTCCCTCCCGCTCGACCACGGTCAGGGTGTATCCCACTGTGAGTAAGCCTATTTTGGCGGTCCCGTGGGTTCCCTGTAATATTGGGCCCTTACTAATTTATCCTCCCTTACCAATTAATTTGGAGCAGAGTGCTCTCATGGGAGGAATGTCCATTTTATATTTCTTTATTATTTTCTGCTGAAAGAGGGGTGTGGATGGCCTACATCATTACTAATTCACCAGGGGAGTTCAGGCCCGTGCAAGGAGCCCTGCTGCCCTCTCTCCTCTGTCTATATGGGTTCTGTCTATTTATACGTTGTCCGCAGTGATTCAAATCCAGGTGTTATACGCGCTTTTCAAGGTCCTTTGCACCTTAATCGCATAACTTGTTGTATTTTCTTTCCCCCTGCGGGTGCATCTCCCTTGTTGCTAGGTTGTTGCATGTTGCCTTATTCCCAGATTAAGGCAACAAGTCAAAGTCAAGTCGAGCTGTCCAGCTTGGACAAACATACACTATATAATCATGCATTATAGGTGAGACTCATTTCTGCTCTTGTCTTATCACTTTCTGCCTCTGTTGAGTCTTGAAATCTTCACAGTTAACCAAGCCACAAGGATTTTCCAATGGAGAATATTCTGTAATCTGCATATGAAGCTTGGCATCATCCACATCCATCTAGCTCACGAGAAGGAGCAAGGGAGCACCATGAAAGACATTTGATTGCGATTGTGCCATCTAGAGGGAATACATTGGCTGCGCATACAAATTAGAGTGAATGGTTGAAAGCGATATCCCACATGTCTTTGATTTCACTACGGTGCCAATAATCCCATGGGGTTTACAGTAACATAATCAGGAAGCACTGTGGTGCAAAGCAAAGTGGATTTAATTTACCAAAACGAGCCAGATAACTATACAAATAATGTCAGAAACATATCAAAAATGGTTAATAAATGTTCAAAATGGTCAATAGAATATCCTTTCTTTATTCAAACCTAGATAATAACAGAGAGAAATATAAGAGAGATATTGTCAAAGAACATAAACAAAGAAAATGGTCAAATAACAGTAATACATATCAATAATCAAATCAAAAAGTCAACATCATCTTTCTGAAACCAATGAAACTAACTACTAAATTCCCACTGTTTGTATTTTCTTTCCGTGATCATGTCTATTTAGCTTATTCTTCTTTAGGTTTGCTTGCCATACGACCACAGACCTTTTGTAGTCACAAAACCTATTATTGCTTAGTACACTTTAACCATATCATTGTTGAGACATATATATATACAGTGGGGCAAAAAAGTATTTAGTCAGCCACCAATTGTGCAAGTTCTGCCACTTAAAAAGATGAGAGAGGCCTGTAATTTTCATCATAGGTATACCTCAGCTATGAGAGATAAAATGAAAAAGAAAAAATCTAGAAAATCACATTGTCTGATTTTTAAGGAATTTATTTGCAAATTATGGTGGAAAATAAGTATTTGGTCAATAACAAAAGGTCATCTCAATACTTTGTTACATGCCCTTTGTTGGCAATGACAGAGGTCAAACGTTTTCTGTAAGTCTTTACAAGGTTTTCACACACTGCTGCTGGTATTTTGGCCCATTCCTCCATGCAGATCTCATCTAGAGCAGTGATGTTTTTGGGCCTTCGCTGGACAACACGGACTTTCAACTCCCTCCAAAGATTTTCTATGGGGTTGAGATCTGGAGACTGGCTAGGCCACTCCAGGACCTTGAAATGCTTCTTACGAAGCCACTCCTTCGTTGCCCGGCCGGTGTGTTTGTGGTCATTGTCATGCTGAAAGACCCAGCCGTGTTTCATCCTCAGTGCCCTTGCTGATGGAAGGAGGTTTTCACTCAAAATCTCATGATACATGGCCCCATTCATTCTTTCCGTCACACGGATCAGACGTCCTGGTCCCTTGGCAGAAAAACAGCCCCAAAGCATGATGTTTCCACCCCCATGCTTCACTGTAGGTATGGTGTTCTTTGGATGCAACTCAGCATTCTTTCTCCTCCAAACACGACGAGTTGAGTTTTTACCAAAAAGTTCTATTTTGGTTTCATCTGACCATATGACATTCTCCCAATCCTGTTCTGGATCATCCAAATGCTCTCTAGCAAACTTCAAACGGGCCCGGACATGCACTGGCTTTAGCAGGGGGACACGTCTGGCACTGCAGGATTTGAGTCCCTGGCGGCGTACTGTGTTAGTGATGGTAGCCTTTGTTACTTTGGTCCCAGCTCTCTGGAGGTCATTCGCTAGGTCCCCCCGTGTGGTTCTGGGATTTTTGTTCACCGTTCTTGTGATCATTTTGACCCCACAGGGTGAGATCTTGCGTGGAGCCCCAGATCGAGGGAGATTATCAGTGGTCTTGTATGTATTCCATTTCCTAATAATTGCTCCCACAGTTGATTTCTTCACACCAAGCTGCTTACCTATTGCAGATTCAGACTTCCCAGCCTGGTGCAGGTCTACAATTGTGTTTCTGGTGTCCTTTGACAGCTCTTTGGTCTTGGCCATAGTGGAGTTTGGAGTGTGACTGTTTGAGGTTGTGGAGAGGTGTCTTTTATACTGATAAGGAGTTCAAACAGGTGCCATTAATACAGGTAACATGTGGAGGACAGAGGATCCTCTTAAAGAAGAAGTTACAGGTCTGTGACAGCCAGAAATCTTGCTGGTTTGTAGGTGACCAAATACTTATTTTCCACCATAATTTGCAAATAAATTCTTAAAAAATCAGACAATGTGATTTTCTGGATTTTTTTTTTTCATTTTGTCTCTCATAGCTGAGGTATACCTATGATGAAAATTACAGGCCTCTCTCGTCTTTTAAAGTGGGAGAACTTGCACAATTGGTGGCTGACTAAATACTTTTTTGCCCCACTGTATATATATATATATATTTATAGATAGAGAGAGAGAGAGAGAGAGAGAGAGACAGAGAGAGACAGAAAGTGAGACAGAGAGAGAGAAAGAGAGAGAGACAGAGAGACTGAGACAGAGATACAGAGAGATTCAGAGAGAGACAGAGAGAGAGAGACATAGAGGGACAGAGTGGGAGGGAGAGAGAGAGGGTGAGACAGTGAGACAGTTGACAGACAGAGATACAGAAAGTGAGACAGAGAGAGAGACAGCGAGAGAGACAGAGAGGGACGGAGAGGGAGGGAGAGAGGGAGAGGGTGAGAGACACAGAGAGACAGAGAAAGAGAATAGAGACAGAGAAACAGAGAGAGGGTCTCTGCCCTTCAACATGCGGTTCTGTTCCTCTACTGCCCTCCATCTCATCAGCTCAGCCTCATTGCTTTACAGATCAAATAGCAGTGGAATTTGCCAAAGAACAGAAGGAGGACATGGAGAATATGTTATTTTTTGTATTACAGTCCTTAGTGAAAACCCCCAAAAATTGTCCCAACGTGACTATTAATTCATCACCGGTTGCAGTTGGACTTTTGCATGAATGTGAACATTATTCATAAACCAACACAGGCCTACAGGCCCCCTCCTTCACGGAGACCGCAGCCATTTTAGGAAACACTGAGAAGGTTGTCTGGCTTCGGGGCCAAGATCCCATCTCCCACTCATTTCCCTCATTCATTCAAACTATAAGTGGAAACATGTCACGGGACGTAGCTGCCCCCTGTTGGCCTCTCATACGTCGAAGCCTCCTAAATATAAACCCAGGGAGAGAGGATTAACGTCAAGGCCTTTTCTTGTCGCTTGTCAAACACAAAGCTCCCAAAAGGTGTTGCAAGGAGGCCCTGTGTGCAGTTAGGAGACGGCTGTTGCCAAACTGGTAAACAGGGTCTGCTCTGTTCTCTTATGTAAATGGACGACTTTGGCCACGTCAAAACTAGACCCGGCCAAAACAGGGACAGCATTGGTTTCGTACCACCTTGTAACTTGTTCATTGTAACCAAAGCTCTAAATGTGACTGGAGCTTCGTGTTCTGGTATAAACTCATGTCAGATGTTTCATGCGCGACGTGATTGATGTATTATGAACAAGCTAATAGTTTATTTAAGGTGTGCTGCATTCAGAAGGGGCAGTCAATCAATGTAGATATCTATCTACAACAATCCACATGTGCCAGGTGCTGAGACTTTGCTTATATTATGCATTTGACTGAATCGTTGCGCTAACGTTTCCCTTGAAGAAAATGCTGCAATCTGTAGTATCGCATGACTTTCAGCAGGTGGCAGTAGTCCTTTGTGCAATCATTAATTATTAGATAAACCGTTAACAATTACCAGATTCTATTTAACAAGCATTGGGTTTTGCATCTTCTAAATAAATTGTAAAAAATACTATATATTCTAATGGGATGAAATCACAAGACATTTGATTAAGGCATCTACCAACGCTTTCTGTTACTACCATTACAACTTAAATCTACCTTAACTACACTTCTACCAACTGTTAGTTGGTGTGGATCCGCAAGACATATACTCTTCTCAATCCTCAATCTCTCAGAGACTAAATTACTTTGCTATCTCCACTTTTTTTTTATTATACAGTGCATAAACATGAGTAGATAAAAGCGAATTGAAGAACTTGTCAGTAGTATGCACATGTAAGCTCCCCAAAAAGTAACACACATTGAGGTACAAATAGAATTGGCTTCTCAATGCTTGGCCTTCGTCTGACATACCCTCATGGGGGCACCTCAGTGCCAGCTTATGAACACTGTCCATGATACAATACGTTCAAATCAATATCTTGCCCCTGAAGTCAAGCCATGTTAAGAATTGCATTAAGTTTTCATATTTAGAAGATTTTGTAAGGAAGGCTTCCTATGAGGCTATAATCAAAGGTTCAGCCTACCTCTAAAACCGAGGCCTCTCTGGGCTCCTCATAAACCATGATAACATGTGGTGTGGGCGGCAATGTTGGAGCATATGACTTTCATTATGATACAGGGTGAACAGGCATGGTTTGGCACAGGAATGTTTGTACATTTCTATTGGTTGATCAATGGCTGCATTGTCCTGGTTACGGTGCTGAAAGATAAGTTATTAAGTTGAAAGTGAAAAAGTTTTTAAGAATTAAGTGGAACACAAAGTGATCAGCAGATGGGAGCTAAGCTAGTTTCCCCATGTAAGCCCTGACCAGTCCAATGCTGTTGTTGTATCTGCGGGCATTTTCTAGTGACAAATGTTGCTTTCAAAGACACACGGGGTCTGTTAGGTCCTCTGTGACAGCCCTTTCCTGACCAGGCCACAGAGGTCAACAAGATCAGGTTTGAACTCACTGCAAAGTCTGGACAGTGTGCGTCCAGTTGGCCCCTGGGGTTTGTCCTGAAGCCCAGGGGGCTATGGGGGGGATGTGTTGGTGTCATAGAGTATGGTTAAATAATCAGACAGGACATCATCAACTTGATCCCTCCACTGGGTAGACACATGGACTTAATGTCCCAGGTACGTCTTTCCTAAAGGGAATACACTTTGATGGTTTGTTCGTTGATTGTGAGCACAAGTCATTTGTGTGTTTAAGACCCCCACTCTGCTTCCAATAAATCACTTCACGCACTCATGCATGCGCACACACATAGACACACACACACACACACACACACACACACACACACACACACACACACACACACACACACACACACACACACACACAAATATGCTTGCACACTTTGAATGTCGGAACAGCACATGGTTTTTAGCCATATATATATTTTAGACAGTATCGAATACGTTTTTTCTCAATAATGCCTTACCGCCACTAGATGGCAGTCCTATCTTAGCTTTAAGCCCAACTACTTGATCCACGAGTAGATTTATCGGGATCGAGAATTTCCCTTGCAATTCCCAGAAACAACTATTGTTTTTTTGTAATTTATGTAAATGTACTTCTCAGTCACAGCCACAGGTAGGTGCTCAGTGCTCAGTCACAGGTAGGTCTATTTGGCCTTTCTATTTTCTCAAGAGTCACCGTTATCGTTTTACCTGAGCTTCCAGTGATTCGGGGAATGGGCTAGACAGGGTTGGGGAAGGCTCAAATAACCACTTTAGGGGTATTTACAAAATACGAACCTCAGACAAAAATCCCATTAATCCTTCCAGATGATAGAGGGGGGAGATTTACGTTCCTGACTGACAGGATTTCAGCAGCAGGCTGGTGTTGAAGGGTATTTCAGCGAACCCCAACCCAGCACCCACCAATCGCACTCTCTATCTCTCTCTCTCTCTCTCTCTCTCTCTCTCTCTCTGCAAAATATTTGATAACTCTGACAGCTGTCACAGCATGGATCTTTCAACCTTACCCCCTGCTCCCATCCAGTTTTACTGTCAGTGAAACGAAACAATTTCCTCAACAAATACCAAATACTGTTTTCAAAAATGGAAGTCAATAGCTATCGAACGAGTGAATTGGGTTTTGGAATACTCAGCTACTGAATGAATTAACGTTCGGCAAATAGTCACCCACAGATCAGACTGTTTGAACAAAGGCACAAAAATAAAACGATAAAATGGTCTAGGGTTAGAAGATAAGGCCCTCTACCAGAGATATCACCATTTCATTTTGTGGTAGGCCGAATAAATATTTGTGCCTATCTAATTATGACTGAGCGTAATTAATAACCAATGCAGAAAAGCCGTTCACAGCTACTTAAAACTGTAATGGTGCATCAACTGCCTTTTTGTCTCAACAATGAAGTTACCCGGTGATGTGTGCAATAGTGCAGTTTACTGTAAATGGACGCTAAAGGTTGTGAGTAACCACACAGTGTGTTTCTGGACTATATGAAGGCCTCCTGTTTCTCACCACTCAATGTAATGAATTACCCCCGCTATCTGTGTGAATAGCGTGAAGAAGACCACTCATTTAGTCCTGAAGATGTCTTGAACATATCTGTCACAATTAATACATTTTTCTTTTCCTTGGCAGGCAGGCAGGGCCTAATTTAAATTATAGGTCTTACTTCCAAGTCCAGAGCTTGTTCTCTGGCTTTTTCAGACTGTAGGACTGTTCTATTTGGTTGTTTTTGTCGCCCAATGAAATAAGTTTGTTTTTCCACCAAACAAGCACCAATGAACGTGGATCATCTCCCATCCATCCAGCCATCAGCAGGGTGAGTCACAGGCTGAGCTACTGAATTCATGGGGCAGGTTATAATCCCCTGATGGCCATGTGACTCGCCTTCCCGTACGGCGCGTCATTTAGCTGATTCATGTCCCTGTTCCCACAATGGTATTTGTCTGTCACTCCTAAACACACACAAACACACGTACACGCGGGAACACACACACACACACACAAATGTGGGTACATACAGAAACACGCACACACACATGCGGGCACACACACGAGGGCACACAGTCACACAAAGATACACAATGACACACACACACACGCACACACACACACACACACACACACATACACACGCATATATGCTAGTACACACACTAACACACACACGCACACACACTTACACACAAATCCAGATGCACAAACCCATTCACATACAAACACACAAAAACGCAAAGAATGAGAGTGAGTCAGAGGAGCTTAAACCCAGGGGAAAGGCTCATCTGTGGTTTCCAAAAGAGAAGAATTATAACCAGAGCTGACTGCTGACATAAGACCAATGACAGATCCCCTTACATCCACGGACCAAAATGTGTGTGTCTGGCAAACTGCTTGCAAGAGGCACCTTCTTGTATATATATTTGAAGGCTTTACCTGCGTCAATCCTCCATATTTCTGTCAAAAATGAAAAAATGAGCTAGTCAAGGACATTCATCACACCAGACCGGTTGCCTTAAGGCCAAGTAGCCACACGGTGCATCAAGAATTCCCTATAAGGTCATTATCATTTCATATGTTCCAGACCGCATGACTGGGATCACAGGGTTGGTGTGAGAGGGCTCTGGCACTGCGGACGTTCCCTCCTGACGACGTAACCCCGCACGGCTGCTGCCCTGAATCATTCTACTGCCGGCGGTCTGTTTCCCTTTACCTGTGAGATAATGAGCAATATGAGATTATACTGCGGCTAGGCCAGGTGTGTGAGTGTGAGTCTGTGTGTGTGTGTGTGTGTGTGTTTGTGTGTGTGTGTGCGTTTCGATAGGTGTGTCTGTGTGTGTGTGTGTGTGTGTGTGTGTGTGTGTGTGTGCGTGAGAGGAGGTGGAATGGGATGGGGAGGTAATTATTTCCGATTAAACACAGATTGTGCGGCCAGAGAGCTTTAATTGGCAGCTTGTTAAAGGCTGCCCTGATTAACAGTGAACCAGATCCACGCCTGCAGCTCCATTCATCGGGACACATGAGTCATAGCGCCGTGCAACCGTGCAGCGCCGGCGTTCAATCAAGTTCTCTGTGTGTTCTCTCAGCAGTGAGAGAGTGTGCTGGACACAGTGGACTATACATACAGCGGTATGGTGATTCTATGCCAGGGTGAACAATTGATTTTGGTGCCTTCTGCATGCTGTGTGTGTCTCTGTGTGCCTGTGTGGGCGAGGAGGGGGCAGGCATGTGTGTGTGTGTGTGTGTGTGTGTGTGTGTATTTATGTGTTTGTGTGTGTGTGTGTGTGTGTGTGTGTGTGTGTGTGTGTGTGTGTGTGTGTGTGTGTGTGTTCCTGTGTGCATTCTTCAGTCATTCATGATGCCTGTGGAAGTGGGGGGTGGGGGGAGGGTGTGGTCCGACGAAGGGAGATGCTGTGGCGGAGATGTGCAGGGGGGCTTATCAGGTGTCGAGGGCTGCCAGCTAGACACATACACACCATGCCCCAGGGAATTGTGGGAAAGACGAATCTGTAATGTTGATACTGAGAGACACAGGAGACGGTCATTATTTTGCAGTTTTCCTTCCATCTCTTACTCTTCTGTCTTCATCCGGTTCAGCTGTGTTAATAAGTGTCCTGTGCGCACCTGTGTTTTTTTTCGCAGTTGGTTTATTTCCTTGTTGTTCTGTAGCATGTATCTGTCTGCCGGTCACGGTTCGGTTTTTTGTAGTAAGCCTATTTTTCAGTCTGCATATTTTATGTGCCTGTTCTGTTAAGGCTTTTGTAGAATTCATACCTTTCTCTCTCTGCATTTGGGTCCAAGTACTGATATGGCTGCCTATCTTCCCAATACCCTTATCTATTTCATTTTTATCTAAAGTGAGCTATATTTCAAAGCAAGAAATTTGACTTCCAAATAAACACCATATGTTCCACCATGAGTCAGAGGTTAAATAAACCCATAAATGTTGAAAATATGTGTCCCTGGAAGCCTTCACAAAGTTATGAGATGGTCTGGTTTCAATAGATACATGGAGACATTTATGGTCTGAAGGAAGAGCAAAATTACATGTTTTTGAAACGAAAAACTAATTTGATGTCCTCCAATGTCAAGATGTCCTGTTTATTTTTCAACATGTCTGCCTGTCACACATGGAAAGACAGAGATAATGAGTGTACCGCCATGAGGCTGTGAGAACATAGACTGGCATTTCCTCTGGCAGTTATCCTGGCCACATTGAGCAATAGGCTGTGAACACTGAGTCATATGGGACCCTGGGGAGGCAGAGAGAAAGAGAGACAGAGAGAGAGAGACAGCGAGCAAGGAAGTGTGACTGAAATCCATCATCTTTCATAACGGGGATATAACTTAATGATAGTTTTAACCAGGATGTCTTCAGTAGAGGGTCTGAAAGGGAATAAAAACTTGTCCTTCTCTCAATTTTATTCCAATGCTCTTCAAATAAAGGAGAAAGTGGTCAAGACGTGGTCGTTATATAAGACATCTTTTTGACATGGTAGAAGGAGTATCCATCAGGGTCCTTCAGAGGTGTTGGATCAGGGTGGAGGTTCTGTCCCGCGGTGGTGCAGTCTTCCAGTCAGTGGGGCCCATGGGTAATACTCTCCTCCTGAGCTCACAATCTGATCCCTGTCTGCCATACAAGGCCAAAGAATGTCAACCATGAGGGAAGGGTGTGTATGATTTGGAATGGAGCTGTCTCGCTTTCATGTCGCAAGAATCACATACACAAACCCACTCACTCATGCACATTGACACACACACACACCCACACACACACGCACGCACACACACACACGCAAACGCACACGCATGCACACACATACACACGCGGGCACACAAACACACAAATGCAAACGTAAACGCAAACGCACACACACACACACACACACACACGCACACACACACACACACACACACACACACACACACACACACACACACACACACACACACACACACATACACACACAATAAAATGGAGGAATAGTTCCCAGGCCACAGGCGGTGTGTGCTTTGCTAGCTCAGCTTGCTGACTTACAGTAAGCAAGGCAGCACTTTAGCTCAACCACAACCTTGACGCACAAAATGCCCTGCTTCACTTTAGTCCAGTGCTGGAGGCTTCCACCGCCGGGCTCTGGATCTGATGTGCCCGCTGTGGGGCTTCTTGCACCAACTATGTAAACACCAGGGATCCATCCATACCATTTATTTGCTCAGATATTGATCCAGAGTCCATGACTCAGATCCTTGACTCATACCAAACAATCTTGGCGGATGCTAACGAGCCAGTACAGAGTGTCCTTCATTATCAGCACCATTATCTCTGGACCGCATTCCTACACGCTGATTAACATCCGTTTGATATCCACTTTTACTTTTTAAATGTATCCATGACTTTACCCGTCAAATAACAGAAAGCCAGAAGGTAGGTTTCTTGAATCACTAGGGCGTTTGACGTGGCCCTTGTCATCTGATATGCATAACGGGACTTTACAATCGATGGGCTGTATTTTAACCGGTTCAAGGGCCCGACATCTGATTGCAGCTTCGGTATCGGAGCAACGCTGAGCCGCCCATATGTCTCGGCGCAGGCGGCGGCCGTGCTGCCAAGTCTCAACTGAAAAGCAGGACACCCGTCTCGGGTGAGGCCCCCCTTCCATTCTGGCACCTGTAGCGGCCCAGCCTGGACCCATTATCCCTAGGCGCTAATCCATCGGATCCTGTTAACCTCACACACTTACACACACAAACACACACACACACACATACATACGTGCGTGTGTGTGTGTGTGTGTGTGTGTGTGTGTGTGTGTGTGTGTGTGTGTGTGTCATGCCTCGCCCCACCCCGATCCGGGGCTGTTAATTAGATTGCAGGCTGTTTCGGGGGCCCTAGCGGTGATGCAATGTTAATAGCGGTGGATTAGTGGGACAATGGAGGCGTCGGTGAGATCAAGCTGTGAGGAGGGCGGGGTCCTCCCAGATGGGGCCGGCATTGCTGCGGGGGCCTTGGCAGGAGCCGAACACAAGGGATACGAAAACAAGCAAGGGAGGGGGGCAGGGCATGTAGAAATATAAATAAAGAAAAAGAAAGCAATGGTGTTCACTGAGAGGGGAGGTGTTTTGGTAAAATATAGTTGGAGATGAGAAATGCTTTCAGCTGTTCACACACCGACTTCTTTTCCAAGAAAGTTTTGTTCAAAGACATGCTTCTGAGGTTTGCCGATTAGTCTGATTACTGTTTGTTGGGTCGCACATGCAAATAGGATTATCACATCATAGGAGGGAGGACAGAGGCAGGTTTCAACACCTATCGATCGTCTTAGTAAGTCAGAGATTAAAAAGTTTAGTCAAGGGATCCGTAATGGAGCCAGCCACCCTCTAAAGCACATTGGGAAGGATCCACGTATTATCCATATTATCCGGCTTATTGAGTATTCAGCTGGACTTCATGGGGCTCAGACAAATTGATGGGAGTAGTGGCTGAATATAGGTCCCAGGTGTTGAAATGCGTGGATTGTCCAACTTGACATAAGTGAACCCAGAAGATTGCAAAGCAAAAGCCAAAGGAAATTAAATGCTAATTTGAACAGTTCACATCTCATATGATGTTTGAGTTGAGTACAGAAAGCTTAATAATCTTTGTGCGACAATCACAACAATTAACCAAATGATAGTTTCTTTAGTAGTTTCCGAGAGATGAAGACTTTTGACAAAATAAGTTCAACCATCTGTCTGGTCTTAAATGAGGCAATCCGATTCAGTCTTGGATTGTATCCTCTTCAGGAAACCAGAGCAACACACTAAATCGGTTCCGCTCATAGTGAAGCAGGTCATGGAAAGCCTAATTACAGAAGAACTTAAGATCCACAGAGACGTCAAAGGCTAGTCCTATGGATAACAGTCCGTCCTCCTGCTATGAGTGCCGCATGGACACTATTAACCCATCCATGGATCATATTCAGGCTGTGCGTTGGCTCAAAAGAGATCTAATAGTACAGTAGTGGCTATGATCAATCCCCTGCATGGGGAGTTTAAATAGAGCAACAGGCAGTTCCCGCAACAAGTATAGTTAGTCCCCCGACAAGAGAAAAAGCTGAAAAGAATCAAGCCTAAATAAGCAGTGATTTAAAGGGCCCAGTGGACTTGCTGAGCTTCCCCTTTATCACTCCAACACAGCAAGATATTGACCCTCGCGCTTCAGGGCAAGCTGCTCGAATTCCTTAGCGATGGAAACTGAGGTTAAGATGGGTGTGAGGAATTTATTATAAGTAGTTAAATGGCAGTATGGCAAATGGTGTTTAACAGTGAGACGGTGTCTGGCCATCTCTGTAACAATGACTCACTCTACGTGTGTTTATGTTGGCAGGTCGCTCTTCATCATCATTGGGCCTTGCATGCTTTCATTACTTGGATGTGCTGGAAGTTTGCGACATTGATGACCTTGGGTCATCAAATTTCCCACACGCACACTTACACACACGCACACATACACACACACAAACCGTGCACATGCATGTATGCACTCACACATGCACTAGGCACACAGACACAATCAGGCATGTGCACACACACAAACACACACACACACACACACACACACACACACACACACACACACACACACACACACACACACACACACACACACACACACACACACACACACACACACACGCACACACACTCGAATCGGGTTATCTTGCTAAAAAAATACCCTTTCAGTAGGATCTAGGGGACCGGACCAGCGAACACCTAAGTTGCCAGGCGACAGCTCCCCCCTTCCCCCTAACCCCCCAAAGAAGGGTGTTACAACAAAAGACAGAAAAGAAGACAGAGACAGAGAAGAGCAAAAATGCTGGCAGAAGGCGCAGACAATTATGGTGTGTGTATGTGTTTGTGTATATGTGTGTTTGTTTGTGTGTGTGTGTGTGTGTGTGGGGGGGGGGGAGGGGGGAGGAGGAGGAGGAGGTGGGGATGCAAGAACACAGGGGATTCATAGGTGCCGGGTTGTGCCGGCAAGAGGAATGTCACGTGGAAAAGCTGACAAGCTCTTGTTCAATAAACAGAGAGAGACGGGATACTGGTTGCTGCCGATTCCACTCGATTACTTATTACCTCGATAAAGACCGGGTTAAGGTGTGTCATATATTCACACACACCCAGCCAATGTTTGTTAGTGGTGTATTATGTCAAATAAATGTCCCTTGTTTAAAGTGAATCCAGGAGCCAATGTAGACGCCATAGAAGACAGATGGTACTTTAAAACAATCCGTCGTACTTCTCTGAGTGTCCATGTGAAATAAAGCTGTTTATGTGTGAGCTTTATTTTGGACGTGTCAGGTTCAGTAAACCGTTGTCATCAGTGAAAAGCTTGACATTTAGAAAGATCACTTCCCATTTGCTTCGGGTATTTGGCATTTGTTGGGGCAGGTCTGCTGCCACAGTTTCCATCGATGATTCATTGTGTGATTTGTATCGCACAATTCCCTTTGGCTGGTTCAGGTGAGGTAAGAAAAGGATGGATAATGGAAATTTGGCAAATGTTGACGTCTTCACTCTAAATGACAGCATACTGTCTGAATGCATGATGCATAAAAAGACGGAGTTCAGAGAACTCAAAGGACGGGGCCATAACTGACCATAACATACCGTTGTTTAGACCTTTAAAAATACAGATTTCTCACACTGACATTTAAGCAAAGAGATGTAGGCTAAAAAGTCATTTAA
The DNA here is from genome assembly GCF_949987615.1 of Pollachius pollachius. NCBI lineage: Eukaryota > Metazoa > Chordata > Actinopteri > Gadiformes > Gadidae > Pollachius > Pollachius pollachius. Next base: position 14,488,086 of record NC_136935.1, read on the forward strand.
TGTCCATTTGACTTGGCTGTTTGTTATTCAAGACGGAACGCCACTCATGTCTTAATGCTAGAACCTTTACATTTGTGCAGCGCTACTTTAACAGCATGACCTCTCCACTCAGGTTGCGTTATAAAACCGGTGCTTCCCAACTCTGTTTCCCCAATAAAACAAACTATGCATCGCGTTGACACAGAGTTTCATATCCATTCTTATGTAAGGCTTAGTCAGCACCACCAATCACTGGTTTGTTCCTTTGTACTTCACTCAAAGAGCGAAAGTTCACGATTAGCTCAGAGTTTCCAACCCCAGCGATCCTAACCGTCCTCTTTTAACCCTGACAAAGTCACGGGACGCCGGCCACACAAACACACAACCCCGGAGAATGTTTCACCTGGCCGGGGCTAAATGAGGAACACACGGGGGGCAGGATTGGCGAGAGGAGAGAGGCATCAGAGGAGGAGGAGGAGGAGGTTGAGATGGTGTGAGGAGGCAACAAAGGAATGACTCAAAGGCTGGAGGATCAAAATGTGGAGAAATACTTGAAAATAATTCAACCCACGTAACACGTCCGCCAATTGTTTCAACGCACGTACGGTCTCATTGTGCAACCATGATGACCTCTACGAGGTTGTGATTGGGTTCTACACTTGGTTTCTCCATGCTATGTACTATTATGACCGAACCCCCCCCCCCCCCCCCCCCCCCCCCCCCCCACACAAACACACACACCCCGCCCCTTCTCCTTCTCCTACCCCTTTTGCCCCGGCGGTGTGAAGAGACAGCATGGTAAGAGCTGGGGGGATGAAGGGGGTTGGGTGGTAGCGTCGGGGGAGGGGTTGACCGCCTCTCTTTCATCACGACCCCAGTAGTGACAGCTGCTCCAGGGGGAGGCCAGAGGGGGCCGGCCCTCGGTGCCCGGGCCCCGGTCCAGACTCCTGGACGGCTGCTATTGAGCGGTCCCTGGCCGTCTGGCTCGGACTGGAGGGAGGTGGCGGCAATCAGGAGGGGGAGCAGAGAGCTGACTTAAAGCTTTATCTAGGGATTTTCTCAACCCTATTTCCCTATTATTTTGATTCCAGGGTGACTAATGAGGATAATTTTTTAGCATTCAAGATTGAGCAAGAGCGCTTTGGCCAATGCGGCATATTTGTGGCTGCAATGTAACCCTTATGGTCAAAAGTCGAGTCAATGTACGTCCTCTTAAAGTGCTTTTTTTTGCCACTGACCTGCTCCGAATGTTATTATAAGTGTCGGACGAGATGATGAAAAGGATCCCTTCAGAGAAATACAACCTTTTTCCTCCGGTCGGGTTGTTATTGTGTCTAACCAAGTCTCGCTCCAGGAGAAGTCTCGTTCTGAAACCTCGCTCAGCTCTCTGAAGAGCTGAGTGGTGGAAACGGCATGAACTGCAGACATGCCCACACCACTGTGTTCACTGTCCTCCTCAAAGTGGTGGTTTGCTGTCTCTAACCTCCCACCCCCCACCCCTGCTCCCATGTTCACCCTGCTCATGAGGCTCAGACCACAGCCGTGGCCATGTCCGTGGCGTGTCAGGACAACACCCAGATTTGTGGGAATGCTTGTACTCTGCTTTCCTGGAAGCACAACATTAGGAATGGCAGTTTAATATTGGGTAATCATCCACTGACATAACCAAGCTTACATAGTGCACATCGTAGCTTAGCATCGCACAGGCAGCGGATGTGCAGATGGCTGTTGATGTGATTTGTCCCGAGCGGTGGCAGAAATACACTCAGCGGGCATTTGATGGAGGAAGGAGAAACAAGGAGAGCTGACTGAATTCCTCACTGCTTAACTGAAGAAAGGGGTTTCTTTTTTAGTAGATGGGCTTCAGACATGTGAAATTTAGTTGTTTTCCTTGTTGCATAACAAAGAATCAAAGGCAGAAAAGGGAGCTTATAGCAGCGACGTGCCAGCTGCCACCAATGCAAATTGGGTTTAAGATACAGTTAAGGATCAGAGTGCAGCAATCAATATAACACCCTGCAATGAATTGGCCCTGATCAGCAAACCGGTACAATAAACATATCGAGATGGCGAGAGACCGAAGTGACTCACCACGCAGGAAAGGACACGGTTGAAGAGTGTTCTTTGTTGCATGGACAAGTGCCAAGACGGCCTCACCTTCTTTTTTTTGAACTCCCTAAACGCTAACCCTAAACACTGAGAAAACCAGTGTAACAGGTGGAATAAGCACCAAACTCAAAAGTTTCCCGCCCAGCAGTAGGCTGTTTACTCTAGAGAAACAGCATTTCCACGTGGTAGAGACACAAGGCTGGCTTTAACAGAGTCTCAGAGTATCTATACTATTCCGCCAACAACATTGTCTGTCTACGTACCGTCCAGGACACGTGAGCTTCCTTACCGGGATTAATACAATGCTATCACAACCAACGTGAACTCCCCTTGTCTCCAAAAATGATATTGGATACACACAGCACACGTCTGACTCAAATCCACCTATTGTCATGACCCCCCTCCCCATCCCCCCTCCTGTCCCTCCTCTCCCCTCCCCAGGGTTACAGCTTCCTCCCGGATGGGGGACGGCTCCCTGAAGGCCTGCGTTGTGTTACACCTCGGTGGCAGGACCACCCAGAGGGGCCTAATCTGGGGCGGGGCCGGCCGTGTTGTCAGCCAGGGCCGGGGCTTAGTTCACTCCCACCAACAAGGAGCTAAATTCAGCCCTGGTCGTGCGCACGCTGCTGTTCCCCTTCAGCCAAGCGTCCTGCCTGGACCCAGGTTCACCACCGCCTCCAGAGTTAATTATGGCCCCAGCTTGCGTGGAGGCATATCATTAGCGGTAATTGCACACTGCTTTTATTATTTTTTTGTGTGTAGTTCACCACTGGTGCACCACTGATCCACGCTACTCTGGCTGACGGTCGCAGGTGAAGGGAAGGGAATGACGCAATACACAAGGGGGGGGTCGGCGTGTGTGTGTGTGCGTGTGCCTGCATCTATCCATGGGATATGGTTTCAGAGGGCTGGGCCAGGGGGGCGAAGATGCTCGTCTGGGGGAGCGCACGTGGAAGAAGGGCGGGATTTTTAATGAATTAGGATAGGCAGGGAAACGTGTGTAGTGGAGTGCGTGTTTGTGTGTGTGTGTGTGTATGTGTGTGTGTGTGTGTGTGTGTGTGTGTGTGTGTGTGTGTGTGTTGTGTGTACGAGTGACTGTGAGTGCTGTGTTTTGATATAAACATAGTTGGGTCGTTTTAGTGTGCTGCACTGATCGGTGTGCGGGGGCTGGTCTATACATGCTGAGGAAGGAGTTGTACATTTAAAGCTGACTATAGATTCTGTGTTTCCCCCCAGGACCAAAGCCATTTACTACTACTAGCGCTAATGGAGCACTTCCACCTGTATGGTGACGAGAACCTTCATCCCACTCTCAGGCAGCCTGCTCGGTTATAGAAGTGGTCCCATGGACAATCAGGCATATGAAATCTTCATGAGGCTCTTGAAATATAAATGTTTATTAAGTACAGGTTCATGTTCCATGTGATTTCTCATACCATAGTTGAGGTGTTATAGTGTTTGAGTGTCGTCGTTAGAGCAGCTTCTTATAACATAGCTTTAGGAAGGCACTATGTTCTAAATGTATATATTTTTTAAACATATGTTGTCTCATTCAGGTTAAACTTTATGAAGCGTTCTGAACTACAGAAGTACATGCCTCAAAATAACAATCATGGGGGAAAGGGAATAGGAAAAGAAGCAGGAAAGGCAAAGGGATCAACCTTTTAATTTTTTGGGAATATGTGGACCACCGTATCCATAGTGGACAGGGAATGTTGGCCGCACTTCAGTGAAGATCACCCCTAGCGACACCAATCGTTCCCCAGTGCACATTGCTATCCTGTTGCCAGGTCTTCGGCCAAACACAGTTTCTTTGTTTCAAAAGTATGATTAAATAAGAAAGGGTGTGCTTGACTGCTATGTCGTGTGTGAGAACGTGCGTCAAGCTTGAATCACTTTGGCTCACAGAAAGATTCACGTAAGCAGAATTCCTCCCTCCAAACTCACCTGCAAGGCTTTTGTGTGTGTGTGTGTGTGTGTGTGTGTGTGTGTGTCCATGTGTGCGTCCATGCGTGTGTGTTTGTGCGTGTGTTTGGCGCAGATTGCAAAATCCTGCCTGTGGAAGGAAACAGACTAGCAAAAATAGCAACAAAAACAGAACTACTGGTAATGCAGATGGAGGCACAAATAATAAAATAATCATCTTGGAGGGGAAAGAACGCTGTGCTTTGTTAGGATCCTGTTGCACCCTGAAGAGCCTGTACTTTTGGTTGTGTGTTATTCATTCTTTCTGGGATCTTTAGCTCCTAAGGAAACAAGCCATGGAATTCTGAATGTGAATATTTGTGGCCTTGGGGATTGAGCCTAGAGTCTTGAGTAAACCTATCTGATCCAGAGATAGAGGATGACCGAGGGGTCAGCTAACCTTTAATGGCCAATGGAGAGTTGTGTAACAGACACACTGACCGTCCTTATTCTAATTTTGAAAGGGGATCAACCATAAATACCAAAGGACTGTGATAAAATAGAGAGCAAAATAATGCTTCCAAAATGACAGACCTTGTATACTCGTAACCCCTAAAATAGCCTATATTAAGGAAGCCTATATTATTCTTTTCAGAGCTGATAAACAGTTACAGTTCACATCGGGTGGCCCAAGTCTCAACTCTTCATCTTGTAAGATGATATCAGTTGCATCTTCAAACATGTAAGATGAGATGTTTTGGTTTTAATGGTTTTCAACTATTTGTTGGTTTGTCTGTTTGTTGCCATTTTTCTTTGTTCAGTGGTTTTTGTTTTTATAACTTGTATTGCTCATATTCCATGTAAACAATGCTATGTTTGATATGCTTATTTTCTTTGCGTCTGGACCACAGGAAGAGTTGCCCATGTTTCTGTGTTGGCTAATGGAGATCTGAATAAAATGATAAATCCTGGGTAATTGTGTTTCCCTCAGGGAAAACCTTTCTGTGACAGAAACCAGTCCACCAAACCAAGATGTGTTCAAGCGGTTAGCCAACCTGAGGTAGTGTGATAAGAGGGAAAGAGAAGCATGTGACCAGAGGAACCAATGGGGTCAACGTGATTCAGTTACCATCTGAAATGTACTCAAGGAGCTGTATCTAGCATTAAAACGTCTGAGTAACAGCAGTGATAAGGAAACTGTCAAGTCATTCTGGCTTGATAAGAGTTTGGAGAGATTGTTTTATAGTTTATTTAAACGGATGCACAAAAGCATGAGACATTGGTTAAATCAATTTCTCCTACAAATTTTGGACAACAAAAGCCCAAGGGAACTAGAAAGTGTTCCCAAAATACAAACAATATGAAGCAGAAACAAAGGATCAGATAAAAAAAATGTACAACTAGTGGGACAACCTAAGAAAAGGTTTTAACCGACTTTTGCAATCATCTCATTTCCATGCTTACACTTATTGTAAACCCAAACATAACTGACAAACTGAAAAAAAAATGGAAAGACAACCGCACAGGTATTGCTTGTATATTTTATTTTCTATGTACAGTACATGTAAAAAAAAAAACGACAACGAAACAACTCAGAATGGCCAATAACATTGACCCAACGGCGGCAACCGTAAACGGCCATGTAGCTCACACACGTGAATATCCTGATGACCGTTTTGCCTCTCAATCATACCGTAAGAGGGATAACGGGTTAAGGGTGAAAGAGGGAGAGGGATGGGGGGGCGAGGGCCAACACCCAAGCCCCCTGAGGCAATGGGCAGCCCTGGGAAAAAAAACTAGCTAGGCCTGAAGGCTAAACACAGCCAATCCACTGGAACAGCACCACGGGACGGTCAGTCAGCTAGCATTCACACATCTCGTCCCCATCTCCACTTGCTTAAAAAAAAATAAAAAAATCCAAAATAGAATTATCTCGGGAGGCAGGGCGTAAAGGGCCAACAGAAATAAAGTAGGAAGGCTGGCTGATTGTGTGCAATATTCAGTTTTTCCTTGTACTTCTGAAAGCCGGACTGCATTGTGAGGGCTGTGCTAGGACCGGCCCTGCTCTCTGCCTCAACCAGTCATCCACTCACCACCCCTCCCCCGCCACTCATCAGTTCCATGACTGTTGCTTTTAAGCCAAGGGTCACCGAAGGACAGCCTTTGCAGTCTTACCCCTCGCAGGAGCTCAATAAGTACAGGCTGAAATAAGCCAGTAACGAGCACCCCCCCCCCCCCCCCCCCGACCAATACATCTCTCTCTCTCTCCCTCACTCTGCACGCTAGGCAGTTGAATTCACAGTATTCCACAACAACATGTTGTCCTATAGGCATTCATCTAAAACTTTTAACGGGGGATGCATAGGGGGCTGTGACACATTGCCTGTCCCGAGTTTCAATCTCCCAACAGCACTGAGAAAATTTACTTGGAGGATCTTGTAGTGTGTGTGTACGTGTGTACGAGTGTGTGTGTGTGTGTGTGTCAGACAGACAGACGGGGGACACAAGAAGGAGAGACATGCGACCCAAGTCTAGAATACAGTGTACACAACCAACCGCCAACAGTTGTCTGGTCTACGATCTACTATCCCATTATTCAAAACAATGCCTTAAAAAACAAAATACGGATTATCTTCAAGGCCATACATAGTTAGCCGACCCCCCACCCTAACCCACCCCACACGTCTACCAGGGCTGTATATTATGCTAGTGTCAGTGACACAGAGCTCACAGCAGGCCACCATGGTACAGATAAAGTGCTTTGTTCTCGACATGATGCATTCAATAATTTAAGTGGTGCAGAAAATAAACTTTATATAAAACAAAAAAGGGGTGAAGGGGGGGATGGATGGGAAGGGAGTGGAGGAGGGCACAGAGGAACCTTTTGTTGACCTTGGGCACTGGTATCGCCCCTTTAAAACACATCACAAACATGATATCACTAATACCGTCTGAGAGACACACCCAGAGGCAGGAGGAGGCTGGGAGGTGGGGTGGAAACGTTGGCCGTTCGCAAACTGGATCTCACCAAGACCTTTCCTTTGTTAATATCTTGTAGCCCACCTCAACAGTCTTTGGGTGAGGGGATAGGGGGGAGGGATAGGGTGTCTATGGTCCAGATAACTGCAATTTCAGGCAACGTTAGCGTAGCACATCGGACCGTGTTTGTGTCTTTCTTTCGGACTTTGGACTTGAGTCGGACACGGCGATTGTTCAGGATGGTTTGGGACAGCAGCAGCAGCAACTTATAGGTTCTATTTATGACCATGGAAGAATGGTGGACCTAATGGATGGTAGTAGTAGTAATAATAATAATATTAATAATAATAATAATAATAATAACAACAACAACAATAATAAACAAGTAATAAATACATTCATGTTCTTGTAGTGTCGCTATTCCTCTTAACTGTAGAACATAGAAAAAAAAAAGTGGAATAGTTCAGAGAAGAGCAGCGGGCCTCCGACCGGTCCTCTTTGCTCCCATACTCAGTCTCAACACCGCTCCACCTTGGTGGCCCTTTTCTTCCAGCTTGGTGGGAGAAAAAAAAAGGAAAAGAGGAAAAAAGAGAAAAAAAAAGGGAAGGCCTATAAATAGTAGCCGTGGCAACGGCACGTACTACCCTCCTGGGTTTTGATGACAGAGTTCAGGAAAACCTCAAGAGACAGATCCTCCGCTCCTAGCCCCTGCAGAGAAAGGAGAAACCCAATCATGTGATAAAGCACACAGGGTCATACTTCCCATATCGGGGCGTTGAAACTGCAAGTGTCCAAGGCCTGACCGTGGTGCGCCATGTCACATAAGGTTGATTTAGGACCCGTCTAGGAGCTCAACAACTACACTTTACAATCCACCGCCTCGTAACCCGCTACAAATATGGCAGATCAACATATCTCACACGCACGCACGCATGCATGCACGCACACGCAGCAATGTGCGTCACCTGTGTTGGAGACCAGAGTAAACAGAGCATGGGAGTTGCCTGTCTGGATCTCGTAACATTCCCAACAATATTTAACCTTTCGGCGTGTTTTCAGGACTGGCAGTTTGCCCCATACTGGCAAGCCGGGTAAACAACCACAGCCTTATCAGAAATGGCTGCCAGATGTTTATTTTTAAATACACAACGATTGCTTAAACCACTTGGCAGTTATACCAAGCTAGATTTAGGTTATTCCAGTGTTTTTGACTGTTCTCTTAATATAATTGCATAACTATAGTAATAAAAGCTAATCTCTTTAGTGTGTACATGAAACTATTGAATATAGGTCATATATAATAATACACAAGTGTAATCAGTGGAAATCAATTGATCCCATTTTCATGTACCTTGAGGCTGCTTTATGAGGCAGCCATGGCCCTGTCATTTATTCAACATATAACCATATACCACTCAAGAGAACAATTACTTCCTTTGACTGATTTGAGGCAATTGGCATACCAATTTATAATGTTCAATGGATGACAGCCATGAGTAGGAACACTAATTTTGAATCCATTTTTATAACAGCTTGCTCACAAGGACTTGCATATTGCATGCAGTGAAGCGTAGCCTGTGTCCATTTGGTGCCCCAATTACTGGAGACAAACAGCGCACTATAGGGTGGCTGTTTCTCTCCATTAACTAGGGGGATGGCCATGCATGTTGGCTCATAGATCGTTTTGATGTCTAGGCCTCTTTCTTTTGAAAGCTGTTAACAGTAAACACTGAATGAGATTGAGACAAATAAACGCCTCCTGTGCAAACACCATTATGGGTCCCCAGATTGGCCGTGGTAAACGTGAGGACGTTTAACATCACTTAAACATGGTGCTGGCCCACTCTGATGCACATTATGGTCTCAATTGTGTGGGTCTTTAATATCTCCACCTGGTCAAACTAACATTCACAATTTTCACTGCATAAAAAGCTTACAAATCATGAACAGTAGGATCTGGACGACTATTTGTCTAAAGCGAGTGCCTGAAGGAGGTCTGATAGTGGTGGACCTACCTACGTTTCACAGTGGGAGAGCAGTGACGTGATCTCTTGGTCCACGTGGCCCACCGCCTTGGCCGCCTCCAGGATGGCTCTCCGGTACATGCCCTTCTTCTTGCGGTTGAACCGGGACCGGAAGAGCTCCCTGAACGGCGACAGCTTGGCCACGGACAGCTGCGAGGTGGTGGGCGAGCCGAACCACGCTACCTTGGCCTCTGGCCACCTGGCCTCGCAGCTGGCCGTCTCCGCCTTGTGGCTGCCGCTGATGTTGAGCACCCGGGCCGGCCACCAGGGGAACCCGTGGATCTTCCCCCACACAATGTCCCCCACCGCCACGGCGTGGCCCTCCTCCGTGATGCACTTGGTCATGCTGCGGGTGTGCAGCCGCACCGTGATGGGCGGCACCGTCTTGCAGCCGTCCAGCGACGGCACGGAGGACGAGGTCACTGACAGGTCCTCGCCCGGCGCCAGGTCGCAGAGCTCCGGCGAGGTGCCCTCGGAGCTGAAGGACTTGGACTCGTCCAGGCTGTCGCTGCTGCACACCGACAGGCTGGACGAGTCCGCCTTGCGCTTGCGGAAGTTAATGAGGAGGGTGAGGTCGCCGTGGCCCCGGCCCGCCTCCTCTCCGGAACTCCCCGACCAGATGGCCAGAGAGTTCTTGTCCTCCCGGGAGTCTTCAGAGTCGGGGAGGCAGGGGGTGGACGCCCGCGGGCTGTGCATCCGGTTCCCCCCTACGAGCTCCGCCTCGTACTCCACCGTGCTCTCGTCCTCTTCCCTCGGTGGGTGCCTCAGGAGGATCTTTGGAGAGGGCAGGTGCTCTGGGCCCACGGTGGTGTAGGGCCTGGTCAGTTTGAGTTTGGGAATGGACACGGTGAGGCCCGACCTGGTGGCGTTCAGGATGTGGCGCTGATCCCTGGTGGGATCGGAGGCCGGCTTGACGTCCTCCCCGAGGCCGTTGTGCACCAGCTGCTTGGGGCAGAACGGCTTGACCGAGCCGTGGACCCGCGAGGGGATCTTCATGACCTCCCCCTTGCCCTGTGGAGTGCTGTACGAGATCTTGATGACGGGGCTGTGCGGGATGACCAAACCGGGAACCTTCTCCACGTCTACCTCCACCCTCTTGTCCCTCCTGAGGCGCCTGCTGTCGATGCCGGGCCCGTTCTCTCGTCTCTTCGCGTCCTTGCCGGTGTCCTCTTTCCTCACCATCTTGGTGGGGGGATCCTTGCCGTCGTCGTCGCTCTGCAGAGTGTTTTCCTTCCTGAAGCCCTTGGTGCTGCTGCCGGTGCCGTCCTTGCTGTCCTCGTCGCTGTTCAGCGTGTTTTTACACTTCTCACACAACACCTGGCGTGGCCGTAGACGTATCGTGCTCATGGTCATGCGGCCGGGCTCTCGGGTCCGCCTCTTCTTCCTCTTGATCGTTCTCGGGGGAGGCTGGGGCACCCATTGGCTGTAGCTGTGGCGCACCCACAGGGGCTGCGGGAAAGGGGCTCCTTCAAAATAAGGAGGGTAAGGAGTCTTTCCAGCCGGTACCGGCGTGGGCACAGGGCACGGGGCTGGTATGCTGGCTGCATCGTCCTCAGGAAGTGTGTTTTCGTCCTTTGGTATGAGTAACGCCTCGATCGGATCGATCAAAACGGGGTCCTCGCTCAGAACTTGAGGGATTTCACAACCCAACTTGAATATGTCTGGTTTGGTTGTGAGATCCGCTAGACGTCCGGTGACGTCCGGTAGACAAAACAGCCCGGTCCTATGATGAAAACAAGATGGGTTGAATGAGAGAGGTGCTTCAGGGGACCCTTTGTTAGGGAAATTAAATGAAAAGCATGCAAACAATATGGAGACACAAATGTCTATGGACACATGACATTCTAAGTTCTTTGGTTATGCCATTTCCTCCCCTAAATCTGTAACTAATGCATGCCTTCAATTTGACCCTGACTAGGTTGGTTGAGGCAAATTTCCAACGGTTCAGATTAAACAATGGCATAAGTAAAACATTTAACAAGCAATGTAAGTGAGCAGTGTTTAACTTTAAATATGCTTGTGACATACTGACTAAAGAGCCCTGCTTTGCTGTTTTCTATCATTCCAACTAGGCACCGCTTTCTATCACCTGTATGCTAAATGTGCTAAAAGTGTGGGGGTTGGGACGTGGAAGCACAAGAAGGCAGACGGTTGCATTCCCTGTTGCTGCCTAGGACTACAACAACATAAAAACTCCCTGTATGTCTTGGTCTAAGTACATTCTCATGTTCTCTAGCACTGTTGGAGACCTGTAGACGTGTTCAGGGAAGGCCCGGCCTCTAAGGAGCCTTTTAGGGAGAGGCTGGCAGAGCAGCAGCAACATGGCTGTGCTGCCTAGTCTAGAGACTGCAGACAAAGAGACTACAGGAAGCCCAAAAGCCCCCACCTCACCAACATCACAGTGAACAAAAACAATCTCAGGAATCACTTGGGATTCAGTGATGAAGGAGAAGAGCCAAGAGATTTCTGTCTGTTTTCACATCAACGTCAGGGCACATGGGAAGTGCAATTATTAATTAGGGCACAGTTGGGATGCTAGTTAGGTTAACTCTCCCAAGACACAAAACTGGCAGGCAGATCTCAATAAGTCATGGATGATCCCTTTGGAATATTCCTATGTGTTTCATACAGCAGGGATATACTGGCCAACAGTCAGTGGGTACAGTGAGCGACAGGAAAGAAACAGTGCTGTTCCTGACAGAGTACAGACAGTCCTAAGAGCAGAACAAGGACATGGCACTTGACCAACCATGACACAATAAACAGTTGCTATTTTACACAGTGCAAACAATAACTAGCTTCTAGATATAACTAAAAGGATGGGCAGGAAGGCAGATATTAAAACCTGTGACAATGAAATCAAATCTAGTTCCATGATTAAAAACAAAAGAAAATCACAGATAAGGCCTGATTTGATTTAGCCCAAGTAAAGTTATTGATAAGCAAATGTTTTAGATGTAAATGATGTATACATTAATATGTATTTGTTCTCAAGAATATCACCAAGGCATACTATAAAATGGGGAAAGCTGTTAAGATTCTGATTTCAAAATAGACTAAACTTAGTTGCTTTCAAAAAGGTACTCTGAACACAAGTAAGAACATGTGCTTATATATATATATATATATATATATATATATATATATATATATATATATATATATATATATACACTGTCAGTGTGAATAGATATGTACAACAGGACACATCTAAAACAATACATCTCTCTCTATACTTTGTGGCTTTCAGACTTGACCATGCTTATGCTTTCTTGCCAGGAGAAGCAACCTTTTGCAAGGGGCCCTTCTGATTCATAGTAACATCCATAAGATCTATAGAAAACCCATCACCAAATCTAATATGTTTGTATGCTTCGAATTGTCCACTTCCATTGTTTATAAAGCCAGAATGTGTGATGGGTAAGGGGGGGCACTTTTCAATGTAGCTTAAATCAAAAGGGATGTGTATTGAAACACAAGTTAGGAAGGCAGGTGACTTCTAGATGAATACCAATTACACAATACACATTTTATCAAAATGTTTATTGTCCAAATATAGCCTACCAATCTCTGGATACGTTGTAGCTTGTTTGAGATTTATTAGAGCTAACAATGAGCTATAGATTAACCCATTGACATCAGCTATAATTGTGCAAGTTAGTTAGAAAATATAACGATATGTTTGATGGGTTACAAGGATATATCAAATATAACCTCTTTATAGGAACAGTGCATCTAAAAATCATGAAAGGCTTTGTATTAGCCTCATAGCTAGTAACATAGCTGCTATGCCAGTTACAATACATCCATGTCTTTTGTAACAAGGCCCAGTAGGCTAACAAGCTAGCTTGGATATGATAGCATTCGAGGTAGATTAGCTATAAGCTAAGGTTAGCCAATTATTTTACACCATAATGTTCAAATTGAAGATATACCACTCACTTTTTGTTGGAGTCCAGTAATATCCCCGTGTAGCTTCTTTCTCGAAAGGTTAACGTCACGACCAGTGTATCGTTAATAACATGATCGATAGTGACAGGTAGCCGAGAGCCGGCCCGCAGCTCCTCGGCCGCAGCCTCCATATTTCCCGGGTGAGTTGTCCGGCTTGGCGGTGCTTGATCCCGGCCAAGGGAGCCACGATCACGTCGGCCTAATATCCTACTCCCCTCTCTTTCCGAGCACGGGAGGCTACACCGGGGCATGAAATGACGCCATCACCCCCTCCAAGTCAATTACAACAGTTCTGCTACTGGTGACATCACGCAGAGAGAAGCAAAATCTTCTCAAGATAAGGCCTTCCCTTCTGTTTTACTTGAAACGGCAAATAAATGATACATTTAATCCCAACTTTCCATGTAAAGACAGCTTTACCATTTTATCCCACGATGGGTTTCACCTTGATGGAATAAATTGCTCTAGTTAGATTCTGTTTATACATAAACTTGTAATCTCATGTATGAGTTTATGTATGTTATACATCAAAACAACAACAACAACCACAAAATGAACAACAACCTATTTGATTACCTAATGGACAGTTATATGTAATGCAATGGTATTACCTGTTTGATTCAGACATGTTGAGGATTTCTGAAAGTCTTGGTTTTTTTTAACAATTGTCAAATAAACCTTGAACCTAATCTATAGATGAGTATAATGAGATAGATAGATAGCTAGATAGAAATGTGGAAATAACACAATGTATGTAGTTTATGTAATTATTATTTATTGTATATATGTCACAGTTGTACAAGTAGCAAAACATACAAACAACCCAAACCACAAAGTGTTCCAAAATGTTTTAGTTATTTGGACAAGCTGGTTAAATGTCTCCAGTGAAGGCAGTGAATCTGTATTCCTTCTCTCCATCTTGTTTCCTTTTCAGGAGCTCAGCTTGCAGCTTCAGTGTCTGCCGATAAAAAAAACAACTGGATTTAGTGTTCAAGGTTGTTATTTTGGGGGCAAGTGTTGTCTTAAAAGCCTTTTTTTTGTGTCCGTGATTTCTTCTGTCAGGTCTCATTTTTTTGGGTTTTTTCAACAGACCTCTCTCATATCTTTTTCCGCATTGGCCTTCTCTTCTTCTACTGTTCCTTTGGGTTTCCCACGTCTCTCCTGCATCATCTGCACTTGCTTGCGAATCCGTTGCTCCAGCTCACGGTCCCGGGCCGCTCTACCAGTTCATCACAGATCAAAGGTCAAAAGGTTTATTTTTAGACTCTTAAAGTATCATTCAGTAACGTTGTTAGATAAACTTTTCCATGTTGCCATCATGTGTACACGTGGGCGATGGTTAGACTGGGTACATGTACGGCCACTTTGGGCTAAATGGCAGCCAAACTAACGACAATCAGTGGCTACGTATCTCTTTAAGGAAGTAAAGTTAAGTAATAGGCACTATCCAGCTGTATATGCCCAAAAATCTGTCATTTTCAGTGGTCAAAAATGGGTGAAGAAGAACAAAGAAAATACTTTGGGGTTGTATACTCCTTTTCATTCCACTAGGTGTCTCTAGCTCTCCTTATTTACAGACACCATTTGAGTGGAAGAGTTGCATTGATAAAAAAAAAATTTAATTGCCAACAGACATTTTTTCTCTGGAACCTATAAATCAATCTTAAATGCTTTAGCATATATGTAGTGAGTTGTCTCTATGTTTCACTAACACAACAGATTATTAGGTGTGTTTATTGCTGGAACATAATGTACTCTACACATGGCACTTATTGTACTTAAACCAAAAGCATCACATTCCATCTTCAATCACTCCAAATGACCTGGCCTCCTCCTGCTCTTGGTGGCTCCCAGGGGCCCTCTGCTGCCTTTGGGTTGGGTTGGGAGAACTATTGGAGAGCTTCTTCTCCAATGCCTACACCGGAGAAAAGAAGCTCTTTATATTTGTTATCTGACCCCTCTCTCCTAAACCAAATGAATGGCTAAATCATAAGAATCTGCGGTAAAGAGAGATGTCTTGTTAGTAATTCCTATTTGTTTCAGAGCTTTTGGGAGAGAGCTGGTGTTATGCCGCCCTCTGGTGGCAAGTTAATGAGATTGACTCTATCAATTGATACAGTCAATTGATAACGGAAAACGACCTATCCAATTCCCTACAAACTAAAGTAACATTGTAACCTCTTTCAATTGGTTCTCTTGTCTCTCTTGCTCCAGCCTCACTGCCTTCTGCGCCTGCATGACCTTTGCGTCAGTGCGCCATTTCTGAAGAAGCTCCTGGTCCCTGTGGGAGTGGCAGGGGGAGGGAAGGTTATTATCACCTCTTCAAAACATACCTCAGGGATTAATCTTTAACCGGGGGTGGTGCGGACTAGTAGGCTATAGATTTGATGGCCAAATAACTTTGAATATAAATTATCATTCTCCCCAAACTAGACTGGTTCCCTAGCATGGTCAGCAATGGGAAACATTGAATTGGGTTCCTGTTATTTTTAATTGCAGACCTTGATACAGGTTAATTATCTAGTTTGATTAAAGGTACATTATATCCCAGGGGATCAAGGGCAGCCTTGATATTATGTTTTTTGTGATGACTGAACATTGTCCTTTTAGAAGGTTAGGAAAAATGACTTCCAAAAGGTCAAAAACGGCAATGAAAAACACAGCCAAGGACTAAATTGCTTCTTCTAGAAAAAAAAAATTACATTCCAGAAGGACGAGTCAATTCTGCCACATTGTGAGTACTGTCCAGAGCACAAAGAAAAAAATCCTACAGGTCCAATCGTATACAATCCTAATCATAAACAAATGGACACAACCTGCTCTTACAAGATGAAAAGGGATAACAGGGCACACATCCTTAGTTCTTCTTGGACGCAAAGCTGTTGTTTTTTTTATGTAGTTCAACCATCTTAATGGCAGGTGTCAATCAATACGTTATATTCTGTTTCTAAAAGCCTCTGACTGGAGGCTACAGAATCTCACTTACTTTTTCTTCTGTTCAAGAAGCTCTTGCTTTTCCTTCAGTTCTTCCTCCGCTGCCGTTTTCCTTTTTCCTGACCTCCCAAACTGGCTGTCAAACTCACAGGGTTGTGAAAATGCAGCTTATTTCTTTCCGAAGCACAGTTTGAAAATAACCAACATTTTAATTGTCCTCCAAAGCATTCTGTGGTAACAGTTTGACATGTTTGTATATTTACTGGGCTGCTTTCCCAGAGAAATACTATAAAAAAAACGTTGTTTACTGTTATTTCTTCCCCCAAGGCCCAACACAGCATGCTCTCCCCTATGGCGCATCTTTAAACTTTGATCAGTGAAGATCTCTGTTCAAACCCAAACTAACTTGCCCTTTAAGCTACAGTGCCGTCAGTATACCTCTTGACAACTGGCAGGCTTCCTTGCGGCCGTGTGGTCCAGGGGGAGCTGGGGCCCAGCTCAGCACTGTCCAGCAGGATCATCTTGTGCTTAAGCTCCTTGAA
Organism: Pollachius pollachius; assembly: GCF_949987615.1. Classification (NCBI taxonomy): domain Eukaryota; kingdom Metazoa; phylum Chordata; class Actinopteri; order Gadiformes; family Gadidae; genus Pollachius; species Pollachius pollachius. The sequence continues at coordinate 14,504,509 of NC_136935.1, forward strand.
CCTCTGAAGCTCCTGCTCTTCCTCCTCCTCTTCGTCTTCGCCACACGACTCCAAACTCGACCTCACCAGCGCTGACAGCTGGAGCTTCTCCACGGGGGGCCCGTCTGCGTAAATCAACCAATCAAATGGTGTTAAACAATGAACAAACAAACAAATTTCGCAAATCTCTTGCAAACACCTGAGACATCGACATTCCAGCAGGAGCTGATGTTTTTACCAGCAACCCTACTGCTGCTGGGTGATCTGCTCCTGGTTTGACATTTACACACAGGGCTTTATAGTGGCTACATCCATATTTTTCTATTTCTATAAATCCACAATGCTCCAAGACCCTGCTTACACTGATGAGAATACTTTGGGAGGCTTGCAGAGGAGACCAGCGGCCACACATCTTATTGGAAACTATCAGGATCAATATTCCAGCCCGTTGTTTGGTGCTTAACTGCATTCAACTATTTTGTTGTGAGCGGATATTAAGAAAACAAAATTGTGAAGACAAAAATATATACATCCTTAACAGTGGCTTCAATTGTTGTCATTATTTAAGGAAATGAACCAAGCAACAACAGGAAGGAAGCAACAACAATGACAATATGACACAGTGGCTTGTGGAAAATATGAATGTTTATACTACTGCAGATAGGCGTTGAAATAATTAACTAAAAGTGATGGTAAGATGCAGAATTGTTAGATAAAAATTCACAGTTTCAAACAACAACAATTTCCCAGATGGCTGAATTTGGATGTGGACTATTTTAATTAGCAGGCTAATGCCCCATGACACTATGGACCTAAATACTTTCTGATAATGGAGATTTGACATTGTAATAAGCAGCTGAAGGCGGCAAATCTTTGATAAGCCCATTACTGAAAGAAGTCGGCGAGCTTCAAAGAAAATCAAATCATCTCGATGGCCGGTAACAAAAACACAGTATCCCATGAAATTGGATATATATCTGGCCCCGGAGACACAGAGACCTTTCGCTGTTAATAACCTTGTAGACAGAGGGATAAAGAACTGGATTGAGGCGCTTGTCTTTGCTCCCAGGGATGATTAGCTGTAGACAAAGCTTAATGATGGAAACACGGCCAAGCAAAGCCCAGAGCTTATCGATTGTTTTTTTCTACGGCTAAAAATATTCCAGATCTGTAGAGCAGGGAGTTATGGATGGGGAGGTGAGGGGTGGAGGGGCAGGGAAAGGGGTTGGTGGGGTAGTGGGGTCAGCCGACCGCTGGGCATCGTCTCCTAGGGAACAGAAGTCACACCACTCGAGTGGAAGCAGGGCAGAGAGCTATTTCCATTTTTTTCTTTCTCCTTTTTTTTGAAAGGATGAAAAAATGAAAACAAGGAGCAGATGGCTGAGAGACATGCAGGGGGCCAATGGCATAATGATCTTCCTTTTGTCGGTTAGACGAATGTCCGGTGACAGTTCTCACTAAGTGCTCACCTGGATGAGACCTCTGGACACTGACCGGGCGCTCGGCCATGGCGCTCCTCAGGTACTGGAGGATACACTCCAGCCCCTGGTGCACAATGTCCTTAGGGGGGGAGCGGATGGGGCAATTTCTCAGGTTCAGGCCTTTGAGGGAAAGAACATTACCTAGGAAGAAGGAAGGATAAATCACATAGGGTCTTCAATATAAAGTTACCACAATCTATAGCTTGATAGCTTAGAAGTCTTAATAGTTTTCTGTTCCTCCAAGACACCTTAATATCTTTGATTTCAGATGATCAGAGTTTAAAGAACTGTAGCTTATTGTGAATAAGTGTTTCACTGATTTTAACATGTTCAGTTGGACCATATTGTGAAATTCATTTAGCCTCCATTTTAGACTGAATCCTTATCTTATGTAAAGGCCTGACAAAATGTATTCATATTTTGCTGAGGGGCACTACAACAGGGTCATTGATCAAATTAATTGGGTGTTTAGCGTGACGGAGCGGTCACACATTGGCTAGTTTCACAGGCCCAGAGGATACAACTCAGACTACAACAGACTACACACTGGCAGAAGCGACAGAGCTTGGCTCACCAAGCTCTGGGGGAAGCTCTGAGATAGGATTTCCCTCCAGCAGCAGTGTTTTCAGACACCTGAAGAAACAAAGGAGCAAATTCATGAGCAATTACAATCTACTATAATTAGTTAGGGTTGTAAAACTGCTGTACTCCCATGGAGCAGATGCTGTTAAATGCTTGTGTAAATGTATCTCTGCACCACAGCAATCTTTGATAACATACAGGATCCTCATAAAAGACACTTCAATCACTACCTGTGAGAGCCTATTCCAGCTGGAAGTGATCCAATTAGGTTATTTCTGAGGTCCAACCACACCAGGTGGGGTAAACGTACAAACATTGAATCTGGAAGATTGATTAACTTGTTGCCCTCAAGATATAACTCCTAAAAGAAATAGGCAAATGAGTTACAACTAATTTGCCAAAGTGGGTAAAATATTTTTGAAAAACAAAAAAGTAATTTGTATAAGATATAGTTGAGGTATGGTGTGTGTGTTTATGGGTCTACAGTGAAATCCAAACCGACCTTTAGTGATCTATGTCTTAGAATAGCTTCAGGGACTTCGTTCAACTTCCTTCTGCTTAGAAACAATGTCTGGGATTCAACATGTGGAGAGTGCTCTGTGTTGGGCTCAGCATTGTCGGTTAGCACGGGTGGCTGAAGGGTCTCCAGTGTGTTCCCATAATCACGACTCAGCTGCAGGTCTGGAATGTGCTCTTGCACTGTGTAGTCCATTCTAGGAAACAGTTTAACCATTAAAACACTATCATTACTACATTTTTAATCATGAAGCTTTCGTTGAATTTTATTTAAATGAAGGCTTCATTTATTAATCAAATTAGCTTACACGCACGCACAAACGTGATATAATTTGTAATTTATAATTCTTCAACAACACTCATTGCATTGACCAGAACAGAATGATTTAACCGGGTCGCAGCATAACTAGCATTACACCAGCACACACTATCTGCTAGCTGTCACTAAGACGCGAACAGCAGCTATCGTTACTTTTGATCAACCTTACTCACCGCTCTAAATTGATTACTACAGCAGATAAAGATATATACGTTATACAAGTGAATATAATCTCGATGACGAAACGCTCTCGGCAGAGGGAAGTCGTTCCAACAAATTAGAAACCATAGTAACGACAGTAACAATAACTACGGCAGCTGTCAGCAGTCAGTCGCGGCGCAAATTGAAAATGACCGTCTACAGTTACAATAGAAACAATGTAAATTAAAAGCTAATATATTGTCTTATGATCTCTGACAATATTGTTTTTATGAAAATATATTCTAATCTACATATATTAACAATAATAATATAATACAGGTAATTATATAATATCAATAATGACTGTAAACTGGCTACTATAGTTATCAATATTTTATAATAATAATTGATTCCAAACTGAAAAAAAACAGCAATAATAAGCGATTTTGTCTGTACAGCCAGGGAGTTAAAGTGTTAACCCCTTTTCCATCAATGATCTGGCACCACCCACCCATCTTCTAATTAGATTCGCTGAATGTCTGAATCCACTGAGGTAACAGGCTACACTACAGTGAGTAGCACTACTTCCTCTAGTAGGCGGCTACACCTACAGTCTGAGGTAAGCGAGTCCGAGAGGCTGTTCCTGGATCTTGACGAGCACGACAACACAAGCTGCTGCGTCGACTCGACCACAGTCTTACTGGCCAACAACTGGCACACTCGCAAGGCTGGAGAACACAATTCATGTGGCTGACTGGACACTGAAGACAGCAAAGCACAACGCCAAAACGAGCCATTCCCGGTCAACATCAATTAATTCAGCGTTCACTTTGCAGTGCAGTCTATTCAAGTGTGTGTCTGTGTTAAAGATCAAGTCGGCAGGGATTAAATGCAAGACATAATGGGCACCGGGAGTGTGTTATGAATTGATACGCGTGTCCGAGACAGAAGTGTAGTTTTTAAGGAGCGAGGAATGCAATCTGAGCTCGCGTCTCAATGTTTCACTGGGGCAAGTGGAAGAAGAGGATGGGCGCGAATAGCTCCTCAAAAAGACCCGTGTACGACGAGAAGGAGGATGGTAAGTATTTTAAAGTGTATTTTGGGGATATGACAATAACTGAACCACGATACACCTTTTACTAGAAGGAACGGAGTTTTGAGGCGATACTTTGAACCGTATAAGTTATAGAAGTTGTAATTGAGCGAAGGGACTGAATACATCTGTCACTGTTGGATGTAGCTGGTGTCGTTTTATGGCCTGTATATTTACCATTGGCTGTTTTTGGGAGAAGATTCCCTCCCTGGTCTCGTTGCTTGTTGTGACTAGAGCGGGCTGGGGGTGTGACGCCCAACTTAACACGGATAGACCGTGTGTCCTCCGATGGAGAACCATTGCGGTCCTTATGTCGGATGTATGTCCATATGTGTTCCAATTTTGCATGTTCGTATCGCAGAAAAGTTTTATTTTGGCGTAAACAAAGGAAACAAAGATGTGCATGCGTGTTTGTCACTACGCACTCAGTTGGATATGGAGCTCGCTATGTTACTCGCGTGTGTTCACGTCTTTGAAATAGAAGCAAGTCGTTGCATTAATTGCATAATTAAGACGAGCTTAGCACCATGCGTGAAAGTAATGATATTTGTTAATAGATGTCATCAGTAAGCCTCTTGGGATGGGTGCTGAATAGTTATTCCCGAATTAAAATTAATCAAATATGGTTAGTTAGTTGAAAGGATACAAAGTATGGAACTGGACGCGTCGGAGTGCCGTGCATGCTCCATATGAATTAATATATGGAGGCTATTGCCTTTCCCCATAACGCCAAAGAATATGTGGCGTTATGCATAGCAACCGCTTCCTTTGAAATATGAATATTACGTTTTCCCATGTATAATCCCATTACACAGATGAGATGAGATGTGATGGTTAAAAGATAACACTCACACGTATGAGACTCTTAAGGGTTTTCGCCGACTAATCGTATTTAGTGAATAAGAATAACATTAAACCAACCATTTTAATATGAAACCAAGCAACAAAAGCCCCTAACAAGGCTACAACTGTTAAGACGGGCTTCACGGGTTTCTCTGCCTTCACGATACGTAAACCAATTTCAATTGTATTACCTCTTACCAAGATATGCATTCAGGTTGATAACATCCTTTAAGCACTTTTGCCCTGTTAGAGCAATAACACCATCAAGCCATTATCTAGCCTTTCATATGTAGGCATCTATAGACTCTACTTGCCCATGTCACACTTGCTCATCATAGGTTCAAGGATGTGAGTGATAGTGTTGCCCCTCATGGCACATACACAAGTGTGTATCTGGCAGTGTCACTAAGTAGGTCACTGATGGTTTAGGCAATGGGAGTCAAACACATTGAGCAGTAAGCATCTGTGACCAACTTACTGACTTCACCGACCAAAACTTTATTGTGTGTGTGTTATAAATAAGTTCATCCAGCTCATTCTATACTATGGCTGTTGCTTCAGTTTACATGCTGAGGAGATGACTCTCAGGGATTAACGTCTTCGGTAGAAAAAACATTTTCCTTGCTTCAATTAAATATGGCCTATTTTGTAGACCAGCTGGTTTGAAGAAGAGAAAGGCATATATACACAAATGTAACTGGTTATGCCTATATTATGATGATTTGTTAGCTTTTTCCCACTAATCATTGGCTGGCCTTTCATCATTATCTTAAAGTAATTTTGCAATTCTCCCTGGCTAAATAAAAGGATATTGTCGAGTCCATACACATTAAATAGAGCCTTCTGCCCTGAGGGTGTCTTAAGTGTGAGTCTGTTGGAGTACCAGTGGTGGCTCTCTACTTTCAAGCCAATATTTCATCCTCTCAGATGAGGCTTAATGCCACAAAGTTGCATATTGTTGTGTAGAGCATTCTTAAGGTCCATCTTGGGGCCAAAGGAGCCTATTTGTGCTAGGTCCTGACATACAGTTTTGGTGTGGCCTCTTAGAAAGAGGCAATTCAGCGAGAAAAACAAAGAATGTTGTATTTTAGTGAGAGAAAGAGGGGTGGAAAGTCTGCACTAGAAATGCACTTGATATTTTGTCTGGTGTGTGTGTACGCACACACGCGAGTGAATCTGCACCTATAGGCATGTATCACCAAATTGTGAGGGCTCCCTAAATGCATCTCTGCCTGTATATCAAAGTGTGTGTGTGTGTAGCCCCCTGTCTCTGTCAGATATGAGTGCATAAGGCATTGAAGACACATTTGGTTGAGGGATAGAGACCGATAAAGAGGGAGATGGCTGATTACTCTCCATGAATACTGAGTCCTTCTCATTCTTTTCATCTTCGCACTAGCCCTACATCTCTCTCTATCTCTCTCTCTCGCTCTCTCTTTCTTTTATCTCTCTCTCTTCAACAAAGTGCCTGTAGCTATGTCGACGGTCGCTCTCGCTATCTTCAATGTAATGGGACCATTGTAATTGTCCCACTAGTCTGGAAATATGTGGAGTACACTGTCCTTGTTGTGCTCTCGCAACATTTAACCCTGGAGCAAGGCTTCCTTGCAATATTGTTGTACATAAAACAAAATGACATTTTTCAACGTTAACTAGATTAGTTGTGGTGTGTGTGTGTGTTTTGTAAACAGACACATAAATGTGCAGGCATGACATGTAGTGCAATGCTATGCAGTGCAGCAGATGAAAATGTATGGGATAAACGTTTGAAGACTCCTTCAGGGTTCCGATAGAGCAGTAAATCAATGTTTTATAAAACGGTGACTGTGTTCTTATCATTACATTCTCAAAATATGTCTCTCATTATAAGCATTTCTTTCATTTTGTTCACACTTATTAACATTTTTCCACTGCCACTGATCTGGGGTCATTGTTACTGTTGCTGCTGTCATTAGAGGATAGAGATGTGATCTGACGTCAGCCAATCACTGGGATGTGCTTGATCATGAGGCATGAGCCTATGATAGTGTAGGCGCCTAAATATCAGCTAGCGCCATCATGTCGGGTGAGCTAGTTTAAAAAAAATAATTGCAGACAAATTGCAGACATTCAGAGTAGAATAAGATTAAGGTTGGAAAAAAACACTTTATGCATGTGTTGGAGAATAAAGGCAGAATCGATGAATGACCCTTAACATACATTGATTTAGATTTGTTTTTGATCAGTTAAAAATGCACACCATCATGAACGTAAACCTTGCGACTTATTGAAATCTTGCTCTGCATTCAGTATTCACAATTATCACAAAGGCTACTTGTTTCACACAGAATAAAACTGTGTGGTATCTCCCTCCACTGCATGCGCAGTGCCGGTTAAATACCGGATCAAAATTAGGATTTCGTTGGTACCATTGGAGAGATCTACACATACATGGCAGCTTGTATGTGCTTCCCTGGGTTAGACCAACAAAGTTACAGCTATGAGAGCAGCTAAACACTTGTTTTGAATGTAATATGCCATACGCTCAAGAGGGGGTCACTTTATCAGAAATCATGGCTGATCTACATCTCAACATAGACGATGACAACAATTAACCTAGGGTCTTACAAACAGGCCAAATCCTTTTACAAAGCATGTCTTATCGTTGCTGGTCTCAAGCGGCCTGGCTACGTCGCCTGGTGGACATCTCCTGGTGAAAGTGCTTGTCTAAATCAACCTATTTGAGGCAAACGATAATACACACATATATATATATATATATATAACGCTGATTTTATTATTTTCAGCCTATTGGCCTAGCCTAGCATACTAACACCAAGTTATGAATATAGCAAGTTTATGAATGCCAAAATTCATCCCTAGTCTTTTAATACGTTAACACATAGTAGCCTCATGCTACATTTGTAATGGGTTTATTAGTTATGAAACAAGAATGGGGAAAAAGTGAATTGCAGGCGATTGCTTCCACCCTGTGGCAGGAAAGAATGTACCAGCTCATGGCACAATGGAAGTAGACGTTTTAAGATCCGGTCTCACCTGATTACACCAGTTGCTTTTATTTAACGCTGTAACCTTAAAGCTAAACATTTTTGGGAGAGGTTTTATCGGTTTTAAAAATCAAGATCACATTTTTTTCTAGCAGTGCCAGAGTCAGGGTGATTGAGTTTTCAAGGAGACCATGTGTCCCTAGGTGAGCTTGTAAGAGAGAGCTCAGGGTTCTAGCAGAGCCAGGGTGAAGGAGTCTTCAAAGAGATTGGCTCTGCAGGATGCCAAGATGAAAACGACAAGAAGATGGGTTGCTCTCAAAGTGTGCATGTGTAAGTGTGTGCGCCTGTGTCTTGGTGTCAATGCACTGTTTAAATGTAAATTATGTGCGAGTGCGCTACTGTACGTGTTAGTGTCAGCAATATTGTGTGAATATTATGTGAGCGTATACTCCCAGTTCTGCAAAGGAAAGGATTAGTGAACGCGAGGGAACACAATTGAGGTTGACCTGTAGCGCTTTCACACCTGCACCGATATAATGCCAGCCCCTATGGAGTTCACACTACCAGCTCCCTGGGGTAAACTCTACACAGGCGTCAACCCTCGGCTAAAGTATACGCAGCATCTCAAATATGTTTGAACACGTCTGACGCGGCCTCATCTCCTGTTGTGTGTTGCATGTGTGAAAGGGCAACTCATCTCCGTACCTGATTCTCCAGAGTTCATCCAGAGTTTATGTGTGAAAGGCCTACTGATGTATCTGTTATAAACTGATATTAGTAACTCTCTCTCCTATCATGTGATTGCCTCTTCAAGCCCCCTATTTTCCTACATAAAGAACAGTATAGAGTATTGTCAGCAAAATGTCATCCATACAGTTCTGTCATCAAGAATACCCTGGGTCAGGTTTGACATAATCTTTAATAATAAAGCAGCATCTTCAGTCTGACTGCCTAAAAGCATCCGGCTTAAAGAAAACACAGAGTCTATATCTTTGAGAATCATAATATGGTTTTGGGGTCTTTGGGAATACATTATATTTGGTTTAACTTTAAGCCCAGTGCTCAAATGCAGAGCTAGCAAATTCCCACGGGAAGTAATGTGCGAGAATGTAAGTACACACTGTAAACAGTGCATCCATGTGCTGGCAAACGAAATGAGGAGCAGATTAAGATGGTGAGGGAGGATATAGATGTGGATCCTGGGAACCGATAATGCTATTATATGTTGCAATCTAAAGGATAAAATAAACACACACACACACACACACACACACACACACACACACACACACACACACACACACACACACACACACACACACACACACACACACACACACACACACACACACACACACACACACACACACACACACATACATACATACATACATACATACATACATACATACATACACACACAATGAGTTTGTGATAGCGTAGGTGTAATGCTTAATTTTGTTTTGAGTTATTTGTGTTTACTTTCACTGTTTAAGATGAGAGAAACATAAAAAAAAAGAGAAGAAATTAAATTAAGTATAATTTCTAGGCTTTGCGCAGTAACTTGAATTGCAAAAACATTTAGGCTCCTCTGATTAAATGCCTAGATCTCAAGGATTTCAATGTGTTTCTGGCTGTCATTGGCATTTTAAACCCATTGTAGCCCATTCAAAAAATACTATGTAAAGACCCACACCAGACAGGTTTACGCTCTAGTTCTACCTAACCCAAAGGCAAATCATTAATTGTTATAAAATACAAGGAATAAGATTGAGAATGAGCAGTATATACATTAGGGGTGGGAAAAATAATCGATTCTTCGATGGATCACGATTCTTTCTAGAACGATTCCGACCCGATGCAGATAAATGAATAATCAGAATTAAAATTTTAATTTGTTCGCCTGCTGCAACATTCTGTTCGCCAGAGAGGGATAATTTTAGTAATTTTAAAACTATTTAATTTATCTTCAGTGTGTATTGGCCAATCTGATTTGTCTTGACACGATTGCGATTCAGCCTACGTATAGCATGCATGCAAACTCACAGCCAAACACAAGAACTCCTTCTAATTCAAGGGCAGCTTTTTCTTTAATGACATAGAAAACAAAGATTAGAAAGAAAAGAAAACTGAAACCTATTTTCTACATAATTCCATATTGTGTTGTAATGCAAGCTGAATTGATTAATGCATTCTTCATAGAAAGTCATATTTGTGACTAAAGCTTTTTCTCTAATAAAATATTAGATAAGTTAATTCGTCTGTTGATGTCTTTAATGATCATCCCAAAAGTAAGAAGTGATTAGCAAACTCTGAGTAGCAAACTCAGATATATATATATATATATATATACTTTTGAAAATCACGCATGGAAATGTACATACATTTTTTTGTTGCATCGAGATGCATCAATAATCGTCTTAGAATCGAATCGTTGACCTCTTAATCGGAATCGAATCGTGAGGTGCAAAGAGATTCCCACCCCTAATATACATGAGGTTTATGAGATGAGTGGAATGACATTTTGTATAATTATAATCATAATATTCATCGCATTGATTTTTGGCAGGTAGTGTTTTAAGCAACTTGTATTTAAGTGCCGGCAGCTGACATGAAACGCCAAAAACAATCTGCAAATATATGCATTATTTAATGACATTGATTTGGTCATATCCTTAAAAGGAGTCTGACACTATAGCTGACATTTACCCATAAGGATATTATTGCCCATCAATAAATACATTAATAATATAATCAACCATGATGATATAATCAAACCCTTTCAATGGTGTGACGGTTCTATTTTTCCTGAGCTTGGGTTACCACCATTTCTATCATATTGTCCGCTGGTATGAACCATCATTGGCTGGTTCTAAGAACCACATAATGTCGTGCTATGATATGATTAGCATTTGTTTGGGTCCCGTTGGAAATTGGATTTGGCCTGAGGACTATCTGTAACAGTGAAAGAATGGGGCCAGAGAAAGGTGACTTCCAGCATCGCCGTGGCGGGAAGGAACAGTGAGGACAGGATGTTGACAGGTCAGCACGAGACGAGAGAGAGGACAGGACGAGAGAGGACAGGACAAGTGGCCTGTTTTAGCCATACTCCTTGGTGTCGGAGCACAAAGTCACACACACACACACACACACACACACACACACACACACACACACACACACACACACACACACACACACACACACACACACACACACACACACACACACACTGTAACATCTGTGGATCTTTGCAGCATACGTGTCACCGGAGGGTTTGTCACGCCTGCCTTGCCATCAAACGTGCACATAAAAATTCACACACACACACACACACTTGTGATGAATCTTGAAATATTCCTTGCTGAATGAATGCTGAATTGTGACACCATCAAGGCTGACAGTAACTCCGCCCCTCCAGCTGCCCAGTAGACCCCCTAGGGAGTGTGTATGCAACAATCCTCCCTGGGTATATGGATCTCAATGCCATTAAAATACGGGTGTAAAGAGATGGTTTTGTTAAACTCAATCACACAGTGAGTGTGGAGAGACTGAGAAAAATGAGTACTTGTGTAGGTTCTGCTATAAAACGATAGCATGGCTTGGGTTGGGCCTGAATGCAATATAGGACCTGACTAAATCACTTGTCCTATTTACCTGTGTGAGGGCAAACAGAAGTGAGGTGTATCTGGGCCAGAACACTGTGTGTTCTGCTTTAGCCCCAAAACACAGCAGCTGAGGGGGAAGGAACTAGGCCATGGTAGCCATTTTATACACATACACAGTACAGTGTCTCTTGCACGTTCTCAAACAGCTATGTCAAAGTACTTTTCACCTCCAGCTCATTTTGCGACACTGATTAATTATATCACTTTTTTTATTCGTTACTGAGGTGATAACCGCATTATTTCCGAGCCCGTATGATATCCTCACTGTGGAATCAGGACATACTCTGTATTATCTTGTTGGGCTGCCAAAACCTTTTTGTTTGTATTTTTGCCATCATGCTATGAATTTACGTCAGGTATCTTAAGTACTGGATTCTAATTAGAAGCAACATTTGCACATCCTGTATTAGAGGCTTTGCCTTGGAGTCAGGTGATTGCAGCAGTTGTTGATTGTCGAGGTAACCATGCCTTATAGCTAGAATAGTGGTAGGATGAGTGTTGTCGTGAGGATATTTGACAGTGTCAGCAGTCAACAGCATCCTTGAGCAAAAGGCTTTAACCCTTAATGGTTTGTATCGATATATATTTCAGGATACTGGATACTGAAATATGTAAAAATGTGTTTTTCTAATCCTTTGGTCTGCTTGAGTCTGGTTTCAGAGTGTATTTCCTAAAGGCCTCAACATATATTTATCATAATATAATGTTGGAATAACAACAGGCTTTTAGTGCTCTATTTTCATGTGGTGTTGAAAGTGAAGACATATAATTCAACAGTAGTCTTCTCACCTCTACCTCTTTGCTTTTGCCTTGAACTGAACCGAACATTTCATGGGCTATTTATAATCCAACTATTCATTGTTTTCTCCTTCGTCTTGAAGTCTCCATCTTGACAGCTATTCCCTCCAAACACCTCTCCGAAAGTCAGAGATGATCCTTTTTATGTAACCTGGCCTACACACACACACACACACACACACACACACACACACACACACACACACACACACACACACACACACACACACACACACACACACACACACACACACACACTGTTGAGAAGGTCAATATGGCTTTTTAACCCTTACGCGTGGTCAATTTCTTCAGTAGGCCTTGTCACGGTCCGGTGGGTTATGAGTCTAAGGGGAGTTGAGGATGATGAATGTTCTCTCTGAAGCTGATGACCTGGTGGCAAATCTCATTTTGTTGGTGCTTGCTGCTGTGCCCCATTCTTGTGGGTGCTGATAAAAAAATGTTATCCATTATACATTATAATTGTTGGTTAATAAATGCATGGGTCAGGCGGAGTTGCAGCTGCAGTCCAGCCAAGGAAATCTCTGAGTCCCGTTAGGTCATGGAACGTTTATCAGATATTAGGGCAGTCTGATGTTCAAAAAATAAGACAAAACAAAGTAAATAAATGATGTGCTAATGTCCGTCGTGGGAAGCTGTGAATTGCACAGGAATTTCAGTCAGCCCATCAAGTTCCGGGGATTTGGTCATGGCAACCTCAGAAGCTTCCAAGCAGCCCAATTTGTGGCAGTGCTGTGCCTGATGTATGTGGCAATACCAAGGGTGCAACAGAGAATTACCTTCTCTAAAGTGTATGCAGTATGCTTCGGCTGCCCAGTAGACCGAGGTAGAAGTATACCGACACAGCCTGCTGCGGTGTGCGTGTGCGTGCGTGCGTATGTGCGTGCGTGTGTGTGCACGCGTGCGCGAGAGTGGAGATCCAATTTCATGTCTCCCTCTTCAAACCGACAGCATGGCACCTTGTTTGTGAGGATTCACTGTGCATCCGCAAAACATCTCCATACCCGACTTAACACCACAACTGGAGTGCAATCCTTTAAAGAAATAAAATCTGGCTGTTTGTCTATAGAGACGTACTGTTGTCCTGCACAACAAATATTTACATGTATTTGCCTGTGTTGAGGCATTTTTAAGGATCACAATTATAGTTCATGTTCCATTAGCCCCAGTTATTATACGTAAATAAATCGTACATCATTCTGTTCAATAAACATTTTGAGCAAAACATTGAATACATAATATTTGCTGTTCGTAGCTTCAAAAATGCCTTCTTGGATTTGATAATGAATGTAATGAATGTTAGCTCTGGTAAGTTGTAATGAGAATTTCTAACGTTTTTCTTGAATGTGAAGCAGGGAGCCCTGAGTATATATTATTCTTTCCAGATGGAGGGAGAAGCGGACGGCATAAAGTTCATGGAAGATGAATAATGATTTGCTTAGTTGTTAGGCATCGACCTTGGCTGCAAATTGTAATTGCAGTAAATTTAGATTTGTGTAGCTTGTGAATAATTAGGGATGCAGCAGTATTGGCATCGGTCCAATTGTGTTCTCATGAACTCCTGATGGCAAAAACTCTCGGATGCAACCACACCGGATACCACTTTACGACAACATGACTTTAACCTCTCATCAGTGGAGCAGGTTGAGTGGATGGGGAGCATATCATCGGCGGACAGATGCACACGCATACCTTGACAATCGCATTATTTTCATATACAATCCCGACACATCAAATCAATTTAGCAATCGCTAGCGAAGAATGAGGAGGCTGCAGAGAGGTATGGACTGGCCATCTGTGACAGTGCTTTGCAGTGATCACTGTTCATCTGTCCTCGTGTTTGTTTCCACTTATGAGTGGAGGTCCTCGCCATTGCAGTCACCCCCAGCCGGTGATGGCAATCAACTCTGTAGTGCTCTCATTTATTCATCCCAGGCTGTGTTGGAGAGCCCACACGTTTAGCTGCATTAGCACTCCAGAGTGCTAATAGGAAAACCATTCTGATGGCCACTCAGTGATGATAGTGATTAAGGTAAACACCAGTCCTTCAAACGTGGTCATTAGTGGGCAGGGGAGAAGTATCCCCGTATGGCTGGTCAGAATGTGGACAGCTCTGTGACGGCCATTGTTTGGGTTGATTCACCGGATGTGTAATAAAAAGCAGCTGCTGTCAAATTCAATGCATGCATGGCAAATACATTTGGCTCTCTTTTCAGGTGCAAGCAATATATCCATGGTATTGAATGGTGTTTTAATGGGGGAAAAAAACATCATTCACTTTTGACCCATGTCCATAATGGTGCATGGTAAATTAATCAAACAAAAGCACTTGCTCCGCAGATTTCTCGTTAACAAAACAATCCCGTAAGCAAGCCCTTCCCATATCTTCCATCTTGATAGCGATAAAGCTTGGTCTGATTCACAAGTAAACAGGCGTCTTTTTTTATCAAATTTTCCCAGACCCATATTTCTTGAATACCAATCTTAAACTGGGCCTTCCATGCCTTTGATGGCTTCTCATCAGTGGGCACATGTGCCAGGAGTACCTCTTTGCCCTGAGCCCTTAAAAGATGATTGAGGCCCAAAAGCATGAAGTATTCAGTGGTCCTATGGGACAAACAGCTTGCTGTGAAGCAAAGTGTTTCTTAGAGATTTTTTGGGGGGTTTATGTATATATTTCAGTTCCACCGTAATATGCAGTGCCACGCTTACTTTATTGATAAAAGAGTCTAGGTGCTGCCTCAAACCTGTTGAGCAAGGTGCCTCGAGTCGTCATCAGATAAAGCTTTCCCTATAGCTGCCCTATAGATCTGTTGTAAACTAAGGCATACAGCACCTTATATTGAGATAAATGGGCTGTGCTTGGAAATGCTTGTCTGTCAGCGAAATATGAACCTCTGCTTGGGCAGGGGGCCATGGTTCAACACCTGAGTAGAGGCCGGTGGATTGGAATGAATGCAGAGGAATATTTCCCAAACGTAGAGCAGCAGAGGATCGATGCTATGAGTCTTTTTGATCTGTGTCCAGTGTGCTGTTCTGTACAGGGAGCAATAGGTGGGAGATTTGATTTATTATTGCTATGGTCTGCTTGGAAGAAGATAGTACTGGCTTTGCAGAAGGAAAAAATGCTTATACCGTTAATACAGGGTTAAACTCTTAAAGTGCTGCAATTACTGTCCTCCCTCGTTCACCTTATTTGTATAACTATTCAGTGGGAGACATTTATCTTGGGTTGATGACCCAAGATAAAGCTTATAAAGCTTATAGCTTATTCATGTCATGCTCTATTTAGAGTAGTAATTGTTGAATGAACCCATCTCACTGCATTTTATATTATCGTCCGTATGTGAATACAGGTCCCTTAAGGTTTCTGCCATCACAAAGACTATGAGTGTGCCCTGGCGTAACCACAATACAGCACAGCTCTGTGATATTTACTTGCTGAGTGTGAGTCAATGGGCTCTGGGTCGGCTAACATCGCAGGTATTAGGTTGCTCCTCTCTAAGGGTATAACACTCTGGCTACTATTACAATCCTATATGAGGCTATTCCAACACACGCTCGATGCATCCCAGCCCAGACAGCGGTGGGACGGTATTACAGTGTTATTGTCTCAGGGGATCATTCTTACTCTAAGGGGAAGTGCGCAGATTAAAATTGCTGCATAGTGTAGTAGCCTCTGGAATCACAGCAGGAGCTGAAAATGATATCCTGACATGAATCGTTTTGTTTGTTTCATTTAACAAGGTAGAGCACAGGTACCCTGGGAAGGGGACGCAGATTTAAGATCATTTTCTCTTTGCTTTTTTAGATTGTCTGGCCCCGTCCAGCAGACTTGGCCAAGGTTCGGCCAATCACAACCATTTCATAGTTTGGGTCGGATTTGATTAAATTACTGTAGAGAGGAGTGCATAGAAGCATTTTTACGGGAAAAACCAAGATGGCGGCAGTGGATGTGTAATGGTCTGTTGAATTCGCTTTCGCGAAATTATTGATACAGTATACTGTCGAATTGTTTAACACTACGAATTACAGCCAGAGATTTTTTTGCTCTGCACCCATTGTTAACACTCAATGGAAATCGAGGTTCCAGACTAATATAGCTTGTAAGATTGTAAAATATGAATGGGTTTCAATGCAGAGAAAATAATTATTTTCTGGTCCCAGTCTTTATATGCCCCGGATTACACATATGTTGTTTGTGGATTTAAATGATAATTTTCCATGCAAAGAGAACTACAATTTATTGCGAGGAAGTTTGATAATGTTTGGTTTTGAGTGAGGTCGCTTTATGAACTACAGCTCTTCGCTGCTCTCAATGAGTGATAAGTCACCACCACTCCATGTCAGTACCACCACTGGTACAGACATGGCGATTTCAACAAGGGGAGGATAACAGCATTGAAAGAGGTGATAACCATTTTAAGTCGAGGCATGTGGAGAGTTTCAGTTATGACGATGGGGAGATTGTCGGTCTTGTCACATACAAGATTTGTAGTCTTTCTCATTGTGTTTTTTCTCTACCGCCTTTAACTTAACAATTGTTCAATAAACAGTCAAACTCTTGACTTGAAAAATAATCATTTAAATCCACAAACAACATATGTGTAATCCGCCGAATATAAAGACTGGGACCTGAAAATATTTTTTTCTCTGCATTGAAACCCATTCATATTTTTCGATCTCATAGGTCCCATGGGGACCACCGGAAGGGGCGGGACTTACAAGCTCTATTGGTCGAGCAATGTCAGGCTATCACACACCTGTACAGTTCGACACAATTCCTCATGTCATACTCTCGCCGCGCTTATTCTGCTCATGGTTAGTTGCTCTTCTTGGTTACCGCTACTTGTACTGATGCCACTACTACTGCAAATCAACCGATATTTAATGTTATGCATTTTGTAATGAAGAAGTGATGCAGAACCACTAATGCTTAGTGACCACTAAGCAGAACCAGGCTAAATGACTAATTCACTTGTTCATCCATGTTAGCTGTTTGCAAGAATGGCCAACATGGGTTATTTTACTATCACATTCTACATCATGTTATTTAACCCTACAGCAAGTGTTTTCATGTCTCTTCATTACTGATTTGTAATGGCTAGTGTATTAGGGTCCAGTGGGTGACTAATCTGTTCTTTCTATTACCAATCAGAGAACCTAATATACACCAACACAGAATACCAATCACCATCACCAAGCCTTTGTACGCAGTGAATCTTGACCCCCCGAGGTAGGATCTAATCTGTGAGCTTGAGCATGTTCAAGCATTCATGCTTTTGATAAACACACACACACACACACACACACACACACACACACACACACACACACACACACACACACACACACACACACACACACACACACACACACACACACACACACACACACACCATCATCATTCCTTTCCCTCACACCTCTTCCACTATTCTTTGTGCCTGGAGCGAACACTGTGATTATGATTAATAAAGAAGGCCTCATTAAAATTACATCACTTTAGGATTCATAATTCATGTCAAAATATGACTGAAGATGGTTAGTGCCACAGAATAAATTAGACTTTTCTTCTATTTTCAAGTCACACGGTATCTCGCCCCTGTTCATGTCGTAAACTATCCTAAATCCATTCTCTGGTGTTCGGTGTCAGAAATTATGATTACTCCATGGCTTTTTTACTTTGCCGATTCCTGCTCTGTGACAGACCCATTTCAATGACAGATCTTTAAACTGTAATTTCTGTCTATCATTTCCTTTAACCATTTTATGTCATCATGCTCAATCATTCCTATTCAGAGTTATTATTGCTATATCGCAATGATAACACTCTTTGCAACTTTGAAGTCCATCCAGGCGTAGCTTTGTATTATATATCATTCAATATTCAGGCCTTTGTTGTTTTTTTATCTAACAACCTTGTTCATGCATAACCCATACCTGTTGTTCACCTCGCAGTGAAAGTAGGGATCCCTCCATATCAAGCTTTCGTCTATTTTCCTCTGGATTAAGGAAGGTTTCTCTGTTGAAGGGAATACAAATAATAATCTAAGACTAGAAGTGCGTTGTGTACTGTTAATATTGTACAACTTGAATGTGTAGATACTTACTTATATGTGGTAAATTCAGTTGATTGTTAACACCTATTAAGAAGAATGAATCGCAGCACATTTTATTAATGACGTCAATATCCTTGCCTTTTCATGTTCACCCTTTATTTCACAACCTAATTTATATACTGTAGTTCATCATTCTGCACATCCTGCTGTATTTCCACTATCTAGCTGGAGCTAAGACTGTGAGACCTCATTAAATCACAACCACTCACTCTAAAGGCCACTCGCTCCCACTCCTTGTTCCCCCGCCCACCTCGTCTAAGCCTTTAAGTTGGCAACTTAAAAAACTTCGGACAGGACAAAGACAGGTCGTTTCTATCTATTTTCGTTGCCCTTTTTATATCAGTGGCCCCACTACACTGCTGCCTGCGATGCAGCGTATATAACTTTGGGGGATCAATGTTTTTTTTGAATGAGCTAAGCACTTGAATTCCCCCTTATCATTATACTCCTTCTCTCTATACCTCCTCTTTCAAAATGACATGAACCAAGTCATTAATTCTAACCAAACAAAGAGGGAAACTTTTCTCTACCACTAATACTACAAAGACTACTACTAGGTTACTGTCAACCAAATAATAGGAAAGGTCCTAAAGGTCCTTAATACTTCACTTTTAGTCTGCACTCGCCCAAGCGTGAGGATTCGCTAATAAACTTTGGAAGAGGCAGCAACAACAACAGAAGTCATGCCATTATAAAGTAAACAAGTGTCCACCGCTGCTTGACTCCCATGAAACCCACTCGAGGATCATTGTGCCAGTTGTCGCGGTGATCCGAGCTGCTAGGTAGTGAGAAGGGAACGTGGGACGGGATCACGAGACGCGAGCATCCAAAATGATTAAAAGAGCCATTTTGATTGAAGACGCTATCGGCCCCATCACTGGGGTGCCTTTACAGCGCCGGGCTCTGTGACTCATGTTGAGGAGGGGAGCCTGTCTAAATTCAGCACTCAATTAGAGGGTTATACCGTGCACACACACACACGCACACACACATCCGCACATACACACATAAATCCACACACACACGGCTTCATGCCAATAGCCACTCATCCCACATGAGTCAGTCACACGTTAAAGGGACACCCTTGCAAGATATCTAGTCAGCTGCTACCCGACCGCCCAGTGTGTCAGCAGCTTCCAGCCCCCAAGAGGGCTTGGAGGAATGTCACTGAACTCTCAGCCACGCACCTTCATCCTCAGCATTTGCTGTCAAAGCACTTTTAGCATTCCTCGCTTTCCTCTTTTTTCATACGGGAGACAAAGCTTTTGAGCTCAACACGACTGAGAACCCGCAGACTGTACAGGAGCTGACTGACATCATTTCGCTTATTTCCCGACGCGTCTTCTTGTTTCTCCCTTAATTCAGTTGCCTTGACCAGTTCCTTCGGTTTTACCGAGAACAGCCACGTACCACTTAGCCTTGGGTTCATCCAGATTGACTCTGAAGTGGCCTCTCCCTGGGTATCTTTTACATCTTTCAGACTAAAGGTAACCCTGACAACAGGAAGTATAACAAAGTAACAGAGGAAGGCCAAAGAATCTGTCATTGATGAAGATAAATAGACCGCGCAGAGGACCCCTACCTTTTTGCTAATTGGGCAGTTGAATGATGGCACATTCTGTCTGTAGACCAGGGAATAAAAAAAACATTACGATATGTGACGTAGAACTCCACTATTGTACATACATTCATATAAACAATGAAGAGAGTGTTGGAAGTCTACACAACCGAAGATGAGGGTGAAATTGATATTCTCAAGACATAGTTATACAGAGCGGGGGGAAAAGTGTTGCTGCTTCTGATCATTCAATTCAAAATATACACAAGAAGAAAAATATTGATTGTAAGCTGGCTTCATTTAGTTATACAGTACTGAAAAATTAATGAAACTATAGTATAGTAAAGCATGAAAATAAATAGTCTTTCCCTTTCTTTTGGTTAAGTATATCTGTACTCTGGATGTACTGAAATATTGCCTTTGTCAGATGGTAATAAATGCTATCTACATATGAATCACCTACAAATGTCCAGCAAAAATATTTGTCACGCTGACATTCCAAAGAAACAATTCACAGATGGATCGAACAGTCCGTTCTCCTCGGAATGTGAGTGTTGCTGCCGAAGCCAGACACAGACCTCTTGGTAGGTGTGTTGTGGTCTACTAACATCTACGCCCAATGGCACCATGCACAGCGGGGAGCGCAAGCTAGCTAGACGCGTTGGCTAGCTGCGGCTATAAGCATGGAGAGCCTTTTGAAGGTTGGATGGATGGCTGGAAGGAGAGTGACGTCTCGGCAGCAGTAGTTCCAGCAACATGAAACAAGGTGGATTCCCACCTCTCCGTACCACCACCACTCACACCCGGTGCACATAAAACGGGTTGTTTTTTGTGTTGAGTCCTCTTTTCCGGTGAATCATATTTCAAAGAAACCTCTCTGTGGACGGGGTAAATCAATAATAGGACTGAGATCTAATTTGACCTGTTTGTACCAAACACAACTCGCCATCCAGGGTTTCCTTTTCCTTTTCCTTCCTGCTCATACAGGGATACATGACAAAACAACAGTGAAGTGTACGTTAGGCACCAAAGCATGATCGATTTAACCTTTTATCACACCAAGAAAATGAGCAAAGTAGCCTACTTACTTATTTGATTGTGTAGTACAAAATTGACAGTATTATGAAACCCAGACGTGGCTACAATTTGCTGGGTCATGATATCTGTTGTTGCTGTTATGTTATATTGTTATATCATATATCTTGCACCAGATATATATACTAAAAGTATTCGGCACTTGCGCAAATCAGCACCTTGCACATACAAATTACTACTCACACACTTCAGAACCATGCACGCACACATCAACACAGTTGATGTGCGTGTGCACGGTCAACCCAAAACCCAGCTCGGCTGGACAGAATCTTATGTGAAACTGAATTGTTTACTCCTCTATGGGAAACTAAAGAGTAAAAATTGTTCATTGAGTTCGTTTGTGTCAGCTTTCGCTCTGCGACGCACACAGGTGTGCATTCACAATAGTCAATGTGTGCTGCTTGATTACCAGAGTAAAAAGTCATGTCTGGCTCTGTTCTAAATGGTTGTACGAGAGCAGTGAAGCAGCCGTCCGTAGCGGGGCGATGAAAGACACATGGGCGGGATGAGTCATCGCCCCCTGGCCCTAACGAGCAACTGTGTAGTGCACATCTAAGGCAAATCGACAAATGCTTGTTTCCAACGAGCGAGGTGCTCGGTCCATTCTATTAAAGTGAATTCGCCCGGAATGGCAGAGAACTGTCGAGGAAGTACCAGAAAACTAGTAGAAACTGGAACAAGTCAAAACCTCATTGATTGACCTTTAATTGTATGGGGAGACATTATCTACCCTTTTTTCTGTGTTTCCTGCTGTTGGCGGTGAATGTATTTAACATGGACACTTTTTGGAGTGTGTAATAATGTGACGTCATGTGATAAGAAAACGCTCATCCAAACGTTTTTCCACATACTGCTGTTCTGTTACAGCCTCTGATTTGAGACCATATGCCCCGGGCTGGAGATAAGATGAATGTAACCCTGTCGCTCAGCTTGTATGCTATCCAAAGTTTTCAGGCAAAAGCTGTGCCCTAGTTAGGTAGGTAGGTAGGTAGAGGGGATTTAGCATCTCTGAAAGATCACTGGGCAGAGAAAAATTGTGCAAGATCAGCCAACTCTTGCAGACAAAACTAGAAGAGATAACTCACCAAGCTCCAGAGGAAAGCTTGGAACACTTCGAAACTAGGACTCTTCTCCCCGCGTTGCATTGACCCTGCAGGCATCAGCAGGTGGTTCATGACATGTCATGGAGTTCATTTTCAGGGGGGCCTCGCACCCTGGTGGTGGGCCCCGATGGGGGCTCAGGCAGGGCCCTGGCCCGTACTTATGCACTCCCTTGATCTCGCTCCCCCTTGTCTCCCCCGTTGCTGCCGACTGTCTATGATGTGAGCTTTAGAGGCGTACCGCTTTACTAAACGAGGAGACGCTGTGAGTCAGCAGTGCAGTCCTGCTGAGTTCACATCCGCCTGTGGGGCAACACACACACACACACACACACACACACACACACACACACACACACACACACACACACACACACACACACACACACACACACACACACACACACACACACACACACACACACACACACACATACTGACTTGGTTCTATCTGATGCACAGACCTTTGCACAGAAGGTCAGTTATTAGTAGCCCGTGCCCTTCCTCTGCCCACTCTTGGTATCCAGAGACGGCACAGTGACATTTGTGCAATGTCAAAAATAATTCCTCCATGTGAGGTTTAAGACGGACTGGCACTGGATTCCTTCAGTGCCAGTCCGGCACAGGATTGGCACTGGGGATTTATTTTCTTATCCAGTACACAACAACAACAACAACAACAGATTAGCCCTTCTGCGCAATGCAAACCTTCTGAAGGCAGCGTGCCAATGCACAAACCTATAGCTGACTTGCGCAATGAAATGATGACAATGTTTCGAGCCATTATAAAGGAACAGCGAGTGAAAATTACTTGAAACTTGAACATTACCCATGGGGAGGGAAAAGCAAGACTTTAAGCAGGACTGTGAATATTTTTAAATGCAAAATACGGGTACAAATAAAGTAACCTGAACTTGGAGAAAACCAAATCTAATCGTGTTTCTGCAGATGTGCACTGCACACCTTGCTCTGATACTCCTGGTAGTTGTGGGTTAAACATGACATCAATTAATTAAATTAAAATACCAAATGCTCTTTGAGCCAAGCAAAGAATCCAATTCCGTCAATGCCGTAGCCAGAATCCATTTATGAGAAACTCTACATATAATGATGCAAAACATGTATCTCCAAGCCTCCTCTATTTTTTTAGGGAAAACTTCATTTTTAACTATTGGTTAAAGCAAAAAATGTAGCCTACTATTAATCTTTCTTCAAACCAGTGTACAACTTCAAGTACTATAATTGATGGGGGAACACATTGATTCTGCCCCAGCAGATGGCATTATGTTGGTTCATCTTGCATGATTATCCTTTCTTACGAAGAGATATGACGAAGATAACCCTAGCATAAAACTGTCCTTGTACATTAACATGAAAAAGAAAAAAATCCTATCCACATGACAAGTTACTTTAACCAACCAAGCTTGACTGGAGTAATAATCGAGGAAAGAGAAGAACACAAATAAAAGGTTACAAATAAATGTATTTATTTATTATAAAACTATTTATTCCCATTATCTCAAATGCTAAGCATTGAAGTATATCTTTGAGATATGTGTAACCTACCATCTGTGTGTTTCAGGACATTGAACATTCAATGATATATCTCCACCCAAATCCAGGTGCTTCCACATATTTGATTTACTTTCGGGTTCTTGTCTTTTATTAACCATTCCTTTCCAGATGGTTGAAAAAACATTGATGACTGGATGTTGCGGACTACTTCCAAAGAGTTATAGGTCCTAAATATTTGCCATTCGCTTAATCTGTGTCAGTAAAGCGAAAGCGATTCAACTGGGGATATTCTGTCTTTCTTTGCATTCTCACAACCCATCATAATCTCCAGAGGGCTGTTATACTGCAAATAAAATAAACCACCATCTCTCAATAAAACATGATTCTCTTTCTGTCCCTCCCTTCTTCTCCCCCCTTTGCAGTAACCTTTGACCACTTCCAGATATTGCGAGCTATCGGGAAGGGGAGTTTTGGCAAGGTAATGTAGAAGAATTTCCCTTTCTCTTTGTGTTTGTGTGCTTCTGACTTTCTGTAATTTCTCTGTACCTTTTGATGGCTCTCTCACTGCAATTAGCCGCATAGAGAAGACAGTGCTTGGGCTCCGTCAAGACACAGCGAAGGAGTGGGTAAACTGGGCCGCGAGTAATTACCGCTCGGCTCCCATCTCACACTGGGAGATGGATGCTCCCGACTTAATCACCCCTACCACCCTCTCACTTAATGATGTTAACTACTGCTTATTTAAAGAAGCGCAACAACTATTTCTCTAATAACGGAGAGGGCTATGGCGGTGCCTTTGCTTCTTCGCAGCATCTCTGCCCATCTCAGAAGGGATGGCGTCCTCTTCTTTCCCCGTTTTGATTACAGAGTAGCGTTGAGCCTCCGCACGTCACTGTGAGCAGTGTCTTAAAATATCAGCATGTGGATCTGCATATTCTTGTGTGTGTGTGTTTGTGTGTGTTTGCGTTTGCGTGTGTGTTTGTGTGTTTGTAAGGGGTGGCTGATGATAATAATTTGTCATAAAGCAAATTGTTCAAGCAAATTAGTCTGGTTTCAAGGGCCATTATAATGATTTCAGACTACTGTTTATTTAGTTAGTTACTTGGTGGAGATGGGATTTGATAATTGACCTTTTGGATAACTATTTTCAATTAAATTGGAGTGCCTGTGCACTATGCAGACATGCTTGCATGTGTGTTGGTGTGTGTGTATGTATTTACGTGCACACTCACACGCTGTAGGCTCCCAAACTTGCACATCGGCAGTTCAATTCTCAAGCCTCATGACTGATATTAATTCATTACACTTCTGCTTGTAAGCCAATTTACTTTCACTTTTCTACAATCTCATACAAAACACTTGCCTCTTTCATACAGCAATCCCTCCCCAGTCACTGGGATTTGCATTTGAATATGCAAATGAATGCGTTGCTGCATTTCCCCCAAGGCGGCTGTCACACACTTGATGATGCTAAAGGTAGGCTGCACTACGCTAGTAGTTTACCCTATACTATACTATACTCAAAGGCTCAGACTCCCTAGCCTGTCTTGGAGCTAAGGACTGTGCTTTTGTTTCACCAAGAATTCCCTATGTTGTCAGAATCTCTTATCGTCAAGAAAAAAAAGGAAAGACTCAAATCTAATAACGGTATTTTACTGAGCACATTGTTTCAGATCAGGAATAGCAAATATTTTATTGTACATTTCCAAGTTGTTGTCAAGTCTAGATAAAAGATGCATGGGCATGCAGGGAGGGACCTAACCGAACAGATATGCAACTTGCATCAAACATTGGCACACACACGCATGCACGCACGCACGCACGCAAACAGATTAATGCTATACAGTGTTGCCGATGGACGATACCCAAGTATTGAATCAAATTAGGGTCCAAGGGATTGTAGCTGTGTAACCCCTTTGGTGAATGGGTGAAAACAATTTGTGTGAATACATTCAAAGGTGCGAATGTGTAAAATATATTTGAACAAATAGAGTAATGTGCTACCCTGAAAATCCAGAGTTCTCGCGAGACCACAATTTGAATTTGCTCAGCGAGTCACTCTGGGAATGAGTAATATACTCATTCCCCGATTCTCCTGGATCCGAACATTAACCAATCACATCGGTGTGTCTGATAAAGGCGGGCAAGGAGCAAGCTAAACAGATGACAATAGCGCTGCTACGGAATCAGTCAGTAAACATAACAAGATGGCTACGATTGATCACCAGTTGTTTGAAACGGCTTTGGCCCCTACAATAAAAGAGTTCCACTCGGCTTTTCCTCTTAAAGAGGAACAGGAGACAGTGATATTTGCAGTGATATATTCAAATGCATGCTTGGTGCCGCCCCTCGAGTTGGGCCATTTTCATTACTTGTTGCCAGGCCCTACAGCTTTCTAGATGTGGGTCTGGATTTCCAGACTATTAATTTTCCGTTAAACATAAATCATTTGCACCTACAAAACACATCAGATTTCCAGCTACACAAATATTGTTTCTGAGAAAAAAACACAACTCAATTGTGTGTGGGAATTCAAAGTTAGCAGCTATAAACCAAACCTGCAGGTTCAAACCAATCGGCAGGTACAAAACTTTTGTCACACAATAGTCGATGGGGATGCTCAGATAAACCTAGCATTTGACAATCCAATAATCAGTTCACCATCCAATTACGGAGCCAGCGGGGAAGAGAAGTTTCAATAAAAAATGTTCCTTCCCGATTCCAATACCTGATTAAGTATCGGCCGGTACTGAGTATAGAGTTTCTATTTATTTGTATGTATATTAATGTATTTTTATTTTTATCATATTATATATAATTTATATTTATATCTATCTATCGATATTATATATAGTTTATTATATATATTTTTAACCACTGTATATGATTGCTATCATTTTTGTATGGCCTTGCATGAACATATGCACACAGCATCTAGCTCTGTAACCACTAATAGCACCTGATCTTACTAAAGGGTTCTCTTACAATGACAACAATGTAGTAATTGTCAGTCACTTCGGATAAAAGCCTCTGCTAAATGACAAAAAGGCAATGTCAATAAATGTACAGATAAACTTTTATTATCTTATTTGACTAAAAAAAGAATAGGAATAAAAAAACATTTGTTTAAAAAGCAGGCTTAATTAAGTGAAAAAATACATTTAGATAGTAAAGTCATAAAATTACCAACTTGTATTTCTGGCTGACATGGCCGGGGGGAATCAGGTTGGCTATTATTGGTAACCTCTGCAAAACATGAACGAAACAACAAACTTTAATATTTCAACGGCATGTTCATTTTTTACCAACATAACGCTAACATCACCAATCTAGCTCGTTCTTGTTACCATTGCGGGAAGAACGTTCTCTTAGTAGTTAGCTAAACTATATTCACATGATTAGTACAAGTATGTTAGATTCAGAAACTGAACCTCCTTGTTCATCCTCCTATAGACCCATATATCAATGTTTGGTTCTCAAGAGATATTTAAGTTGTAATTAGTCTATTTATCAGGAGTTCATCTGATCTTATTCATGAATGATCATATTTGAGTGTCCAGGCCCCAGGCGAGCAGAATGCATTATAAAAAGGCGCCCTACTAGCACTGTGATTGCTGAAATGATCTGCCCCATTGGCTAGTCAAATTAAATGTTAATCTGAGCATCCCCATTGGCTATTCAGGCGGGAGGGTTAAATATGGAACTAACTTTTTGTACCCATAGATTTGCATCGTAGCCAGGTCCCTCATCGTAGGATTTGCTTTGTCCCACAAGTGCCAAATGTGGGACAAAGGTTTTGTACCCATAGGTTTGGTTTTCACTCGTAGATTTGATTCATTGCTGTAAACTTCACACATACAATTGAGTTCTTTGAGAATATTATTTACCCACAAAGAATAAGATGTGTAGCTGCAAACCTTTTGATGTTTAACTGGAAATCTGTTTCTGTAGGTGCAATTCATTGATGTGTAACTGCAAATGAAATGTCACACAAAATGTTTTCACCCATTCCCATATGGTGTTCCACAGCTTCAATATTTTCAACCCTATTTTGTTTCCATACCAAAGCTGCACAGGAAAGCAGGAACCGACTTGACCGTGGTGTGAAGAGATGAATGCATGCAAGTTGTTTAATGCATAAACAATATGTTAAATAATTCAAAACAAATGTCCAGGGGAGAGATTAGCTGTAGTCGGTGGGTTACAGCAGATAGCAGTGCGTGTATAACCACAGTGCAACCTTAGTAGTCATCTCTCCACATGCAGACGTGCCATTTGAGTCCAACATGGAGTTGGTCCTCCACAAACACAGAGGTCATCTCTTATGCCTTTCTCAAAAACCATGGGTTGCCTCGCTGGGTTGCCACAGCTCCTGAATACTGAATACTCATCTGCATGTAATCTGTTGACTGCATCCCCCAGCCGTTTGCTTGCGTGTGTTTGTGTGTTTTTGCGAGCATGTATTGTGCGTGGCAGTGTGTGTGTGTGTGTGTGTGTATCTGCCTGAGTAGCGAGAGAGAGAGAGAGAGCGCCTCTCCCTCCTCCTGCTGTGTGGATGTACTTCATATTCTGTTGGCACACACAGACAAAATGGTCTGAGAATGTGCATTTGTGGAAGTGAACATGAAGGAGGGGTGTGAGGACGGCCTCTCTCCTGACAGGCGGTCACAGTGGCAGGCTGGAGATGACAATGAGAGAGCATGTCTTGGCAGGGGTCTGGTGCTGTTTGTGGGAGGCACAAAATACTCATTTGTGTTAACGATAGGTTTGAGAAACTGTTGCCTGTTTTTCCCTCTTTGTCCTGCTGTTCTTTTTCTCCTCTTTGGAGTATTTTGTATTGTCTTGCCATGACTACTACTTCTACAACTACTAGATCTACTACTACTACTACTACTACTACTTCTACTACAACTTCTACTACTCTCTCACTCTCTCTGTCTCTTTGTCTCTGTTTCTTTATCCTTCTCTCTCATAATGGCCCACTAGGCTTGTGATGCATTTGTGGTTTTGCAGGCAATGTACCCTGAATAGGGACGAGTTAAAGTTTAGGATGGTTAAGCCATATATAATGGCAGACTAAATATAATTAACTGCTCTCTCGCCCTCTCTTTCTCTCATTCTCTCTTTCTCCCTCTCTCTCTCTGTCTCTTAGCAATTTGTCTCTGGATGGTTATCTACCTGCCAATCGGTCTCATGTTAAAGTTCAGCTGTCCTTTTCCTCTCCTCTTGCTGTCTCTCTCTGCCACCTCCGCCTTCCTCTGACGCTGTATGCTGTTGTTCCACAGGGTATATTAAGCCCTTGGAGAATGGCTTGATAAGGTGTGTGTGTGTGTGTGTGTGTGTGTGTGTGTGTGTGTGTGTGTGTGTGTGTGTGTGTGTGTGTGTGTGTGTGTGTGTGTGTGTGTGTGTGTGTGTGTATGTGTTGGAGCCTGGCAGGTTCCCACCACTATCGTAAGCCAGTGACACTTGTCAAGCCTGTGGGAGACACAGCGACAGTTCCTTTATGGCAATAGATGGATGAAAGGAAAGGTGGATGGTTAGAAGGATGGAAAGGTTAATGGAGGGACAGACTGACTGACGTTATCACTTGTGTGTACAGGGTTGGCCTCAATGTGTCTAAGTAGCGTTTGGTGAGATAGTGACCAATGCCTCAGAGCAGGTTTAGATGCATCACAACCTATTTCAATGGCATTTAAAGATCATAGTAATCTTTATATAGTCCTCCAGATACGCAAGCCTTGGTGAGCCAAGGAATATACCAAATCCCTAGGCTGCATTGGAGAAAAGATTCTAGATGAACAATTGATCATCTAGAAAAGGCACCGTTTATTGTATAGTCTCTGGTTTATTTTGAGCCATTGCAAGCTTGGTCTGTGGGGTATTTTTTGTCTCAAGTGACAAAGAATGGCGGTGTCTTTTCGTTCAGAGTATTGCATCCTGCCTTTTCAGAAATGCAGAGTCGTACACAGAGATTGATTGATAGACACATATTGATTTACAGAGAGAAAGATGCGTACATAGATGCCGTATGATACATAGTATTTAAATGAATACAGAGAACAGCAGGGATTATATATATATAAAAGTAGACATAGATAATTCCAGAGATAATTATATGTATACAAAGATATGAAAAACATCACTTCTGAATTCATCCCATTATTGGTATGTGGTTTATGTCATATATACTAAGTGGACAAGTGTTTAAGACCGTTTGCATCCGCTTTGTGTTGTAAGACAACCTTAGAGACTTAAGTGGCTGACAATATTGTTGCCTGAAAAGCACCAACTATTTCATCATGAACCTGGAGGCAGAGGGGACATTTTAGAAGTGAAAATGAAAAAAAGGCCCAAGACCTGACCCAAGACCCAGGTCAAGTCCCGGCCCAAGACCCGGCCCAAGACCCAGGTCAAGTCCCGGCCCAAGACCCGGCCCAAGACCCAGACCAAGTCCCGGCCCAAGACCCAGGCCAAGTCCCGGCCCAAGACCCAGGCCAAGTCCCGGCCCAAGACCCCGGCCCAAGTCCCGGCCCAAGACCCCGGCCCAAGTCCCAGTCCAAGACCCGGCCCAAGACCCCGGCCCAAGTCCCGGCCCAAGTCCCGGCCCAAGTCCCGGCCCAAGTCCAAACCCAAGTCCAAACCCAAGTCCCGGCCCAAGTCCCGGCCCAAGTCCCGGCCCAAGACCCGGCCCAAGTCCCGGCCCAAGACCCGGCCCAAGACCCGGCCCAAGACCCGGCCCAAGACCCGGCCCAAGTCTCAGCCAGTCTCACGCTGCCACATAGCAGCACTTCAAAGACCAAAACCCCCTCAGGATCTTTTTTCGTGCGTTGTAAGGATAGTTTAAATTCAACAGATTTGAGCTGTCCATATCAGGAGGGAATTATAAAAAGCGTTCATGTCACTTTGGGATAATAGCTGAATACCCATAATGCATTGGTATTAGCATTACAATCTAACGGTACTTAAGGACATAAGAGGGTTTTTTTTCCAATGTCGTTTGGACGGCTGTTGGCCAGAGGGACACATCAGAAGGATGGAGCTGCTGTGCTTTTCTTTTGTGTCACTTGTTTAGCTCCTGTTGAGTTGTTATTGTTACCCTTAGTCACAGTTATTATCGAGTTTATCGTTTTGTCATGTGAAGCACGTTCTAACGTCCGTTTTGAAGTGCAACACAAAAAACGATATGATGAAATATTATCGTATCCATTATTAATCCTGGAGTCAATCTACCATGTGGATGGTTGATTTAAACCTAAGAGTGGTTTTGAGTGTTTGTATGGTTTAATTTGTATTTGTTTGGTGTTTTTAGTCGATTTATATTGGTTGAACAAAAATATCAGGCAGAGTTCTATTGGAATTTCAACGATAAAGGGCCGATAGTCTCTAGCATATAAATAACCTCATAATTTGCAGGCCTAATACCACTAGATGACTTCAAAACAATCAGGGTTCTCCCAAGATAATGTCGAGGTGGGACCACCCTGCTCCTTTTCAGCACCACTTGTTATGTGATGCCCTGCACAGAACCCTTGCCTCCCCACCCGGCCCTGTTTCAGGTTGCTCTGCTCTGAGGCGCAGGTTCTCAATGGCCGACCGAGCCTTCATGGTGCGTCACAGAGCCGGCACAAGAAGTGGCTCCCAGCCGCTTGTAAACTACAGTTTTTCCGCCACCCTGACAGCGGCAGACGCTGGCCCGAGCTCAAGACATCCAGAGGAATGAACCCAATAAAGAGAGCAAATTACTCCTGCTCTCCGCCGATGACATGTTCATTCGAGCCTGAAAAGTGTGTTTGCCTCGTTCGCCTCAGTCACCCTTTTTTCCACAGCCTCCACACCAGCTAGTGCCAACCAGTGTAGCCAAAGTCGTGGTGTGCGTGCATGTGTGTGTGTGTGTGTGTGTGTGTGTGTTCGTTCAGATATGCATGGAGTTTTTCACTTGCACTCCATTTCAATCACTGGCCAACCATGTTACACTATCACGCTTGCTTTCTCACACAAACACACCCACACATACAAGTTGAATTGAACAAAGTGATGGATGTCAGTGTTTATATTTCCATTTTGGTGCAGACAAAATGCGTAATGTTACGAAGTACCCCTCTCGCCCTCTCACTCTTTCCCTCAGGCTGTGGTCCTCTATCTTGTCTGTCCATGTGTCTGAGCCAGAGGCTTCTTCTGATCCACTTGGCTTTTACCTGACCTAGAAAACACACACACACACACACACACACACACACACACACACACACACACACACACACACACACACACACACACACACACACACACACACACACACACACACTCATCTTGCAGTGTCCTGACTAAGTCCACTAAATTTAACATCCATAGTCCTTTTTTAAGCTCCCATCTCCTGCTCTGTGGTAGTCCCAGTAGCAGCAGCAGCAGGCCTGGTGACAACAATTGATAGGGCCGCTAACTATAGAAGAGCGGCTTGGCAGGAGTGGAGGAGGAGGAGGAGAAGAGGGAAAACCACACTGGATTGGCATCTGGAACAGGGGAACTGGTAGCAGAGCCTTTTTAACATACCAGGGATCACACAGAGGCTTGGGCAACATGAAAGCCTTTTGATGCTGCATGATATAATGACATGTACAGTTAAAAAGCCCTCTCAATGGGATTCTGTGCAGAGGTTAATAGTATGGCGTCATTCAAGCAAATACCCGATCCCAGTCCAAGGGATGAGACTGTGGGCGGGAGTTAGAGAATATTACGGTCGGATGGGTAGAGGTTTAAATACGATCCCCATGACGACCGGTTGGATTTTGTGTGTGTGTGCGTGTGTGTGTGTGTCTGTGTGTCAGAGACGAAGATGATGTTTACTACCAATGGAATCCCCTCGTTCATGAACTTAATGTAAATAATTTATGAGGAGTGTGGAATTTATGTTCATTAAAAAACATCATAAAACAAAGAATTCTGAAACATTGAAATCGGATTTCGGGTTCCATAATGTAATGGAATATAATATAATATAATTTAAAATTGAAATATCATGTGAGTATGTCAGATGTTTACATTTGTATATCCTCATTTCCTTGCCACATGACCTCCCCAATCGTATTTCCCGTCCCTCACTTCCTCTCTCATATTCAGGGATACAGGGCTAAATAAATAATAAATAACAAATAAAAACCTTTAAAAGGAACCAGCTTATCTTTGAACTCTTCATTCATAGCTGGGAAATGATTTCCACAGTGGCAGGTGATTCAGATTCAATTTGAATAAAATTGAAAGAATCCCCCGTGCTCAATTAGACTGCTGAAAGATGCATCACCCACGGGGTCAGCCGAGACCGCCGCTGCTCCGGGAAGAAACTCATTACTTTCCTCCTGTTTTATCCCATTGACTTTTAAAGGTAAAAAAGTGATAAAAGGGTATTATATTTCTGTCTTCTGTAAACTTGCACGACTGTATATAATGTTTCTTGCCATTTACTTTATCATCAAATTTGGAAGGAAGCCACCTTCAAATAAACGAACATATCAGAAGATGGATGAGGGTTGTCTTTGCCCACTGACAGTGGCGTTGCCCTTGACATTAGCGTGCGGTCACCTTCAGAGTCTCGGTGGCGGGAGGCAGCTGGTTCCCTGCGTCCACCAGGGATGAATAAACCAGGGTCAGAGCGGGACGGGTCACACCGTCAGAGAGGTCGCTCCTGATCAGGGGCGGTTCTTTCCTCATTTATTTTTTCACATTTCAATTTAAACTCCATGGGAGCTGAATTACTATTTTATTTGAATCCTTAATGGGGCCAGGATAGTTGTGGTTGGTATGGTTAGGGTGCTCCCAGGGTTAAGGGTTCTGAGGTTTGACCCCCAATGGGTTTAGGGTCTAGCGGTATAAGCATACTTTATTTTAATGATGTCATCATTTTTACTTTAAGTCTCTTTGTATAAGAAGTATGGATGGTAAAAGTTAAGATGAATAAATAATGCGTAATTGTAAAAACCTTTGTACAAAAGCTATTGTTATGCTCATCATTATTCACCAGTATTTAATGTTTAATTATTGTTATACTTCATGTAATTATTCCCCATTATCCTTGAGACCAGTGCTCTCTCTCTGTCTCTTTCACTCATTCACTTTCTCACTCACTCACACACTCTCTCTCTCATTAGGCTGCATGGATGTACATCTGTAATGCCCTCCTCGTTCCTTGCCTCTCCCCTCTAGAGGCTGAACTAATTTCATGTGTCAGTCATGCTACGGCCCCACTCTCTCGCTTCCGGATCCAATTAAGGAGATATTCCACCATCAACCAGCCGGTAGCCAAGGTGTGTTTTCCTGTCTGCTGACTACCAGCACTGACGCACATTTGCAGGGAGATGGTGGTGGAGGGGGTATGTTAGGATTCGGCCTGAAGATAAAGGGATGTGATGATTACCCTCGTCTTTTTTAACCCGGGTTCATCTACAGTGAGTGTCACAACGAGGATCCGTCATTGTTGTGGCTGCGTAGGTTTCCGTCAGAAGACGTCGCGCCTAATAAGGGCTCTTCAGTAGACGGCGCTCCTCTTTGTTGTTTCCTCACGACACGGTTGATGACAGGCGTACAGGATGTTTTCTTGCGTTGCCTCTACGCTTTCATTAGGGCCATTGTCCATTTCTCTTTTGTAATAATAACTTGTATCCAAACGGGCTAAGAACAAACCAAGACTAGGAAGCACAATAGAGCTCGCCCAGCTAACACACGGCCCAACAGGGGCCCTGGGCTCCAGGTTGGTGGTGTCTAGCGGACGCCCTCATCTGAGGCCCCGTGCCGGCCACACTCTGTCCACGCTTCATTGCTCCTTTGAGCCTGTGCACATCAAATACCTCCCCACTCCTTACGCCATCAGCCATCAGCCATCAACCAGATCAATACATCTGGCATCTTTGTGTGTGTGTGTGTGTCTGTGTCTGTGTCTGTGTGTGTGTGTGTGTGTGTGTGTATTTATGAAGCAAGTACATGCCATTTAGTGTTTGTGTCTCTCAGTGTGTGTGTGTGTGTGCGCGTGCGGTTGTGGCTACCTCTAAAAGGTCTCTTTACGGGAGATAAACAGATGCCATGGGCAGCTGGTGGTGGGAGATTACAGCCAACCTGGTGACAGAATCTCACCCCTGGCCAGAACTCACTCTCTGCCTCCCTGCCAAACACACACACACACACACACACACACACACACACACACACACACACACACACACACACACACACACACACACACACACACACACACACACACACACACACACACACACACACACACATTCACATTCACATTCACACAGACAGTCCTGG
Organism: Pollachius pollachius; assembly: GCF_949987615.1. Lineage (NCBI taxonomy): Eukaryota > Metazoa > Chordata > Actinopteri > Gadiformes > Gadidae > Pollachius > Pollachius pollachius. Next base: position 14,539,625 of record NC_136935.1, read on the forward strand.
CCAGACACAATAGGTTTTGGGGACAGCTCCAAGTGAGTTCCAGCACTATGAAAAGGTCCTTTTCTGTTATGAAGATTAGTTTATGACATTACCATATGAATGCATTGTGCTGCCAGCCTTCTTGGCTTCTCGGTTTATTTTAATGAATTCATTCATGTACTTGTTATTTTAATCCATGGAGCACTGACACCTGATAAGCTTATGAATTCATAGTTATTGCGATATCTTTCTTCTGATTGGTCGATGGCGAGTCAGATAAGGTCACCTCCCATGCAAACTACAGACAACTGAGTGGCTTCGACCAGGGGACCTGGGATGAGCACTGGTCTCTAACTCAATGCTATCCATTGTTGTCTTGACTGGCCAGTTTTTCTGGCTATATATTTAATCCTTCCAATGATTGACATGCCATGATACCTCATATTCATAGTGAAAATGCAAAACTACTAAGAAACACAAGGTGATACCATTAACCTCTATTTACTGACCCCCAGACTGACTGAACGGTGTTGTGAAGCGATACTCATAAATTGAAGAGAAGCAGATACAGAAAAAAACTAGAGCTAATAACAGGGGATTACATGTAAAAGGTATCCATGCCCAAGGATGATGATATGAGTGTTTTAGTATTCTGGGATGCATTGGATTAATTTAGAACACTCTCTGTTCCAACCATCAGTTGGTATGGTGATTCCGTTCTGTTAGCTTTTGCTGCTGCCATCCTGGGGCGTTCATGGTGTTAAATGGAATCTCCCATTGTCTCTCACTGAGAGGAGAAGATAATGGTGAGAAGATGAAACGCCCAACTCAGAATGCATAAAATCCATAGAAGCCTGACTATATTGCGTCTCTATGGGTAATCAAATTAATTTATCCACAGTTGTGGTAAATTATTGCTAATGGCATTGAATTGCCTATGTTCAATATGGATTTATAAATAAAGTTCTTTCGAGAACTATCCTTACAGACTGCTCATGAGGAGTTGGTGAATATGGCATTAGTTATTCTCAGCCTCTTCCTCAGGCACCTTGGAACACCTTGGGTCACTTTATCACTATCACTCTTATCCATCACTCTATCTGTCCATCACTCTATCCAACGATCTCACTTTCACTCTATCCATCGATCTCACCATCACTTCTCTCTCTCTCTCTCTCTCTCTCTCTCTCTCTCTCTCTCTCTCTCTCTCTCTCTCTCTCTCTCTCTCTCTCTCTCTCTCTCTCTCTCTCTCTCTCTCTCATTGTAAGGAAGGGTTAAACAAGTAGTACAGGTATCCAGGTTCTCTCTCGTGCTCCCCGGACTCATGGGTTTGCTGTTTGTGCCGGTACTTCTGTTCTTGTTTTTTCTCTTAAGTTTTATTCAAGTTCTAGCGCAGTGCAGATGGCTAGGTCTGACCTGGCGGAGGAGAGGGGAGGATGAGAAAGTGGGTCTGTGTCAGGCTGGCCCAGGTTGACGAGGAGGATAAAGGAGGTGTGAGGTGTGCTTGTTGGGTATGGCAGGGGGGGGGGGGGGGGGCATGTTGGAATGAGGGCACAATCTTCACTGTAATGGTGGGGGCCATTCCTGTGTGTGTGTGTGTGTGTGTGTGTGTGTGGACAGAAGCAGTGAAAGATGGAGTAAGAGACATTCACATCACGAAGGAAACCAACCCAGTTTCAGGAAATGCTGCAAGCTAGAGCTCAGTGATAATTCAATATTTTCCTGTAAATGTGATATACAGCCTATAATATATTCAATTATGGTAACGTGATATGCTGCAGTGCTCATCACAGCACGAGCTGGTCGGATATATAATGTATTGTACATTTTATAATCTCATAATATGGAATAATTACAGTGCAATGAACCTCAGGTTAATATCAAACGTTAACATGGGGTGAATGATTAAATATACCCCGGGTTTAACGATCATTATTTGGAGAAGATATGTAGGGCTGAAATTGATCCATACTTTCTGTCCTACAGATCTTAACCTACATTGCTGTGTGAACGAGGATGGTCTTCGTCAGCAAGGTCCAATCAATGCCCCATTGTGCAACAATGTTATGAAACAGATCGAAAAAGTCCAAAGCTGAATTTGTGGTGGATCATGGCGGGCGAGAGAGAAAGTGAACAAATTTTGTTCACTACTCTCTGAAAGAGACAGAGAGTAATGGCTTAAAGAAGGGACGGCTGCCAAGAGCTCAATTCAGTTTTCGGCGCTTAAAGGGGAAACTATCAGCACAATTAAAGCAGAATGTGGGCTCACAGAGTCCTGCATCACTCTCGGTGACCCAGTTTAAACCGCTCTACTGTGCTGCTGCTACTGCTCCTCAGTACTCTCACTCAATTCACATTCTTTCATTCTGTTAAAACAAAGAATGAATTAAGTAATGAATGATGGATTTCTCTTTTGGGGTCACAATGTCCCTCACAGTGATGTATAATTCAGTTAGCTGATGGGGTTTTGCCGCTTCCATCGGTGTCCATTGATGGAGCCGGGTGCTCATGTCCAAACAGGGGAGGGCCACTGAACACAGTCGCCTTCAAATTGTTGGGGCTCTTCTCTGCGGTTTTTTACTTTACTTAAGTTTCTTTTTATTGCTTACAATTAGCAATTATGCATTAAGTTCATGATTATGTTTTTTATTATCTTTGATCTCATATAACTTGTTAACAATCCACATATGACGCTTGCACCACACAGCTCATTAACTCACTCATTGATGTTTAACGCAACTAAGTGCACTTAAAGATAGGAATTATAGGGCCCAACATTAACATACTAGGTATGCAGGTGTTTCATGACTGATTGGACGCTGAGGCTGGTTGAGGCTGCACACCTGTTGTTAAACCAGCAATCACCACACACACACTCAAGGAGAGTCCTCCTGCATGGCAACATGGAGCAACAGGTCACATATCATCGTCTACAAATGTCTACTATAAACCGGCTTTCAACATCACCACCCTGTGTCCTTGTCTGGAGGAGCCCGATAAACACCACTTATGTGGAGTGTGGCAGCCACCTAGGTGGTGAGTAGCGACCGAGATGACACCCCAGTAAGGTCAATGGTGTGCTTCCCGTGCCATGGTACATAAACGGAGCAGAGCCATAATCAGTGTGATGAGCGACACCTGTGTTTGTTCTCTGTGTGTGACGGGTATATTGTAGATTCTATGAGGTTTTCACTGTATGCCTGTCAACACAATGTACATGTTATTCCTCGGACTATGGCTATAAACTAACGCTGACATTTGCGCATTTGAGTCAGTCCGACCTTTTGTCAGTGAACAGAAAAGGTGAGCTTTGACAGAATTCCATTTGAAAAAGTCGTAAAACAAGTAGCTACTTGTGTGTCTCAGAGGCAGGATTCACACGGACACATTAGTATCAGTGAATATGCAGTCACATCACAATGACTGGTTAGGCCTGGACATTACAATAATGATTATTGTAATCTCACTAGTGTCCTCCACTACAGCTGACCTTTAAAGGGGACATATCATACCACCAGGTGTGAGTGTGATTAGCCATTACAAGCCGTTTTCAAAATGTGCAGCATTGTGACATCACAGGTGGGCGTGTCCATCTAGATGTGTGACGGATAGATGGACACGCCAACCTGTGATGTCACAATGCTGCACATTTTCAAACCTGCTTGTAATGGCTAATCACACTCACACCTGGTGGTATGATATGTCCCCTTTAAGATAATTTATGCCCAAAACAAACACTTTGAAAAGGACCAATAAAGAGATGATTTGTTAACGTGTGTGGTTTCTGCCAGAAGAGTAAAAAAACACCTAAAATCATGGCTATATTGGGGACCCCTATTGCACTAGCAGCGGGATCGTTAACGGAGGCCATCTCCCACTGTCACAACCATTCTGTAATTGTTGCAGACGTGTAAAGCTAAATGCCCTCAATGTAAATGTAAATGTGTGTATATGTGTTCACACCGTTGATATGTATCTACAACAAAGATTCCAAGACTAACATCTTTTCCCCCATTTTTTGTCTTACCTTGTCTTTATTTCTCATCACTCTTTTCTCTCCCTCTCCCCTATCTCTTCTTCTGTCCTTGCTGCAGGTATGCATTGTGCAAAAGAGAGACACAGAGAAGATGTACGCCATGAAGTACATGAACAAGCAGCAGTGCATAGAGAGAGATGAGGTCCGAAACGTCTTTAGAGAGCTTGAGATCCTTCAGGAAATTGAACATGTTTTTTTAGTAAATCTCTGGTGACTATCCTGTTTTTTTCCACTTTATTAATACACTTTTGTGTGGTATGCACGGCCTGTGTGTCAGTCGCCTGCTTTGTCTGTGCTTGTTTGTTTGTGTTTGTGTGTGTGTTTGTGTTTTGTGTCTGTGTTTACCTTGAGACGGCGCTGTCCTCTTAAAGTACGTTATTTGTTTGTTTACTTATTTGCTCATTTGGAAATAAATGACTAAACTGTTTCTCAGGCCCTTTCCGATTCTGGGAAAACAAACCACAGTTGTCCCAGAATCCCAGCTGCTACTATTGTGGTGAAAATGGAGAGACCCTTTCCAGAGACATACATTTTACATTAAGATACAATTCCCATATTCACCCAGCACAATCCATGAAAAACACAGTGGATAATTACTGGGCCTCAGCCAGCCAACGGAAGCCACCTCTTTATTATTCAACACCCCTCCTGTGCATTAGCACATGTTTCTGTTGGCTATTGCTTACTCAGTGGGGCATTCGCATCGTGTTAGACTGAGGCACTTTACTCCCTTGTAACTGGTTGAATGATATCACATGTCTGTAACTCTGTGGTTGAGTGATTACCGCAGAAACATGTTTGTTAGCAAGTGCCGTGATAAATATACTCACGAGAAGAGGCAGTTGGACCTGGGAAGGTGCGCTTTTTGGAAGTCATAAAGTCCTAGATTTAGTCGTTTATAACGTTATATCTAGGGTAGGTAGTTAAAGCTTGCTTCTAATATGAAATTTGAGCTACTTTAAACAGTAAAGTGAATACTAGATCAGATGTGTTCCATTTTATATTGAAATAGAATACACGTGTGTGTCAGTCTGTGCTTTCGCTCTGCAATTGACATTTTTCAAAAACCTCTTTTCAGTGTTTGCCTTGCCCTCCTGAACCGTGCCTCTCTCAGACAGACGTCTAGTGAATGGGAAACTAAGCAGCACCATAGCAGCTTGGCAACAAGGTTCACGACTTTCATATTTCCTCTGTATCTTCCAAATAATACATTGCGCCTTTTCAAAATTCACACATTGTGATAATGTGGAAAATACTAGAAAAGTATATCTCATACCCAGCAATACCAGCAGCTGTTGACACTTTAAAGAGTTAATATTTGTCTGTCCTCTATTTGGATATCATTCAAGCAGACTCCAGTTGATTAACTTGTGGGGAATGTGCAGACACATTTGACCTTTTCCTCAGGGTCAGCTATGTTTGAACATAGCTGACCAGGTCAGAGCTGTATGACAACACAGTTGTGAGTAGAGTTGGCTGGGTGGGGTGTGTTTGCCTTGGACATTAGGGCCAGGCTTCTCCAAAAAAATAGAAATATTTTCTGGGATCCAATGGGATATGGGAATCGGATCAAAGATGTTGGTGTCTGGTATGACAGGGTTAAGTGACAGGGTGGCTGTCTCTCTGCATTGCAGGAAGAACTGAACAGTGTACTTGACACAATAGATCCAGAACCTGCCACGGTGTCACACAATGTGCTTGCTGTTCTATTGCAAGCTTGGAATCATAGGAAAACACAGGGGGGAAATCAAGATGGAGACATTTCCAGGCTGGATTTTATCCATCATGTTTTGCACTAATTCTTTGCCCAGTTGCAGGCAGAGGCTGACCAGATTTAGAAGAATATCTTAGTTCCCATCCTGTGAATCTGGATTATCTATCTTGGAGTTTTGTGTAGATGATCTTCGCAGCCCTATGGGCTAGGACACCCCGAATGGTGGTATGGTGGAATGTTTTTTTCCTCCTATCTGATTAAAGAAGAATGGAATAAATTGATTGAAAAGCAACGCTCATTATTTCTGCTTCAGATCACACAGAGTCACTGTGCGCGTATGTGCATGACTACGTTATTGTGCGGTGCACTCAATTACATCAAGGCAACGTCGGTTTCATTTAGTGTGCCCGTTGATGTGATGTCCCGGCTTATCGCGTAATAGATGGAATTGATGAGAATTTCCCTTCATCGTCCCATTGTCTTCCTCACTGTATCACAAGTGGGAGCCCCTAATTGGTTGGCTGAACGTGCACACTGTTAAACAGGTTTCCCTGTGGACTGTGAAAAGTTGGCAGCATCCACCGGCTTGTCAAATAGCTCTTATGAAGTCTGAAAGTTGGCATTTGAGCATAGCAGCTATTGATGAACCTGAGCTGGAGCATCTTGGGGATGCTGGGAAACGCCTATAGTCTCTCTATGTAATCCACAAAAGGGGCCGCTCTGGAGAATGCCTTACTTAGGTCTGGCGTCATCAGAGTAGAGTCATTGATTACAGCGCCGACAGGGATCAAAACAAAGATGAAAGGAGACTCAGTGAGACCAAGGAAAATGCATCAAAACAGCCCTTGGATAAGTGATAATACCTGCTATCAGGGAGCAGAGAGACCTCCCCACTCTGACATGATGAGGACGGGATGAAGAGGATGTCGGTGCTGAGAAGGGATTTGCCATTGATTAGTTTTCTCAAGAAAGGAAAAACAGCTGTGCAGATTAAGAGGATTTGTAAGGTTCCTCTCTGTCTCTCCTCACGTAGTGCAGCGTAGCTCCTTTTTGAGCTTGTTGAAACCAGACTCTACTTTCATGATACCGCCCCAAACCTTTTTCAGATGACGTTGTTCCAGCCCCTGCTTCAGTGAAGATTCTTTAATCATCAGGAAGCATGATAATGCCTACATTCGCTCTGGATTGGTGGGGGAAGGAACGTCAGATGTCAAACAGACAAATTCGACAGATCTATTATGATGCCAAAGAAAAAGAGCATATAAGGAAGTTTGTGGAGAGGTTGTGTGTCTGCCTGAAAAGGGATTACATGTGGGAACGGATGAAAATGTACATGTCATGTCCAAACCCTGCAGCAAATCTGCCAAAATCCAATGGAAGGATTTCTGACATGTGATTAGAAGTCTGCTTTTCCTTGGTGATGTAACCGTGAGGTCACCGTCCAGCCATATCTCTCTGCCTCTCTGACATGCAGCAATGGCCAACAGTGCACTCTAGTGAAGTATCGCTGGAAATTACTGAGTGATTATAGCCTCTGGATGGGTCTGTCAAATTGATTGCTTGGCCTCAAAAGAGCAGAGGTCATTAAGAGCACAATGCCTTAGCCTCGGGCTTTGCTTTCAACTCGTAGAATGAGACACTCAGCATAGCACATAACAGCCAACAGAGCATGATACAAAACATAACAGAAACATTATTATGCGCAAAGATTGTGGGAGTTCTGAGTTCACATTACAATAAGTCAACAGTTTAAGAGTAGGATGGGGGAAGGGGGGAGCATTCACTTCTGAATCGAAATTACTTTGAAGACTGTCCCAGTTGTATAAGTGTATGTAGAAAACTGAACTGAATGCCAATTTCACCTTTTTCCCGCGTAGCCAGTGCATTGCAACCGGTGGGACAAAACAATTTGTTCCAAAATTAAACACCTTGCTCATGACCAGTACATTGAAAACGCAAGAATTCTAACTGCCTCTCAGTTTCTAATTCCGTAAGCATGCACAGAAGCGTGTAAACACGGAATGCTAAAGCTGATTAAAATGTTGCTATCAAGATTTTTGGATTAACACACTGCCTAAAGAGCAGCCACTAACTTTGCTTTGAATTCTAAATGCACAGCTCAAGTATGTGAGCATGAAACAAAATCCAAACTTTTGGAATTTTCGTTTAGGGGCACTATTGGAGTAAATTAGCTAGCAAGGGCAGTTTGTATGTCATAACTAAGGTTGTACCAAACAAAGATACAGCTATAGGAGCCTGTTAACAAGCATCTGGAATATAATGGATGTCAGTTGCTCACCAACTAGCCAATTTTGGTGTACGAATTTGTTTCGTACACCAGGATAGTGGTGGAGTTTGAAAAAGAAACATGGCTGACTTGCATCTCGACATACACAATACCAACGATTATCCTGGTTAATCCTAGTATTCACTTGTTTGTAATCTGCCACTTGACTACTAGATGCAACTTAATCCTACACACTGCTCCTTTAACATAGTTTACCACCATAGCCGAACATATCTAAATATACAAAGGTTTCTTGTCCCTTGGAATAGGAAAACAATACATATGGTGGCCTTGTCAAATGGCAAAGGGCTTCTGAAATGAATAGCCTAATTTATGATTGGTTGCCAAACAGTGTGTGAGTCATCCCCGCCTTGACAAACCAAGGGATGAGGCTGTGCTGGACTGGGTCCCTCTGGGCTTCCATTAGGAATATTGATTTCAGGCCTGAATGGAACAAGGCCTTGGGAAACAGTGGAACAAATAAGGCCGGACACTTTAAATCACCATGCATACCAATCCATGCGGGGGGGGGGGGGGGGGGGGGGTTGCACTTGATATGACGATCATTAAAATCCATATGAAAAAGATAATAAGAAGTGCAATGCATTAAACAAATATGGGACTATACCCAAAGGCTACCCAAGTCACTGGCACTGGGAGTGTGGTGTCTCGAGCTCCTTAAAGCGGCTTAAAGGAAAGAAAGAGCAAGGGGATGCATTTACTCTAGGGTGCTAATCAAAATAGATGAATGAAGAAAAGCAGAAGTAATTTACTGACTAGCGCACTAATTTGCTTGTGTATGTCTGTAATTTGTATTGCCCACATTAAAGCCCTAAACACTTGAGTCAGATAAAAAAGCAGTGTTGCATTGGCCATGACCCCCTGCTTTGGGACCAAACTCCTTCTAGGGACCTTGTGAAAATAGGCCAATGGCAGACAGGAACTCTAGTTGCCCCGTTAGGGGCCACAGAAAAGGGATGGGGTGGCGATGCTGGGGGTTGTGTGGTAGCAGGTTTTTTATTACAACACTGTTTGGTTCGTCCTTAGAGGAGGTGTCTCATGAATGACACACACACTCACAGAGCCAGTTCCCTTGACATCAGGTCTATATGGGACAGCCAAAACTTTTCAGAGCAAGTAAGGTAAAACAAAATCACCTCTCCATTCTCTCATATTTTTTTCCCTCTTTCTTTCTCCCTTTCTCCTCTAAACTTCGTTCATGCTCTCTTTCTTGTCCCCCTCACTCCCGCTCTCCCTCCCTCCCTCCCTCCCTCCCTCCCTCCGTTGCCTTCCTGAGCTCATTTGTCATTATGGCCTCATTATTTCAGCCTGGCTGGTGGCTCTCTCTTGGTGCTGTGAAAGTCCCAACTTCACTCCAGTACTTGGAGTTCCACGCGCCACCCGCCGCCCACCCAAATCCCCGCCCTCCCTCCCATCGCTGGCCTAAAACAGCTCCAAACTCCCACTATTCACATGACACTACGCCAGTAATAAAGCCCATAATGAAAAGCTTAGGTGTGATAAATCAAAGCGAGTGTAGATGGAACGATCAATGTGCAGAGCGAGTTTGAGGTTGGAGCGCTGACTGTTACACCCCTTGCCCACTGCATCCGTCCGTTGACGAATCTCATTGACTTTGCATGGGGCGATCCCGAAATGCATTGGGGGTCCTTCCGTTCCATCGGCTCCGTCTCTTGCGTTCAGAAGTTGAGAAAATTTTAACTTTTCAGGCTGCAACGGATCCGTCAGCCAATCAGATCGTGGCTCCGTCGGCAAATACCACTCCCCCATCCATCAGACACGCCTTCCGTCGTCCGTTGACGGACAGATGCAGTGGGCAAGCTGCGTCAGAGCCGTACCTTCATAGGTATCCCTCCCCATCCCCTGATGAAGCCACAGATGACTCCGCTTGTTAAGGATGTTCTATAGACCTCCCTGTTTCCTCTGGACTCCCGGTACAGCAAATACACCCTCACTACAGCAGTTCTCACACGCTAGTTCCAGAGATCTGCCAGCATCGGTTTCCATCCAATCTGTTCCAGTGCTCTCTGCATCCGTCCTGTCTGTATCCGTCCTTGGTGAGAGTTTTGCGGGGTGACAGGGCCTGTCAAAGCCAGAGCTCTCAGGCGTCCTAGTTGTCGGACCCTGTTGTCTGACATTCCCCCATCACCTCTGTCACCAACAAGGTGGGATGTGACAGCCTGATGCTCTCGACTAGCCTCTCCACTGTTTGGTGTTTCAATCACTGTCCCTCTCTTTGCGATATGGAAGGGAATCAAATCTGTAGTGGGAATAGGCCCAAAACGCAGACGAGCAAAACCGCCGTTTCAGACAATGCTCACCATGTCTCCAGAATAACAAATTGAGATGCAAAATGAGATTTAAGTGGGATCTATCTGATGTTTGGTGTCCAGGATCATATCACGTTGTTCTTTCATTTATCACCATTGGAATCTTGAATACATTGGACAGGGCTGTTTCTTCCTTGAATCGAAACGTCAGAGGGAATAAAAAAGGGATTTTAGGTATGCTTAAATTTTATGAAGACCAAGCCGTTTATTGCTCAGGTTTTTGCAGAGTCATTGCTGTCATTCTTAAGTATTCTCTCTCTCTCACTCTCTCTCTTTCTATTTCTCTCTCACAAAGAGAAGAACAGTTGATTGCCGTGGGACTTTGGTATAATCTATTTCAAAGCTGGTACATTCTATTAATTCATCTGTGTGTTCAAAAGGGAGGGGAATTTGGGATACCTGATCGCGCCACAAATTAGTTATTTGCACCGCAGTGAAACCAATCTTCACAAGAGATGATTTTCACCATGCGCCAAACATCTTCCCTATTTCGCACTTATAGAGCGGCAGGAAATTGCACCCCAACCGAGCCAACCACACAATGAGACGCACACAGAGGCACGCGTCTCGTCCTTCGAGTTCAACACTGTGCCTGGAGAGACGGAGGATGAAACTGGTAGCAGACAACGCTTTAATAAAGAGAGTGAAAGGTGTAGGCTCATTGAGAGGCAGATTAAACCGGGCCAGGTGGAGGGAACTCACAAGGGGTTGGTTTGATTCTTGCGGCCGCTCAGTATCGAGTATCCTATCCCTGTGTGTCGGTGGGACTATTAGAAAGTGGTTCTGGCTTTGTTATGTTTCTCTGATGAGATATCGAATCCCATTGTGAGGTGAATATTCTCGGTAACTGCGTGGTTTGATGGGTTCGGTTCGGTTCAGAGAAGCACTGCAGCACTCTAATTCATTACCAGGCTGTGTTTTTCATTTGATTTGCTTGATTACTCCTCCTGATGGATACCAGATTAGGTAAAGTCTTGGAAGAAGCCACATTGTGTTGTTCGTTAACATTTATCTGTTTTGTAAATTATACTGATTCAAATAGACTTACCTGCTTTGGTAAATGCTTAAAAAATCTGGAAAATGTTATTGATCCGTTTTGCACCGACACACAATCACACACAAAAACATGCAAACATTCAAACCAAAGCTTGAGTACATTGGCATGTACCCATGAGTGTGATGCACAAGAATCCCTGATTGAAAGACTCCAGGAGGCAAGCCGCAACATGTTGTTAGCATGTGTATGATGGGGTTCAGGGACTTAAAGCACGGGGTCAGGGTTAACAGGCTTTATGCTTGTGGTGCATGTGTGTCATCTGTATGCGTTGCATGTCTGCTGGCCTTGCAACTTCAGCATGTAAGTATATCTGTATACAGCACATGTATTTGTATTGGTCTATCTTCTTTATGATTGGCTGTCTCCTCCGTCCAAGGCTTGTGTTTATACGGCTTGTGTGTGTCTAGTCTAGCTTTAGTGTGCGTGTTTGTATGTGTGTGTTTTACTGTATGTGCGTATCCATCCTCTTGAAAGATGCCCGTATTAACGCTGTCCCGTCCCCGATCCCTCTCCCCCCGCCCAGGTACTCGTTCCAGGACGAGGAGGATATGTTCATGGTGGTGGACCTGCTTTTGGGGGGGGACCTGCGCTACCACCTCCAGCAGAACGTGCAGTTCACTGAGGACGCCGTCAGACTCTACCTCTGCGAGATGACCCTGGCACTGGACTACCTGCAGAGCCAGCACATCATACACAGGTGCGCTGACCATAGCATAGCACCACTGCACCTGCTACAGGTGGGGAGTTTGAAAGGGATTTTCAACCACTGTTTTCAAGTGGTGTCAGAGACCTAGGTTTTCGTTTTTCTTTTAGTGAATTAGCCTCGGGTGTGGCTGTGAGAGATTTTCTCCCCGATTTTTTGTGACGTGCCACCGCGCACTAGTCTGGGTACTCGCTATCAAATGTCAACCCTAAAAACCAATACCTTCGGGTTCACTTTAAATTGTTAATTGATGCACTTCACCATCCTAAATGCAATTGGAAACCGTTGTAGTCTGGCGCTCTTCTAAAAAGATTGAACCACTAAACCATGGCACATCAAAAGCTGTTTATTTTTCTTGCAGTCCATTATTCTGACAGAAAAACCCATTATCTTCTTCAATAACAAAATGAAAGACTTTATTTTGCATCTTGGTGAATGATTCTGAGCCGTTGAGGACAGGCACCAGCGTGCAGACCATAGTAACCATGTGGGCTTTAAGAAGATATTGTGTAGAATCTGCGTAATAACTGTTGAGATTCAAGATGCCTAGATTTAGCTGCTACACTCTAAATATAGACAGTACGTATGTCATGTAAAAATGTACGTCCTGGATTTCAAATCCTCATTTTTAATTCATGAGTAGAAAATATTTACAGCCGACAGTAGTATGATTCCCATGGTTTTAGCTAGAATGGACGATGCGGCCAGAATTGTTAACATGATAAGGAAAAAAGATTACATTGATCGATGTCGATTAAATATATATTTAATAAAAACAAAAATGATACATTTAGTTTTAACAGTACGCTTTACGTTAAACGCTGAATAAATGAAATAAAATAACAAACAACTGCAGTGATTCCCATCATATAAATTGCCTTGTTTCAAACGCCTCTCAAACATCACAGAGGTAGTATATCATTGCTTATCATTGATTAAATACAATAGAATAATATGTAAACAACTGCTGTGATTCCCATAACATTAAATGCCCGGATTTCAAACACTTCTCAAGCATTTTAGAGATATTATACTGAACATTGATTAAATCAAATTAGAAATATGCAAACACGAAATAAATTTCCTCCAAGGTCATTTTACTATGATAAGTCCATGATAAGCCTGCGCAGGGCTCCAGAGCTAGGCTCAGGGTTTTAAGGTGCCTGTCTAGGCTCTGGGCTGTGCTGATTCTGCACTGACGGCATCTCATCTCAGGTTTATTAGGGCAGATATTCTGAAAGTACTTGTTTTTCTGCCTTGTTTTTTTTTTGTTTTCTGTTGCTGTCTGGTATAGTGGCGTATTTATGAATAATAGATTTGGGAGGGATGTGGATTTTAAACGTCCAATACACCCCAATTAGTGAGATGTACTGGACCACATTGGAAAAACACCACTCCTAATGTTGAAACTTTTAATATGAGTATAAAAACAAATATTCTGCTGAAAACGAGTACAAGTGCATTTTTAAGATATGCAAACTCATTCTCTCTGAGCTACTCTTGGGGCTTCATTATATAGGGCTTATTCAGGACACCACCATCAACTCCACAGAGCTGCCAGTGCATCAGGTGCTCAGGCAACTATTCATGCTAGTCGGAGAAGGAGAGGTCATCAAGAAAAGCAGGCAGGTGACCTCGGCCTTCACAGGAACACCTGTGACAAGGGCTCTCCATGAGTGAGGGCGAGGCCAAAGCTGTCACAACCATGATGTTGAGATGGGCAAGCCAGTCTGTTGAACAACTCTATACACATTGCCAGGATTCTGTGGATAACAACTTCGTGGGCATGTTGCATTTTCCTTAACAGCAGCCACAGAATCAGATTGAGACATGATTGGTGAACAGTGAACACATTGGTGAAGCGAAAAAACATATTTAAACTCTGGGCGATGCATGAGTATGCTCCTCCCAGCTTGGCGCTTGGACCAGCTGAGTGTGGGTCTTGCAGAGCTCGGGGTGGCGTTGATGTCAGCTTAGCACCGACATCTGTCCCATAGGGAATGCATTGCAACACTGACGCTGAGCTCTTTGAGCTTGTCATCGACTAGGGGCTTCGGTCGCAACGCAAGCCATGCATTAGAATGCACCGAGACACATTTCCACACAGACACCAGGGAGAGGGAGCTCACCGTGCCTCCACTCTACAGGTCGCCCCCCGCCGCAGGGGGGCACGGCCTGGGTACCAGCGGCACTGTGAGGAATCGAAGTGCAGCAGAGTGACGCAATTAACCCCGCTTACATTACGGTCTGCTCCCTGCCTCCGGTCGGCGGGGGGGCACATGATTAATGCCCCCAAGGAATAAATAAATAAAGTTGAATTGAGGGGAAAAAAAAACAAATGACAACGTGACAGGGAATGTGCTCTGGTAATGGAGCCGATGGCTTGGGTTTCTATAGCCTGGGCATGTAATTATATAAACAGTGGATATTGAAAAGGTTTAGCACGCCTCTTGGTCTGCGCCGGCGGTCTACTTATCTACCTTATTATGTTAACGATTTCAACGATTGTGAAGCTCTCTGCCTTGTTCAGCAGCATGAAAGGAAACGCAACAACGCACTACAAAAGGAGCATCGAGTAGGGACTCAATAATGCACCAGCACAAAGTGACATTCAACAAAAATATAGTCTCTGAATGTTGTGGTGAGCCTATTTCATGTTCTGATAAAACCAAAGGACCAGGTTTGACGACAGCGTCTCCAAAATGAGGCGGTGCTCACGTGAATACTTCTCTACCCGTATTGTAACACACAGACTCCGATGACTCATGGAAGACTAAGCTTATAAAGCAATCGGCTTTCCATTGGTCAGTACCCACCCTCCCGCCCCCCAGGCCCCCAGAGATGGATGACCTCCAGTGGAGCTACAAATGAGCCTTCATCAGACCTCCCCCTATCTCCTCCTCTCCCTCCTCTCCCTCCTCACTCTTCTTCCCCCCTGTGGCCAGGCCAGAGGGACGATGCCATTATTTAGTTTGCCACTAGGATGGCGCGCGCAAACACACACACACAATCAAACACAAACACTCACACTCCCACTCACACAGAGACAAACACACTCTCAGACACACAGACTCACACACACTCACTCACTCACTCACTCACTCACTCACTCACACAGAGACACACACACACAAATACACAAATAGGCATATTTGAGGTGGAGATATTAACAGCATGAACGCTCTAGTGGCTTCTGTGGGCTGATGAACGGCGATGGCAGTGTGTGTACGGGGGGCTCTCCTGGATGAGCGCTGCTTATAGGGGGCGAGGGGGAGGTACCGGTGCACAGCGTGGTGATTACGGAGTGGGTTCGCCTTTGGTCTAGAGTCGCTCCTTGGCAAGGGTGGAGGGTGGCCAGTTGTCTATTGCTGCCTTCATCACATTGAGCGCGGGTTCCGTTGGTCTAAGGGGTCAGGGTTGTGAGGCTGGAATCGCAGCGCGCAGGCATCCTTGTTTCTCCTGTTGTTGTTTTGTTTTTTTCCCGATGATTCTATGTGGTGCATCTAAAAATAGGCCTCCATCGGCCCGAGGCAAAAGCAACACCATCCATCTCCATCCAGCCGGGGCGATCGGGGATGTGGCGTCCACTGTTCTCCCTGAAAGATGCTGAGCTCGGCGCAACGTGTCAGTGTGCAGTCCAGTAAATAAGTCTGCGTGGGTCCCAGCAGACGGCATATTTAACATTGCAGATGCTCCAAAAAACAAGAACAATCCTTTGTCCTAAACCTTGCCTTGAGTTAGTGTATGGGTGGGTGGGTGTGTGTGCATTTTCTGTTGTCATCTTCATCGTGTAAACAGGTTGTCCAATTCTTGCATACAAGTAAGCGTTTGCTCGGTGGGTGATGAATGGGGTACTTGGCACATCCTGATATATATAGATTAAAAAGACGCTCTAACTGGACACTTTTTCCGGTGCTAAAACTGGTCCTTGGGTGTATATGGACATCCTCCTCTATACAATTTGGTTCTTCCCTGTGAGCTTTTGACAGAGGAATACTATACAATTATTTTGTTGCACCAACCAAGGGAAGCAGGGATCTCTGGTATCCTAGCAACAGCCAACTGCCACCATGCCCAAGGAGGTAAAATTAGTCCAATGAAGAGAGGATAGTAAGGAAGGTCCCCCAAACAACAAGAAAACCTTCCTCTCTCTCTATCTCTGTTTGTGTTTCTGATCCTGTTCTCTATACCCCTCTTCCTCATATTCTCCAGTTACTCTCTACTGCTCTCCTCTCAGCATCCTCTTCCTCTCTACTCCTCTTCCTCTAATCCTCTTCTCTCACTATCATCTTCTTCATATTCTCCAGTTGCTCTCTACTACTACTACTCTCAGCATCCTATTTCTCTCTACTCCTTAGTCTCCTCTTCCTCTCTTCTCCTCTCTTAGCATCCTCTACTCCTCTACCCTCTTCCTCTCTACTCCTCTCCTCTTAGTGTCCTATTCTCTACTCCTCTTCCTCTCTACTCCTCTCCTCTTAGTGTCCTATTCTCTACTCCTCTTCCTCTCTACTCTTCTTCCTCTACTCTTGTAAAATGATTTTCCTTGCTTTCATTTCCTCTCCTCCCCGTCTTCTCTCTTGTTTACTCTCTTCTGTCTCCCTTTCTTTTGTTCCGCATTTTCTCCTCTTCGCCTTCCTTCTTACATGTTCGTTTTTTCTCTCTCTCTCTCTCTCTCTCCCTCTTCCCCCCCTCCCTCCCTCCCTTCTCTTCCACTGTCTGATTTCCCTAAATGGAAGAGACGTCGACAGTGCAGCGGAGCGAGTGCTTCATGCAGGATGAGTTCACGACCTTAAACTCTAGGTGTATTGTTTGTTTTCCCCCTGCCACATAAAGAAACACACTCGAGAGTGCGAGGGGGTGTCGTTTGTTTACGTCAGGACACCAAGGGTTGTCGTAGGCGACGCCCAATACAATCCCCAGCCGTGGATTAGCATACATTTTCACCTCCCGCTATACCGTTCACACCCAACCTTTAAGCAGGGGCCTATTGTAAGCATCGGCAGCCGCCAAACACACACACACACACACACACACACACACACACACACACACACACACACACACACACACACACACACACACACACACACACACACACACACACACACACACAGTGACGCACCCCCGAGACTGCTGCCAGACAATGTGAGCGTTAGCTTAGTGCTGCGCCGCGGCAGCGATCACGAGCCTCCTGCAGGGGTGTCTTCACACCAGCGCGAGATCCTGCATAATTAAATAAGTTGTGCTCTGTTAATTGCCGGTGGAAGGGGGCTCGGAGAAGGTCTGCCAGTGGGAATATGGAATGAGAGACGTGTCAGTGTGTGTGTGTGTGTGTACGCACTGCATGGGTGTCCAGTGTAATTACCCTACACGGCCAAAACCCGCCAGGGTGTTCTGTGATCCGCATGATAAACCCCCGTTCTCACACACACTCTGGGAACAGCTGAGGAACTCCAAAGTTAGGACACTCACAAACACACATAAACACACACATATACGCATTGTGTGACATGGCGTCCACACATATTGTGTTTGAAACCTCTTCCAACCGACAGTTATCGCCCACTCATGCGCTCGCTGTGGAAGCAAACATTTCCAAAGAATGTTGTTGATGTTACTCTCTATCCGGGAACATAAACGATGTGATTTCAGCAAACCAAGGTAGGGATAAACATGGGATTTGTATCAGGGTCACACAATGCATTGAGCTGTCCCTCAGCCACAGTGCAACTGTCAGTTAAGCAACCAGTAGGTGCAATAATGATTTAAAGTTTCTTGATTAACACTTCATAATTTAGTTGTTTAGCTAAACAATGCAAAGATTCTGGACATGCCAAAGGTTAATTGTGACAACCTGCGGCACCATTAGCGCTTGCCTATCGATGTGTGTATTGAGTTATTGGCTAGGTGCTAAATTATTTCTGTTTGCCTCCCACAGAGATGTCAAGCCAGACAATATACTATTGGATGAACAAGGTAAGAGTGACAGTATTGTGTGTGTGTGTGTGTGTGTGTGTGCGTGTGTGTGTGTGTGTGTGCATGTGTGTGTGTATTGCTAGTGGGAAGACTTTCCAAGGGAGAACAAATCACTTTTCTTAGCCGTCGGTGTTAATGACTACTTTTTAATGATATCCGTACGTCCTTAAATCTTGTCAAATGATGTGCCTAATGTTGTGTAAATGGATTGTCTTGTCTATTCATCTGATGTCACTATCAACCACCCGTTAGGAGACTAAAGAATGAGGAGGTTCTGCTCCACTTGCACATCGCCGCAAACATTTTTTATATCTTTTGGAATCATAGAAGGAGACACTGGAACGGCCCCATCTGTTTCAGCCTCCTGTACTGATCTGTTTTCTTCCCAAACATTCTTAGATTCTGGTTTATTTTGTCTCCCTTGTCCACCTAGTCCTGCCAAGGAGATATCCATGACGAAAGTAAATGAGTGTGGCGTTAAGAGTCTGAGAGGGACACAGTATACGAGGAAGTCAAAGGAGCATATAGTATTCTGCAGCATGGCGACAAACAGGGCCGTTGAGAATGGCCACGCAGCCCACTAGTGAGTCACCAAGGCAACACGTCGTGGGCGTGTACCTGTCTTCCTTGGCCATCTTGATATAGCCCAAACAAAAAGTAAAATGGAAAGTAAAATGAGTTGGTTGAGGAGGGCAAGGGGACCATACAGCCAGTCCAAAGCCCATTAGCGATACATGTCTGTGAAACTTGTCTGTGTTCACGTGTCTGTGAAACTTAAATGGAACTTGTCTGTCTTTTCTAGGGTGACGAAACTGTCCAACCTCCAGGTCAATTGAGATGAAATGAGAATGGATGCAGGGTAGCGTACTGGATATGGAATCCAAATGTTACTCTGTTTGATCCCATTTCAGCAGCCTATCAAGACACATCCTTGAGTTTCATTCTTAACCCCTACCTGCGACTTAATGACATGTTTCTCAATAGACCCTGTTCCCAGAGGTGTCTTCGTAGACCAAACTAAGGTGTAGCTCATTAGAGTGATCATGGCTCTCTCTATGTACCAGGACACATAGTCAATTTGTGTTATCTTCACTAGCCGTGACACTCACTGTGTTTTTCCTATGGTGATGCTGCCTCATTGAAAAGGTCTCATCATTGTAAGTCGCCTTGAATAAAAGCGCGACCTGCCAAGGGACTTCAGATTCAATTTAGCCTTTTAGCTAAATTCTGGGACAGTTGCTAATGGCCCATTGTCCCTGTTGAATAAATGAATACATAAACTTGTAATGGTAATTATTTGAGGTGTTTTCTTACCCTCACAGGGCATGCACACCTGACGGACTTCAACATTGCCACCATTATAAAGGACGGGGAGAGAGCCACAGCCTTAGCCGGGACCAAGCCCTACATGGGTAATGATGCTAACAGTCCACCTCCACAAGGGACAGGGGGGGGCAGGCATGATTCAGACCATTGTTGTTGGGAGGACAACAATGGATGAACATGGTCTATGTCAGTTGCTTAAGCAACACAACTTATTGTGTATTCTTGCTCAAAGCCAATGGTTATATCACTGTATATTCTAAGATGAGAGAATGAACTAAGAACCTCAATAATAATACAATATAAATGTTATTTGTGGTAAAAAAAAAAGAAGGGTGGTGCTGAGTTGTACCTGCTGTGGGTGTCTGTGGTGGTGGATGTGTGTCTGTTGGGAATGTGTATCTGTGATGGTGGATGTGTGTGTGGTGGATGTGTGTTTCTGGTGGTGGATGTGTGTGTGTCTGGTGCTTGATGTGTGTGTGTGTGTGTGCGTGGTGGATGTGTGTGTGGGTCTCTCCTCAGCCCCTGAGATCTTCCAGTCCTTTGTGAGCGGGGGGACGGGCTACGCCTTTGAGGTGGACTGGTGGTCGCTTGGCGTGACCGTCTTCGAAGTGTTACGCAGCTGGGTACGGAATTGGTTTATTATTACACATTACACTATATCATATATTCTACAGTATGTATCATTTCCATTTTAAAGTTTGCAGACACCTTGTTTGTCGGTTACCTGGAAAGTGTGCAGTCTGTTTATTTTGTGCTATCCAACTCCTTTTGGTTCCTCTTAGTACTCAGTGGTTTGATAAATCCGGTCCTCTTTCACTGTCTGGTGATCACTTTCTCCGTCTCAATTTCCAATTTTAAGTGCTTTATTGGCATGGGTATTTTTTATATGCACTTTTATATTGCCAGAGCATATTAAAACCTAACTACAGAACGGTCAGCAAAAATCCAAAAAGCTTTCTCAAAATATAATCTCTCTCTCTCTCTCTCTCTCTCTCTCTCTCTCTCTCTCTCTCTCTCTCTCTCTCTCTCTCTCTCTCTCTCTCTCTCTCTCTCTCTCTCTCTCTCTCTCTCTCTCTCTCTCTCTCTCTCTCTCTCCGCAGAGGCCCTACGACATCCACGCCAGCAACTCAGTGGAGTCCCTGATGCAGCTCTTCAGCACGGTCAGCGTGCAGTACAACCCCGCCTGGCCCAAGGACCTGGTGGCCCTCATGAGGAAGGTCAGTCACTCCCGGCCGCTCCGCCAGACAGGTGGCGCGCTCCACTGGAGTGGGCTTCCAGTGGAGTGGAATATCAGCTATAGCACCCACTTTGGCTTAATGGCTCGCTAATGATCAGCGGCAGGCGGTGTGGGGTAGTGGCCTCTGTGGTTCGACTCCCAGTCGAGAGGTACTGGGTTTGATCCCTGTAGACGTCCTTGAGCACGACTGCTAAGCCTTGTCTACTATTCGTTGCCATGCGCCTGAATTTACTGTGAGACGCTTTGTATAAATACTAACAATTGAGATCTAAATAAAATACTCAGGAGATAGCATATGTGTGACTTTTTTTGGATGCGCCCTAGCTTAAAGGAAGACTGCTTATCTGAACGAGTAGGTGGAGTGAGCAGAGACAGACCACTCACAACAGCTAGAAGTGTGTCGCATCTCCCCCAGATTAAACACCTACGCCGCATCACACTGCAGCGACCATAATCCAAACCTGTGGCACTTGCAAGAAGACGATATCCATGATCGCCTACCAGGATGCATAAACCTCGACAATGACTTGTGTTGGGTAAAAATCCTTATTTTCCCCCAGACACCATAGAGGCTACACAGGGGGTGGATTAAAACAGGCAATGGGCTCATTCTGTATCAGTGTGGTTTGGTGCAGCGCGGCACAGCCGGAGCATAGCCCGAGCATAGCCCTAACAGCTGATACACAGCAGCATGAGTGGCCGTATTGGATGTGAGTGCATAAGTGGGCCAGAAAACGAAGTGCATAGTGGCTAGGAGTCCGAGATGGCGGCAACAAAGGAACTGAGGGAGCGAGGAGGAGGAGGAAGGGCAGAGGAAGCCCAGGGCAAGAAAATGACAGATGGGAGTCTGAGAGGATGGATGCCAAAGATGATGAAGAGAAAGGTGGAGTGAGGGAAGTCAGAGAGCAAGAGGACGAGAGGGCGACTGTGTGTGTGTGTGTGTGTGTGTGTGTGTGTGTGTGTGTGTGTGAGAGACATGAGCACTGTCGACAGACAGCATGGGTGTATTCCGCTTGACTGCTGATCAATTACGGCGTCTGGAGTCCGCTGAGACAGACCTAACGAGCCCTCCAACGCGGCCAGTCCAGCCAATCAGCCCAGTGGAAAGAATATACAGGAAGTAAACAAAACAACCATTACAAAAATGTGTTTACACGACAGCAGAGCCCATGCCCAGAGTACACAGCGTGTTTCCCTGTGTGGCGGCTGACTGAGATGCACCCGGGATGGCCACACTCATAGCAGTATACAGCCCTGCAGTAGCCATGGAACACTTTCAGCCCTCCTGTGCTGTTCATTCGTCCCGATGGGTGCTGGCAGATTGCATGATTTCTCTTCTCCTGGAGCACCTGATTGCTGTCTGATTGAACTGATTAATAGCGCCCCCTGTTGGCTTTCTCTATCTGGGGAACAGAGTATGGCGGTTTTGCTACATTGCAATCAGATTGCCGGATAATAGTAGTTTTTCACATGGGGATATATTATAGAGACATATCCCTTTTTGCCCTTTTTGTCTGGAAAAAGAAGGATGCAATGAATTAAACCGGGGTGTGTGTGTGTGTGTGTGTGTGTGTGTGTGTGTGTGTGTGTGTGTGTGTGTGTGTGTGTGTGTGTGTGCGTGTGTGTGTGTGTTGCAGCTGCTGACGGTGAACCCGGAGCACCGTTTCTCCAGCCTGTCTCTCATGCAGACGTCCCCCTACCTCGCCCACGTCAATTGGGACGCCGTCTACGAGAAGAAGATGGACGCCGGCTTCGTCCCTAATGTGAGTTGCACAAAAACACACATACATGTGCACATTCGCCCCCTCTCTCTGGCTTACACATGCACACCTGGGTGGGCACTTGAAGACCGCTCTGCCCAGCGATGGGCAGAGCGGCCTTCTTCGGCGCCGTTCTCCTGGCGCTGCTAGTTAGCAAAAAAATAAAATTTCTCCGGGGGATGTGAAGGGTTGAGTGCGTATTTGTGTGATTGACAGATGTGGTCGTTGTTGTAATTTGATTCATGAGTAATGAGTCATTTCCCCACCGTGTGTTCTACTACCTGGAGTACACAACGTCACACACAGGCTAGTTAAATACGATATTACTCACCACTAAGGGGAGAATGCACTGGTCGCTCTTACCCGGGGGGGGGGGGTGTATTTAGAATTCCGTGCAAGCATGCGTTGAGAATACCGTTGAATGATATAATTGTCTGTTGTTTACCGGCAGCTTGTTCATTGTATTTTAATGCTCTTGTGATTGCATAGCTGTACTCTTCCGGTACCTTTAAGGAGAAAGAGATAGATAAGAATTAGAAATGTTTATTACCACTAATAGCAACACTGCGAAGTTAACAGGGGTGTAAATATAGCTTATTTATGTTTGATGTGTTAGTGAGAGCCGTATTACTTATTCATTCTGTTTGTACTTGCAGAACCTCTCACACCATCAGTTCATAACTCCACCTTTGGTCGTTATAATGCTAATCAACCTCAGTTCTTGCCCAACATCAAACAGCAGATTGCCTATCCATTTCACCCTAGATTTGTTTTACAATAACAGTGTGCTATTTAATAACTAGTATTAGTACTAATAAGTGCTATAATTAGCTAACAATACGGCGTATTGGTTGAATAACAGTAAACTTATTATACTAGACCGGTAGTATTTGTTTAATAATGTATTATGATTAGAAAGGACGAGGGTGTTTTAATAAAAACGTTCCAGAGAACACTGTGTATTTCTTTAACAATAGTATTGCTATTGCATAACACTTGGCTGCCATTTGCTGGCTCTACTTAGTGTGTGTGGGTGTCTATGCCTACATTATGCACCATATTCATAATTAGCTATGATTTGTGAGAGGGAGCTAATTTATTGTGTGTGTGTGTGTGTGCGTGTGTGTGTGTGTTTCCAGAAAGGGCGTCTCCACTGCGACCCCACCTTCGAGCTGGAGGAGATGATACTTGAGTCTCGTCCGCTCCACAAGAAGAAGAAGAGGCTGGCCAAGAACCGTTCTCGTGACAACAGCAAGGACTCTCAGTCGGTGAGCAACCAACACCGCATCCCTACCCTGACCTCTGACTTCCACAGAGGGGCCCAGGGCCCAAGGGGACCAGAAACCACCCCGGAAACCAGTTGAAGAATGTATGAACAGCATAACCAGCACACAGGGTGGTGGTATTGGAAAACCAGTTGATTGTACGAAGTTTGTAGATAAAAATAAATGGCCTGGTGCTCAATGTTCCCATGTAGGAGGTCTCTCCCTGAGTGTGTGTGGTGACGGCTGGTTTAACCTGTTGCACATTGATTGCTCAATGTGCAACAGGTGTGTAGCCTCACCCAGCTCCAGAGTCCAATCAGTCTGACTCGGGCCAACTGAGGCCTCTTAAAGGCCGATTCATACCTCCGGGACCGGACCAAACGGTCCGTATCCGTATTTACCGTAGGGTGTGAATGGGCCTTTAAACCAGCCATCATCCACACACTCTCACATTTCCCATAGTATCCAGACCTTCAACAATATTGTTATCAGGCTTCATTATCACAAAATTTCCAGAGATCCATGAAATGTGGCCTTGGTCTATAGTTGAGAACCCCAGTGGTGCGATCTACAAAAATGTACGATTTTGTTGTTACAGGCTCCTGTATTTAAAAAAAATTATATATATATATATATATATAAAACAGAGAAATAGTGGAATAGTGTGGACTAGTGGCCGAATAATTGTTAAATATCACTTAGATCACGTACACAAAAACAACTGCTCTGAATCCAGAACAATCTCCTCCTTTATTACCAAGAGGCCGTAGAGTACGCGTGAGGGTCCTCCAGGAGCTAAGGGGGCCGTCATTGCTGAAGTGCTGTTGAGCATAATGTGTAGTCTCCCTTTCATTGAAAATGGGATTTCCATGAGGCTATTTCAATGGGGTCGAAATAGAAAGTTCCGGAAACACTCAAATCATTTAAAAGCCCTTTTATTCTCCTTCCTGGGAAGACGTGCTATTTTTACAGTTTCGGCTCTCTGTATTGAAATGTGTTTCTGTTTTTTTACTCCCTTACCTGATTATGTCTCTATTTCCAGTGAGTGTAATTTCTGTATGGCTTTCGTCATAACAGACGACTGTATTTCATGAGCAGAATCCAAACCGGTGATAGAAATATGCAAACCCTGCTGAACCACTATGGTAGGAGTGTTGAAATCCAGAGATTTTAAGTGCAATCAGGTATCACACTGGTTCTCATCCATTCTCAATCTGTGGTTATTATTGCATTATTGATGCGGTGGTCAGCCATATTGAGGCAATGGGAGTGAGGTTAAACTGTCCACTCTGTTACATCTATATATGACGATGTGGACGCGGATCGTCAACATGCCAGCCAATGTTGGCCACGATCCCTGGGTTGAAACACCGAAGGAACTGACTGAATCCTGCACCTTTACACTGGCTGTCTTTGAGATGGGAATGCCACAGGCTGATGAATGATTCATGCTCCTCTTCCTGTTCAGAGGGTCGGGCGCACAGTGGTCTTCCCATCCCTGATTCAGACATTGTTTGGTCAGGTGGTCCTCTCTGTGGTTCTCCCAAACGATGAACCTGCTGCTCGTGTCAGCCACTCGATAACACGTCCACCGCATTACTGGCACCTCTCCTTTAAGCGTGTCTGCGCCATGTGCGCTTGTCTCTCCCTGGCAAGGTTGGAGTATCAGATTGCATGAATGCATCATTTGTGTGTGTGTGTGTGTTTGTGTGTGTGTAATTGTGTGTGGGTGTATTTGTGTGTGTGCATCTGTGTGCTTCCGCGTGTATTTCTGTGTGTGTGTTTGTGTACACGTGTGTGTGTGTGTGTCATTGTGTGCGTGTGTGTGACTATTTGTGTGTGTGTTTGTGTGTGGTGTGTGTGTGTGTGTGTGTGTGTGTGCAACCTGCTAGTGTGTTGTTGCGTTATAACCGGGATTATTAAATGATGAAGCTCGCCGTGCCGTTGTCATGGCCCCAAGTGCTCCTTGAAAATAGGAGTTTCTATTTTAGGCTTGAGACAAATATCCTGTTACAGCACGGCATGCAAACCATTCACGACTTCTTACAACTCCAATAAGTCTCAAAGGAAAATATAAATATCACAAAGGAGGGTTTTTATTATTAGGCATCTTTCACTATTATCCAGATGTGGAGGACGGTGAATCCGGTTCTGGGCGGTTTCTTTAATGATAATTGCAGTCGTGGTGCAAACACGTGTGTCTTAGTAGTTCCTCATCATGAAGAATGAATGGCGGCCGGCATCATTTCTTTCCATTATTTCCACGATGTCTTCTATTAGGACTCCTGTGGGCGGTAATGATATTATCCATGATCGATCGGGTTTAACGTGATCATTTATTAAGTTGATGGTAATGATGATTGGTGACGATGATGATGATGATCATCAAGATAATGACGCTAATGATGCATTGTTTCTGTGATCTGCAGGAGAATGACTACTTACAGGAGTGCCTTGAGGTGGTGCAGCAAGAGTTCATGATCTTCAACCGGGAGAAGTAAGCCAATCCAGCCATGTTCAAAACCCTTTCTCCCTCTCTCGTTCTCTCTCTGCCCAGAAGGTGAGGGCTGCGGTTTGGCCTAATTCAAACCCTGGAAACAAAAGCACAAGACGCAGCACTGATGAAACTGAAAAGTTTCCAAAAAGTAAACCGTTAATGCAACAGCCCCCAAGTCGCTCTTTGGGCCAGAGCAGCGTCGCACTGCGCTCTCAACCTCACCACAACACATTTAGGGAATTATAGATGAAACAGCCAGCGGTAAGAGCTTCACAGCTGCCGCTACACTGGGTACGCTTACCTGTTCCAATTCCAACTCACCAAACAAGCACATTGAAAAGGCTGTACGGTTTTAGTTTTGCTCTAATGCAATTTTCAATTGCAGTTCCACAATAGCCTTTGAAATTAGTTTATATATATATATATATATTATATATAAGACCATAAGGATGTTATGTGAACGTCCTTGAAAGAATCTTCCTGATGTGCTCTGACAGCCTTCTCCCCTTATTGATAAAGCCATGTTAGACTAATCGATCTCTAGTGAAGGCCCTACTACATAGACCCGAATGGTGAGTATATACAGCATATGCCTCAGTTCCCAATATACAGTGAATATACTGTATGGTGACCAATCGGTCTTGCTTTATAAAGCAAGGGAAAAGGGGTTGGGTACCTTACGAGGTTGCATTTATAAGTTATTAGCTCATTTATTATTGAACAATCCCTGCTTTGCCTCCATTATGCAGCATGAAAGACAACAGCAATAGCCTATTGTCCTAAATAATAATGCAGAAAGAATTTGCATTAAAACCAGAACATGTTTACTTGTAGGTGTTACTGCATATATACGTGTGTTTGTTTCTGTGTGTGTGTGTGTGTGCGTGTGTGCCTGCGTGCGTGCGTGCGTGCGTGCGTGCGTGCGTGCCTTCATGTGTGTGTGTAATGTGAGTGTTTCTATCACTGCTAAATGCACACATATATGCATGTGGTGTGCGGTACTCCAACACCTGTTTATTTTCTGCACCTCTGTTTGAATGTGATTGTGTGTGTGTGTGTGTGTGTGTGTGTGTGTGTGTGTGTGTGTGTGTGTGTGTGCGTGTGTGTGTGTGGTTTGGCCCGGTCAGGTTGAAAAGGCCTCAGGACGAGGGGCAGTCGGAGGCTGGGGAGGGGGAGGGGGCTGAGGACGACCCCAGCGGAGATGGTGACCCGGAAGCGGAGCCTGAGGCGGTGGGCGGGGCCACTGACGACGACGACGACGACAACGACCCACCGGGCGCCGGCCCGCCCGAACCCGAGTCCTCCTCTTCCAAACGCAGCATGTGTGGCTCTGTCTGCTCGTCACCCGGAAGCTGCTAGCGGATGTCTCTCTCTCTCTCTCTCTCTCTCTCTCTCTCTCTCTCTCTCTCTCTCTCTCTCTCTCTCTCTCTCTCTCTCTCTCTCTCTCTCTCTCTCTCTCTCTCTCTCTCTCTCTCTCTCTCTCTCTCTCTCTCTCTCTCTCTCTGTGTTTCTCTTTCTCGCCCTGCCTATTGCGCTGGTGTTGCTATGCCTATAGATACTCTCACTCTCTCTCTCTCTCTCTTGCTCCTTTACACACTCACATCCCCAGTGTGTGTCGCCCGGACAAGCAACAGAGGACCACAGCAGAAGCCAAGATGACACAAACCCACACCACACCTCCCCTCCCCTCCCCACTCTCCCATATCCGTAGCATCTGAAGCCTCCCTAAAGTCTAGCTCCAACTTCTATGCAAAATAAGGTTATAGCATGACGATAGAGCATTGCTTTTTTTGTGTGTGTGTGGGGAGGGGGGGGTTTGGAGGAGGGGTGAAGGGGCGGGAAGTACAGGGGGTGCAAGACCTTCCTGCCTGACCTCTCACCATCTTCACCCTCCCGACGGGAAGTGTTTAATAATTTAGCAGAACTTCAGAAAAGTCACTCCTAGAGACTTTCTGTTCTCCTCTCTTTCTCTTGCGTACTCTCTCTCGTTCTCTCTCTCTTTCTCTCTCGCTCTCTCTCTCGTTCTCTCCGTCCCCCTCTCTGCTTTCAGTGCACTTGCCGCCGCCTCCACATGCACAGACACACGCACACGCACAGACACACACACACACTCGCACACAGCGATCCTGAAACACAAAAGCGGACGCTTTCTCTTCCCTCCTCCATTTGAACGTCCCCATCTCCTTCCCATCCTCCCCCCATCCCCCTCCCACATTTCATCACCCGACCTGAAAAGAAGCCCTTCCCTCCAGACTGCCACCGGGGAGCAGAGACCCCC
This sequence comes from Pollachius pollachius, assembly GCF_949987615.1. NCBI lineage: Eukaryota > Metazoa > Chordata > Actinopteri > Gadiformes > Gadidae > Pollachius > Pollachius pollachius. The sequence continues at coordinate 14,568,091 of NC_136935.1, forward strand.
CAGTGTCTTGTTTTCTCTCCGATACTTTAAGCCCCGTCTACTAGCCCCACCTAATTCCCCTCATCGCTGTGACGTTTTGGCCATCCTCTCCTTCTGTTGCACACCGCTCCCGGTGAAGCGAGAGCTACTTGATATTCTGCTGTGTGTATCTAGGTCCTGTTAATTAGCTCATTGGTCCTCTACTGTGTGTGTAACTAGAGTCCTAGAATCGTAGGGTTCATCAACCACCACACCTGCTGGAAACACGTTTGATGCTTGGTAACGTCTTAAGTAACAGTGGCCAACATGTAGTTTGATTAGAATCTCGCTCAAAATCCCCCTTTATTCCCCCTTAAGGCTCTTGGCAACCGGACGCTACATGAGAGAACGCCCATACGCTCACGGTTTTACCCGTGGAACCGATCGGGCGTGGTGTGAGGAGACGTCGGTGGGGGCAGGCTGTGCTGGGAAGTCCGTATAGCATAGCAGCGTACGCCCCGGCGCCGTGGTCATGTGTTACCGTAGTCGTGTGTTACCGTAGTCGTGTGTTATCGTTACCGTAGTGTGCGTGACGGCGGCGCAGCCATTAAGGACGACCGCCGTCCATCTCTGCCAGGAACGCCTAGGAACATGTAGCAAACCCACCTTAAAACCCTGACGCCTGACCAACATGTCTAAATAAAGATAACAGTAATATAAATGTAAAAAAAACGAATCCATTGTAAATAGCATAGGTTATTAAAGAAAAAACAAAGGACTAAGTGACCACAGTTTTATGTGGGCCCGGCGGTCACCTGACGCCCAGCCGCGTGGAAGGGAAGCAGGTGAAGGCGATCCTTCACGCCACAGCCCTCCGCTCCTCTTTCCAAGTGTGCAGGCACAACTTGTAGGCGAAATATGCCAAAGCTTTTCTACCATTTGCATAACCATTTCTATAAGGAACTCTGTCTGAATGTAGCTGTCTCCCTCTCTCTCCCTCCCTCCCTCTCTCTCTCTCTCTCTCTCTCTCTCTCTCTCTCTCTCTCTCTCTCTCTCTCTCTCTCTCTCTCTTCCTCTCTCCCCGGTGTGATGTCTAAAGCCTAGATATTCCTTCTGCAAGATAAACTACTGTATTGTTTTTACAACCCTGTTGTGAAGCTGTATGTGTTTGAAAAGTACACAGACACACGCAAGCACACACGCGCGCACAACCACACACACACACATACACGCACACACACATACACATACATATATATAACGTGTTTGAGATGGATATACCATCAGGACTCAATGATTAGATTATTAAGCCTCTTCTAAAGGATATGAAATTGAATCTTTTAATCCATGCAAACATGCCATGAAAAGATAAGTGCATTATTTACATCCCGTGGTCTTTTTGCATGTACTAAACCTGTATTAGCCTGTTTTTATCCCAAGCCTGGGTCTGAGTCGTGTCTGGCTCACCTGTGCATGCACAAGCTTTTGTTAATTGCAAGCCTTGACGCTCGGTCCAAGATTGACACAGGTGGCGCCCAATCAGAGTAAAGAAGGAGTATTACGTAAGCATCTGTACCTGTACAACCGATAGAGTTCCTGTGGCGTATGGACGGCATGATAAGTGTAGATTATATCCAGTGTCTTTTCGCATCCGAAAGGTTTTCCTAATGCCTTGTTCAAGAATGCCGGCTTTTGCCCTCTATGGATGATTTGATTTGTTTAAGAAAAATCGAAGCATTTGACCTTTTCCGCAGGTAAACCTTTCCCCTTTATCAGTTCAGGAGATATGAAACATAGAGGGTTGGTTTAGCACCAGGGCAGCGTTTGTTGTCTCTATTTAATATGCTGAATGTTCAACAGGCAGAAATAAGTGCTGTCATTTCCGATAACTTTAACAGGTGGTCGAGTCTCGCTTTAAAGACAGACCATCAGAATAAATGACAGAACCTTTGTTACTATTAAAAATTTGACTACAGAAATATGCTATCTAATATAAATAATTATTTTGATAAGTGATTTTTGTGTAGATTGTCTACTGCAGTACTGTCATCGGTGAACAATCCTAATTCGGCAATTCTTGCAAATCCTTTCAATGTTTTCTCTGTGTATTCGTATGTTGGACTTTGTCATTGTGTGCATATTAACCTGAGCTGTTGGAATATATTGTGTTAGTGTTTTGCCAAGAAAAAAAACAGCATGACTTCTATTCGAAACATTTGAATCCATTTGAACAACATACAATCCAGTGCCATGTTGAGAAAACCAACGTCATGAATGCCATTCCTTCCCTGTGTGTTCCTGTTCGACCACAAGTATTCTACACTGCAGAAACCGAATGACCTTCAAGTCAGGGCCACCAACAACCAAGCCCTTGTACAGAACCCACTCAACCCCCTGTGTTTAAAAGAAAACATGCTGCTTTTAAGTGCTTTGATAAAGAAATAAAATTACTACCAACGGTGAAACCTTTTATGATCAAGTCTCTTTCAAATATATCTTTTAGGGTCTCTTTATTGAGGTTGACATACACACTTGTTATTGGAGCTGTTCATTGTCCACAGGGGGCGACAGACGCACTGGCATAAAGGATGGGTTCCCTTGCGAATCAATGGGTAAAATAAGAGTGAAGTCAAAATCGTAGTCAAAAGGCATAAATCATCTTTAAAAGAGAGATGAGTGCAAACAATATAAACAGACATGTTTGCCTAGTAGATCTAGCGAAGACCGTCAATCGTTTGTGTCCGAATATGTTATGCATTATATTGTCTTTCTGCAGCAACCTATAAACTTTCTTTAAGAACAAGATACATTTTGAGAAAAATCAACTAACTGGTGTAAAAAGATGCATACCCAATGTCTATACTCGTATCTTTGTTATTATTTCGTATCAAACGGGGCAATGTCTCCTTGTCCATCGAGGATGTCCACCGATGGTGTCCCGGTAATGTCCAGTAGAGGGCCCCACTCCGGGGCTTCGATGGCGTCCAGAAGAATGGCCAGCTCGTCTTCCAACTTCTCCACTGTGTCTTCAACTTTCTTTGGAGGATAATAGGAGACGTGTTGATGTAGTTATACAACCAGCATGGATAATATATTGGCATGCAGTAGTGTCCTTAACCATAAATGCATTCGCTAGTCATTGTAGGGTATGTAAGGGCCTGGACACAAGTGTGTGTAACGGTGTGTATTCTGAGAAGCATTTTCTGTAATTATGGTCACTGGGCAAATGTATGAGTTTGAGGAAATACTAAGGATTCCTTGGCAGAAGCTTCTGTTTCTTTTCCAAACCACTGAAGACCCACTGTAGAACAGTGGGTTTGAAGTAGGAGCCGTATTGTAGAGGAGCCCTTACCTTCTCCACTATATCCAGGCGGTTATGGAGTCTGCTGTGGTCCTGACAGGCACTCGAACGTACAGCTCTGGGTTTGATGCCAGAATGACCCCCTGCTAAACACAGAGAGATACATATCAACACCCTGGTTATATATTCAACCCTTACTTGACTGTACAGATCGGCCTGGGCTCTAAACATGAGTTTACTTGTACAATTAATGCCACATGCTAAATATTGGCAATTCCTGTTGCTTTTTTAGTTGCTTTTTTAGAGTAAGTGGACAATGAACTCAGTGCTAAGATAAGGAATGATCTGCCTATTTGCTTTTCAAGTCTTTTTGAGAGCAAATTGGTCATCACCTGAAAAGGATGGGGAACAAAACCCATTTGTAGGCAGGCATAGAGGCTTGTACAGCCTTCACAAGGCTGTACTTATATAACCCAACTGATACCTATAACCATGGCCTTCTCTTGATACTAAGAGTTATGTGGGAAAGGGTGAGTTGCATGCGATCAGAGACAGGGGATGAACAGGGCATCTAGCAGTGAGGATATTTCAGGAGTCGGTTCAGAGCACAGGACAGTGAATCTGAACTGAGAAATTTTCATTACGCTTGCTAATTTAACATGTCATTCCTACACTTATATGCATGCATAGGAATAACACAGTGATAAACACACACAGCGATGTTAATTAATCCATAAATCTTATTACTGTGGCTGACCTTTCAATTGGCATTTCAAGATGGCAGATGTGGCTGAATTAATAACAGAGAAAGACAGAGTCGTATGCAAATTGCAAATAATTATTGGAAATTGGCCAGATTTGAAAGAAAATGGTCACCCCTGTTTTACATTAAAGACAAGCAAGACACAGCAAAATAACCTACATGGACTGAATGTCCCCAGATTGGGAAGGCAGCCGGTGCAGCTCTGAGACCAACCAAGCTCTAAAACATGTCCACTTGACCTAGTTTGATATCAGAGGAGCTGGTTCAGCCCAATAAAATCAGCAACTACAAGCATCCAATGGATTTTCTCAGACTCCATTGCATAAAAAGAGCTTTAAAAAGTATGTGTTAGAATACTGGCAGTACAAACAATATATGAGTCTGCAGGCAGTTTTAACAATGTGCTCTGTTCACTGCTAGAATACATCTAGGGCTGTATGGGTTGGGTTTATCAAATGACACAATCCACGACATAATCCAGAAAGGAATATCGCTTTTGTGTTTAGAATAGGACTTCAAGGTTTGGATGTGTTTACATTTTACCTTGTCTAATACTGCAATGTTTCCAATTAGCAGCCTTGCTTTGAAGCCAGCAGATTTTCAAATGAACCAGCATTCCTGTGGTGAGCTGTGTTGCTTTATTTGCATATCTGTGGCCGTGTGTTGTTGTCTGAAACTGTTTCCGTTAAAACACACAAACATGCGTGAGCTTACAAAGAGAATACTAGATAAAGACGAATAACATTTGGATATTTTGTCATCCATTTTCTTTGCAATGTATCATTCGGATCGGGGGTTTCCCGTCTCCATGCAGATGAAGTCCCAACAACAAGTCTTGTTACTTTCAAAGCTAGCAGCCTATTTCTTGCCACGAGCCAAATCACCTTGAGACTTTTCCATCTCTGGACGCATCCAGCTCCAATTAGCGTCCCCTGTTCTGAAAGCTGAAGGGGGGGAGAATTGGCAGATCTGTGGTCCCTCTGGCCAGACTGTGCAGCTGTTGGTGTGTTCATCAGCAATGCCCAAAATACAGGGCCTAAACGATGGCAGCTTGAAGCAAAAACACGAGCCTCAACACAATGCTCTTGTAATCTTCTAATTACAAATCCACCATCTGATCGGTAAAGCCAAAATCTGGTACAACAGCTATTAAAGTAATCCAGCTCCCCTGATACACTGATCCGGCCCGTCAGGCTCATCACCTTATCTTGCAGGGGTTGTGCCCCTTCGTCTCAGCTGCTGTTCCCTCATGACGGGTGCCCTGCTTTCATCTGCTCTAGTCCACTTATTTGAAATACCATATGCAAATGGGATTTATTACCATATACATAAAGGTTGAGACATTCTCAAAACCTTTGCGAGTAAGAATGTCTGAATATGAATGAACCCCTCATACCCAATTAAGCAATGACTCCATTTCATTCAGTTTTAAGTGCTTTAATTCAACTAATGCCACGTTTTTGCAATACCTCTTTACCTCTAATACCTCTAAAAAAATTCTAAGACTTGATGGTTGGTTACCATATAGTCCAGCAGATGTATATAGCAACTGCATTACAAAAAATATCTCCATCCTCTTATCAACCTTCCTTATTCATAAGTACACGCTAGGTGAAAGAGGCCGAGTGTTCAGTGAAATTACTCCTCATATCTCACACTTGACAACCTGAGTGACGGAGCAACTCAGGCACAGCCACGTCCCGTACACAAGTCCCAGGAATGCAACTGTGTGTTCGACATCAGAGTCCTGTCTCTGTAGCCCAGGATTCAATGACCCGACACGACCAGCGATGACTGATGATGGAGCGCATCCCGCTTGCTATTGGTCGATGCTCTCGAATTATTGTTATAAACACATTATTTCGGCGCTAGAGGGGAACTTTACAGAGCCAGACAGCCGTATCTCGCTTGACAGGAACAAATGCAATCCGCTGCGGGACACGGGCGAGGAGAAGCGAAAGGCCAATATGATTGAGGCGCGGTTCGCCCTGGTCGCTGTGGTGAAACGAGAAGATGCTATCGCGGCTAAGCTGTCCGACGGCCCTAGTTCGTTATTCTATTTCCCCAAACATTAATGCCCAAGCGATGGCTGGACGGGGCTGCTGGTTCCACTCCTCAGCTGTGTTTGTGTGGGTGTGGTTTTGTGTGTTTGGGTGTTCACTACAGGTTGAAGAGGTGAGGAATGTTCACCCAAACAAACACTGTTGCACGCCAAGACAAAATAATTGGGTTCAAACTTTAAACTGGTGATTGTAAACAAGAGCTAGAAAGGGGATTAAGGGATGATGATAAATCTTGTCACCATAATCCAACCCTTTACATACATACAAACACACACTTACACTTACACACAAACACACACACTGGGGTATTTCCCAGCAGGAAAATACCCCAGGATATCAATGATCTAACTAAATCATCAAATACCTAAGTAGAGGAAAGTGAAAGCATGTGTGAAAACTTGTAACCTATTATGTGTGGGATATGCTCACCACTATATTAATACTGATAAATCCTTAGGTAGAACTTTGATCCAGACTGCACCTGTGTCTCTACTTTTTTAACCAAGCACTTGTTGGTTGTTGTTGTTGATGAAGATGAAGCCTAGTTCTTCCCACTGCTTGAGTGGCACAGGCAGAGAGGCTAGCGGAAATCATTTCTTGAACCAGAACGTGGGCCAAACAAACAATCTGTTTTCCCCATCGAAGGAAGAGGAAACTGAAACCTGATGAGGGAACATCGTCCTTTTCCTTTGAAACTGTATAATCATTAACAAGTCCGATTTCTGCAAAATTGAACCTGGATCCATTAAACTTTGGCAACAGATGTGATGTGTTTGTGTGTGTGTGTGTGTGTGTGTGTGTGTGTGTGTGTGTGTGTGTGTGTGTGCGTGCGTGCATGCATGTGTGTGTGTGTGTGTGTGTGTGTGAGTGTGTGTGTGTTTGTGTGTCTGTGTGTCTGTGTGCGTAAGTTTGCTTGGTCATGGGTATATGTTTTGTGCTAATTTGCCTGAGCATTTCCATTGGCTTGGTGTGAGTCTGTGTAACACATCTTTCCAAATTTCTACAGCTTGCCATTCTTGGAGCATGAAGTCACTCCGCTCACACAGACACACACACGCACACACACACACACACACACACACACACACACACACACACACACCCGCCAGTCGACTGCAATCAGCCAGAGAGATTAAACCGTAGTAGCATTGCAATCACACACACATTCCAGTGCATTTTCATGGTAAACGCATATAAGAGGAGACTTGGGGAAGGCCAAGGCTGGAAGGACCCATTTTATCCACTCTAGGGGACTTGCATTTTATGAACAAAATATACAATGCCTGCTCAAAAGTCCGCTGAGGCGAAGATGAGATTAGAACTTGCCAAAGCTATAATTGGAAACAGGATGGGCAAGCTAAATCATATCGCATGTCCTAACACACACACACACACACACAGACACACATGCACACACATGCAATAAGGCACAGGCTTCCATAAATATAAGATCTACACTTCATGTATGACGGTCAAATATCTCTAACGCATAACGCACATACAAACCCCCATCTATTCCACACACACAATTACCCATGTTCCTACAATACAGAGTATTTTAAATGCGCCAAGGCTCCATGATTCCATGATGGGCAGCTTGCTCTCCAAAGCCATGCACACATCCCCCAACATTTAGCCACTCTTCAATATACACAGTCCTCCGTCACTAAAGGCTTGTCTGGCGGAGCCCTTCCCCCAGCTCCCAAACACACCAGACCCAGCCCACCATCCAGCCCGCTTTTCAGCTTGCTTGTCGGTCCCTTATATCTGCAGTGCCTCTCCTGGCTGCCCCTGACCTGTCTATAATGTACCGGCCCAACCAATCCCTATAGCATGGCTTACCTGTCGCCACACAGCTGCCAATCAAAAGGAGGAGGGGGAGGAGGGGGAGGAGGCGTCCAATGGCAGGGCCCATGGGGCGGGTCATGACCGACGAGGAAGCCTGCGGTGCAGCCGTAGTCGAGGAAGAGTGACGGGTTTCCAACAGTCTCCCCGCTGAAGAGAAGAGGGTCTGTGGTGTGTGTGTTTGTGTGTGTGTATGTGTTCGGAAAAACAAGGGAAACATAAGTCTTGAAGACATTAAAGTATTTTATTTTCCACACACACGCACACACTTGCACGCTCACACACAAATAGATGGCCACCTACCTCAACTGCCATATAAATATTTCCAGCAAGACCGCTCCACCTTGAAAACCTCTCAACTGTTTGTGTGTCTTGCGTTTCCACCCTGCGATTTCACTCTGAGTCACTCCCTCCCTCTGTCCCATCCCATGCAGAGAAGGGGAGCCCATTACTTGGGGGTGGCGTGTGTGAGTGTGTTTTTTGTACAAGACTAGTTGCTGGTTTTGTGTGTGTGTGTGTGTGTGTGTGTGTGTGTGTGTGTGTGTGTGTGTGTGTGTGTGTGTGTGTGTGTGTGTGTGTGTAAAGGGGTGGGGGGACGCTAAGAAAGGCAGGAGGGGCTCTTCTTGGGAGGAGAATCCTACGGCCGGACAGAGCACAAGAGTTTCAACAACTTAGAGTAAATACTTCCTTTGTGGGATTCTAGCCTTGCTGTTGGGTAACTAAGACAACGTGGGTGTTTATTTAGTGAATCTCTGAATCAGTTGCACATCAGTTTGTGATGTTTTAAGGGAAAAGAGATGTTGGCCAATCGTGTCTCTTCTTTTATTCAACATTTTGTTGGGTTTGTTTGGGTACAAAAAATTGGATTTTTGGAAGTCGTCATGTTTTCCCTGAAGGTGGTAGAAGGTTTACCCCCTCAACCTAGAAAGTATAGCCGCAAGGTGAATAAGGTCTGTTGCTGGCTGTCGCCTTGCATGGTTGACTCTGCCGTCGGTGTGTGAATGTGTGTATTAACCGATGTAAGTCGCTTTGGATAAAAGCGTCTGCTAAATGCCCTTATTGTAATTGTAATTGTCATTATACTAGACTAAACTAGAATAAGCTAGACTTATATTTTGCTTTGTATCTCTTCTGTTCTTCCTCTATGTGTTCACTGCTTACGAAAAAACTGGTTTGATCTCTCTCCCTCATCCCTCTCTCTAGTACGCACACATACACACATATACACACACACACACACACACACACACACACACATGCACACACACACACACACACACACAGACACACGTGTCCACACATACACTAACACAACTAAGGCTATTAGGCAGTAAACACCATTATCCTCAGTAAGCTCGGCTTCCTTGAGTTTGGCACTCACTATCTGACCTTTTAAGCAGATCTCCACATTAAGCAGTAGAAAGACACAAGCAGAGAGAAAGCGAGTTTCGGGATAAACAGTGTGTCAGGGTGGGGGGGTCAAGGGTGACCCGTTGAACTGTGCCTGACTATTTGTATTGTATGTGAAACAAGATCAATAAATGCATTACGTTTTGTGTACAGAATGTGATCTTATTCGTGGCTCATGTCTTTGAAAAATACTGCCAGGTAATTGGTGCACAGGACAAGACAGACACAATTATTGCGTAAACTTTCTCATGTGAAAAGAACATAAAGTTAGAGTGACCAGTTAGATCAATGGTGATCAAGTGCTGTTTCAGGTAACAGTGGTAAGCTGCATAGTCTGCAGAGCATGTAAACGTGAACACGGACACACACACACACACACACACACACACACACACACACACACACACACACACAAACACACAGTCACACACATTGCAGGTCATGGTGACAGCAGTAAACAGGATGCCATGATCCTGTCTGTGTGTGTGTGAGTGACTGGGTGGGTGGGTGTGAGTGTGACAACGTGCTGAATGGCAGAAAGAGGGAGAGAGAGAGAGAGAGACAGAAAGAGAGCGATAGAGAGACAGGGAGAGAGAGAGGATTTAGGATCGAAAGTATGGAAAATAGAGAGAGGTAGAGAAGGTGGAGAAGGATAGAGGGGTCAACTTGTCAAACCATTTGACAAGTCTATTTTTGTGGGCTCTGTGTGTTGTCTGGTCCTGTCCAATTTAATGTATTCCCAACCTCCCATGGTTTGTCTGTTTTTGTACACGCCAAAGACTAGTTGTTATCCAAACCTTCCAAGCTGATGACCTTGTGTGTGTGTGTGTGTGTGTGTGTGTGTGTGTATGTGTGTGTGTTTGTATATGTGTTTCTCTGTGTTCTTGTATTATCAAAGCTTCATAAAGAGGAAAACTTGGAAGTCTGCTACAGAAGACCCCACATGTAACCACCTCCCATCCTCCACAGTCACCAGTTTAATTGGCAGGAGAAGACAAGGCCCCGATCCCTGACCGTTGACCTGTTACTCAGCCCTGCTGCTGTGCCAACAAACAAGCTCACACACTCTGAGGTCTGACAGGCCCCTGGCATTCACACACCCTTCCTGACACTTCAAAAACAGCTAAGTCCAATTAGTTGAGGGTGTGTGTGTGTGTGTGTGTGTGTGTGTGCGCACGCCAGTACATGGTGTGAAATAAGGATCTACTGTGTCTCATGCAAGAAAAAAGTCATGTGCCAAACTATTTCGTGCCAACTATTTTTTTTTTCTCTGGATCAGCCAAATAAATGTTCCTTATAATGTTTTGCTGCATGGTTCTATCAATATGCATTACAGGATAGTAATAGAAAATTACTTTATTGGTTTAATATAGTACATGTCCTGGTATTTCCTGGAATTCATTGGACTTCATCACATGACAAATTTATTCTATGCACAATTATTAACCACATCAGGAAAGTAACGTTTCTGGTCAAAGTTTGGTCAATTTCTATGAAATAGAGTCGTGTTATTCTCTTGAGATGGAGAATGGCTGCTTTTCTTTAGGCAAGATTTGTATCTTGGTTGGCTACTTACTGAAAATGTCAATTTCCCTCAGGTTGTAGTGAGTCAAGGTTCATATAGATAAGAATGGTGCACAGTAATGGGCAAGATAAGGCTTTATTGGCTATTTTTGTAATCAAATAAGCCAGCCTGCGACAGAAAAAGAGGATTACTGTTTTGTTTTACAAAAGGGTGTACAAAGCTGTGAGTTAGTAATTTGCCTATGTAATTTACCTGCGTCATTTGTCATTATCTACGTTCAATGTCTTCTAAACTGCACTTTTTAATAGATAATCATTTGTCCAATACAATCTTGCCAATCCAAGCATAATTCAGCCCTATTGGAGTGTGAGTTGTCATGCAAACAAGGATCATTGAAGAACCCTTAAAAGGTCCAAAAGGCATGCTATTGCTTTTTCTTTGCTTTCTCTTTGTTTCTATGCCTTTCTCTCATACTCTGTTGGCATGGGCTCCAAACCCGGGACAAAGCCTGGGTTTGGAGCCCATGCCAGGAAACAGTGACGCAAGGAAAGGTTGTGAGAAGGTCTCTAGGACATAGTACACACTCTGCCCCCTGCAGGGAACACTTATTACAATCACCGTGTTTTTGTGCTGCTGGCCGCCAAGCCAGAGACCGATGCATGATGTCTGGGACACACTGATGCCTGTTCTTTCTCCTGGCCAATAGTGTTAGGGCTGGCTGTTATTCAAGCCAGTAAGCAGGTGCCCCCTACCACCACCACCAGCACCACCTCTCCTGGTCTTTGTCCTATGAGCTCCTCTCTCTCTGTCCTCAGGGCCTTGTTATCTCCGACTTCAACGCCCGCAATCGGCTCCCGTTCTGTGCAGATGAGCCTCCAGTTCTCGGTTCCCCAGTTAAAACCTTAAGTCGGCATTCATCTCCTTAGAGCGTCTGATAAGCAGTGCGTCACTGCAGGGGTGGCCGAGAGGCAGTAATCCCAGTCTGGCGCCAGGAATAGAAGCCTTGGGAGGTACAGCCACTTGCCCAGGAGCACGCTGGCTGCACAGGGCCAGCGTGCGTCCTGAGGTTAATCCCTCTTTAAATAGCACCTGGCCGGCCCAGGACCGGAGGGAAGGAGGGAGGAGAGGGTGGGGGACGGACGGACGGACGTTACACACTAAGAACACAGGCTGACTGGGTCCTCTTCTTCCTCGGACACACCTTCACTCTGTGCTCACACGCCGAATAGAGGGCGTCAAGAGAGAGCGAGGGAGAGAAAGGAAGGGATACTGCGGCTGATATTCCCAGGAAGGAATACAGCAGGGTTTTCTTTTCCAGGATGAACTTTGCTGCTCAGTTTTTCTACTCCAGATACCTGAGTGAGCGACTGGAGAGGCTCTACTCTCCCCGTCCAGCGATGACAGACTGCGTGGAGAATGACCCCTTCTGGCAGAGGTGGGAAACTGCAGCAGACCCTGATAGCCTAGACACTGATACTTTAGTTACTGATACCCTAGACCCTGATATCCTAGACCCTGATACCCTATACCCTGATACCCCAGACCTAGATACCCCAGGCCCTGATACCCCAGACCCTGATAACCTAGACACTGATACCCTAGACCCTGAGTCCCCGGTCGATAACAAGCCCCTAGTGGCCACACCTACCCCTCTCCTGCCCGAGGATGACCTCCCACTGCCCCTAAACGTAGAGGAGCAACAGAATCCTGCCATTGATTCTGGTATTACCCATCCTTCCCCTCCTTCGTCATGTCCTGCGCCTCCTCTTCCTGCTGCCCTTCCAGCTCCTTCTCCTTGTTTGCTAACTAAAGAAAAGCCGAGCGGAATGATAACTTCCTCAGACCTCCTCCCACGATTACTTCCAAATGCTAATCCCACAGAGGAGGCCTCAGAACCGACCTTTGTAATACCAACGGCAAACACAAACCCTTACTTGCACTCAAATACTCCTCGTCTTAAACGTGCACAGGGGCCCAAGCTTACTAGTTGGACCTCGATCCCTCCCCGACCCCAGGACCCTCCCCGGCCCCCGGCCCCTTCGAGGGCGCGATTCCGTGTCCCATCACTGCCCACCAAACTAGCCCACTCTGTGGCTTCCAACCTGGCCTCCCCCTCCAGCCCCCAGGCCTCTCCTTCCTCAGCCCACCCCTTCCCTCTCCTCATCTCCCTGTCAGCTAGTGTTGGTGGTCTCTTCTATGCTCTGGTGAGCTTTCTCCTCCGCCTTGTCGTCTCCTTCGTCCTCCTCATGCTCCCCAGGTAATTCCCATGTCCATCTGTCTATTAAAGACAGACAGAAACTACAAAACTACAGACACACATAACATTGTCAATCTGCTTGAGAGGTTCATGGATATGGATAATCCCTTCGTTATCGTAATCCTTTTATGTTTTTTTATATAATATTCTGTTTGTTTGTATGAATCAAGTGTATATCAATTGGATGCAGGTTATGGGTTCAGGATTTAGAGCAGGATTTTCAATCAGGTGTTGGTTGGCAGCCTGTATTGTGCAGAACGGGGATGGCATCATGTGTGAGAGTTGTTGATATCGGGTATTGTTACTTTCAAGAGAGCTAATAGAGGTGAACGCATCTGTCAAAACGGGCAGCTGAGCTCTTTTTACTGTGTCTCGAAAACATTTACTGGTAGACCCAAAAGTAATTTATTTATATTGGGGTCAGTGAATGTTGCCCTGAATTCAGTCTTACAACTATGAAAGATGAAACTACCTTGAAAGTAAATTGAGCTCCTTCTTCTACTTTACTCAGAAAAGGTAGACAAATACAAACTTCAGAGCAGCACACAACCAATACATTGTACATGGGTATAGACAAGAATAAAGTGACGTTAATAAAAGAGTTTCCCCACGGTTAATGCTATGCTATCCTACCTGAACGTTAACATGTTGCACCAAATGCAACAAAATGACAAATCTAAACTGAAAGAACTGTCACCATCTAATGTCTTTATTAAATGCTTTCATCGACAAACTGCTGGGTAAGACTCCAATGCATATCCCTTGTCTGGATCTCCTCTCCACCATCACCACCTCGTCTCAAACCCAACCCCTCCTCCCTCTATACCGCCTCCTCTCTTCCCACCGTAGCGAGGAGCTGCGCTTTGGCCCCAACCTGCCGTCGGGCTACAAGAAGGGGTGCCCCGGGATGGTCAACGGCATCCCGGGCCGCAGACCCACCCTCATCGAGCCCGAGCGGCTGAAGGACTTCGGCGAGGAGGAGCTGCTCAACGGAGACGTGAGGGTCTGGGAGGCTCGGTCGTCGGGACGCCCCGAGATCCAGCTGACGGAGCCCCCCAAGACCAGGAGGATGAGCGAGTTCAAGTCCCGGGTCAGGCCCTCCACGGAGTACCTCCGCTTCGAAGACATCAGCGCGGCCACCTTCAAGATACAGTCGGCCATCCAGAAGACGCCATGCACGGTACGCCCTGGGGTTAACCGTTTTGAGGGCTCCACAGGCCGCATTTAATGACACCCCCTCAGAATGGGGCACGCAAACATCGCCTGTGAAGCCCTTTGAGACTGTAACTGTGATTAAGGGCTTAACAAATATAAAAGCCATGACTTTATTTTATTTATTAATTGACCATTCTTCAGTGTTATGATTGATCTAATAGTGTGCACAAAGAAAGATTTTGATCATTGTAAATTAATAACTACTAATTATAAAAGAAGTAACAATCACTGGGAATTGTATTGCATGAATACGATTTATTTATTTTATTTTTTGGGTTCATTCTTAAATACATGGAGGCTACATTGTTGAAAATGCAGCTGATCATCAAATGCTGTGGATTGATAACATGCCGTGTGTGTGTGTGTCCAGTACTCCAGGCTGTCCAAACAGTACGGCATGGAGATCTACCTGAAGAAGGAGCACCTGCACTACACCGGCTCTGTGAAGGAGAGAGGAGTCTTCTACCTGCTCACCTCGCTGACACAGGTGGGAGATCTAAACAGTGTGAGAGAGAGAGAGCTAAAGAGAAACAGAGAGAATGAGACATAGAGAGAAACAGAGAGTGGAAAACAGTGATGGAGAGCAGACAGAGTAGAACAAAGAGGCAGTGAGTGAGAGTGAGAGTGAGAGAGAGAGGGAGAGAGAGACAGAGAGAGAGAGAGAGAGAGAGAGAGAGCGAGAGAGAGACAGACAGAGAGAGAGAGAGAGAGAGAGAGAGAGAGAGAGACAGTGCTGTGGCAGCATAAACGTCTGTCAGTCATGCCAAAAAAGCCCTTTGAATCCTAGCGATACTACAAACAGGGAGTGAGGAAGAAAGAGGAGAGGATTTCTTGATCATTCTCCTTTCTCCCTGCTTCAAACCTATTATACTTGGGTTCGGTTGACCCTATTTGATGTGCGTTGTGCTGTCCTCCGGACCCCAGGAGCAGCAGAAGAAGGGTGTGATCGTGGCAACGGACTGCAATTTCTCCATGGCGGTGGCACACCACGCCGTGGAGCTCAAGATCCCCGTCTTCGCCATCATGCCGTCCAGCTGCTCCGTGCCGCGCCTCCGCGTCTACCGGGACTACGGCGCCATGGTCATCTCCTACGGCACTGCCGCGCGCGACTCCCGCAACCACGCCTGTCACCTGGCCAAGGACAACGGCTACCTCTACCTGGAGGAGTGAGTCCAGCCCGTGGCCATTTTGTTTTTGTCACTGTTAGTTTGCTTCTCACCACTCTATCCCTTAGTCCACATGAAAAGAAATTAAAGCCAGACATTCAAATCAAACCCCTTACTGACACATCTCTTTGTTACTCGTAAATTGTTTATTTTGGGGTTTGTCCAATTGGTGGTGTCACGAGAGGGATGTCACTTGATTGGCTTCCAGGCTTACGGTGCCAGAAAATGTCATCATATTGGACATCGGAAAATATTTGAATATTTGTTCTATGAATGCATCATTTGTTTAGGCGCTTGCCAGGAGGGTTGATGGGTATGAGTGACTTTGACTAAACACTCAAATTATCCAGTTTTTGTACAGCAATATAAGATATAAAATCAACTTTTCTCCTTCTCTCTCTCGCTCTCTCTCTCTCTGTCCAGGGATGAGCAGGAGGCCTACCTTGCGGGTCTTGGTACCGTGGGCTTGGAGATCTATGAGCAGGTGCCCAAGCTGGACGCTGTGGTGGTGCCGGCTAGTGGACAGTTTGGACTGCTAGCTGGTACCGCTGCGGCCATCAAACACCTCAACCCACGCATCCTTGTTGTGGTGAGTTTAGGTTGGCTTCTAACTTTGCTTCCTTCACTCTTTTTATTTGTCAGTTTGTTTTATTGCAGTTTTTGTCTTCAGCTTTCTGCTTACCTAATCATTGTCGAGGGAAAGGACTCCATTTTGCCTGAATATGCCATATTGGATATGTCTTATCAGGCCTTAAGCCCACCACATGTTGTTTAATATTATATTACAACATATTGGCTATAAATCCATGCATACCATCACATTTCAGAAAAATGAATCTAATTGTCAATGCATCTGTTTGTTTCTCTTGGCAGGGAGTTGAACCTGAGGGATACCCTCTTCTTCTGCAGTCCCTGAAAACAGGCGCACCATATAAAGACATGACCAGCAGGCCAAGCAGCAAACTCTATGGAGGTTAGGAGGCCCGTTTTTTATTACCTGATCTATTCAAAGTTTAAAAAAGCATTACAGATTCTACAGTTTATATGAGATGGGATGGACGGACAGAACGGGAGGGGTGGATGGAACCTGATGACTTTTTCTCATGTATCCTCTCCTGCTTAGAACTGGCTGAACATTCACTTGGGATACAGACCTTCCAGCTGGCAAAGAAGCATGTGGACAAAGTCATCACTGTCAGGTACTGCCTGTTAAGAAACCTCACAATCTCACCTGTGGAAGTATTTGATTTTAAAGGGATTAATCCAACGTTTTAAATCATTAACTGACTACTGCAAGCATTACAAAGCCCAATGGTTTGCTGTTGAATCCCTTTCATAATTAAAAGTTTAAATAATAGTTTAATTTCATAGGAGAGCATAGGATTGGATTCCACACCAAAATGGCAACTCCTGACGTCCCTATGTTTTCTGTATGTGTTGTGATGTTATCACCCCGTAGTGAGGAGAGCTCTCTGGTCGCCATGCTGCGGTTTCAGGAATTTGAGCGCTCCACGGTGGACACAGAGGGAGCCATGGGGTTAGCCGCAATCTTGGCCGGTCAGCTACCAGAGCTCAGGGGCAAAAGGTGAGTCGGCCTCCCTATACTAGGAATCAATCATGTGCGTTTCTGTTAGCTTTGGAAGCATTTTGTCTTCATTCACATTCGTCACATTAATGAGGCTCACAGAAGCGTCATCATAGGATAGTCACAGGTGTTCCTAAAAGTAAAACGCAACAGAAAGGTCTGTTTGCGTACAATTACAATCTGTACATTAAATACACAATTTGTTTAATGAGCGACAGCTTGTGTTTGTCCTATGACGACAACTCAGTAAATCCCCCAACGCATTACAGAAAGAGTACATAAGGAAAGCTGAGCATATAGAGCTAGGTTAATGCAGTATAAATGGAAACTAACTAACGTCTCCAACAAGCTGAGCTAGAGGTAAGCTGTGCAACACCCACTGTAGGGTAGGGCTAGAGCTAAGCTATGCTACACCCACTGAAGGGTAGAGCTAGAGCTAAGCTACGCTACACCCACTGAAGGGTAGAGCTAGAGCTAAGCTACGCTACACCCAGTGGAGGGTAGATCTAGAGCTAAGCTATGCTACACCCACTGAAGGATGGAGCTAGAGCTAAGCTATTCTACACCCACTGAAGGGTAGAGCTAGAGCTAAGCTATGCTACACCCACTGAAGGGTAGAGCTAAGCTATGCTACATCCACTGAAGGGTAGAGCTAGAGCTAAGCTATGCTACACCCACTGAAGGGTAGAGCTAGAGCTAAGCTATGTTACACCCACTGAAGGATGGAGCTAGAGCTAAGCTATGCTACACCCACTGAAGGGTAGAGCTAGAGCTAAGCTATGCTACACCCACTGAAGGGTAGAGCTAGAGCTAAGCTATGCTACACCCACTGCAGGGTTGCGGTGGTGGTGAGCAGCGCTAACATGGAGCTGGACCTAGTGAGGCAGTGTGTGGAGCGCGCTCTGGTGCTGGACGAGCGCATCAGCAAGTTCACTGTGGAGCTGGGCAACATGCCCGGAGACATGGCCAAGCTGCTGGACTTCCTGTCCAGAGAGGATGTCAGGTGGGTTTTCAATATGTGTGTGTGTGTGTGTAATATGAAACATTTTATTATTCATATTCGTAGATTCAGCACAAGTTCATCTCCCCCGTTGTTTCGAAAACATCATTTGACAGTGGAAACCACTTTCTTTCCATCTTTCTACTAGAGATTACCATGGCAACATAAGTCATTAACAATTTAGTAAGGACTTGATACTTCAAATAGCCGATCTCTCTCTCTCCCTACGATCCCACCCACTGGCAAACACACACATGCATATGAGGACATGTGCACACCCACCCAGAAATGTTGGTCATATAGCTGTCATGGGCAAGGACCTTTCCCTTCCCTAGTGTCTCTTCTATATTTTTGGGCCCTAGGCGAGGCATGTGTAATGGGTTTTGAGTGAGGCTAAATGGGCCTTATAACCCCTGTTCTCAGTCTGACCTCTGGGAAGTCCATTCCTCCTGCTGCTGATTATGTTGGGGGAAACCATTATAGAGTTTGTCTCTCTGCGGAACGAGAAGTGAAACTCATTTCACCTTCTCTGTTGTAGCAAACACATTACAGAATCACAAACCGCAATCGCGATTGTCTGCCTGTCTACCTGCATGCATGTCGCTCTCTCTTGTCTTTCTGCCTACCTATCTGCATGCTATCGGGTCTTCCTGACTCTGATTGCCTGTGATGTTGTCTATCTACATGACAGCCTCTTGACCGGTCTACCTCTCTGTCTATTTCCCTTGAGATTTTTTCATTCAGGTGTTATTAGTTTCTATCTATTCAAATATTTGTATTTCTTTCTCTCTTCATCTTCCTTATCACTCTTCTTGTGTGTGTGTGTGTGTGTGTGTGTGTGTGTGTGTGTGTGTGTCTATTTTCCTCTTTCCCAGGTTACTTGATGTGTGTCATAGGCGTCACTGTGACAAAACAGAGCTTTTCAAGATTCAGGTATGACATTCACACAGCCTAACGCCCCAGCATACTTCAAATTAATTCACACTACATTCTATAATCCAATGTGGAAAAACTGGCAAGTTCACAACTACAAACATTTGATGTTGCTGTCCAAAGTATGGCTCAAATATTATATTAGGATCTAGAACAACAGAATATCACCATGGTTGGATGCTCTACGTGGTTCAAATATCTTACACATAGCAGCTGATACTGTGAGACAGCACACAAGCAAAAGGGAGATACTGTTTAAACTCTATCAGTGAAGATCATGTTCAGCCAACCTTGATAAACCATGAATTGGTTCCCAATGACCCATGACTGGGAAAGGTTTTGGTGACTGGTCCCAAAACTAGCATGTCCTATCTGGCTTAAAGCATTGGAACAGGAACAGTGGGACGAGTCAAGTTGAAACACGTAACCCAAATCACTAATCCGCCCAAGCTCCCTCCCAAGGCCCCACACACACACCTTCGGACACACCAATCCACTCAGTGGCAATTATCGCATGACTGACTAGTCAGGACACAATATGGATTACCTCAACACACAGAAACAGTGATTACTCAGTAGTGTGTGTGTGTGTGTGTGTGTGTGTGTGTGTGTCAACAGGTGGAGTGTGTGGTGGAGACCAGGGATAAGACGCAGAGCGTGCAGCTGCGTAAGACCCTGTGTGAGCGTTACCCTTCGCTGCGCTGGCTGGATCGGTGATCTAGACACACAGACCCACACGTACAGACGCACCAAACCTAAACAGAGTATATTTTTACACTTCAGCATATATATTTAAAATAACACAACAAACTAAATGATATGAGATACTATGATGATATCAGAAGTATTGAAATTGCAGTTGAATACACTGTCACAATTTATTGGACAGAAGAGCCTTGAGATTAGCCTTGCATTAGTCTTTTATCATGACATGTCCTTAGAGTTCACATGACATTTAGCAGAGGCTTTTATCCAAAGCAACAACAATTCATAAACACACCGACGGTGGAGTCAACCATGCAAGGCGACAGCCAGCTCGTTGGGAGCAATTTGGGTTCATGCCTTCCTCACCTCGACAAGGGGAGCAGGAGACAGCCGGTTATCGAACTTGCAACCCTCCGATCATTAATTAAGCCGCTCAACCTCCTGAGCTGAGCCGATCCCACAGTTCAGAGGTGTTCCATTTCAAGTACTGTAGTAATTTACAAGTCGCTGAAAATACTGTGTCGACCCATTCTTTATTCATGACACATAGGATATGTAAAAAGAAAATCCTGCAGCATATTTTTGAAAGATTGTATATATTTATGTATGTATCAAATGTTTGTAGCTTAATTAAAACAAATACATTAGAATATATTGGACTTCAAATGATTCTTATCTTTTAGCTATATATAGGCCTACGACACATTGTTTCTGCATTAGACCAGGCTAACTGGCTACCAGGCTAACTAACCGCCGTTACATTGATGCAGCTAGGTCCCAGGGATCATGGGCATTCAAAATGCGCGAGGATAGCGAACCAAATGTCCGACGTCGTGATGGTGACTCATAGACCTCTTTCAGTGCCATCAGAAGGTTGGCCTTCAAAGAGTTGAATTCTGCTGAAGACCACGTGAGTGAGACGATGGACTCGCATTCGTTCTAAGGTTGAAGACCACTCTAGCGCCTGCTTAAGGCAGCTGGTGCTCATGCGGTTAAGTTCACTGGCCTGCGGCCTTGTGCTTGCTCCGTGCCAAGTAAATTCCATTTATATCAGATCCATGTTGGTGAATATACACTTGAACAAAAAATAATAATGTTAAACTGTCGAAACACACAGTGGATTTCTGAATGAATGGACCCCCAAAAAACGGGGCTACCAGCTACTGTGCTCTAATGACGCTTAGCGAGCATAATAATTGTTAAGCATAACAATTGGGGCGTGAAATGCTTGGAAGAAATAAATACTCGGGCAATTCAAATGGTTATAACTGCCCACAGGAGCTTGGGCTTAACAACGTTAATTTGCATAAGCCTACATGCTGTCTAATCAATTTCCAGATTGTTATCACTACATTGAGTCACATGATTACCACACAGTAACCAAATGGTAGATAAGTGACCCCATGGCAAATGTTTAAGCTGTCATGTGACTTATGGTTTATGATCTTCTAAATCGATCTGCAAATTATCTTTGTTTAAATGCTAGCCATTGTAGGACCTTTCACTGACTTACACTGAATAAAGGGTTTAGACAGTTAACAGAGATACACTATATGAAGCGTTATAGTGCTAGACAGTGGGTTAGACAGTGGATACAAATACAGGGAAATAGGAGCAGGTAGAGGATGAATAACTTGCTGAAGGATGCCTATAGGTGGGATATATCATTGGGGATTTGAACCAAGAACCTTCAAGCAAGGAGTCAATCACAGATCAGTCACACACTATGATTCCCCCGGTTTTTGCCAGAGGGAAAAGGAATAGAATACCAAATGGTTCGGTTCTTAAATCAGTTTATTTTCCAAACATTGCAACACAATAAAAATCAACCACAGTATGGTTTAGAAAGGCTTCAGTGAAAATATTAAGTACCTCAATCTGGAAAGGCAAACGGTATAGTGTCTGGCAGACATTTGTTGCACGCGGCAAGAGGTGTCAGCATCACAGCATCTGGTGTCTGGTGTGTTTCACCATGGTCAGCTACCTGTGAGTCGCCCCTGGTGTTGGATACACCATCTCACCTATAATATCTCAATCTGAGATCTGATCATTCGGGGACACGCATCCCGACTAAAGGGACCCTACCCTTCTCTTTATGTAAACAATTTGTGAACATGGCCATTATCCATGATTAACTGGTTGTTCTTAAGACTTGCTACAGGTAGGTTGAAGTATTACTTCATATCGTTTTTTCATCATCATTTTACAGCAGTCTCTACATTTAAAAGTTAGCCAAAACTATATTTCCCATTATTCAAGAAACGATTCAATAATATTAATGATAAAATGATTTCTATATATGTTAATCCAGTTTAGCTCCTTACCTTGAAAGTAAGTTAGGAATGTTTTAAAAGTCGGCTTGAAAGGCAATACTTGATGCTTTCGCTACACATCCTCTATGTTAACCCTTATCCCATCTCTCTTTGGTAAGGAGCCTCAGCAGATACAAAGCCAGTCAGAGAGAGAGACAGAGAGACTTCAGCTCTCCGGTGTTGGGTTTTTGGGAGATAAGTCAATGCTGCTTAGGCCGCTCAGGGTCGTACTTGACGAGGATGCCCAGGGAGGCGAAGCCAAACAGGAAGGTCTGGATGAACCACAGGAAGCGGGAGCTGCCATCGGTGATGCCTTTCTGGCTGTAGGGGGGAAACAGAACAATTATTAAAATGTTAACTTTATTTCAGAGCTGAATTTTTCTCCCACAACACTGATTCATTAAAGCACAAAATAGGCCAAATATGCACAGGTGAAAAGTCATGTAAAAAGGAAGAGAATATGGAAAGGCTTGTACAAAGGTGCCCTCTGGTGGAGCTGAAGGGTCATGTCATCCTTACCTACACATCCTCAACGCGAGGCAAGCCTCAAAGACATGGATAGCCCAAGAAGCAAGCCACCTACACACACACACACACACACACACACACACACACACACACACACACACACACACACACACACACACAAACACAATTATTTTGGTTGGTCTCTTCGTAATGCCTTCCAGAGTTCAGATGTTTTAAAATATAACCACAGCATGGCTCATAATAATGTGGGAAATAGTTATAGGCCTGCGAAAGCAAGCATGAACGGAGGAAGAGAATGAGGGGCATTATGCCTGGTGGTTGTCAGGGCAATGTGTCAAAGGCACATTGAGCCATTGGGCCTCTCCCTCTATACATGCACACATACAACCTATGAGCTTGCAGGCCTTTGTGGCTTGGATGCAACAAGCCACATTTCGCTCGAAGACATTCAAGCCACACAATTATAGTTTGAAAATACTATGGTAACTTGGAAATGTATAATAAATAACATAATATAATCTTAGGTCGATTGACCTTTGATTCTGTGCCATATTTATGCATTTACCATAAGTATTTGCTTAAAACACTACTGTACTAACACAACTATCTAATATAATACATAGTAGTGTCAGGAGTTGACAAATATGCAACTAAACTACCAGTGCAGGTACTGCAAATCGAAAGTATGGGTGAAAGCTGCATGATTTAGCTTCAAGCCACAGCCACACAAACGATCATAAACTAGAGTCACATTATATCCTAACAAAAGGTTAAGGCAGGGTTTTGCATGTTTACCAGTTCGTTACAGTATGGTAGTCATGTGATGTCAATGGAGAATGTGGGATGACAATTTGAAAAGAAATTAGGGAAAGGCCTGTTAAAATGACACGCCATTGGGCCATCTGTGGGCAGTTGACACTTACTGTGAACTGATGGGGTTGATTGCAATATGTGAATCAATTCTCCATGTTTGAATGTGATATAATGCTATTATAAGAACAGCCTGGCATGTTTTTACAACATATTGTTCAGATAGGCTACTTTACTTACATTTTAAGCATGAGGCCACTCAGATTCTCCACTAGATATGAACAGAAGGTGCCGAACGGACCAAGGTGCTCAAAGGGAATCTTTTCTGGTGCCAATACAATAACCTGCAAAACACGTGTCATACCATGGTAATAACAAATAATAAACAAATCATTACAAATACAACAGTCAAAGAGCAGGTTTGAACCACTGCCATGTGTAGCCTATCCAATACAATGGGCTGCCATTGGTCGACAGTCAAATGTTATTTCTCTCCAATCTCAGGTCATCTAGGGTGGACGTAGACCATGACACAATGACACATACAAGTTGCACAACTTTATAACTCATTACTTAATCATTAACCTATTCCCCCTATTTTAAAAGATAGCGGTAGCTACGATTAAGGCGATCTGTTTCTTACTTTCCGACTAAATTTTAATGTGTAACGTTAATCATGAAACCTTGAGCCTCTAGGTAACTAAAATCCCCAAGCGTAAAAAAGCTTTTGTCCAATCGCCGGACTGTTGACATTTTCCCCCACCAAACTAGAATGGCGATAACGCTTTCACCAACAAGGCATTGACCTGTTTTTCTAATTGCTATTTGTAAATCTACAAATGCAAATAGTAATGCAGAATTGATTATTGAGCTAAAAAAAATACCGTATATTTGACCGAGTCTCCAATACCCGGAGCACATTGCGTGTCACACCGCAGCCCCTCTGCCAGTCTCGGTGGCAGAAAGCACAGGGAGCAAACACGCCGTGCAACAAAAGTTGTATCCTATCACATCCTGTTGACAATCACTCACAGTGAAGAATCCCATCGAAAGCGTCACCGTTACGATCCAAAACAGGCTTGTTCTTTTGAAATAATCGCACCCATCACTTTTGGCCATGGCTGCTCTTCTTGCGTACTTCGGTCAAATGTGTTCGTGCAGCTGCAGAGTGGGAGTCATGCAGAGGCTGTGCACTATATAGTGCGGCTGAATGTACTATGCCCGCCGGCCTGTATATTCCCAAATGTACGGTTCCGTCCTCATCAATGAGATGCATTCCAAAAAATAGTACTTCCATGAATAAAATGAAAACGTTTATTATTGCTCTTCCGCAAATGTTAATTACATTATATAGACGATAAGTAACACATTTAAATTTTTAAATGTAGGGTTCAAAGACCAATTCAAAGTAAAATGACAGCTGACATATTTCCCTGAGAGTTCATTGTTTTGCTTTAGTTATCTAAAAACTATTTTGGATCAGAAATAGTCTGAACTGCCGAATTGACACAGACTCATAAAGATGTTTTTTACTTTTCAAGATGGATCTTTGTGTTGGCAGTCAAAAAAAATAAAAGATAACACAAACCAGATTTTTTTTAATGATATACATAATACATAGGCTCAAAGGCCATTGGTTGAACCAGCTTTCAATTATCTTTGATCACTAGCTCATTGTGTGTTAAGTTACCTACCATATACCATAGCTAATCTAAAGGTGGTTTATTGATTAAAAAAGGAGGGGAACAGGGGCTTTAATACTGTCTTGGCATATAGTCTGTTACTTTTGCTTTTTAATATATTTGACTCTTAATAATTGCTCCACTTAACCACTCCTTGCCCTTTTGGCATCCTCAGTCCATTTTCTTAAGCATGGCAAATCAAGGTTGTTGAACACGGCAGGGTCTTTATGAAGTGTGCGAGTTTCCAGAGATGCCAAAGGGCGTGTTATAATGTGATAGGATTTGGTGAACCCATGAGCAGCATTTCCTTGCTCAGCTGGGACTTTCAGGAGTCGTCTGAATGAATGGAGACATTGATCCTGCAGTGGGCCAGATAACAGATGAAGGCAGTTGTCTTAAGACCACTAGGAGTTTCCACTTGTTTGCTATGTGGAATCCTGACTGGAGTCTACAAAGCTACAAATTTAAAAAAATCCAGATCTGAAAATGTGTTCCTCTCTATTTTGTGATTAATGTAGCCTATTCTTAAGTTCAATTTGTTTAAAACATGAGCTCATTTTGGGTTCACTTTGCATTACATTTTAAGACACTAGCCAAGATAGTGGGGAAACAGGAGAAAGAGATGCAGTTATTTCCTCAACTAGAGCAGCTGAAAGCTGCACATACCCAGAACTGATCATGGGATCTGTGAGAACCTACCTTGAAAATATGTTGAAAATATAATTAAAGTAAAACAGTAAATATAATTCTTGGCTATTCAAAGCCACTCTTTAGACATGTTTGGCAGCTCTTTAGGCAGCTTGATTCATCTGACAAGCTTGTCCCTTACTTTGACCCACATATGCATTGTAATGAGCAAATAGTAGCCAACTAAGTATCCTATTAATCACTGCATAAGTCTTTGTCGCAGCATGGAAGTGATTTGCATAGGAACGCAAAGCAGCATGTGACTGATGAACTACATCGTAGAAAGGCGTTTTACGTTTATGTTAGGTGTCACAAGTTAATATTTCCTCAAATCAATTGTTTTGTTGATTGATTTTCAACATCTTGCCCCAGCCACTGTTCGTGGTTGTCTCACTGCTGCTCTAAAGTGAGGCTGGGACACTGTAGAAATAAGAGGATTTGGCCCTTCTCAGCAACATAAGTCTATTCAAATCTTTAGTTTATTAAAACACCAGCATTATATTTGTGTTTATGTTTTCTACTTGCAAAGCTTTGTTTTAACTTTCACTAATATTATGTTTTGTTTTTTATCAAGGAAGGGAGGAATATCCATAGCCTATACTAATAAGAGATGATACATCATATTGTTTTTGTTGTGAACATGCCGAGTCATTATAAGTTATAATAAGTGAGTAATAAGTAATAATATATATATATGTTATCATCAAACAACGACACGCATATTAAAACATATTATTAACAAATAATAACAATGATTAAAATACATAAATCCTGTTAAAGAAAGGCTTTGGGAATGCATGCATATGTGGGGCCTGTCACTCCTAACAACGCACATACATTAAGTCAAATCCAAAACATCCAAAAAAATCATGTGACTCAACATGACAAACATTAGGCAGTATCGACGAGCCAGCAATTAATAAAACACAAAGACAACTTTCCTTCCTAATGTCCAACAAAGGTGTTAATATGTTCGGTCCCTTCCGCCGTTGCTTTGAGGCTGATAGGGCGATAATGGGCATTGGAAGTATCCTCAATTTGGATCCTCGATTACAATAAGCACACACACACAGTCACACATCAACACACCTGGCCCTTCAAGCTGTCACTTTGCTCAATCAGCACCTTTTCCTTTTGGGGTGGAGTTATGATGGATGATCAGGGGGTCCTATGTGGTCAATATAAAAGGTGGTCAGATAACAGACAAGGTACAGTCAGCTCAGAGCTTCTCCCTGAAGAAGTATCTCAGAAAATCTTTATCGGCTCCCTCTGAAAACCCCATTCAAAGACTGACTCAAAGGAAGCCTGGAGCATCAATACACTGTCAACATGTGGAAGGATTCTTGCATTGGTGAGTTTTTCATGAAGTTTGATAATATCGTCCACTAATCAACGGTTAGATTTGTGTGTTCCAACTCAAAAGGGCAGCATTGTCCTACGTGTATCTTCATGTATTTGAAAAAAAATGTAATGCTCAAAAGACAAAATGGTTTTGGGTCTCCGCTGCCTTTAATTAATCCCCGTAGCCTTGCTTTGATAGTCTCCATTGTTGATAATTAATGATTAAGACTAGTATATGTGTCAAAAGCGAGGCAAAGTTGGCTTACTGCACGCATTGCTCCACACGTTCAAGAGTCATGATGATGGACTGCTGTACTGAACCACACCAGACCCAGAAAGTGCATGTCTGAGCTTCCTCTGGGTCCTCAGATGAGAGCAGGCAAGTGGCCCCTGGAGGCTCTGCCGGGGCCTCGTCCCGCAGCGCCAGCCGCAGGAAGAGAACCAGCTTCTCCAAGGAGCACGTGGAGCTCCTGAGGGCCACGTTCCAGACGGACCCCTACCCTGGCATCAGCCTGAGGGAGAGCCTGTCCCAGACCACCGGCCTCCCAGAGTCCCGCATCCAGGTATGCATCCACCGCACAGTAACCCTAACCTGAGCCCTTGTTTGGTCGTGTTCAATTGTTCCTACAATGCAGTATAGTTTTGAATAAGACACTTATTCACACACACACAAAATACTGTCAACACACATTTTCATGCATAAATCCAAATGCACAATCACACACCCACACACATCCACAAACACACAAACACAGCCAACAACACTGTTGGCTCTTAAAGGTTGATAGTGTTATCACTTTATTCTTTTATCTTTAAGATGATGCAAGCGCCTTTAATCAGGGCAGCTTGTTTGGCTTGCCAGATAGACCGCACAGCGTGTGCTCACATCTGAAACCCCGCCGCTCTCACTGTATTCAGCTGATCTAGGGAGGGGGGTTTGGTGGAGTCTGGCCATTTGTGTTGAAAATGATTAACGCAGGCACACAGAAGCAGAATGATAGCCATGTTTTTTTTTATCTTGTTACCGGCGTCTAATCTCACCTGCTCCTTCCTCTCTGCTCCTCCCAGGTGTGGTTTCAGAACAGGAGGGCCCGGACCTTGAAATGCAAAGGGGCCAAAAAGGCCCTGTGGCAGCAGGGTGAGAGCCTCAGCCCTGACGCCCTAGCTCCCTCCCGCAGCATGTCCTCCAGGGGCCCCCATCCCGGTGTTCACTCCCAGGGCCCCCCCCCAGCCTACCCGACCCAGGTGAAGGCAGAGCGGGACGAGGATCTGCGCTACGGGCGCTGCCTCCCAGCCTTCCACCCCTCTCCCATGGACTACAGGCACTACGGACCTGTGTACCGGGGCCAGCACCCGACTGCCCTGAGCGGCCACAGCCCACCGATGACGGGGCCCTGGGCTCATCCCGGGAGCCATTCCTCCCCTGCCCCTGTCCCGGCTCCCTGGTGCCCCTCTCCCCAGGACCTGAGAGGCTCTGGGGTGCCCCCCTCCAGTGTGGGGCCCTCAGGCCGGGTCTACCCCTGCATGATGGAGCAGCCCCTCAACGCCTACGCCCACGCCTCCAGCCCCGACACACCCGACTCAGGCTACTGGGAGATGGCCTCTGACAGCAGCCCCAACCTGGACTTGCAGTACGCCCAGATGGAGGACTCCTGGAGCGGGGTGATCCCCAGAAGCAGCGGGGACCCCGGCCACTACCCGGGGTCGGCCCAGTTCCACCAGCAGGCCCCCCTGCCAGAGCTCTCCCTCCATGAGATCTTGGGGGAGCTGAACGAGGGCTGGCTGGGAGGAGAGGGACTCGACAACCAAAGCCATGAGGATAAACTCGCTGCCTACTGCTGACGGTGGAGGCTTAGTTGGATCAACTCATGGACAGTTTTTATATATTTATTTCTAAGCAATCGTGTATTATCTTGATTAGGTTCAAACCGCTTGGCTGGTTTAGGTGCAGGGCAGGAAGACAGTACAGACTTCAAATTTTCCTCTCAAACACATGGCAGCAGGATCTGTCATTTTTTTCAGGTACATCACATGGACATTCTAGTTGCTTATTCTTCCATTCAGATTTGAATCAAGGTATTCTGGGACACTCTATTTATTCAGCCTTAAAAAAACATTATTTATTCATTGTTATCTTATTGTATCACCTATTTATGATTTTCTGCACTTTTATATTAATAAATCAGTTGTTATAAAATTATACAGTCTTGTCTTTGTCTTTGGTCTTTTAAAGAAATGCAAGCAAAAAAACCAATATGCATAAATCCCATGCTTTCTGGATTGACATACAGTGCTTCACAAGCTTCACACAGAGACACATCTCCAGTAGGGGGCAGCTGAGAGTCGATACACGAAAAGGCAATCCCAGAGGGGATTATTTGAGCATCGTAAATCAAAGATAGCTAAATTTGGAAAAAATATAAAAGTAGGTCATACAACTTAACCAAAAGATGGTGCTTATATTTTAATGCAAGAAAAGAAAACTGGGCAAAGGTTAAATAGAGATACATTGCCAACATCTCGTGTGCCAACATTTAAATAAGTAATACATTAATAAATATAAAAAGAGACACGTTCTCTAGACACGCTCTAACTATGTTATTTATTGTTCAATGAAATGTCAAATGCAGTTCTGCTTAATGTATTTACCCTTTAGCAAAGGCCTGTACCAAGAAATGACAGAGTACTGTGGTTGCCATAATGTAAGCATGAGTTTTTTCTGTTAACTGGGTATGTTCCTTCACACATGAGAGTGAATTATTTTATTTTTTTGCTTGAGTCAGAAAAACAAGAATCCACAAAAAGCCGTGTCTTATCCATTTTGATTCTGCTCTCCTGAATGACAGTAGTGTACCACAGTCGACGTCTGGGCTATTTTCCTCTCTGTGGTGTTATTCCAAAGCCAGGAAGGGTGGCGTTCTTTTGTCTGGAGATGTCGTGTTCCTCTCCAAGGAAACACAATAGGCTGGGACGCAGAGAGGGACAGAACCTCTCTGGGAAGATAGGAAGTTGCGCATGTTTGTGGCCTCTGACCTTGGCCAGACAGGTGTTTACAGAAGGGCCAAGGACCTCAACAATATGAGGCGGACAGCCGTCTGGATGATAAGAAAATACAGTTTAGGTCATAGCCATGATGCACGGGTGATTCATGGGGACATTATGGGAGTGGGGATTGGCACTAGGCTCAGGGGTGCGCTCAAACCAGAGGGGAAAAGTAGGCCTTCATAAAGCTACAGTTTGGCTGAACAAAATGTCACATCACATCAATCTTGGAAATCATTTTTTCTAGTTTGGAGAGTTTAAAAATCAAGGGTGAGATGATACTTAGATGTTTTTTTTACTCTTAATCTGAAGATAGGTCTGAGTGTGTTCTATGGACACATCTTCTTCTTATGGGCTGCAGCTGGCGGTCCCCAGATGAAGCGCTGCTTGTTTTGATAGCATATAAATAACTTCTTGCATTGTGGCCCGGCCTCTACTGACTTTGGATAGACATCAAACTCGTCAACGTGTGTTGATTTATTTTGATTCTATTTTAGGAGTTTGTCTGTTTGCTTTGGTGAATGTCAGTGCTGTATATGAATAGGCCTACAGTTTATTCTTCGTAACTTCCTCTTGTTCAGATAGCCAGATGTTGGGTAATGTTCAAACTTCCCGTGTTTTTGCAGATTTAGTGTTTAACCAGAAACCAGCCGCTATCACAAGACAGTTCCCCAGATGAATAGAAGAAAGGATCGACATGATGATCTACACATGGTCGGATTTATCACGCTATATTAGTCTCCCTTTCAACACACTTTCATCTGACTTTCATCTGTTTATGACTGTTCTCCCTGGCTGCTGAATCAGCATCATGCATACACCTTTGACTTCTTGACTTCAATTTAAATGTAATTTTCATCGAGTGTGATATTAGTGTCTTTTTTTGTATATGCTTGTGTGTGTGTGTGTGTGTGTGTGTGTGTGTGTGTGTGTGTGTGTGTGTGTGTGTGTGAGTGTGTGAGGGTTTTTGTGTGTGTGTGCGTCTGTGTGTGTGTGTGTGTGTGTGTGTGTGTGTGTGTTTATGTGTGTGTGTAGTGAGGTTTTGACAGGGGATTTAAACATATCTAGCATGACCAAATCTTTCCTGTCGGAGAGGAAGTATCAGTGTGATGTCTGGAAAGACAATCTATCATCCCGTCACACACAAGCACGTACACGCACAAGTCTCAACCATATCGCGTTTGTCTTTCATATTCACTTTGTGTTTTGCCATATACGACACAAAGTATAGGCTATATTAAGGCCTAAGGGTATTGTTTTATGTTGTGAGGGCCTACATTTGTTTCCACTCAAGCAAGCTTCAATAATATCCAGAGCTACAGTCAGCTGATTACTTATGCTCTTACTGAAGTACAGAGCAGAAGTACATCACAAAACAACAGCAGAAACACACAAACGCACACGCAACCACATGCAAAGAAAGTGCTGAACAGTGCTACTATTTGACCAGACAAGAGTAGGAACAGATGTGGGGGTGAGTGATGGTCCTCAGCTGCTGGTAGCTTAGGGCTTAAAGCCTAAAGCCTCCTCTAAAAATATGTCCTGTAATTTAACCTAACCCTACTGGGGAGTCCGGGGTTGGGATTTGTATTAGGAGTTCATTATAGAGCTCACTGATTGGCTGCACCGCATCACTGTCTTAGGAAAGCATTTTCAGGTCTGAAGCTTTCCAGAACTGATCAATTTTGGTCGGTAGCGATTGCAGAGTGTCGTGAGTGTGCGTGTGCGGGTGTGTGTGTGTGCGTGTGTGTGTGTGCGTGTGTGTGTGTGTGTGTGTGGGTGTATAGACTTTCACCCATGTTATCTTGTGGTTTCATATACTACTTTATATAACATGATATTACACGTGGGACCAAAGATCTCTTGATTTCGTTTGCCTTTCCTGAAATAGCATCGCAAATGAAGGGCTGCAGACTGCTAGAAATAGATTGTAATCGTACACTGTTTACATTTTCAGTATAACAGGCTATCGGTTCAGCTGAAATCCACATGTTTGTTTTTTCTTTTCAATCGAATTCTTATTCCTGTGTGCTGAACAAACTAGAAGCTCATTCCATTTTGACATTATACTTTATGAAGTGGGGTCACAATAAATTAAATAATCTTCAGTCTATTGCAGAAATGGCCTATATGATCAGGCCATATGCCATACATGACCAGAATAAGTCAGTCACTTGCTTAGGAGCTCAAAAGCAACAAAAAGAACCGCTGGTTAGGACGAAAACAACCACTAGGCTCAATTTGCACATATTGCATGTGCAATACTAAAGTTCAGATTCGTATATTTGACTGCAAACAAATTACAGATTTATATAGATACATGATTATGTAAAAAGTGAAACGTGAATATATTCAGATTATAGTGAATAGATTGTGCCTGTCTTCTTCAGAGTTTAAACCGCTTGTTGCTGGTGCCCTCGCACGCTCGTCGCCCACAGTAGCGCGGAGTATGAGGTAATTGTTTGGTCACGTGAGAGCTGCAGCAACTGTCAAAAGTGATGATAGCGCTTCACGAGGGGCACATCTCTTCCACTGGAGCGGTGTGCGGGACCACGCCTCCAACAGCTGATTGGTGCCCTCACATCGTCTAAGGGAGCGTCGACGAAGAGGGCTGTGGAATGGCTACACAGAGATTCAATCGCTGCATCTGTCTTTGATTTTGATTCATTATTATCGTGTGTCTTATGCAGGCTATCGTCTTAAAATGGTAATGTGTCTTGTAGTAGCAGCTTGTCGAGAGTCCTTTGAGGGGAAACTGATGTTTTAATCTGAAAGAGCCACAATTATAAAAATTAAACCTTAAACACTGAAATAAAAAAAATAAAAACATTTAAGCAACCTACCTGGAATTATTGCATCGAACATCAATGTAAGGGGAAATGATCTGAAGATACTGGCCAACAATTCACTCTTGTCCTCTGCTGAGTGCATTGGCCTTGAACATGTTTTACACGTTAATGAAATACTTAACCATACTAATGATTGAAAGTGTACGTAGTTTCGCTTTTTCTGTGTTCTCCCCACTGAGTCCAGGCTTAATGAGGATGAGGGACACAGTAATTCAAGGAGACTGTCACACCTGCCCCGCTGCTCCGCACGTCAGATTCACCGTTCTCCACCGACACCTCGCCTACCTGGGGTGATTCCATCTGCAGTGGCATGAACACACACACACACACACACACACACACACACACACACAGACACAGACACAGACACAGACACACACACACACACACACACACACACACACACACATACAGGTATGCTTGTTCACACACACATCTATACACACTGTGTGTTTCTGTGTGTGTGTGTGTGTGTGTGTGTGTGTGTGAGGGTGCATGCTTGTATGCATGCATGCTCACACACACACACACACACACACACACACACACACACACACACACACACACACACACACACACAGATAAGTACATATTCTTGAGGCGATAAATTAATAATAAATCTCTAAGAAGGATTGTGTTGTTGAAGCAAGGTCTGCACAGCCTCTTTTATCCAGTCCCTTGTTTTTTTTAAATGACAGCTCCGCCTCTCCATCGTGCCAGCCCACCTTGTCCATAATGCCAATGTAGCGTTAAGGGGCGAGGGAGGGCGAGGGAGCGACAGTATCTATAGGGTCCAACTGGGAACCAGGCTTGAAGACGCTCACACCACGCGTGGCGCGCGTCTAGGAAACAACACACACAGCGCGTGGCCTGGACAGCTTTTTTAGTTATTCGTTTTTTTGCATCCGCTTGATTTCTTAAAGTTTCCCAGAAGACATGAGCTGATATACACCCCGATCTTGGCTCAGACTTCCTCCCGTGTGTTAATGTGGTCGGGGCGGAAACTCCTTTAACGCCAAATTTAGAAGCCGTGATTTGCTGGGAGGCGGAGGAGGAGAGGGAGGAGGAGGAGGAGGAAGAGAGATGCATTTCCCGTCGGTCTCGGCGCGTCGCGCAGTCGGACTCGGACACTGGTGATGCCTGGCGGCCGGGGTTCACCGCGCGGCACCTCAGGAAAACAGGGCGTCGGAGGACGGTGTTTATGTCTGTATCATGGCCAACGGAACCGGCAATATTATGCTGAAATGTGTGGTGGTCGGGGACGGGGCGGTGGGGAAAACGTGTCTATTGATGAGCTATGCCAATGACGCCTTTCCCGAGGAGTATGTTCCCACGGTGTTTGATCATTATGCAGGTAAGTGATGAGACTTCGGTCCGTTCCGATCCGGCCAGCCGATCTGCTGTGCATCAATAAATCTGTCCTGTTGATTAAAATATAAGGAACGATATATTGTATTTGGTAGCTAGGCCTGAACTTATCCAGATGTAACGTCTACTGTATAGCTTAGTGTTTCGTGTTCTGTAACGCCTTAACGTCATGTCATGGTTTAATAAAGTCCTGCACTTTGAACAATTTACAACAAGGTTCAGAAGATTTGGTCGAAAGCCCTTTGTTTCCTCCGGCTGCATTTGCTTGCAGCTGTTGCTATAATCACAACCACTTGTTTGCAGGCTTCACATAGAAAGGGGGCGTTTGGGGGGAGGACCCCTCCCTTTGTAGCCCCAATTTCCCCTAATACCACCCCGCCCCCCTTCCCCTCTTCTCTATCTATCTCTTCTCTCTCTGAGTTTATATCCGTCGTGTTCTTGCAGTGAGCGTCAATGTTGGGGGAAAGCAGTACTTGTTGGGACTCTACGACACAGCTGGTCAGGTAGGTTTAAAAAAATAAAAATAAAAAATCAACACTGGCATAGTGCCAAGCATGCCACGTTCAAGGACGTACTGACTCTCATTCTCTCTCTCTCTTTTTTTTTTCTCTCTCTCTCTCTCACTCACAAGCACACTCTCTCTATCACACTCTCAAGTTTCCCATGTGCCTGAGGGTGGGTGGGGGTTAGGGGTTGTAGGGGAGGGATCCCAAAGCTGAACTCTGGCCAGCGTTGCTATAGACACACCCATGGCCTCCAGCGCCATGTTGCTAGGCCTGACGCTAAGCTGCAACAGGTGATGTTCATTTTACCGTGTGTTTTTAGAGCCAGAGCGTGGTATGTCAAGGACAGTGGTCTAAACAAGAGGTTTCAATAGGTCTATTATGTGGGGGAGACACTGCCTCTGTGTCCAGTTGTGAGGTCACCCTTTTTGTTAATGGGGCTTTCTAATGCCCTCCAGCACCATGGCCCATTCTCAATATATTGTGCCATTCGGTGGCCAAAAAAAGCAGTTGGATCTGCGTTATAAAAAACTCACCCACCCACACACACACACGCACACGCACACGCACACACACACGCACACACACACGCACACACAGACACACACACAGACACACACAGACACACACACACACACACACACACACACACACACACACTGACACTCACTCACACACACACACACACACAGACACACACACACACACACACACACACACATACACACACACACACCGTCTTGCCAGCCTCAAGTATAATAGTTAACACTTCACCCTTAGAGCCAGATTTACACGTGCTAAGCTCCAAAACTTGAGCTCTGCAGCGGAAGAGAAGGAGGAAGCACAGAGAGAGAAAGGTCACCATGGGGGACAGCATCCCCATGGTCGTCCATTCATGACCACTGGACAAAGTATAGTCTGTGGACGGTAAATCACAGCTCAATTATACCTGTTTAAATGAACACAAACACTGCCTGGTAGCTTATACAAAACATCACCACGTATTGTTTACTCCAGTGCACCTCGTTCTGTTGTTGCGTGTGTTTGTGTTTGTCTGTGTCTGTGTTTGTGTAAGGAACTCAGTGTGTGCGCACCTGAAATAAATGTTTGTGTCGGGTTGTTTTTAGCTGATTCAGGGTGTCTGTGAAATGGAGAAGTCCATATTTACACTCCCCCCTGCGTGACTGGTGCGTAAGAAGCCAATGGGATCAACAGCCCGGAGCATAGTGTTACCCCACCTTAACTCAAGCTTCGCATCCACCCTCCACCCCTCCACCAGCCCCCAGACCCAGACTCCTTCCTTTGGTCCTGCACGCTGCCTGACCCCACCTCTTTAGGGGTGGAGAGCGGAGGGGCCAGCTGGTAGTGTTTACAGCATCGGATCAAAGCACTATGTGACAGAGAGATAGAGAGAGAGAGAGAGAGAGAGAGAGAGAGAGAGAGAGAAGGATTTATATATATATATATATATATATATATATAAAGAGAAAGAGACAGAGACCTAGAGATAGATATATATATAGAGAGAGGGACAAGGAGAGAGAGAGAGCTGGAAAGAGAGAGAGACAGAGAGACAAGGAGAGAGAGATATATATAAAGAGAGAGAGAGAGACAGAGAGCGATAGAGACCTAGAGAGAGGTATGTAGAGAGAGCGAGAGAGAGACAACATGGAAAGAGAGAGAGAGAGGAAGTCATGGAGACAGTGGAAGAGAGGGGTAGAGGGAGGGAAAGAAGATAGAGATATTAAGAGAATGGGATGAAATGGGGATGACAGAAAGAAAGAGAAAGAGAACCAGAAACAAATACTGAGCAAGAGAATGAAAAGGAGAGGGAGGAAGGGAGGTAGGGAGTGACAGGAAGACATGGTAGCAGAGGTAGAGCAGTTCAAATGGAGTCGGGATGGGTTTGGGGATGACATGCTTGGAGGCGTTTGAGTTAGTGCTGTTATGTGGCGCCGGATTGACAAAACCAGTAGCTTTCAGTTTCATTTAAAAACCTTTCCTCTCTCTGTGCGCTCCCCCCACCCTTCAGCAGGCCTTTACAACACATGTTGGATCCGACCTGAAAGAACTCAGCCCCCGTTCTCTACTTTAAATCTCCATAAAATATGAATCAGGTAGACGTTGATCCCTTAATGCCTTCACACTTTCATTAAAAGGCCGTGTTTCATCTCACCCTGTGTTGGCACGGCAATCAAGACCACTGTGACGTCATCGCTGTCTGAGCCCTCTGCTTTAATCACATCACACTGGTGAACCGTGTGAATAGGTGGTGTGTGTGCGGGGTGTGTGTGTGTGTGTGTGTGTGTGTGTGTGTGTGTGTGTGTGTGCGTGTGCGCCTGCGTGTATGTGTGTGTGTGTGTGTGAATAGTGTGTGTGTGTGTGTGTGTGTGGGGTGGATTGCGATTGTCCTCTCTGCGTGTCATCAGTCTTGGCCCTCCCGCTGGAGATGGCCTTGTTGAATTATTCCCTATGAAGAGTCCACTGTGTCAGTTGAACGTTTAGGGGGGTGGGGGGGTCATCACTTTTTTTATCCATCTGTTCATTCATCTATTCATTCATCCATTCATTCCCCCAGTACTTGTCCTGTTACTGTCCACGTCTCGTGGGCATCCTAGCGTCTATCGGCCCTTCCATCAGCCAGAGGAGGCAGGAGGGAAACAGGAAGTGATCCATGGCACCAGTCGCTACCTCTTTTGTGCCTTTGCTCTTTCTTTCTCTTTCTCTCTGTTTTCTTTTTTCACTTCCTATCTTTCAGTGTTGTAGATGAGTCACCCTAGTGGCGGTGTGTGTGTGTGTGTGTGTGTTGGGGTGGGAGGGGAGGCAGAGAGAGAGAGATCAAACTGCAGCAGTGAATCGGAACTTTGCCCTCAGCAGGAACCTCGGGTCAAGGTTGACCAATGAAGCGCCATTGTGGCTCATGGAAGGACCAGTGAAGTTAAAGTTAAGGGAGAACCAAAAGCTTTCTCATTCACTCAGATTTAACATGTTCCTGAGAGTGGCCACGCCCACCTCTGGCCTGGCTTGCCTTTTCCTCCACATGTTGGCTCAACCGTCCCTGACTCTGCCGTCACATAGCTTGCTCATGGATGCTTGATCCAACATGGCTGCCAAGGCATTCTCACTCGACAGCCATGCTTGCTGAAGCGTACCCAGGCAAGCTATACCCCCCGGCCCTGACTCTACTGTGACATACCTTGCCCTAGTTCAGCACATGAGGTCATGAGCGGAGGAGGAGGAGAGAGAAGAAGGAGATATTTGTGGTGAGGCACTCCCTCATTGCACACTTCCTCCCACAATTAACGCATTGTGCCCAGCCTCAAAACTTAACCTCCATCGCAATGTCATTAACCGCCCTCTGAGGCATCGTTAGTTCGTTCCTCATGCACGCACACACACACATACACACTGATACACACACACACACACACACAAATATAGAAACATGCACAAACACACTCTAGCATGTTTCAGCCTTCCACCAACCCAACCCTTCCCTCTCCTGGTGATAGTATTTGTCGACTCCCGAGAGACTCGTGGAGTTATAGCTGTGGTACGTTATATGGCTGGGAAACTTTTCAACCAGCGTCTACCCTTGCTGGTGTTACACAGACCAACAGCCCCACAGATGCCGGAGTAAACCCTGATCATTACATCATGTTTTATTTTGTTGTTTTATTTATCCAAGGCAACTGACAAGCATTTAAAATTATTATTAATACGTTATTACATTATGAAGTGAAATCTTTGATGGATTTGTGAAGTCTTCAGACTGACATAGGGCCATTAAGTATGTTAGAAATTCGTAATTTCTCAGCATTTTGTCAAATCTAAAGTACAGAAATCTATAGTTTCCCAGCTACAGTGAGATATGGTTTAAATTATTATTAATACGTTATAAAATTATGAAGTGAAATCTTTGATGGATTTGTGAAGACTTCACACTGACATAGGGGCCACTAAGTATGTTAGAAATTCGTAATTTCTCAGCATTTTGTCAAATCTGAAGTACAGAAATCTATAGTTTCCCAGCTACAGTTAGATATGGGACACGAGATGCGGGGCAGGTCCTGTGGTAATATCAAGGTGAGAGAGGAACAGGGACACAATGTTCCTGTCTTAGGGGCAGTGAGTGGTGCTGGGGGATGGTGGGGGGGGAATATTTACAGTCAGGCTAGAATATTTACGGCCAGTGGGGGCTGTCACACTCGCCGTGTGATCTTCCAGGTCGGTACAGGAGGAGCTGATGAACACTGGGGGGAGAAAGCAGGATGTCAAAGGTCATGGATGTGGCATATTCCCCCCGCTCTGACACACATATTTGGAAATGATATTAAGTTAGACACACATTAGCATTCACAGTCTCACAACAACACGTGTGTGTGTATGTGTGCGTGTGTGTGTGTGTGTGTGTGTGTGTGTGTGTGTGTGTGTGTGTGTGTGTGCTTGAAAGAAGAATTGTAAATTAAATGTACATGTCAGTGTTTTAATCGTGGGCTATAAACTATTACATCCAAGCTCCAACCCTCTGGATTTACATACATTAATTTGGCAGTTGCCTTGTGGACATGAATTCCAGGGTCTGTAGACAAAGCATACAATCAATGTTACTAACTTTTGATCGTAGGGGAGGGAAAGAACCAGCAGGAAAAAGGATTGCCATTATGTGTAGGGGAAGACTTATGTGTTGATGTC
Source organism: Pollachius pollachius (assembly GCF_949987615.1). NCBI lineage: Eukaryota > Metazoa > Chordata > Actinopteri > Gadiformes > Gadidae > Pollachius > Pollachius pollachius. Next base: position 14,607,595 of record NC_136935.1, read on the forward strand.
AGACATAATTGGGACCACAAAGTAGATGCATGTGTATATATGTCGTAAGCCCAAACCAACTCTTTGGCTTAGAATCTGATTTGAAGATTGTTTGTTTTGGTCTTTCAGCAGTAGGAAAGATTGTATTTACATAAGTGCTGAATATGACTCACATAACATCTAGCTCCGCACAGCCGATTGCAGAAGCGGAAGCAGTTTGGTTGACAGTGACAATGAGTCTCCTTAATCCATTCTTTCATCTTTTGTGGTGACAAGCGATGCACACCAAGCACATTCCAGACTCATGTACGTTGGCTTATATCTCAATAAAGATTCACCAACCGTGAGATATGTGCCCTTTTTCTGATTGATTTACGATGGTTTGGTAAAGTTTAGGCCCAGCCGACTCATGTGTGTGAGTTAGTGGTCTGACTCAATCTGCATTTGAATCACAATGACTTGTCTCTGACATATACATCCACAGTCAAACACAGAGCTGCTGCTGTCTTCTGCTCTAGAATAGGATGAGACACAGAGAGTGACAGACAGAGTGAGAGAGAGGCTGTGGGGAAATGAGCAAGATCTTGCAACAATCTGTGACATTGTAGTACAAAAGGGCCACTGTGGATTTGCCTCAAACAGTTAAGAACTGAATTAATGTTTTTTATTTAAAATCTATTCCATACATTTAGTAAAGTGTATCACAGTTAACATTACAGACTGGATGGGCGGTTAATGCACCCGGCCCCGTTCCGTCATGTTGGCTCTGATTGATTTTCTTTTTAATGTTCCTTCTTGTCAGCCCTTCATCAAACTGCCATCTATATTACCAGAACCGCCGTCCCCTTTTCCCAACTTAGTTTCACCAGACCATAACCAAAATAACACCATTATCCCAAATATATGGATCCTGTGTGTTGTGTTGAGACCCCACAGTAAGGGCCCCCAGGCTGGCCGAGCGCTGGGTAATGAAATGTAGCCGTTGAATGTGCTTACTGAAACGGACCGTTAAAGTGCTGCAAGTCTAAGTCGTTTTTTTTATCATTGGCATTTTGTACTGAAGTGCAAAACAAATAAGACTAATGAGGGATGTGAACTATTGAAATCTGTGTCAATGTCCATTTCTGTGATAAAACGGTTGAGGATTGAAGTTAAACAGGCTAGCAGCTTTCTCATTGAGGAACCCCAAGGTGATAACTCTCCTAACTCCTCTCTCTCTCTCACTCTCTCACTCGCTTTCTCTTCCTTCACATTTGCAGGCTAATCTTTCATTTGCTTTTAATAATGAATGTACAATTATTCTGTGGATGTCTCTGTTGCTGTAATCTCTCTTTCCATTCTTCCTTTGGAGCAACACTTCACATTTGAGAGTTTGCTGCCCTCTAGAGGTTAATATCCATCAATCGTGGTACACAATTACATATTTAATAGGGTTAGGGGTAGGGTGTACCCCTAACCAATAACTACTACCCTCACCCTCACCCCTATGCTAATGCTATTTATCACTGTTTATTACTGCATTAAGTACTGCTAATGAATGCTTAATTATTGTCCCCTTATCGTAGAGTGTTACAGGACTCATGACCACCCTCCTAACCCCTACCGTGTTCCTGGTGTGTAGGAGGACTACGACCGGCTGCGGCCCCTGTCCTACCCCATGACCGACGTCTTCCTCATCTGTTTCTCAGTCGTCAACCCGGCCAGCTTCCAGAACGTCCGGGAGGAGTGGGTCCCTGAGCTGCGGGAGTACGCTCCCACCGTGCCATACCTGCTCATTGGCACGCAGGTCAGCAGGTGTACACACACACACATGCGCGCACACACAAGGACACATACACACACACACACACACACACACACACACACACACACACACACACACACACACACACACACTTACAGACTTTAGTAGGGAGTTTAGAAGAGCACAGCCCACTGTCTTTCCTAGCACACTCAATAGTTTCTACAACTCTGGCTTTCGCCAGTTTGGAAAACCTTTTCTAAAAAGTTGACTATCGGGTCAACTTAAAAAATGCCAGTCAGGTGCGAGTGAAGATGAGTTGTTAACCAAGTCATAAGCGTTGCCGACTTGCTAAGTCTTTATGCATCGGCCGTAGGCTTTGCTGCTTACTGTGTGACATTTCATAATTGTGATGATGAACACATTTGAAAAAAATGCTTTTATGAGAAACATTGAAACTGTAATGTTGAGAGTGCTAAACCTCTCTGTCCCAGCCTGTGATATATGCGGGTTCTTTCCTGATAGTGTTTCGCAGAGGGATTGCTGCCATATCGTTTTTTTTCTCTTTTCCTTCTGATTATGCGTTCTTGCGTTCTATTTTTGGGGAATCGTCACATATGGAATATTCTCGTATTAAGTGATTGTTTGGAGTCTTGAGTCTAGAGAAAAGACTTTGAGCCTCTGAATTGAGACACAATGCCGAGAACCAAAACTCAATGTGGTTCCTCGGCTATCGGGAATGAGCAAGCCGGGGTCCTGCGGTGAGGGGGGATTATGGAGAAGGAAGCTGGAGTTGGATTTATCCTCCTGTCTCAAAAGCTTTACCGCTCCTTTGTCAGTAGGCCTTCAAACTTCACCCCCAACCCTTGATCCTCGCATCCACTTAGCACTTGGGACAGGCGTGGTCGCAAATCAAACACACCCACGAATGGCATTAATGCGGCTGCAAGTCACTCCATGAGATGTGTTGGTGTTTGTGTACAGCGGAGGTTGATGAGCCGGCCAAATGGTTTATTAACGAGATAACGTGGTGGGCGTGTGTGTGTGTGTGTTCTGCATTTCAATGAATGCGAGAGGAGAGTATAGAGGAGAGCATAATGGCCAATAGACAGTATGTATGGATCAATATGGCTTGGTTTAGAATATAAAAAAACAAACACAAAAAGAAAGCAGGCTGTGCCAGTATGTTGAATTTGCCTAAAGCATTCAGATCAATACAACAACGTTGTATCGATAACACTGGAGCTGTTTTCATTATAAGTGCAGTAGGTAAGATTCAACCGCTATTATTTTACCTCTACACTCTGGAGTATAAACAAAGGAAAACGGATATAATTATTTTCTACAATGCAGCAGTTATCATTCACCAGCATTCAAATATGTATGTAGTCAACTATAGAGGATAAGACTACTCTATAATTCTGATAATTGATAATTCAATTATCAGAATTATAGATTAGTTTTATCCTCTGTTCAGTCACAAGACTGAACTTGGCGCACCTTTTTGAAATTGTTGTCCAGTAATTCACCCCCATATCCCCTCACTTTAAAATAATCAAAAAGGTAAGGGGACATGGGGATGAATTATCGGACAAAGATCTCAATAAGGTACACCAAGTTCAGCGGGCGGATTTACTCAGTGAGTTCAGGGTCTTGCATTCGTATCCATCTATAGCCCTATGTCTCAGTCAGTCAAACATGTTGTGAGTAGACACTGGCACATATTGAAAAGTGACCCTCAAATCTAAAGTTAATTTCAAACTCTGCCTCAGAGGGAAATTGAGTTGGCATAAGAAGCCCACAAATTGACTATCTTAGTTTCCTAGTAGGACTTTTCTTTGCTTTTTGTATGCTGCTGTTCTATGATTAAGGGTAATCAATTCGCCCATCTGAAGTCAGATGTTGCCATCAAGGTTAGGGGCAGAATTAATACTAAATATGTGGGGTACCCATGTAATTGCCATGTAATTTGTATAATGTTTGGAAAATAAATCCAAAATCCAAATCCTTGGGTGAATTGCATTGCATGGGCATTGAGGAAGTGGAGATACCCTTGAGAGGTGGTAAACACAGACATAATCCTTCTTCAAAAAGAGGTCAGTCGAACATCTTCCTTAATCTCCTCATTCTCGTTGGGATGAATGAGGAGATTTTCTTTGCTTGTTCCTTACGAAGTGAACATCAATTGTGTTGTGTTTCTTTGTTTTTATATGTTTTATTGTCCTACTTCATAAGACACTGGAAAGGTTGTGTCTCCCCCTGTTGTGATGTACTTGTTGTGCTGGTTGGTTCATTATAATAAAACACCTATTCTGATCAATTTCCGTCCAATCAGGACATAGCGTCCCTGATTGGTTTTGAAGAATCCATCTTCCCTGTCAATCACAGGTGTGCGACTGCAAAACTTGTGCTATAGCGGAGAAACGTAGGAAGGGAGGGAGCGGAGAAGGTGTGGATGTTTTCATGGTTGTTTCTTTCAAAATCTTGCCCTATGCTGTCTGTCTTTGCAACTCTCAAATCTTGCCTACAGCACTTTTATTGACAATTTCGCACATATACCTATGGGCGTTAAATGTTTTTGTTTTCCACATTTCAGATAGACCTCCGAGATGATCCCAAGACCATTGCCAAACTAAATGACATGAAGGAGAAGCCCATCGCCACTGAACAGGGACAGAAGCTCGCAAAGGAGGTGGGAATGTAAACATACAGCTCCCACACCCAGCTACTGTAGAGAAAGTTGCTAGGTGAATTAGGCCTATTGAAGGGCAAATCGAATGTAGATAGGAGTCTCTGGAGTCTGGACCACACTATGGTCAACAATCTGGGATGATTTGAACATTTAAAATGAGTTTTGTATACATAAATAAGATATTATTCAAATCAATAATTCAAAATATCGAATTCATTCAGTCTCATCAAGCTTGATCATTGCTACACGTTGACCTTGTTACGTGCGAATCACAGTCTTGTTCCCTGGCTCTCTTGTTCTCTCAGATCGGCGCGTGTTGCTACGTGGAGTGCTCAGCCTTGACGCAGAAGGGCCTGAAGACGGTGTTCGATGAGGCCATCATCGCCATCCTCACCCCCAAGAGGAAGAAGGGTGTGCTGAAGAGGAGGCTGGCCCCACGCTGCATCAACTGCTGCCTCATCACCTGATACCCAGAGGCTAGCCAACCGGAGCCCCGCCGGACCATAGCCAACCAGAGGGACGAGAGCCGGCCATGGACAATGTGGACCATCCACGGCAGAGTGCAACATTTTTAAGGACATGAAATGACGTTGAAAAGATGTTGAGTGCCTTCTTTCTCACTCTCAAGAAGAAGAATGAATTGCCATAACTCTGCTACCGTTTAGCACTGGGTTTGAAGTTTACAACCAAAGGAGCACTGAACTCTTATCTCTTCTTAAAGACCTTGCTTAACCAACAGATGTACCTTCTTTTATTACCATTTGTAACCCCATTTTTTCCTGTGCAAAACCTATTGTAAACCGTCTCCAAAGTAGGACTTTCTACTCGTCGTGAGGAATAACTCGCTTTTAAAGAACCCCTTCTGTTTCCCCGGGATCTCAGACAACTCCAAGTAGAACCTAGATTTGATCAAGTAAAGTGTCTCTACATGAAGGACCCTGGTCCTGATAAAGTGCCATTTTAACACTGGCCACCCATCCGCAAAGCAAATATCGTGACGGGGTTGTTTTTCTGGTTGCCCCCATTCCCGATGGAAACCAGTAAGCGTTCTAACATTTTGTATTGGCCATAGGAAAAAAGACTTTTGGGATGACCTTTGAATGACCTATTTAGTCATTTAGCAGATGCTTTACTCCAAGCAACTTTACAGCATATTCTGACACATGTCATTATAAGAGGCAGGTAGCAGGTAACAGATGCCTACAAGAAGACGGCAGATATTGGGGATCGGACCCAGTCCCTTTCGGCTGGAAGTCGAACAGCCTTGCAACTATGATTCTTGAAGAAGATGTGAATGTATGAACAGGGGGTGTTTCAAACTCAGTGAGATATTTGTCTGTGGTTACTTAAAGTTCTTTCAGTTTCAGAATAATCTGAGATAATGGTTGTCAACAAAAGTATAAAAAAACACAAGTGATCAAGTGTGTTATATTACAGTTTATTTCTTTGAGTCATTTTGTAATCGTATTGATCATGACAGAATGTAGAGGGTTAGGATGGCACTCTGCACATGCGCTTTACATTGTGTGTGTGTGTGTGTGTGTGTGTGTGTGTGTTTGTGTGTGTGTATGTGTGTGTGAATGTGTGTGCAATTAATGACACGCATTCCACAAAACAAAATGCGTGCTTTAATGAAAAAACCGACATCAGGCACTGCATTTCTTTTCTGTATTTGTGAACTGTATTGGTTTAACCTTGATGATGTCCATGGATCTACAAGATCAGTCATCCAATCTGTAAACTTTAATACAACAAAAAGTACTTAGTACTAGTTTTCCCCTTTTCATTTTTGCTAGAAAACAATTTGAGAGAATCTTTTTTGTTGATAAAAGCTGCTGCAAAACTTGCAATATGCAAGTCATGATCCAATGTCTAACACCCAAAAACAAAACAAAGCTTTGTACTTCTTATCTGGTGCTCAAAAAGTAACACACACGCTTTCACCTGGTGGTGGCCATGACCTGATGCTGTAAATCAAATGCAAAACATCAAGCACACTGTGTTAATTACAAATGCATGTGCACATGCACGCAGACACACACACACACACACACACACACACACACACACACACACACACACACACACACACACACACACACACACACACACACACACACACACACACACACACACACACACACACACTTACAGACTTTAGTAGGGAGTTTAGAAGAGCACAGCCCACTGTCTTTCCAAGCACACTCAATAGTTTCTACAACTCTGGCTTTCGCCAGTTTGGAAAACCTTTTCTAAAAAGTTGACTATCGGGTCAACTTAAAAAATGCCAGTCAAGTGCGAATGAAGATGAGTTGTTAACCAAATCATAAGCGTTGCTGACTTGTTAAGTCTTTATGCATCGGCCGTAGGCTTTGCTGCTTACTGTGTGACATTTCATAATTGTGATGATGAAAAAGACATTTGAAAAAATGCTTTTATGAGAAACATTGAAACTGTAATGTTGAGAGTGCTAAACCTCTCTGTCCCAGCCTGTGATATATGCAGGTTCTTTCCTGATAGTGTTTCGCAGAGGGATTGCTGCCATATCGTTTTTCCCTTTTCCTTTTGATTATGCGTTCTTGAGGTCCACCCTCAGGCCTAAGTGCTGCACATGTCAATGCATTTCTCCTGTCGGGGCTGCCCTCTACTCTATAATAAATGTGTTTATTGTGTTAACAAACAGCCTGAGAGAGTGTACCTCAGCCATGACACGGATAGTGTTTCACTACATTTAAAGACAGTGTTTATTTCTGAAGGTTATAGCATTATTACAATATTCAGAGCCAGCCTGCAGAGAAGGTGGCAATTACAGTGTATCACGTCGTTTTATTGTCACCCTCAATTAACACAATTGTTATTTCCTCTGGACCAAACTAATGAAGCATCTATGCGCATCTGTAAAAAAAAGAGGGGTGTCTTGATGCAAACTTCAAAATGATCGCATGCAAGACACAACTTGCATTGCTTTTTCCTTTTGTAATTTCCTTTCTAGAAAGAGACATGAAATAATTTGCCACAGTGTGCTTCTTACCAATGCTTTACAATGTATATTATATCAAGCAGTATTGCAGTAAACAAAGTCCGAGAATATATTAAAAATATATAAGATTGCTTTGTAAAATGTATTTGAACATGTTGACAAAATTACAGAGGTAAAGAAGGATGCTGCCATACATTAAGCCATTATGGCAAGACCATTAGCAAACAGACAAAAATGATTAGATAAAAAGTTAAACTGTCAAAGGTTCATTCACCATAAAAAAAGTTATGCAAAATTGTCAAAGTCATCTTCCAAAATCGTAAAAACTCCAGGCAAACATAATAAATTAATCATAGAATCAGCATAACAGCATGGTATACTAAACATCTCTTTGTAATAATAATAATAATAATAATAGTAATAATAATAATAATAGTAATAATAATAATAATAATAATAATAATAATAATAATAATAATAATAATAATAATACATTTGATTTGTGTAGCGCTTTTCTAGGACTCAAAGTCGCTTTGTAGACTGAGGTTCAAGTGTTTCAGCTCCTCCTGATGAGTGTCAGGAACTCATCACGGGTCTTGGGGTCATCATGGAACGTGCCCAGCATGACACTTGTCACAGTCTTGCTGTTGATCTTCTGAACTCCTCTCATCACCATGCACATGTGACTGCATTCCCAACAGAGACACAGGTTCAGTTAAAGCTTTAACGTAACCATGTGTACAACACCCAAGCTGTCTAATAAGGCAAGAGTCTAGCAGGCCAATGGAATTGAGTAGGCTACTCACGATGCCTCCACCACCACAGCGACCCCTGCAGGCTTCAGGGCATCATTAATAGCGGTGGCGATCTGTTTGCTTAAGCGCTCCTGAACTGTAAAAAAAAAAAAAAGAAGGAAATACAATATTGCACTATAAACGAAAAATTGTTATGGAAAAACGAAATAACAATCCAATAATGATTTAAAGCATTTTACCTTGTAATCTTCTGCTGTAAATCTCTACGATTCTAAAGATTAAAGAAAAGAGAGTTGAACATATGCAGAAATCTTTTGACATTTTTTTGAATTCTGTAATCTTCATAATTTATTAGATTTATTTCCCGTTGTGCCAAATTCCATCACTTACCTGGCAAGCTTGCTCAGGCCCACCACTTTCTTGTTGGGGATGTACGCTATGTGAACCTTAAGTTAAACAAACATGTCCCGGTGTGAGACCAACCAAATGACAAAGTATAGAATCGTATTGTACTGAGTAATGTAGATAGGCCTATATACATGTTTTTAAGTTGATTATATTGGATTTTACCTTGCCAAAGAAGGGCACCAGGTGATGTTCACAGAGAGAAAACACGTCGATATCTTTGACAATGACCATCTCATCGTGGTTTTCATCGAAGATCGCGTCATTGAGGATGTCTGAGCAAGCAATGTTTGTAATCAAGCAAAGTTAATAGTCAAGCACTGTTAATAATCAAGCAAGCGTAGTAATCAAGCAATGTTAATCATCAAGCATTATTACTACTCAAGCTGTTAATAATCAAGCAATGTTTGTAATTAAGCAACATTAGTAGTCAAGCAATGATAATAATCAAGCAATGTTAATAATTAAGCAACATTAATAATCAAGCAGTGATAATAATCAAGCAATGTTAGCAATCAAGCAACATTAATAATCAAGCAATGTCAACAACCCCAACTCGTTAATTTTCAGTTGGGTCGTGGCATGGCAAATATACTTCTATATATTATGTAGGCCTGCTAGTCTCCTGAATACAATGAAGGCCAATTCTAGTACGCCGTCTCAAACTGCAGTGAAAAATCAGGTTTGCACCTCCACCGCATCAATGGCAAGTCGCTGTTCTCCAATCACACCGTGTGGAGCGGAGTCAGAAACAGTCATCACCAATGCACTTCCCAGTGGGCCAGCAGGTGAACGGGAACCCACCTTGGTAGCACTCTTTGTAGCCTTTGGTCAAGAACTGCATGGCCTTGGCGGCACGCATTGGGGTGCGCAGGAGGCCCTCCCGGTCCACGTCCTCCCCCAGCCCGGTCAAGATCGTGCTGTAGGCGGCCTGGATGCTCGGCAGCGAGGACGCAGTCGATTCCTCTGCTCCGATCTCCTTGTGCGGCCCGCTCTCTTTGCCTTGGTGGCAGTTGAACTCCTTGCGACTATTGATGACATCATTGGTGACACCGTTGGGGACACCATTGGTGACATGCTTACCAAGCGTGTTGCCGTTCATCTGTGTCTTGGAGTGGTATTCCATGTTAGCCTTGATCCGTTTCTTTGCTGGAGGACTGTGCTGTGGAAAGTGTAGACGTGAATGTACCTGGGCTCTGCGAAAGTGTGCCTTATAAGCATCATTTGTGTGCCTGGAGGCACACAAACATTGAGACCATATGTAATTAATGGCAATTGTAGAAAAACTGGTTTGACTTGCATTACATTACTGTCACAATGTATGGCAAGGATTGAAGCCAATGCCAAAGGTTGTACGCCTAATCAACAAGGGTTTCTAATCATCATTGCAAATCATCATGAGCATTGATGATTCACTGTCTTTATGGCTATTCACATCAAACGGTCAATATTTGTGCTTCCAGTTCCTAGAAATGTCCCGCAGCCGTGCATGGCCATATGGCTGCAGCCAGGGGTCACGGTTTGCTGATACAATAACAAAAAGCAGAACCATATCCTAAATCGGTGCACTCAATTATACAGGCCTATACCCCACCTAACCCATGAACAATGACCCGAGTAGGGGGTCATATTAAGGACGACTTTGAGAAGCGCAAGGCTTGCCAGTTGCTCTTCAAATATCGTTGAGTAGGCCACCTGATGAACTGATGTGGCCGGCGTGCCCATTTTCCTTAATATAAGCTATTGCTAATATTCAGTTGGAAGCCTTCCTTGCCTGGAGGCTCCTCAGTGGACCTGGGTTCCCTAATGACATGATCGCTGTCAGAGTGAGTAACTGTCACCTCTGACAAAGTATTGGTTATTTTGTTTCACTGGTTCCCCCACCAAAATTGTCCAAAAAGTCTTTACTTCATCTATATAGCCTACATTTTGTGATGAAGTCTCAAATACTTTGAATACACGTGAGAAAAACGATACATAAAATATAGTTTGGCTTAACCTTTTTAAAATTTTTGTTTGATTGTACCAAGTTTGAAATATGAACTATTCTCTTTGTGGTAGAAAATGAAGAGAGCAATGATTTTTACTTTCAGTCGCATTGGTCAACAACATTGCTGTTGGTATGAACTTAAAAAGTGTAAGCATTGTGTTTTGCCATGGGTATGAAGTTTTTTTAATTTTTCCATTTTATATATATATATATATATATATATATATATATATATATATATATATATATATATATATATATATATACATATGCTTCTGCCCCAGGCTTTAAATTGCACGGTTGCCGATTAGAGTGATTGAATGTTTGAAACAAACAGACCTCACCAAATAAGTTAACGAAGCATTTCAACAGAGCAGGTAACATTTGATATTTCGCCCTGTAGCATGCTCCCTGCTGTTTGTAAAATGTTTGAGGAAAATCATACAGATAAGCATTACAGAGCTGAGGCAAACATATTGTTCTTCTTTTTTTTTACTTTGCCTATGTTTTCTTTTACTTTATCTATTATTTTATTTTATTGCATGACAATGTTTCCATGTGAAGCACTTTGAGTCTGCCACGTGTATGAAAGTGCTATATAAATAAAGTTGCCCTGCCTTGCCTTCTTGGGATACTTTGAGAATGCTATACACTAGAACACATGAGTTTATTACTGTCAAACAATCAAATATTAGCCAATAGAGAAGCAAAGTTTTTCCAAGCCATTGGGTACGGGGGTTACCAGATTTGCATATGGGTTGACAGAACATTGCTTACTCATAAGCTATAGCCAGTGGTAGGGCTACTTTTTCTTAATTGCAAAAGCACCTTTAAGCCCCTCATTCCTATAAACCTCATAGATGTTTTACTTGACACACAGGTACTGAAAATCTATATTTGTGCCGTACTGAACCTGTTGAACGCACCTGTTGAATACAACTGTGTGTGTGTGGGGCTGGTGGGTTATATGTGTGTGTGTGTGTGTGTTTGTGTTTGTGTGTGTGTGTTAGTGTGTGTGTGTGTGTGTGTGTGTGTGCATGCACATGTGTGTGTGTGCGCGTGTGTGTGTGTGTGTGTGTGTGTGTGTGTGTGTGTGTGTACTGACACATAGCTATAGTATAGGCATAGTTATGTTAATGTCAGCTTCTTTTATTTTTACATCCCATCTGTGAGGTTAGGCTGTGGGGCTATTTGGCTCTTTTTCTGTTTAATAAATCTACTAGGTAAAATAATTTGTGAACACTTGGGAGGCATATTTTTAACGTTTACATTTAGGGCATTTAGCAGACGCTTTTATCCAAAAGGACTTAGAATAAGAACGTTTGACAGAGGAAAGAGAACAACAACAACCACAACATATCGCTGTCTTTACAGTAAGGATGTTCATAAAACAAGTGCCGAGCACTTACAATGCTGGGCTAGCCAATTCCCAATATTCAACAAAGATAGGTATGTTAAGACGCTACACAACACTAAGTACTATCTTTCAGTGCCAGGACGTACAATAAGTGCATGAGAGGGGGGTTTTAAGGAGAGTAAGGGAGGATGGGGTAATGAGGGAGGCTGTGCAGAGTCCAGGTGAACTCTGAACAAGTGAGTCTTGAGTCTCTTGTGAAAGCTGGTTATTGACTCGGCAGGGACCTCGTTCCGCCGTTGCCAAAAAAGAGTTGTGACTTTGTTGTGCGAACTTTGCTTGCTATTAGGGATGGCGCTACCAGGGGGTCCAGCTGAGGTAGTTGAGTGGAGCGGTCGAGCTGGGGTGTGCGGTCTGACTAATGCTGGTAGGCAGGGGCAGTTCTGATGACTGCCTTGTAGGTTGGTACCATTGAAGGAGCAACAAGGAGCCAGTGGATGACACGGAAAAGGGGGGTCATATGGGAGTATTGTGGTAGGTTGGACACAAGGCGTGCTGTAGCATTCTGGATAGGCAGCATAGCTGATTGTCCTGACCACACCGAGGTTCATCACGGTTGGAGGTACCGCAATGTTCCATGTGAGGGCAGTCTTTCCCTCACACAAGGGCGAGCTCAGTCTTGACACATGCATGGTCTTTAGGCGCTCTACACACTCTGCCGATTCCACACAGTGTGATATGATGAACCATTACAATCGTACTTTGTAGACATAGTATATGTCTATATTTGGATGAGAAAAGCAAATTGTACCACTATCATTCTTGCCTTAAATAAGGTGCAGAACATAAGGCCGCTGTAGATATTTATGGAGGACTAAATCTGGCAAGCATGATCTGAGACCCCAGGTGTTTAATTTTGATGTTGTGGAAAAGTGGGGTTGATGCTGTACCAAGATTTCTTTCATTTATTGGGCATGGTGATCTTGAGTACGCTTAATTGTATTTTATTTGTACATTGCATTACCAAATTCGGTCAGTTCTAGATAGGCCTAAGTGCCTTTACGTTCTGAAGGAAAGGCGACCATGAACCAAATGTAAGTACTTTGTTTAAATAAATATTTATTTACTGTTATGGTTCAAAATATTATTTTTTACAGAAAAGCCAATATTATACTGATATACTGGATGGATCATATTAAACCATTGAAACCCCTGAAACCCTTCGATATACCTTTATCTATTACTCCCCCAAATACTTCCCAAATCGTGTTTTTTTTTGTTGCCATATTGGTTGACTGAATAACAAATTACAACTAAACCTATGATGTTTGCCACTATGTTGCAAATGTCCATGGCTAGCTATGAATACTTCTTGTGCTTATTAGTGGGTTTGTGAAAAATTAACAACCTATTGGTCCCCTGTTCTTGGAAAGCCTCATGTTGGAAATCAGTAAATCAATCGACTGAAAGACAGAGAGCCACGGGGAGAAGGGGGCTCATTCTAATTCTAATTCTCATTCTATAAGCATAGGTTATTTAGAGGTTTTCTATTTGTCAATTAGATTCTGAATTTAATTTACCAAATCCTGACAAAAACAATATAATCAATGAGGCACAATCACAATTTCTTGTTTCAGATACGGCAATTTACCATTTGGTCAACTCTCAAATCCAATTCATCAAACACAGTCCATCACATGAGAAGGTGCAGCATCCAAGTCATCTGAAAAAAATCATGCACATTAAACTATTTGACTGTTCTTATTTAAATGCCTGACAAAAATACGTGATTGGTCATGTGTCTCCTACCAATATGAGAAAGGGCCATCATTTATTCTCACAGTCTTTTCTGTGTGTGTGTGTGTGTGTGTGTGTGTGTGTGTGTGTGTGTGTGTGTGTGTGTGTGTGTGTGTGTGTGTGTGTGTGTGTATGTGTGCATGCATGTGTGTGTGTGAGTAAGACACCTACACACACACACAGACACACACACACACATTACTACATTGTATAAGAGGGCCCACAAATCTAACGTTGAGACCGATATGGAAGTGTTGCATATTTAGACATGTCTCCTTTCCCATAGATTGACAAAAAATAACAACTACAACTAAAAAAGTGCACTAGATACTCTTCTTATCCAACAAAATAATCCATCTTCATTCTAAGTTTATCCCCCTTTTGCCATACACACGAATCATCAAGGAGGTAGAATTCAAGCTATGAACTGTAACAATGTCTTGTACCTCTAAATGTCATACATTTCTGCTTGGCTTTTGTTGTATACAATCGTGGTTATTTTTCAGATAGTGATTAGTGTGCATGTATGGATTCCAGCTATTTCCGTCTATCAGCATCCACAGTGCTTGGATACTAGAGATAATAAACATCACCGTGCAGAGTGCTGTAGCACACCCTGGAGATTGAGGGGGAAATGTTTTAGATTTGTTTAATTATTTTTTTAATAAATACTGTGTATATAAACATTTATATCTTAATGTATAAATAATTAAATAAACAGACAAAATAAATGAATAAATTTAAATAAATAAATAAATAAATATATATTTATTTATTCATTCAACTTTACCGGCCTTTATATATATATATATATATATATATATATAATCATTCAACTTTACCGGCCTTTATATATATATATATATATATATATATATATATATATATATATACAGGCCGGTAAAGTTGAATGATCCTTTGCTTTGGTTATGCTTCTTGTCTCTAGATAGCTATTTCGCCAAACATGAGTTGGATGTGAGAAGAACATTTGTGTAGTAATTGAGTACCAGATTATTTCCGTTGAGTCTGTTGGGTTAGGTAGCCTTTGTTTGTTTAGCGTCCGATTGGTGCGTCACTTCAATGTATCACCGCATGGAATTGTGTGACGGCATTATCTCCTTTCCTTTCGTAAAGGAAATAGGAAAGGAAACATTGAAGCATAAATTTAAATAGCTGTTACTATGGCTGCCACTAGGATAGGCTACTTGTGAATATTATTCTTGATACTCGTACCATACTTGGATACTAGAATATTATTCGTATGTGTAAAAAAGTTGTCTCAGTATTTTTTTTTAATATTCTATATGAGCATGTTTAGTCCATTCTAAGCTCTGTGAAATATTATATCACTCATTATATCATGTCATTACTGGACACATGTACATACACGTCTCGAAAATTGAATAAACAATCGCTGTAAAGTAACGCTGTCGGTGTCATTTCTATTTTCACTTATCATCACCAGATGGCACCAATGTGTCTATCATCCTTTGAGCAGGGCCTCGTTAAAAGATTAATCTAACCAATCTTCCCCCAAAACGGTTGTTTTGGTGCATATAATGAAAGGTATGTGATTCATGGTAACTAATTATTATAGAATAACAAACATACTTACTGAATTCTTTATGCCAGTAGCACAAATTCATTCAGGAGGCGCACTCATCATAGTTGTCTTATCATAGAAGATTCAATGATTAAAGGACATTTCCGGTATTTTGAACATTGAGGCCCCTCTCTGGTTTTTCTAGGATGAAAGAGTGGTTAACACCGAAATTTTGAATATTGGTCCTGTCTCGAGTATTTGGCTAATTTCAAATCACCCCTGCCTGCTTCACAATGGCTAGCTATGGGCATTCAAAAACACCCCTAAACGTTCGTTTTCAGAAATGTGAAACTCATCGAGTTGTTAGTGGTTATCGTTGATGTTCCTAATCAAGTATCGTAGCGAAATACAGTTTCTGTCATGTTTTATTTGGCATTTTGTAAATGAAACCGGAAACGGACGTGTAGGTATGTTGTAGTCTTTTCGCTGGGAACTCCATGTCAACAGTGCGCTAGAACCGAGCGAAAAGACTACAAGCACCCCCCTTTCCATTTCCTATTCCGGTCTGTTTTCCGTTTCCTTTACAAAATGCAGATTTACAAAATGCCAAATAAAACACGACAGAAACTGTATTTCGCTACCTTACTTGATAAGGAACATCAACAAACACCACTAACCACTCGATGAGTTTCACATTTATGAAAACGAATGTTTAGGGGTGTTTTTGAATGCCCATAGCCAACCATTGTGATGCAGGCAGGGGCGATTCGAAATTAGCCAAATACTCGAGAAAGGACCAATATTCAAAATTTCGGTGGTAACCACTCTTTTTCATCCTAGACAAACCAGAAAGGAGGCTCAATGTTCAAAATACCGTAATTGTCCTTTAAGGAGTTGACAGGTCCAGTCCCATTTGCTCCTTATTTTGGCAAAGTAAACAGAGCAAGCACTATAATGCCAATCGCATTTTAAATACAAATGATAAATTATTATATAAAATGCACATAGAAAAAAAAATACAAAATAGTCCTACTATCCTTATTATCCATGGTAATACATCTATGCACTCTTAGGATTCTAATAGTCACACACACATGCACACACACACACACACACACACACACACACACACACACACACACACACACACACACACACACACACACACACACACTCAAATAGCGGTACTGTAAGTATGGAAACTATCCATACAAAATTGCACCAGAGCAATATTGGGACCTGGTAATTGCCCCTCATTCGTCTGTTTTTTTAATACATTTGAGACACAGGGGCTAATGGGCTTGGTCTGCTGCTGGCTTCCCTTGAGGTGGACCTTACGTCCGACTAACTGCTTCATTATGAGCCAAGCTTCCTGTGCCCATTATCTCCCTCTGCGTTATGTGGCCATGAATGATGGGACTCTGACAGATGACCTCATCTCTGGGCGCGGGTGAGTGTGAATACTCCTTTGAGGATTCTCTGTTTAATTAGTGTCTGGAGGATAAAGAAAAAGACAGAGAAAGTCATACTCTATGGGGCACCATGACATGTTAAATCACTAAGACATGTAAAAGCATTTCAAAAAAAGTGTATTATTAGATGATTAACAATAGGGCATATAAGAGAGGTTAGTGGCTCTTCATTGTTGTTGTTTCCACTTGATGGGAACCGTGCAATAGCTCATAAGCCTACTTGTGATTGCACTGCAAGAAAAATAAAGTATTGACAAACTGAAAAACTATTGAAAACAACTGTAAAAAAAAAAAAAGCATTATATTCAGGGTAAATTATAGACCTGTGGGGCTACAAAACATGTTTAATCATTATGTCATGAAATAACATACATTAACTAGGGGACGCATTCCGTCCCATCTCACCTGTACGGCTCGGTAAAAGCAGGATTATTGTATTGTATACATTTTTAGATTCAGCCTCATCTCGTCGCTCATTGGCAACGTGTGACGCCTATCAGGCAGAGCCGGCTCCAAGGCTTTCCCTATCCGTATGTGCTGTCGGAAGTGCGCAGTCGTTCCTCTCTCTCCATTGGATCAGGCCCTTGCCACTCTGTTTCCCGCATGCAAGCCACGGAATGCCCATGTGTATGTCTCTCCCATTCCTCCGTACTGTGCTCAGCGACCGTCGTCATACGGGCAGCCAGGAGCAGGGTCGGCCACGGGAGGAGAGAGGACTGCCATGATGAAGAATAAGCGCTCGCCGCTGAGGAACACATCTAGCCTTTAGATGAGTTTATTCATTTGTCTATCATCGAACCGTGCAGCATTCGGAATGACACTCACAGCGATCTGCGTATTTTTTGGTTTCACCCGACGCTGTGGACCGCAAGGGGGATATGTGCCTGACTTGTCTTGATAGCCATTTTTTGCAGACAAAGAACGCTGTTGAGTAAGGCTTTCTGAGAGACGTACGGGTAAGCAGAACACGCAGCACACTGACCCGTTATTTCTAGCGTATATTCGTTTATTGTTCGTGATGTCGTAGTGTAGAGTGGCTTGTTAAAAGCGACTCGATACGTGTAGATTATTTTACAAGCTAACCCGCTAGCCGACTGCATCCCATTGGAAGAGGTAGCTAACGGCTAGCTAGCTGGACGACCCGCTAACCACCGGGATACTTATCCCGTTAGGATACCCCTCAAACCCCCAGCCCGACATCGTTTTTAATTTCCTCTTATACATATTCTCAATATAACCACACTTGAAGATGATCCGTACATGTATGTAATGGAATAACTATAGATATAAATGTGTGGTTGGAGTATCTGCTGGTAAAGTGTCAGAAGTGTACCGGGAGAAGAGCGGCCTCCACATAGCCGAGGCCTTCTGTACGTTGCCGAACGGACAAGTTTGATACTAGCGGCTTCCGTTTTATCAGGGGCCAGATTAACGCACCGGCCCATGGTAGCCGCTCTCCCCATACTGTAGTGGCATAAGGTGTCACTGGCCAATGGGATAGGAATTGGTCTGCTGATGCGAAGAAAGAAACTAGTTTGACTCCCATAAAATTTGCGTTGTACTCCCAAATGAACTATTTCTGCCTGTGTTTTATGGTACTACTTCATCTTGTAAATACTAAATCCTCTTTTGAAACCCTTGACTAGTGTGGGGTGGTCTCCATTTACTCAGATTAGATAATCAATTCTGAAGAAAGGTCCATATTGAAGAAATACGTAATATTTAAAAGGTATTTTGGACAGTACAAAGAAGGGTTCCTTCCCTAATCTGGTGTGGAGTCCAGGCCTCTCCTAGTTCAGAAACATCCCATGAGAATGGGTGTGTGAATGTTGAAACACTGATGTAGCCTATTTTTTTTAAAAAGTATTTTTTATCAAGACAAGGCTTTAAATACTCGGAAGACTGTAGTCGCATGATTTCTGGTGAAATCCACCAAAACTGGTGGCAATGATTTCAAATGACATTTACATTACTCAGATTTGTCTGCTACACTAATATCAATACAAACTCCATAATATTACAAATATATACATATATTATATTATTTTGGTGGCAAGGCAGATACTTTCAGTGTCAGGCACCACCTCTATTCCTTTAATCTTCTGTGTGAAGAAATTGTTGCTTGGCGCACACTCCCAAAATATGCACTGTTATGGAGAAAAGTATAACTTGACTAAGACTTTATGTCATGATGGTAGTTCTTGTCAACAAGCATCGTAACCTGTAGTGACCAATAGCATTCAACACGGCTCAGTCCCAAGTATGTATTTGGTGTGTCTGTGTGTGCTGCTTAGTTTCTTTCAATAATGACAGTACTTCTGAGGCAAAACCGCTACATTTAGTTTGCTGGTAAATATACACTGTTTTTTCAACAAGTCAAATTATTTTTCCTTTTTAAAGAACATATTTGTGAGCTGGAGTGAAACAATAATCGAAAATATATTGTATACCCTTCCATTAGATATGTAGAAAAGTGAAGCAATTGATGAAGTCTGACCCTAACAAACTTGGGCAACCTAATCAAACTTAAATTGTCCCTACAAGAAAAACGTGGGTGTTGGGTTCATTTGTAAACTTCTTTTACATCCGAATATGGCTGTTAGTTTTTATTTTATCAAAGCATACGTGTACCAGTATTATAGCTACCCACTGACATTTGACACTGTCTCCATAATGATGCTCTGGCCATGACAGAGGCTAAGATGACTATCTAGAAAACTTGTCAATGAGTATTCTTCACTAATTCCATGCACTAGTTCTAGTGAATTTTGCCAACTAATTTGATTGAAAGGATGACTTATCCTCACTGCAGACAAGTGAACTAAATATGGCACCCCCATGTTCTGTCCACCGGACCTCATGGGAATAGTCTATTCAGCTCACCACACTTTTTTCCAGTCTCATTGCTTTACCATTACAAGATTGGTTGTTTGGATTTGAGCCATTTAGAGGAGGCTTTAAAGCCTTTAATAATATGCAAACCTTTTTGTGACACATCCATCAGTACTGACTTGGCTAACAATATTTGGACCAGTGCAGCAGAGGAGACCTGCGTAACGCATCTGGGGTCAATGCGACAGACGCCTTACACATGGATGGATTAATGATTCCCCAACCGCTGATGATTCCCCAACCTGTGCCTTGAAAGTGTAGACGGCGAAGTGAACACAGCTAGGTGGAAGCAGCATAGATAGTAGCTACATTCAAACGTATTAGTTGAGTTACATCTTAGTTGAGCTGATTTTTCAATATGCAATTGATCAAGTTTTGTTTTTAATGCCAAAACAAATACGAGTACGCAATAATAGATACATACAACGATACGTTGTATCGCTGTTTCACAAATCAATACTAATGAAATGTGCATTTTATTGTGTTTTGTTTATTTCTGCAGTGATTAGCACGCAGTAGGCTAAAACACTAGCCCGCATGGAAAACCTGAGCATTCTTCCAAAGATGGAGCTGATTTGCCTCACAATTCCAGTTCCTCCTGGACGCATGACAGAAGGCTGCGAACCTCGTGCAACACAATCAGCCACCAGCCAAATGTTGGTAAATCTAGTTTGTGGCCGGTTAGGATTGTACGTACCCAGCCATATTGGCAAGTGAGTGGCTATTGTAGGGTTATTTATTTAAACTTTCCATCTACTTTCTAACTGGGGCCTCCTTTTAAATCTTATTTTGATTGAATATATCTGTGAATTAAATCTTTGAAATTAATATAATGTGAAAGCCATGCGCAGAGATATCTGTAAATTGGGCCTGGCCTGTTTTACGAAGAATCAGAAAAATTGTTTAATCCAACTGTATCATTGTTTGTCTAGAAGGGAAGTATGCTTGGTTACTATTAGCTTTCCGTTAGCCTCTTCCATCGACTTACAGAGTGGCCTACCTCCTGTTCATATGAGTGGAACACTCGTTTAATTACTTTCCAATATGTCCGGCACAACCAGATTGTAGTTTGCCTACAAACACGGATAGTGCAGCACTTTTTTTGGCGCTATGATCATTAGGGTAGCTGTGATGTGCTGCTGACGGGTTACCCTCCATTCAACCCACATGTCACCTCCACTACCCAGCCAGACGTCGCTGATGATATGATTGTTCCAGCAGTGCATCAGATGTAGCCTAATAATCACAGCGCCATGCAGTTTGTAAACAAACAACAATCTTGTGTTGTTACTGGCACTAGTTTTGAGTAAGAAACTATTCAGAACCCATTGGAAAGTAATTAAAAGTGCATTCCCCTCACAAAATCGGTGACAGTGACAAACAGCCTTTTGGTTCCCCTTCACGTGTTAACCGACATAGAAGTGACTGAAAGGGCTCTCCTTCAGACATGGGAGGGATCTCTAAAAACCTAGATGAGTCTAATATTAAACTAAAACGATGTAAACTACAATAAAGTTAAGATAATAGGTATGTGTTGAACACTGGTTTAAATGTTATCGTCAGTGACATCAAAATCCTCATTTTAAAATGTTAATTCCACCTCTTTAGAATGGAATACACATGAAAGCGGGCTTCCGCTGAGTGACCTTAAAAAATAGAAATAATTGGTTGGTATGTTAAACCGATTTCATGCATATTAAGTTCAAAGGGCAGTTCAAATATCACAAAAGATTCAAATATTTTTGTTTTGAAAATGTTGTTAAACCATCATCGGTTTTAAGTTACGTGTTAAACGGCCACAAAGTGAAACATGGTTATTCCTTTTCCGAGCCACCGATTGGAAGCTGTGATTAATGCTATGTCAATGTCACGAATAATACTGTACAGGCAGAACAATATAAATTGAAAGAATGGGATATGTTATTAGGTTTTGTTGCAATTTTGAGGGAAGGTAGGGAGAATGTTGTGAGCCATAACGGGGTTATATAGACTAATCCGTGCCAGTCAGAAAATCCCCATTGCAGCAGATACACGTAAGAGAAGCCATGCAAGTCACAGCCAGTTCACCGCACTCCTCCAGACTGAGTGCTGTGCCACACGTGGGCCTCCCGAACTGCAGACAAAACCACAGCGACTCGAGTCATGTCGCATCTGGTGATACAGCCCAGCATCGGACAGGCTGACAAAGACCATACTTTGTCCTCCTAGCAACGGTGTCTGTGACGACGGCTGTTGGTCAAGGTGGATGCGCTCCAGTGTCTTGAATGGGTCTAATGATGACATGCCTTGTGACCCAACACGGGTGCACATCGAGTCAGCGGCTATGACAAATCTGTTAAGAGGCCGTGCCTAATATCATCAGTAAGATTAGTAATGGGCTTGTCATGGGATGGGGGGTGCGCGGCTCCTTGTTCTCCTCCTGTCCGCCCACCAGAACGTCCCTGCTGCTGCTGACCTGGCAAATTCCCATTTGAAATGCATTATGGGACGAAGTTTCTCTTTCTCCTTTTTTTTTTTCATTTAGAGTGGATCTATAGCCATGGAGCGATGCTGAGTTAAGAGAGTAGGATTAACAAGGGAACGGTTAACTTCTACTTAAAGTAATTTATGTCAGAAAAGTGCATGGTTTCAACTCATGGCGCTGGTAAATGGCAGCGTTATTTCTTTTAAGTCATGTGTGTTGCATGTGCGTAGTCCCTATGGGACTGCAACGATCAGTTAATTATAGTATATGATGGATACTGAATCTCTGGCTGCAGCCTAAAGGGTCTCTGTTGTTTAAATACCCGGCCTAGCTGCACCGTATCCTCCCTTCACGCATGTCCATCTCCATTCAGGGTCAAAACGGTTATTTCAGCGAAGAGAAAAAAAGGGGTTGGAAACGTTGGGTTTAGATGAAGGATTGAGCTGAGGAAAACTTGCCTGAGCAGAGGGAGTAAAATATTGTTTTCCTCCCATTTGGCCTGGCTATAGCATGGTTTGAATTATGCCACTCAAAATATATATATATATATATATATACAAGTACTCTTGTTTTGTAATATGCCAACGTCACCCAGATCCGCGCAGCCACGTGTGATACGGCGCCAGTAAATACTGAAAACACCGAAAAAATGGCCCATCATTTACATTGCAACTGCGTGCGTCTTGTGTGCACATGTGTGTGTTTGAAACGTTTTGTCTTTGCTGGGTTAGGGTGGGAGCGGGTGAGTTGGTCAGGTCTAGACTGGCTCTGTGTTACAGTACATACCAGCATATCAGCTGGGAGCAGCGCCCTGCGTTCATTTATAGCCGTGGCCTTGTGTCGCTGCACGTCTGCCTGGCAACTCCCAGCGCTCTGCTGTTCCAGCTCCTCAAGCCGAGCCGCCTCTCAGACACTTTGGCCCCGTTAAGACGTGCTGCACGTCTAATTACTACATGCACGGCATTCTGGTGTGTGTGTGTGTGTGTGTTGGCTCATCCACTGACGTGACAGTTTTCTTTTTTTCCCTTCCATGACTTGCAGGTCCTGAGGGGCTCCTATTGATGGACGCGGTGGGCAAGATGTGGAGCAACCTGCGAAGCAAATGCCACACCCTGTTCCACAGCGACAGCTCCGGCGCAGCCTGCGACGGCGTCGAGGCGGACGCCGTCCACTGCGTGGTGGACCTCTGCCCCGGAGGCGGTCCCGGGGAGCCCCAGGCTCCCGCGGCCCCCAGCCCGTCCAGGAGCATCCTTCCGCTCCCCCTGGTCACCGCCGGCCGCAGACACCACCACAACTGTGTGTCCGACGTCCCCCAGATCGTGGAGATCACCGTCGACAAGGACACGGAGGACGTGCGCGGCGGCGCGACGGGGGTCCCCATGGCCCGCCGAGACTCCTACTCACGACACGCTCCGTGGGGGGGCAAGAAAAAACACTCGTGCTCCACCAAGACCCAGAGCTCCCTGGAGGCGGACCGGCGGTCCGCCAGGTCGCGGGGCGGCGGGGTGCGGCGAGACCGGCGCTACGGCGTCAGCTCCATCCAGGAGGTCGGGGACTGTGCGCCCGGGGGGCGGAGCCTCAGTGCCCGCTCGCTGCGCCAGCGGCTCAGCGACACGGTGGGCCTCTGCCTGCCGCTCCCGGCCCGCCGCCGCCCGTCCAAAGCCCCCGTCGTGTCCAAGCGCAAGATCCACCTGACGGAGCTCATGCTGGAGACCTGCCCCTTCCCGCCCGGCTCGGATCTGGCCCACAAGTGGCACCTCATCAAGCAGCACACGGCGCCCGTCAGCCCGCATTCCTCCAGCGCCCTGCTGGACGCCTTCGACCCGGCCCACCCCTCCCCCGAGGACGAGGAGGAGCGTCTGCGCGAGCGCCGCCGGCAGAGCATCGAGGAGGGCGTGGACCCGCCGCCCAACGCCCAGATCCACACGCTGGAGGCCTCGCCGTCGGGCTCCTCCCTCTACAAACTGGGACCAAAGATGGCGCCTGGCGTCGGAGAGGGCTCGGGGGAGGGGGTGGCCGGGCCCTCGGGGGCCTGCGGGCCGGTGCCGGCCACGGTCACGGCCTCGGCCCAGGACTGTGACTCTGAGGAGGACTCGACCACCCTGTGTCTGCAGGCCCGCAGGCCCAAGCAGAGACACGCCTCCGGGGACGGCCGGCAGCAGCAGCAGCTGCAGCCGGGGCCTTGGAAGGTCCACACCCAGATCGACTATATCCACTGTCTGGTGCCGGACCTGCTGCAGATCACGTCGTTGCCCTGCTACTGGGGCGTGATGGACCGCTACCAGGCCGAGGCGCTGCTGGACGGCCGGCCCGAGGGCACCTTCCTGCTGCGGGACTCCGCCCAAGAAGACTACCTCTTCTCCGTCAGCTTCCGCCGCTATAACCGCTCGCTGCACGCCCGCATCGAGCAGTGGAACCACAACTTCAGCTTTGACGCCCACGACCCGTGCGTGTTCCACTCGTCCACCGTGACGGGCCTGCTAGAGCACTACAAGGACCCCAGCGCCTGCATGTTCTTTGAGCCGCTGCTGACGGCGCCGCTCCACCGGACCTTCCCCTTCAGCCTGCAGCACCTGGCCCGCGCCGCCATCTGCCGCCGGAGCACGTACGACGGCATCGGCGGGCTGCCGCTGCCCCCGGCGCTGCAGGACTTCCTCAAGGAGTACCATTACAAACAGAAGGTGCGCGTGCGCTGGCTGGAGCGGGAACCGCCCCTCAAGCTCAAGTAGCGCCGCGGGGCACGCACGCACACGCACGCTGGGAGGAAGTACAAAACTCTTTGAACAGATCCCCCACCCCCCCGTCAGCCAATCAGGAGTGGCGGCACAGCCGCCCTCCGCTGAAATGGCAGTGGATGAACGGAGTCTAGGTGAAAACAAGCTATACAAGATTCATTCTAATCTTTATTTTAGTTATTAACATCACAGAGTAAAAATGACACATGATTATATTCAGTATAACGCTGTCTGGCAAGCGTGTTTTTTGTTGAACAGGTTATTTTGACTGGGAGGGAGGCCGCAAATATCAGCACTTTGTATTTTTCTCTGGTTAGTTTCTTTTAATTTTGTCTGCCTGATTCCCCCATCGTCCGCCTGCCTGTAGACCTACCTGCCTGCATGCAAGCCCACATTCTAGTCGGCTCCCCACACGGTTAGCTATGTTGTACAGATCACTTTGTGCTTTTCCTTTCCATTTCCCCCCCTTGCTTCTACCATGTTCTTGGTTTGGACGGGACGGTGTGTCGGTTGGAGAACGGCGCACAGTGGTGCATTTCACAAAAAAACTGCAGTCCGAGTGTAGATCTGTGCACTTTGCATGTGTATTTGTACTGTGCCTCTCGCGCTCTCTCCTTGGTACACGGTGGTATCCTCCAAGCCAGGGATTTTCTTCTGAGGTTCGGTGGCCAGCACAGAGCACTAACATTACAGTAGAGCAGCAGATATTGGGGGACAATGCGACAAAGTAGTTCATTCCATAGGAACAACAACTTTGACTCGATCAGCAACTAGGAAAACAAAACACTGGCTACAGGCACTTTAACTCTTTGCTGGGGGTTGGGCGATGTTAACCGAGTCAAACATCACTTTACAACAATAACTGACGCCACAAGGCCTTGTGATGGTTTGTAATTGGGATATTCTACAATATGGGTTATGAACATGGAATGGGTGTCGGTGTGTCCCTAATATTTTTCTATTGCTTTCTAGCACTATGGTTTAAGCATTAGCTAAATGTTTAGAACCATACTAAGAAAATGTATATAGCATGACCAGCTACAACATATTTTTACTGGAAATGTACCATAAGACCAAGAACATCTGAGCAATGTTCAAATATTTGAATAATCCATCCATGTGTCGCCCAGCTCTGTGCTTACAGTCTTGTACTCACACATGCACACAATCAATAATCCTTTCCAGAGATATTGTTCACCAGTCCTACCACATTGTGGACTTCTGCTCTAGCCAGAGGCAAGAGTCAAATGTTACTTCAAACGGGACTGTGTGTTGAAAAATGCACTTCTCCCGCTTCCAACGCTCATGTCTCTGTATGGAGTCACTCTGGTGCTACAAAAAGGCTTCTGGTGGTGCGTTCCCCCTTTTTATATAACATGGAAACCAATCTTGTATCGTTAAAATGTAGACCCTCATATGGATTATCTTGAAATCTTACAGACAGATTGCTACTTAAATGCATAGAGCCGTTTTATGATTCAGTGGCTTTCATATTAACACTTAAAACGTGTCTCTCACTTTAAACAGCCCTTAAATGATAGTGCAGCCCATTCATGGAAACTGGCATCCCTCTTATCTGGGACTTTATTACTATAATTTCTATTTTTTAGTCGATTTGTTTTGAAAAGTTTAAGAAATTGGGTTACAGATTGTAGCTGAGTTGCATCGTGCGACCATTGACACAGCCCTCGTTTGCCCTCGCATCTGGCCATGATTTTCACCCTGTATGCTGATCAGAACCCCGTTGAGACAAACAGACTCTAGGCCCGCTCAGCCCATTCATCCGCTCGCTGTGCTTTTGTTAGTTGTACTTACACCAGAGGGAACAAGTACCAACCTAACCCCTGTGCCTTGAGAACTGAGCACAGTGGCCCTGCGTCCAGCTGTATGTTAGTCCAGAGCTGGGGCAGGACATGCTCCACCGAGCCCCAACTAGATGGCAGAGCGTGTGTTGGTGAGAGGAGGGTGCTAGCTCTGAGCTCATCATGTTATCTATGGTGCACACTTTTTTATATATATATATATATATATATATATATATATATATATATATATATATATATATATATATATATATATATATATATATATATATATATATATATATATATATATATGGAACAACAATAATTAAGTGGTGCTATGTTTTTTTTCTTTTTCTTTTTGAAGCTTAGGAGATTTTTATGTCAAGGTTTGACATTGTATTCCAACCATTTTCTCTCTGTCGTTCAAATGCACAATTCTATTATTGAGTTAAAGGTGATACCAGGAGAGGGCAAATTGGTCTTCTTCAGTGGGTGGGCTACCATCCCATCTCCCCCCCCCTTTGCCTGACCAGACCAATGGTGGCATACAGATGGTGGTTATTTATATTTTGCTCCAGGCCTAAAGATTTGGATTAAGATTGTATTCTCACTAATAACGGATCTCTTTTCATGAGCTTGGCTGCGGGATAAGATGGCTAAAATAATTATATAAACTTTAACTGTATTAACGTCAGAAAATTATTAAAGCTGAAATTTCCACAAGGCAATGATTTAATGAAAAGGCCATCTTTGAAAGATTAAGACCTTAAATGGAATCAGTGAGCAACTAATTAAACCACCAGTACATTTATTCCCCTTTACATTTCCCAAGCTTTCTGTGAGCAAAGCCTTCACCGTTGGTGCTGGCTGTATAGAACTGGCACCGCCGACCCCAGCGTCTCATCCGTGTTCTGTAATAACGACCCTTTGAGTAGCTCTCTGCATAGATGTACTCACCACTTTCTGGACGGTAAAGGTGGTACAGGCCACCACACACTAAACCTGCATTGCCCCGCCCCCTGGCCTTCCAGCAGAGTCCACACAGCACACGGCAACAATGCCATTTCCCTGAACTTCCACCTGTCTGGTAGTGCTTCGAGTAAAGACCCTCCCCCCCCCCCCCCCCGTCACCCTCTTAACCCACAGCCCCCTCCCACCCTCCCTGGCAGAGTCCCACCCAAACCCGCCAGTGCTAATCGCAGGCTAAATTTACCTCTGGGCGATCTAAATTTACCAGGTGCTAAAAAGGCCACTCTGTGTTGCCTAATAGGTGCTGACTGAGTCTTTGGTAACAGAGAAGGGACTCAATTTTTTTTTTTTCTGCCCCGTACCTCTCCCTACTCCTCCTGTTCGCGTTCCTCCACGCCATAATCACACTATACCTGTGGTGACGATGGGGTGCGGAGCTGGTTGTTTTTGCACCAAAACTGGATGGCATATAGGCTCTAGTTACCATAGAAGAAATGAGCGCGAGAGAGAGAGAGGGTCTTCAGAGCTGGACTGAGGCCTGGCTTACAGTAGTTCCCAGCATTAGTTGAAGTTAATGGCACTTTAAATGGATTGTTTTTGCATCAGGTATGGTTGCTTGAGGTGGAGTAAGGAGGTGTACTACGTGAGCAAGGTGGGGTCTCGGATGAGAGACGTCGGTCTCTGATGAGTTAGTGGGGTGAGGTGAAGCGACGCTAATGAACTTGTCAGTGGATGTTATTTAGTCGTGAGCGTGTGTGTCTGTGAACGGACAGAGCCACATGATGATGATGAGGAAGGGGTGTTTTGATGGACAGCCTGTTTAGTGATAGATCAGCTGGATCCTGGTGGTCAAGGCCCCTCTCCTCTGGCCCGGGGGCAGGTGTTGAGTCGGCCCCCTCTGGCCTCTTTTCCCCATGGGAAACAACGTACGCGTACCACATGTGTGATGTAGCACCATTTCTAGCGTGAATAATGTTTTTTGTCTGGCGGAGGGATTTTTTTTATTTTGCATTAATTATTTGTTTGCACCCTTGAACAAGTGTCATCGAAAAGAGTATCGCACACAGGAGTGTTTGTGTGTGTGTGTGTGTGTGTGAGCGTGTGTAAGTGTGTGTGTACATGGATCACGTGACGCCAGCACCGCCTCTCAATGTGACTCAACCCACCACCACCACCACCTGAGAAATTGTTGAAACTGACACCCTTCAACCACTCCCCACCATGGGAAAGACAAAGGATGGGTGTTTACATGTATGATCTATGTTCATGTGCGGGAGGGGTGGGGGGTGCTTTGCAATTTAACTATTTTAAACTTGTGTTGTTAGAACCACACTTATTTTAGCTGCACTATGAGCGCCTTGCTGGTGGCAGGAAACCACTGGGTCTGGGCTGGACGGGAGTCTCGTAAACTTCCCCTGTTTCCCTCCTCCCTCCCCCACTATGACTCACAGTTTCAGCTGCTCGGAGGACAGAAAAAAAACGAGACTAATTATTTTAAAGACAAATTTTATTCTTTCCCATATATATATTTCTTTTGGAAAGCTGGGATAAGTGCTATATGCAAACATTAAAATAATGTGATGTATGACTTAAAAGGTAAAATAAAACATTATTTTTCATTATTACTTCTCCCTAATATGCAATGGAGTGGACTCTTGACAAAATGGTTGCAATCCTCTGTCACTTTAAAATGCTGTATGTGCACATTGGTTGCTGTGTGGAAGCGGGTGTTGAGGCGACGGCAAAGATGGGAACAAACCAACGGTTGTCATTCTCCAGCGCCCCACTTGTGTTCCCGGGCCGCCTTATTCCTTATTCGTTCTGACCAATCAGGAAGGACCCTCGTGAACCCCTCCCACCCGACCCACCCTCACCACCACCCCCTCAAGAGGGGGCAGCAGCCCCACCTCCACGGGCCAACCGAACACTCTCGTCAGATGAATATCACTGTTCCATTTTGCTTCTCTCTCTATCCCTGACTCCTTCCTCTTACTTTGCTTTTCTTTAGCCCTGTTTCTACCGTTTCCTCCTGCTGTCCAGGAGGGTTTGGAGAGTGTAAATTACGTTATCATGTTCACGTTTCACCGTTTATGTTCTGTATCTCTGTGCTTCATCCACCACCACCTCCCCTCTTCAAAAAAAGAAGCAAAATCCACTTTTTTTGGTTTCCCCGGAGTATAACCTGTTCATTTTAAGGAGCCGTATGATGGGACACTTGTAGCTGTCACTATTGGTGCTTGGCTTACGCTTCATTGTCTTAATATTCCAAATAAAACTTTAAGTGTATCCCAGTGTGGTCAGTGTTTTAATGTTTCAACATTACTAGGGAGCCTTTGCGGCCTTTAAAATCAATATGTGAAACTGATTTAGTGATTATCATATATTATATGCTTTTAGTGTATTTTATTTCAGCACGTTTGTTTTTGTTTCCAATACTTGTAGATGTTGCCCTACTGTGTGCTACTGATCCTGTGGCTGGTTTCAGGTTTTCTCTCTTAATCCAAGGTCTGTATCGCAGACGCACCGATCCATCATCCTGCTCCCAGGCTGCAGAGCTCTGCAGTGACTCGCCTGTTTCTCAAAGGCCCCTTTTCCTTCGGTTGGCTGAAGTCAGATGCTGGCTGGAATGAAACAGTTGAATATTTGTTCATTTGACTTGATGTATTAATAGCACGTGGGGTTATCAGTTTCAAATGTGCTGCTCAATGCTTATAAATAATTTAGGTTCTTCCTGGAGGGGAGTGTGTACTAGGGAGTGTAGTACTTTGTTACCCGTCGTAACCCCAAAAACACCCTAGTCTTTTCCAGGGCCCCGTGTGGCTCTGAATGCCAACCCGATGCCGGCAAGACATGAACTCCCTTTACTGTAGGGTTTGAAATCCAGAGCTTCATTGTTTTTGAAGTTCTTGACGACGGATCAATCCCACAAGGTTTGATCCCGCTGTGGTGTTGTCTGCCTTCCTGAGAGTCCTCATCCAGTCCCGTCTGTGGGTCTCCAGAGTGTGATTTGGAATCGGCGGTTGGCACACCAAGCCTCCATAAATAGTTATGTTATTGGCAGGCCTTTTGACTGCGTGTCAATGGTGAGAACTATCATTCAAGCTGTCTAGATGTATTGGTCAGTGGTGCGTAAACCTCTCCCCCTCCACACACTATCGCAGTAGGAGCTTTTAAAGGAGTTTATCTGAACTGAACCCCACTGGATCCACACCAGTCCTCCCATGTCTCCCATTGTCATGGGATGTCTCTCACTTGAAGAGTTACAGGCAGATAATATATAGAGTGGACCTCAGCGTAACCAAACAGACCGCAATGGATGTCGTTGAACTGTTGTGCTCGAATAAACTGTTTTTGTTGCCTGCTCTATTTCCCAACCGTATCGATGTCATTAAGAATTATCACCATCGTTGGTTCTCGTCTTCCACAAAGTTATTGTGAGCAGCATGTTTACCATGGGAGTTAACGTGGCTCTTCAATGCCATGCCATCCCCTCATAGAAAGGTCAATCAAAGCTTTCCACGAGTTGTTTGGCCAAAAGGCCTCAATAAATCACCCCAAGGATCTTAGAATATTCCAATGTGCGTGTTTGTAAAGTCAAAGTCGATTTATGACTCGAATTAGGCAGAAGCTATCATCTAAGTTTAAGTAAGCTAATGGATTGCGCACACGATATACACCAATCCTGACAAACTTTGATTCACCAGTTTTGACCACATATCAAAACTTGGGAAGGGTTGATGGTTGGCTTGTCTGTTGCTGGTCAGCCGAATGGCCTGACTTTTTCTTCTACAATGGCTACATATGACATGAGTATAATATTAAAAGCACCCCCAAACATTCCTTCCTGCCAGTGCGCCGGGCCGAAGCGGCCTGGATTCTATTCTGAGAACCTGATCTGAACTCTTTGAGTGACTTCGAAGGTTTAAAATACAACACTTAACAGTACAGGCAGAGGAGAAGAGAAAAGAGTGTCTGTAAATGGACTGGAAATATTTGGCTTTTAAGGTTTTGTCCGTGGTGGAAATGTGTGCAGGGACCTCCAGTTAACCTTGCACAGATGTACACCTGCAGTCAGTCATCTAACATTCATGAATATACACACAAACACGCACACACACAAACACACTGGCATGTGTCTTTCATGAACGAAATGGGGATTGTACATCAGAATGCATCTTGGGGTTTCATGTTGACGATTCTCCGCCATTCTCTGATGGCTCGAGAGCGTTGTAGTACTACAAAATCCTAGTTCAATGTACATATACCATCAGCTAGGCCTAATCGCACTTAGATTTGCCACGTCTCACATGAAAAACACTGGCAGTTTCAAACAACAATGTGCCCATAACAACAAATAATTTCACGTTTAAATGACCTAAACACAATTACTACCATATCATTCCTTTGCTCCTATACTTCCGAAATGGAGGCAGTCATTGCAATGTCCCGTTGTACAAGCCCTGTTCATACGCGTCTGTTGTACTTTACACCTGCCACTGAGCATCCTGTCCTGGTGACACAGGCTAACTAGGGCTGGGGTTTTGGGGTGCAGGGTGATGTCCTTGCTCTTAGGCTGGGTCTCCAATAAAACATGCTGGCCATTGCCATGGCATATTTGGGGCTGTATTGGCCCCCTGGGTCACAGAGGGTTCTGGGAGGCCCTAGCAGCTGCTCCATGCATAATCAGTGAAGAACCTCACTTACCCAACAAGTATGAACATGTGGACATTCAAGCCCACCATCAAAATACTCGGAATCTCAGTCGAACCGGTTCTTAGGGATGGGGGGTCAGGGGGTTATGAATCCCCCTCTCCCCTCGTTATCAATCTCCCTGGGCTCAGGACTCGTCAGTGCGTTTCGCTCAATCGTCGACCACCACCCACACTCCTTCTATCCCTCCCTCCCTCCTGGTGAAGGGTGTTGCTCCTTAACCACACACACACACACACACGCACACACACACACACACACACACACGCACACACACAGACACACACAGACAAACACACAATGTAACCCATCCAGCCACATCCTTTATCCCTCTCTCTCTCTCTCTCTCTCTCTCTCTCTCTCCTATAACCCCCCGCCCCCCCGATCTCAAACCTCCCCCACATTGTCTGTTAAGCGAGCCTCAGGAAAGTTGGAACGCATGTAAACGCTCGAACGGCATCTGGACTTACCCCCCGCCCCCCTTCTTCCCCCCCGCTCCCCCTCCCCTTCTCCTCCGCTGGCACAGATGTTGGAAAATTTCTGTGGGTTACTTACAACCATCCCCCCCACCTCCTCCTCCTCCTCCTCCTGCTTTCTGTGCTTCGTCTTCTCCTGCATCCACCCGCTTCAAATCTCTTTTCGGACAGTCTGTGCACTTCCATCATCTATCATCAGCCTATCAGCCCCCCTCCCCCCACCCTGTCCTAGCAGCACCACCAGCAGCACCACCTCTCCCCTCTCGGCCCTCAACACCCCTGTCTAATATGTCTGCCGCCGTCTATTTCTAGCCTTTTCACTGCTTGTTACTTCCCTAGGGTGTGGCCGTGTTTTTGTAGCTCCCTGTGCCCTGGTGGCCCTCTTTCTGTCTCCCTCTTTCTCCCTTCATTCCCTCCCTCTGCGTGTGTGTGTATGTGTGTGGGTGTCTCTCTCTCCCTCCATCCCTCTCTCTCTCCTTAAACTGTATCATTGCGGCTTGGCTGCTACTCTGTAAGCCCTGAGCCCTGCGTATTTGGCTCACCTCCTCCCCTCACCTCTGACTACACACACACACAGACACACACACACACACACACACACACACACACACACACACACACACACACACACACACACACACACACACACACATCTCTTCCCTGCCTCAAGTTGTTCTACTTTCTATTGGGTGCTGGCATCAGAGTACATTTTGGCCTCCCAAGCGACACCCGAACAGGCCTCTGTCCCTCTGTGTCTCCGTCCTCCCAGCGTGGAGATCAGGAATGTCACTGTAGTTGCCGTACAGGCATGGCTGCAAGGTTAACATACCTTACGTTGGACCTGGAGTACTTGGAAAGCCACCCCCTGCCCGCGCCACCTCCCCCTCCTCCATCAGCCAGGGCAACTCTACAGTTCAGCGATAGGACATAAAACAAACCTCCGCAGCCTTGGCGACAGAGCCTTCTCCAGGGCAGCTCCCAGGCTCTGGAACACACTCCCCCAACATATCATACCCCTCACCATCTTCCAGTCCCACCTCAAGACCCATCTCTTCTCCTCCGCCTACCCCTAGATCACCCACCAGCCCAAGCCCCGTCAACTTTACATTTCCTTTCGTTTGTTTATTGTTGTGCTCCTATTTGTTGTGCGCTTTGAGTGCGAGAAAAGCGCTATATCAATTGAATTTATTGTTATTGTTGTTATATAGGACCAGTCGTTGCCATGGTGATCAAAGCCGGCCTGCCATCAGGAATTCCGTCTGACTTACGAGAGAGGGGTGCTACCACCCCTCAAGATACTTCTGACTTGATCCAGCTCCTGGATGTTATGGGATTGTTGCTTTTTGAATACCCGTCGTTGTTGTTGTGAAAACATGTATAAACTATACAGACGAAACTCAGAGTAATCTTATTAAATTTCTAAATGTAGACCGGCTGAACCTTCAGGCATTTGCTCTCGGTGTTCAATCTAAGCAACTCAACTGAAGGTTTAAGCCCATTAGTTTTGCTTTTCTCCTCTTTCATATTATTTATTTTAACTAAGAGCAGAAGACAGATCGGTGCGGCCTGCATGGAGGGGGAAATGGAGATGGTCTCGATCAGAGGAAAGTACACTTCATTCTGCGTGCGTTTAAAGCTCTTAAACCCTCTGGCTTCCCGTCAGGCACTGTGCTGTCCTAATGGAGAAACTCTTCCTCATGTAGCGCGTTGACCGCCAGCCAAGTATGACAACTGTGTCGAGTTAATCGCAAATTCACAGACACCGCTCTGTGCAAAGCATCACGATGAGGGTTGACAACAACAACAACAACAACAACAACAACAACAACAACAACCACAACAACAACAACAACAGCAACAACAACACAAAGGGGGGGGGGTTTCAGAGTATTCTTCCCGACTTCAGTCCCAACTGGGCCTGAGGAGGGGAACACAGGGAGGGGAGGAGACATCCAGACAGGACAAGGAAAACCGAGGCGCTCCTTTTTGCGGTTTCCTTTTCAAGCTGGCGCTCACAGGAGAGTGAATCAGCACAACACAATCACAATGGAACCCAAGACGTTTATTTGTTTCTTGTTTCTCTATTTTTTGTGTTTAAAAAAAAAAGTCTTGGTTAAACGGACCACCTCTCTCTCTCTCTACGACCAGACATAATGGATAGATGGGACACACATTTGGGCCTTACACGTTCTATAGGTCATAACGTTGTTGTATCTTCCAGAGCATTTCGCAGAGTGACCAAACGTCGCTCTTTCCCGCTGGGTGAATGGACTGGGTCGGCGTCTGGTGCATACTGCTGGTCATGTGACAAGTCCCCCGCACATTCGGTGAAACTAAAGGTAAGCGGCGGGTCCAACAAAAGGCGACACAACGTGACACTGATGCACAATAACGGCCATTGTTAGAGGGAAGACAAAACAACACAACACATCTTTCAGTTCAGACCGCAGGGTGATTGTCGAGTTTTGCACCTAAAAATGAAAAACACCAACGTGTTTTTTTAACACAAGGTGTCTGAGAGAATAGCGAGAGAGAAGTCATGGGTTAGGGCCTGTGAGCTGGAGGAGGGGTCTACCTATTAAACGTGGGCGCCTTAGTTGTCACTAACCATCAAACCCCACGTCTTGAGGAAGGCAGCTTGTAGCAACAATTTTTCCTCCCAAAGTTCAGTCCCTAGCATTGTTGGTGTGTGTGTCCTTAAAAAGCGAGAGTGGAGGGTGTGTGTGTCGGGGGAAGGTGCTGCTAGGGGTGGCCATCCAGAAAACTAATGTTGGCACACAACCACACGCTACCATAGCACTCTAACTGCTCCGCCCCACCCTTCTCCCTTCTTGGCAGGCACACGGTGGCAAGCCTGGCACAGCGAGCGCTGCCGTGCTAAGAATGGAGCGCTCCTCGGGCTCACGCAATGCGGTCATGCTGAAATATCCTGCAATAAAACATTCCTGATTGGGAAGATACCCATTAAAAACGGGAGGGGAAAAAATGGAAAAGGGTCGTGAGGAGGGAAACGTATGCCAGACGGCGAGCAAATGCACACACAGAGAAGAGTAGGTTAGGGGTGGGGGGTCGGGGGTCAGAGCACGGACATGGGCAGAGAGAATCAGGTTGGGGGGGGGGGGGGGGGGGGGGGGGGGGGGTTTGGGGATGTTAAGAATTCTGGGTGCTTGCCTTGCGCACCACATGGCTCCCCTGCCATCGCTCTGTCAAAGACAAAATCACGATTTGGCTTCCATTCTGCTTTCTCTCTCTCTCTCTCTCTCTCTCTCTCTCTGACACACACATTCTCCCTCGCTCTCTCACTTTTCTTCAAGTGCTGTTTTCACTTAGCGCATGGCAGCGTTCCCTCAAGGCTTCTGCGTTTCCCAAACCAAAAGCTATTTCCTGATTCACTCCCTGCTTCTCATATAATTATTCCACAGAACTGTGTTTCTTGGGCTGTTTTGCAGCAGAGTTCTCTCTCTCTCTCTCTCTCTCTCTCTCTCTCTCTCTCTCTCTCTCTCTCTCTCTCTCACC